>NC_064642.1:547345914-547983579 GCF_023864345.2 Schistocerca serialis cubense
ACATTCGTTAAGTTCCGTTCAGAGTAAACTGTGTGTATCTAACATTCACATCCAGTGTTTCACCGGACCTAAGCATTGCTTATTGAACAACTCAGAGTTACCAATTTCTGTTAGTTTCTGTCTATTCCTTCAAACTGCCCCCCCCCCCCCCCCACACACACACACACACAAATATGTATACACGTCTATGGGAGCAGCTTTCGTTAGAGAAAAATGTTTGTTTACACTTCCCAAGAATATCATGTGTCCTTTAGTATTGTCCTGAGCCTGGGATGACAAGATGTCACCGAACTAGCGGGCTTCATAACCAGGTGTGCAGCATAATACCTTGATAATTAGGAGAAAGTTCACTTCAGTGCTGCCTATGTCATTTCACGCAATAGAGATGACTGGATGGGAGGCAACACGTATTGCATGCAAATGCTGCCATTTTTACTATTCGAACGTTATCTGAATTAAGTGATCGTTCGAGGCGAAAGGTAGTCTGCTTTGCTTATTTTCGTTCGCTTGTGTCATATGGTATTATCTTTTGGGGCAACTCTTCATATTCTAAAACAATATCAGCTTATTTCCAAGAATTAGCAGGCCGGCCGAAGTGGCCGTGCGGTTAAAGGCGCTGCAGTCTGGAACCGCAAGACCGCTACGGTCGCAGGTTCGAATCCTGCCTCGGGCATGGATGTTTGTGATGTCCTTAGGTTAGTTAGGTTTAACTAGTTCTAAGTTCTAGGGGACTAATGACGTCAGCAGTTGAGTCCCATAGTGCTCAGAGCCATTTGAACCATTTCAACCAAGAATTAGCAGCTTTCACTCCGTTAATACTAGGCAGAAATCCAGTCTACATTTGGATCGCATTTCCTCAACTCCTGTGCAGTGAGCTGTGCAGTATACTGATGCATCCATTTTGAATAAGCTACCACAAGAATTCAAAAAGCTTAGCGGTAATCCACGGTCTGTGAAATCGAAACTGAAGAGTGTCCTCATGGCTGACTCTTTCTATTCTGTCGAGGAGTTCCTGGAAAAATGAAGCTGATTCTTACTTAAACGTATGGCTTCCCTTCTTTTGAGTTCATAAAAATTTTATTTATTTATTTATGCATTTATTTTACCTGGCAAGATTAGGGCCTTCAGACCCTCTCTTACACTTAACCAGGCATACTCAAATTGAACGAATTTCAGTTTGCACAGAACATTAAGGATATATAACGTGTTATACAGTATTAATGTTAAAGAAGAAGAAATAGAGATTGTGACAGTAGTACAATTATAATTATAACGATAAAAAAATAATTTTATTTTATCTGTTGTTACTTTTGCGTTGTAATTTCATGTACTGATTCGTTCCATGGGACTGATGATGACCTTAGCAGTTAAGTCCCATAAGATTTCACACACATTTGAACATTTGAACTCGGTCCAGGACCTGGGAAATTTGTTCCTTAATTTGATCTGATGGAGCTCGACGTGTAAAAATCATTAATAAAAGTAGTACCTACACTGTGCTGTCTCTCAGTCCATAACCAAGCTTGAGCGGCGCCTAGCGTTGCCAAGAATCTCAGCGAACATTTTTAACTCTAACACGAGTTGTTCTCCTTCAATAAAATTCTTCAGGGTATCAGACCGCATCGTCATAATTTAAAATGCGCCAACGTTTCGGCCAGCGTTGCAGCTAGCCTTCATCAGGGCCTTACGTTAACGTAAGGCCCTGATGAAGGCTAGCTGCAACGCTGGCCGAAACGTTGGCGCATTTTAAATTATGACGATGCGGTCTGATACCCTGAAGAATTTTATTGAAGAAGACAACGGCCGCGGAAGCCTACGCTTACGAGTTGTTCATCAAGGCGTCATCTATGTCTCCTACACGTTCGTTGAAAGACTTTGACACACTTCGTACATGTACGGAAGCTACCTATGAAATACAAACGACATATTTCTGCAGTGCACGACTTCCTTCTATGCTCCTTTTGTGTGGTTACGTGAAATAACAGAACTGAAATTGTACACTGTGTTGCAAATACATGGTCTCTTCACTAAAAATCTCATAATTTTACACTCGAATGCCGTGCATATTTCATTGACGAACAATAATTGTAGCGTTACTGCGCACATGTTAATATTGAGCCTTGTGTTCTGTTAGCGAATCTAGGAGCGTTTCAGGCATCATCTCGTTGCACTGTAGTACTGGTAAGACCATGTCTTTCTCTTCCCAACGAATTTTAGTTTCGGGTGTGAGAGCTCATGAAATCTCGTTTCAATCCGCAAGCCATTTTTTCTTTGCGGACGTCTTTTTGTTCTCTCACAAAAGCTCGTCCTACCGCCAGACCGCTAGTCGGCAGAGTGTGTCCGCCTGCCAGGTCTCCTTTCCCATAGTCGATCTCGAGCCAGCGGCTGAGCCGTAACGAGTAAAAGGGGAGGGGGGAGACGTAGGGGGAGGGGGGGCAGAGGGGGAGGATCCTCCTCGAGTCAACCGCGGCGCAATATCGCGTCCACGGACAGCGCACACAATAAATGCGCCCGCTAGATAGCTCCTTATCACAGCGGCGGAGACCGCGGCAGCGACCATCGAGCGAGGAAGGCTGCAAGATATTGCGGAAGAGGGTGGCCACCGACGGCCTCACAGATGCGCCATTCACAAAGGGCCGCCGCCATTGCACACGGCTCTGGGAAGCCTACCTCATTCGTCTGTCCTGCGTTCTCCACAACTCTTCCTCATATTGTGGCGAGGATCCCTTACGTTGCAGCCTACGCAAGTGTCGTTATCAAACGATGAACAAGTTTTCCACGCAGTAAATTAACATTGGAAGAAAACAAGGCTTTCTAGTACTACGAAACATCACCAGAGAATGGTATACACCACCAGGAAGCGGTATAATCGTAGTGGGATTCTTTATGAACAGAACAGCAGGGCAGTGAGTGAGTACTGTGGACAGTTCAGTAACTGTTATCAGATTCGGCAGCAAAATAACGCCGACAACAATAGTTCATGTGTACGTACCGACATCTCAAGCAGAAGTTGAAGAGATGAAGGAAGACTATGTGGATACTGAACGAGGAATTCAGTATGTAAAAGGAAATGAAAGTTTAATAGAGGATTGGAATGCAGTTTGTGGGGTAAGGAGATAAGAAAGGGTTACGGGGGAATATGGGAAATATAAATTACAAAAGGAGAAACGCAGATGACCTGAGCAACAAATTTCAGCTAGTTATAGTGAATAATCTGTTAAAGAATCAGAAAAGGAGGTGGTGTACTTCGAAAAGGCCAGGAGACACAGCAAGATTCCAATTGGATTCTATCATGGGCAGAGATTCCAAGATATTGAATTGTAAGCTGTAGTTACGATCAGGTACAGATTGAGATCATAGTTTGGAAATAATGAAGAGTAGACTGAAGTTTAAAAGAATCGTACGGAAGAATTAGTGTAAAAGCAAGTGGGATAATAAATTATTGGGGGATAATGAGACGCATTTCAATATCGCTAAAGATATGGATACTGCAATAAGTTCAGTTGAAGAGAAATAGTCATGTTCGAAAGATAAACGTAGGTAGTAAAAAGATGACTTCGAAGATATCTTGTGCAACAGAAGAAAATGAATGGTAGGGAGCTGGGTGGCGAAGTGATATGAAAAGCATAGTAATTTAAACAAATCATTAGCTACAAAAATAATTCAAAACCGATCTTCTGGGTGCATTCTCTCCAAAACATAACTACCCACCTCAGCTTCCGTCCGCTATAGACACAGGGCAGAAACTATTGCTCTGACATCCTCAGTGTAGTGCACGCGCATCTCATTCTTATCTTATACCCGGTATTAATGCCTGTTAGCCAAATCATTCCTCACACTACTAAGCAAGCTGTACAGCAAGAATTAACCCGACTCCTGTTGGCCCAAGGTCTTCCTAATTACCCTTCGTAACCTTCCTTGGGCTACAGGTTAGGTAACCTGAATGCTCGTATAATCAGCAGTACTTAAGGCCCTAGCCTACTCTTCCAACTGAAAGGACAACTACAGTACGTGCACTAACTGTTCATAAGTATCTTTAACCATCTTCCACATTTTACCACCGTATATCCCCAAGTGATCCTGCCTTTTCTCTTGACCAACTTGTGCGGGAAGTCAACCGACAAAATAGCAACTGTTACTTTCTCGGTTCTTAATACGAGGATTCTGTTTTGACTCTGTATTAACCAACCTTATACCAGTCCCGAATTTTCATAACCAAATAAGGCACTTCTGCCCTCTAAAAGCCTCGATAGGAGATCGAACACTCTCTTGCAGCAAATCTACTTTCGTAAGCACACCGGAGAGCAAACTATCATACGAAGAGCAGGCGCCGCTTATCTCCCCAATCGTTGAAGTTGCTATTAACAGGCGGTTCTCCATTGCCTCACATAAACATCGGGCAAATTCCACCACGTTCCCTTCCGCTGCCATAGTTCAAAGTGCTAACTCGTATTGTGACTGTGGCTTCTTTAAAAACGAAATACTTAATACCCTTCACTGATCCAGGACCTCCTCCATTACAAATCTAGTAAAATAAAAGCAGACCAGCATTCAGAAAATATAACGTACTTCCTACCTATACATCAGAGCCCAACCACTCTCATGCTGGCAACCACTCACTGCTACCTATGAAG
This sequence comes from Schistocerca serialis cubense, assembly GCF_023864345.2. NCBI lineage: Eukaryota > Metazoa > Arthropoda > Insecta > Orthoptera > Acrididae > Schistocerca > Schistocerca serialis. The sequence goes on from NC_064642.1 coordinate 547,350,549, forward strand.
TTGTGGGGAGCTGCCGGCCGAAGTGGCCGTGCGGTTAAAGGCGCTGTAGTCTGGAACCGCAAGACCGCTACGGTCGCAGGTTCGAATCCTGCCTCGGGCATGGATGTTTGTGATGTCCTTAGGTTAGTTAGGTTTAACTAGTTCTAAGTTCTAGGGGACTGGTGACCTCAGCAGTTGAGTCCCATAGTGCTCAGAGCCATTTGAACCATTTTGTGGGGAGCTAAGCGGTGGTGTGGTAAGGCATTGGGCTCCAACGAAAAACAACATACATTGAACAAATTTATTCAGAATATTTAAAAACCCAGAGTTTGGAAACAGAATCGACCTTTTCATTCACAATAACACGTCTGCAATGGGCAACAGGAAATAATAATCTTGACAATAACGAATTCAATTAAAATGAATCTAACCAAAAGCAATTATTAAACCAAAAGTTTAAACCTTACAGTATTTAAATAAATTGGGCAGCATGTGTTAGGGCATGAACATCAACAAAATAAAAAATAAAATTTTAAAAAATGTTCTTTAAGAAACTACTACAGCTGTACAACTGTTACTTCCGGAACATGTGGTCATGCAAGCTCTCACATACAAGGTGAAGGCCACTACAAACTACCACTGTTTACTGTAGCGTACATCACGGTAACCGCGTAACCACATAAGGCTTTTACAATACAATAAATAAGCTACCTCTAACATACCAAATATATAAAAGCACAAATTCGGTTAACATACATTTAATAAAATAACGCTTCCTAACTTGAGAAAACTAAAGTAATTAAAACTAGGGGATAATCTCTAAATTAATATACAATAGCCACTGTTAAACGAGCCATTAACACTAAAGTACTTTGCTTGAAATAATTTTCCAACGGCTTCAGAAAGTTACGAGTCGGAAACAAGAAGTAATGATTAACGATTGAAGTACATAACAGAAAATTACAGTGGAACTCCCTTATCGCAAGTTTTGTGCACACCAGTTATTCTCGCGCCACAACTTAAAATTTGCTCTTTTGCTGTACGGGAGTATCGAACAATTTCAAAAAAAGTTTAGGTGCAAAACTCCTTCAGATAAACGCCCAATTAAGAGACGTGAACTGTTCAATTACAAAAGGTAACTACTTAACTCAAGAACAAATCCGCAGCATTAGAATTTATCCGCTGCTACCTCGGTTGCGCCGTTATCTTGCAGTCTTATTTTGTTTCATACGTCAGTTCTTCCACGCAATACGTTACACGCATCATTAAATTGGAGTGGTAAGACCTGAAACATAGATCAGTTGCCACTGGTCCCACGCAGTCATACAAAATAAATACCTCCCCTCTCACCCCCCCCCCTCCCCCACCCAAGGGTAAATTGAGTGACAACCTTGTTTTTTCTTGTTTTCTATGTCGGTAGGTTTCTGAATGGTTTGATGCGGCCCGCCACGAATTTCTCTCTTGCGCCAACCTCTTCAGAGTAGCACTTGCAATCTACGTCCTCAGTTATTTGCTGGATATATTCCAATTTCTGTCTTCCTCCACAGTTTTCACACTCTCCAGCCCCCTCTAGAACCATGGAAGTCATTCCCTGATGTCTTAACAGATGCCATATCATTCTGTCCCTTCCCCTTGTCAGTGTTTTCCACATATTCAATTTCTGATCTTCTGGAAATTTGTAGACAATACATTCGTCAAAATATCAGCGATGACATTCCGTCATACTAGTATTTTGTGTGTGGTTTATTTGAAGAGTACAATAATTGTATTTGTGAATATGTCGAGGTGACACAGGCGTAAAGTTGCGCGCATTACAAAACATCACCACACTCAACATAAACATAACGGTATAATATTAACTACATTGTAATAAACGTAACTGTACATTTCTGACTTTCTCTCATATTTAAGGTGCCAGCCATAAACCTTTTATTACAGCTATGACATTTAGGCTCATAGCTGCAATGGCTATGACCACTATTCAAACAGAGGGTGATGCTAATAGAAAGAACAGATTTCAATTGTTTATTACAGGTAAACTGTGAGGAAACTCACTACACATGTCAGTGGATAGAGGAAAGTTCAAAGTCGTATATTCACACAGACATTATACAGTACGGTATATGTTTCTTATATGTACAGATTGAACATTATGGGCTACATCTCTATCTTAGGTCCTTCCTTATCTAAGCATTTCGTACTTGGTCGTCCACTCTTATTATCCTCACTTCCCACTTGCACGTACTGTATATTACCCTTATTTTTCCCAGAATTTCGAATATCTTCCACCATTTTGCACTGCCTAACGCTTTTTCCCGGTCGACAAATCCCGTTAACGTGTATTTAGTTTTCTTTAGTCTTGCCTCCGTTATCAACCGCAACTTCAGAATTGCCTCTCCGTTGCCTTTATCTTTCCTAAATTCCAACGGATCGTCATTTAACACTTCCTCAATTTTCTTTCCCATTCTTCTGTGTATTATTATGGTCAGCAGCTGGCATGCATGAGCTGTTAAGCTGATGTGCGATAATTCTCGAAATTGTCAGCTCTTGCAGTCTTCATAATAATGTGGATGATGCTTTTCCGAGAGTCAGATGGTATGCCGCCAAACTCACACATTCTACAAACCAAAGTGAATAGTTGTTTTGTTGCCGCTTGGCCCAGTGATTTTAGTAATTCTGATGGAATGTTATCTATCCCGTAGGCCTGATTTGATGTTAAATCCTCCAAAGCTCTATTAAATTCTGAACGTAATACAGGATCTCCTACCTTTTCTAGATAGACCCCTGTTTCTACTTCTATCACATCAGACAAACCTTCCCTCCCTCTTCCCCACCCCCTTCCCCCTTAGAGGCCTTCAATATATTGTTTCCACCTACCCGCTCTCTCCTCTGCATTTAATAGTGGAATTCCCGTTGCACTCTTAATGTTACCAACTTTGCTTTTAGTTTCACGGAAGGTTATTTTGACTTTTCTATATGCTGAGTCAGTCCTTCCGACAATCATTTCTTTTTTGGTTTCTTCACATTTTTTATGTTGCCTTTTCCAGCAGCCTTGGTGCAGGTCTTATTATGTTCGACGCCACACTGGGGGACCTGCGCGCAGCATGGGAACGAAATGATGATGAATACAGCACAACACCCAGCCCCTGAGCAGAGAAAATCTCCGACCCAGCCGGGAATCAAACCCGGGCCGTAGGACGGCAATCCGTCACGCTGACCACTCAGCTATCGGGGCGGACACCCTACTGTTCATATGCCACAATAGGAACTATAGCTATACCAAGTGCAACTTCGGATATACGGCCTGTACTCAACAACGGCTTCTCCCCGGACACGCCACTGTGGAGGTAAAGCCGTCCTCTCTGTTTCTGGCTAGCGAATTCTTTCGAAGAATTGAGTCTCTCGACGGGAGACATGACCGCTAGCACATGCACTCCACGCTGCATGGGGCAAACCCGAGAACACAAATCAGCGTTCTTGCCGAGCGTATCGCGCTCACTGCTTGCGGACTAAAGCACTGCTACTTGTTAGCGCTCTGTCAGCACTGTTGACAGAGAGCGACACCAGCCATGTGTGCCCCAATTTCCCTTATCTTCCGCCTGCCCCCTGGTGACAACCACCGAAGATCCACCTATCGTCAAGAGCAAATATCTCCTCCTCGCACAAGCTTAATCAAAACATAGCAGTCCACGGCTCGGTTGCATTTAAATTCGACGAAAGAACGAAGTACAAAAATGTTCGGGGAAACACACGAATAAAGCAATCTAAATCACTTAGGAATCAAATAAGTAAGAAGTGCAGGGAATCCAAGGCGAACGTCAGCCGCACAGTTCCGAAGAGAGCAAAGCCACATAAATATCGCACGATTAACCTCTCATATCTCTCATACATCCAGGACAAGAATAGAATACAGAGGAGTGGAAAGGGATATTGAGGATCTTTTACATGATAATCAGTTTGGCATCAGAAGAGATGAAGGCAGTCCTGACGTTCCATTTGATAATGGCAGCAGGACTGAAAATAAATCAAGGCAAGTGAAATAGCGCAATTTCAGAAATTTTACTGCTCTTAAACAGATATGATTTTTACGCATACAGATGGAAACGGCGAGCGAACATTTTTACCAAGCCCGGCAATCGAATCCGGGTCTCCTGCTCACTAGTTAGGTCGCTAGCCAGTAAGCCACATTGATATAACGGTTCTGAGAACTGCACAGATTACGCTGCACGTCTCCCGCCTCGACCAAAATTTTCACTCCCGCCCCAGTCAGCTTTAAATTCCCCCTTACTCACCAACAGAATTGCCACAGCTCACAATGTTATCGAACAATAAGCAAGAGACCCGCGCTCCATTCCCGACCTTGATACAAGTTTTCACTCGCCGCTTCAGTTAACGTATATATAAATCTAGACATGTCCGTAAGGTATATCGACCTGGAAAATAAGTTCAACATTGTCAAATGGTGGTAGATGTTCGAAATTCTGAGAAAACTGGAATAAGCTATAGGGAAAATAAATAATATACATTACATACAAGAAGCAAGAAGAACATCAAGGAAAAAACGAGGACAAAGTGCTCGTATTAAAGAGAGTAGGACAGCGAGGCAGCCTTTGGCATTTACCGGCGTGGTGTATGGCTTATGAGCAGCCGCTCGACCCTGAAATCCTAGTTTTCTCACCTCTCTCATAACTGTCATAGGTCATAGTGCTTACAGTGGATCCTGATGCAGTCTGGAATTCCTGTGTGATAGTCTAGACAGATGTCTGCCTATTACACATTACGAACCTCTTCAAATGTCGGCGGTCTCTGCCAGTTCAGATGGCTCTGAGCACTATGGGACTTAACACCTATGGTCATCAGTCCCCTAGAACTTAGAACTACTTAAACCTAACTAACCTAAGGACATCACACAACACCCAGTCATCACGAGGCGGAGTCTCTGTCAGCTAACCGACGAGTCGGCCTGTACGCTTTTGTGCTGTACGTGTCCCTTCACGTTTCCACTTCACTATAAAATCGAAAATAGTGGGCCTAGAGATGTGTGAGTGTGGAAACGTCGCGTACAGACGTATGAGACGAGTGACACCCAATCACCTCACCACGTCCGAAGTCTCTGAGTTCCGCGGAGCGTTGCCTATTTTTTTTTGGTCATCAATCTACTGACTGGTTTGATGCGGCCCGCCATGAATTCCTTGCCTGTGCTAACCTCTTCATCTCATAGTAACACTTGCAACCTACGTCCTCAATTATTTGCTTGACGTATTCCAATCTCTGTCTTCCTCTACAGTTTTTGCCCTCTACAGCTCCCTCTAGTACCATGGAAGTCATTCCCTCATGTCCTAGCAGATGTCCTATCATCCTGTCCCTTCTCCTTATCAGTGTTTTCCACATATTCATTTCCTCTACGATTCTGCGTAGAACCTCCTCATTCCTTACCTTATCAGTCCACCTAATTTTCAACATTCGTCTATAGCTTCGATTCTCTTCTGTTCCGGTTTTCCCACAGTCCATGTTTCACTACCATACAATGCTGTACTCCAGACGCACATCCTCAGAAATTTCTTCCTCAAATTAAGGCCGGTATTTGATATTAGTAGACTTCTCTTGGCCAGAAATGCCTTTTTTGCCATAGCGAGTCTGCTTTTGATGTCCTCCTTGCTCCGTCCGTCATTGGTTATTATACTGCCTAGGTAGCAGAATTCCTTAAATTCAGTGACTTCATGACCATCAATCCTGATGTTAAGTTTCTCGCTGTTCTCATTTCTACTACTTCTCATTGCCTAAGTCTTTCTCCGATTTACTCTCAAACCATACTGTGTACTCATTAGACTGTTCATTCCGTTCAGCAGATCATTTAATTCTTCTTTACTTTCACTCAGGATAGCAATGTCATCAGCGAATCGTATCATTGATATCCTTTCACCTTGTATTTTAATTCCACTCCTGAACCTTTCTTTTATTTCCATCATTGCTTCCTCGATATACAGATTGAAGAGTAGGGGCGAAAGGCTACAGCCTTGACTTACACCATTCTTAATCCGAGCACTTCGTTCTTGATCGTCCACTCTTATTATTCCCTCTTGGTTGTTGTACATATTGTATATGACCCGTCTCTAACTATAGCTTACCCCGACTTTTTTCAAAATCTCGAACAGCTTGCACCATTTTATTTTGTCGAACGCTTTTTCCGGGTCGACAAATCCTATGAAAGTGTCTTGATTTTTCTTTAGCCTTGCTTCCATTATTAGCCGTAACGTCAGAATTGCCTCTCTCATCCCTTTACTTTTCCTAAAGCCAAATTGATCGTCACCTAGCGCATTCTCAATTTTCTTTTCCATTCTTCTGTATATTATTCTTCTAAGCAGCTTCGATGCATGGGCTGTTAAGCTGATTGTGCGATAATTCTCGCACATGTCAGCTCTTGCCGTCTTCGGAATTGTGTGGATGATGCTTTTCCGAAAGTCAGATGATATGTCGCCAGACTCATATATTGTACACACCAACGTGAATAGTCGTTTCGTTGCCACTTCCCCCAATGATTTTAGAAATTCTGATGGAATGTTATCTATCCCTTCTGCCTTATTTGACCGTAAGTCCTCCAAAGCTCTTTTAAATTCCGATTCTAATACTGGATCCCCTATCTCTTCTAAATCGACTCCTGTTTCTTCTTCTATCACATCAGACAAATCTTCACCCTCATAGAGGCTTTCAGTGTATTCTTTCCACCTATCTGCTCTCTCCACTGCATTTAACAGTGGAATTCCCGTTGCACTCTTAATGTTACCACCGTTGCTTTTAATGTCACCAAAGGTTGTTTTGACTTTCCTGTATGCTGAGTCTGTCCTTCCGACAATCATATCTTTTTCGATGTCTTCACATTTTTCCTGCAGCCATTTCGTCTTAGCTTCCCTGCACTTCCTATTTATTTCATTCCTCAGCGGCTTGTATTTCTGTATTCCTGATTTTCCCGGAACATGTTTGTACTTCCTCCTTTCATCAATCAACTGAAGTATTTCTTCTGTTACCCATGGTTTCATCGCAGCTACCTTCATTGTACCTATGTTTTCCTTCTCAACTTCTGTGATGGCCCTTTTTAGAGATGTCCATTCCTCTTCAACTGTACAGCCTACTGCGCTATTCCTTATTGCTATCTATAGCGTTAGAGAACTTCAAACGTATCTCGTCATTCCTTAGTACTTCCGTATCCCACTTCTTTGCGTATTGATTCTTCCTGACTAATGTCTTGAACTTCAGCCTACTCTTCATCACTACTATATTGTGATCTGAGTCTATATCTGCTCCTGGGTACGCCTTACAATCCAGTATCTGATTTCGGAATCTCTGTCTGACCATGATGTAATCTAATTGAAATCTTCCCGTATCTCCCGGCCTTTTCCAAGTATACCTCCTCCTCTTGTGATTCTTGAACAGGGTATTCGCTATTACTAGCTGAAACTTGTTTCAGAACTCAATTAGTCTTTCCCCTCTGTCATTCCTTGTCCCAAGCCCATATTCTCCTGTAACCTTTTCTTCTACTCCGTCCCCTACAACTGCATTCCAGTCGCCCATGACTATTAGATTTTCGTCCCCCTTTACATACTGCATTACCCTTTCAATATCCTCATACACTTTCTCTATTTGGCCATCTTCAGCTTGCGACGTCGGCATTTATACCTGAACTATCGTTGTCGGTGTTGGTCTGCTGTCGATTTGATTAGAACAACCCGGTCATTGAACTGTTCAGAGTAACACGCCCTCTGCCCTACCTTCCTATTCATAACGAATCCTACACCTGTTATACCATTTTCTGCTGCTGTTGATATTACCCGATACTCATCTGACCAGAAATCCTTGTCTTCCTTCCACTTCACTTCACTTCACTGACCCCTACTATATCTAGATTGAGCCTTTGCATTTCCTTTTCAGATTTTCTAGTTTCCCTACCACGTTCAAGCTTCTGAGATTCCACGCTCCGACTCTTAGAACGTAATCCTTTCTTTCATTATTCAATCCTTTTCTCATGGTAACCTCCCCCTTGGCAGTCCCCTCCCGGAGATCCGAATGGGGGACTAATCCGGAATATTTTGCCAATGGGGAGATCATCATGACATTTCTTCAATTACAGGCCACATGTGCTGTGGATACACGTTACGTGTCTAATGCAGTGGTTTCCATTGCGTTCTGCATCCTCATGTCGTTGATCATTGCTGATTCTTCCGCCTTTAGGGGCAATTTCCCACCCGTAGGAGGAGAGAGTGCCCTGAACCTCTACCCGCGCCTCCGCCTTCTTTGACAGGGCCGTTGGCAGAATGGGGCTGACTTCTTATGCCGGAAGTCTTCGGCCGCCAATGCTGATTATTTATCAATAGTTTAGGCAGTGGCGGGGATCGAACCCCGGACCGAAGATGTTTTGATTATGAATCAAAGACGCTACCCGTAGACTACTGATTTCGCTGAGATGGAGTACCTGGCAGAAGGCGGCAGCACAATGCACCTAATATGAAAAACGTATGTTTTTTTGCGTGTCCGGTTACTTTTGATCACATAGTGTACTTCCCTCTTTCTTCAGTTTACACTTAACCCGCGTTCTTTACTCAGAAGACAACTCTTCCGTTCAACATATCCTGTAGTTCTTTGTCTATCATCGCTGATATCCTTCCACCGTGAATTTTTCTTCCACTCTAGAATCTCTGTTATTTCCGTCATTGCTTTTTCGACGTATAATAAATTGAACAGCAAGGGTCTGGGAACTGCGAAGGGGGAGGTGACCATGAGAAAAGGCCTAAATAACCAACGAAAGGATAACGTTTACGAGTCGGGGCGTGGATTGTCAAAAATTCGAGTATGGTAGGAGAACTAGAAATCTGAAAATGGAAATATAAAAGTTTTGTCAAGATGTAGTGGGGATCACTTTTCTGGTTAGATGAGTATTGGGTAATATTAACAGTAGTAGAAAGCGGTATAACGGGAATAAGATTGGTTACGAACAGGAAGGTTGGTCAGAGGGAGCTACTGTAGCAGTTCAGAAATTGTTGTTCTGATCACAATAGATAACAAACCAACACCGAAAACTACAGTTCAGGCATACATACCGACGTCACATGCTGGAGACAGAGACAGAAGTAGTATCTACATCTACATCAATACTCCGCAAACCACCTGACGGTGTGTGGCGGAGGGTACCTTGAGTACCTCTATCGGTTCTCCCATCTATTCCAGTCTCGTATTGTTCGTGGAAAGAAGGATTGTCGGTATGCTTCTGTGTGGGCTCTGATCTCTCTGATTTCATCCTCGTGGTCTCTTCGCGACATATACGTAGGAGGGAGCAATATACTGCTTGCTGATATTGAATGGGTAATTCAGCATGTAAAGGGAGATGAAAATCTATTAGTCATATGGGACTGGAATGCGATAGGGGAAGGATTAGGAGAAAGGGTTACTGGAATGAGAGGGAAAAGCCTAATTGTGCTCTGCAATAAATTTCAGCCAGTAGCAGCAAATCTGCTCAAGAATCACAAGAGGATGTGAGACACTTAAATAAGGCCAAGAGATACGGGAGAGTTTCATTTAGGTTACACCATGGTCAGACAGTGATTTCGAGATCAGATACTAGATTTTGAGGCTCAAGTTTAAGAGATTGATCAGGAACAATCAATGCACAGAAGAGTGGGTTACGGAAGTAATAATGGCTGAAGAGGTACTCTTTAAGTGGTCTAAGGCTATAAACACTGCGATAAGCAATAGCTCAGTAGGCAGTTCAGTTGGGCAGGAATGGACACTTCTAACAAGGGCAATCACAGATGCTGGAAAGTAAACTGAAGTATTTCTTCTGTTATTCGTGGTTTCTTCGCTGTTACCTTCTTTCTACCCGCACTTGATTAACGAAAGAAGGAATTATAAAAGCGTGAAGGGTAATTCAGGATTACAGGAATAAAAGACCGTTAGGGGAGGAACAAATAGGAATTTTAGGAATAAAAGGTGAAATTTCTGCCTGAAATACGGGAAAAAATCCAAAAATAAATGGTAGAAAGTCTGGCGAAGCATACTAAAAAAACAAAACAACCTTCGGCGAAATTAAAAGCAAGGCAATTCCGAAAATTGCAAGAGTTGACCGTTGCGAGAACAATCCCATAATCAGCTTAACAGCTCATGCATCCGAGCTACTGACAAAAATAGCGTTCAGATGAATTCAAAAATAATTGAGGATGTGTTTGATGACTATCAGTTCGGCATTAGGAAAGTAAAGTCACAAGACCAGCGGTTCTGACGTTGCGGTTGATAATGGAAGTTAAAGTGAAGAAAACCAAGACACATTCATGGTATTTTTCGGCCTGCAAAAAGCGTTCCACAATGTAATTTCATCCAAGAGGTTTGAGATTCTAAGAAAAATAGTGGTATGCTATAGGAAAATAGAGGTATTATGCAATATGTACAAGAGCCAAATGGAACAATAAGAGCGACAGGCAAAGAACTAAGTGGCAGGATCAAAAAGGGTACGAGGCAGGAATGTTGTCTTTCGTCGGTACTGTTCACTCTATACATCGAAGAAGCAATTGCGGGAATAAAAGAAAGGTGAATTGATTTAAATAACATTCACTGATTACATTGTTACCCACAGCGAAAATGAAGAATTATAGGATCTGTTGAATGGAATGAACAATCAAATGACTACAGAACACGAACTGAAGTTACAGCGAATAAAGAAGAAAGTAAGGGGAAGCAGCAGAAATAAGTCCAGCGAGAAACTTCACACCAGAACTGGTGATCCAGGAGTAGATGAAGTTCAAGAATTCTTTTAACTAGGTAGCAAAATATCTCACGACGGACGGAGCAAGGACGACATCAAAAGCAGACTAGTACTGGCAAAAAGGCCATTTATGGCAAAAATAAATCTGCTAGTATCAAACATCGGCCTTAATCTGAGGAAGAAATTTCTGAGAATATGCTTTTCGAGCACAGAATTCTATGGTAGTGAAACATGGACTGTGAGGAAACAGAACACTAGAGAATCGAAGTATTTGAGATTTTTTGCTACAGATGAAAGTGGAAAATTAGGTGGACTGATAACCTAAGGATTGAGGTGGATCTTCGCTAAACGGGCGAGGAAAGGAATGTATGGTAAACACTGACGAGGGGAAGGAACAGGGTGGTAGAACATCAGTTAAGAAACCAGGGAATACCTTCCATCGTACTAGATAAAGTCGTAGAAGGTGAAAACTGTGGAGGGAGACAGAGATTGGAATACAACCAACAAATAATTGAGCATGAAGGTTGCAAGTGATACTCCGAGACGAAGAGGTAGGAACAGGAGAGGAATTTGTCACGGACCATATCAAGCGAGTCACAGGAATGATGACTCAAAAAGTCGGTATACGAGACTAAAAATGAAGTATCTTACATCCAAGTCACATTGTTTCCGCGGATGTCATTGAACTCCGAATCTGTGACATACTGTTCAGGTGGTTTCATCCCGACTGCAAGTGTCAGCTGTACATTATTTGTTGTGCTATTCCTTAATTTCGGTCTTAAGTCATTTGAAGTAGCTAGACATTTGTAGATAATAAATGTGTCAAAAATATGTGATGGCACATAGTACCATAACAGTCTTTTGCACGTACTGTAGAGAGTGATTCAAAAGAAAGAACAGCTTCGGTACTTTATTACCCAAAAACTAAAAAAGATAAAAGCACATTGCGTATATCTCTCGATACAGGGAGGTTCAAAGTTTTGACACAGAGGCACTGTTGTTCGTTTGTAACGACATGGCGACTACATCACCAAAGAAATCATTTTGTTTGATGGAATTTACTGGAAGTCAATCCATTGTGCAAGTGCAGCGTGCATTCCGCCGTCGATTCAGTAAGAAGCTGCCTCTGCAACAGCATAAAAAATGGTTCAAATGGCTCTGAGCACTATGGGACTTAACTTTTGAAGTCATCAGTCCCCTAGAGCTTAGAAATACTTAAACCTAACTAACCTGAGGACATCACAAACATCCATGCCCGAGACAGGATTCGAACCTGCGACCGGAGCGGGCACGCGGTTCCAGACTGTAGCGCCTAGAACCGCACGGCCACACCGGCCGGCCGCACAAGCATATTTATGACATGTAATAGAAAAGTCTTGGTAGTTGGTAGCATGTGCAAAGGGAAGAGCACTGGTCGTCCTCACACGTTTGATGAAAATGTCGAACGTATCCAAGAGGAGTTCACACGGAGCTCTCGGCATCTACAGGACGGGCAAGCCAGGAACTTTAACTTCTTCAAACAACGGTGTGGCGTGTTCTGAAGCGACGGCTGCATATGAAGCCTTACAAGTTGCAGTTACTGCAATAACTTCGTCCCGGCGACCGTAACAGAAGGTACAAATTTTACATTTCAGTTCTCCAGGATATAGCAGAGAACACTTTTCGTGAACGACTCGTATTTTTGGACGAATCGACGTTTTATCCATCGGGTTAAGTACACCGCCATTATCTAAGAACCTGGGGGGTCACAAAATCCTGGCGTTGTCGACATGAAAGAGACTCACGGAAATTTTATGTATTGTGCGTCTTTCCTGTTCACAAAGTGTATGGAGTTTTTTTTTTTTTTTTTTTTTTTTTTTTTTTTTTTTTTTTTTTTTTTTGCATAGGAATGTCGTACCTTGACTTGCTTCAAAATTGGTTGTTCCCTCAACTTCACGGAAATCCCGATGATTTTAGTTTTATGCATGACGGAGCCTCGGATCACTTTCACATTGAGATACGGCGTTATCATGACAATACCACCCCACAGCTTTGGATTGAAAGAGTTGGACAACAAGATCTTATTCATTGTGTTTGGCTTTCCAGGTTACCATACTTCACACTTCGCGGTTTTTTCCCCAGAGTCTTTGTCCCAACTATGGCATCTACTCTTCAAGAACTGACAAATAGAGTTGTTGAAGTTGTCGGTTCAATAAACAGGGGAATGTTGATTCGTATACGGAATGAAATGGACTATCCCTTCGATGTTTTTCGAGCGACACGTAGTGCTCATGTTGAGTGTATGTTATAGTCTCTGTGTAAACATCTAACTTTGAGCTTTCTTCTGTCCAGTGACATGTGCAATGTGTTTTTATCTTTCACAGTTTGTCTGTAATAAAAAAAACCTAATACCTCTTCTTTCTTTTTGAGTCAGCCCTGTTTGAATAGTGCCCATACCCAATGCAGTTGTGAGGTAAATGTCACCGAGTGAGGTGGAGCAGTGGTTAGCACTCTGGACTAGCATTTGGGTGGACAACGGTTCAAACCCGCGTCCCGCCATAGTGATAGAGGTTTTCCGTGATTTCCCTAAATCGCTTCAGGCAAATGGTTCCTTTGAAAGGGCACGGCCGACTTCCTTCCCCATCTGGGAGGACCGATGACCTCACAGGTTGGTCCCCTCCTCGAATCAACCAACCTAAATGCCGTAGTTGTGATACAAGCTTTGTCACTAGCACCTTAAATATGAGGGAAAATAACGTTTATGTCGAGTGGGCTGTTGTTTCGTAATGAAGTAATTTTGCATTTGTGTCATGTCCACATATTAATGGTTCTAGCGGTATGGACTTTTATTACAACTATGAGATTTGCATTCGCAAATATAATTACTATAGACACTCTCAAATAGAACATCTGCAAGAGACTCGTGTCACAGTGTCGTCGCCGAGATTTTGACAAATGTAGTGTCTCCAAATTCTCATATAATTGAAAATGGCCTAACGCCGAAGTTGTGCAATAGCAAAAGGAACGAACTATAACTGACAATTGCAGGCGGGTTACATTCATTAAAATATTTTTAATAACGTACTACCAACTGAAAGTATGCGACTTGTTTGTACGGCAGTTTATTTATTAGCTATGTTATATGGCTGCTGAGAAAACACTTGTTTCATATATCAGTAGACACGGTCCGTATAGAGGTGATCAATGCAAAATTTGTAATATCTAATACTATAGCTAGTTAACTAATCAGACGAAGTATGTAAATCTGAGGGCAGTTTTGAGCCATTATGCTTTTTTTAGGACATGCTAATAACCCCTCCCCCAGCCCCCGTAATATCTAAAGAAGCTCAACCATTTCTGTCGTACGGGCAATTTATAGTACATCTGAAACACGTAATCGGATTGTTAAAAAAAGTTAAATAAAACAGCAATGATTTGCTTTACAGTCTAAGGATTTAGACTTTATGTACTGAATCAAGGCAGGCCCGAAACGAAGAAAACAAAACTTGCTACAGCTAACATGAAATTCCTTTCAGCTGTAATGTCTTTCAGCCTCACCTTCAGCAATTTATTTATTTATAGACTTAATTTACAATAAATATTCGAAGAATGTAAAGTTTATTCGTTGAACGAAAAGATAAGTGTATAATTTTCCATAAAATTAGTGTCAGTATTACAAAAGAGTCCTTAGAGTAATGGGACACGAATGCAGAGGGAAATCTCATGCCGGGGGAACCACTTTAACTGACCGGTTGTGATGTAGGGAAGTCGTGGGAAAACTCAACAAGGATGACTGGAAGGGACACTGAAACTTATGCCTCCTAAACTAAGCCCAGCTGTATCCCGCTTCTCGAGACAGCTAAATGCTCAAACAATAAAAGCAGTTACGTGATATAAAAACAGCGAAATGTCGTACAGATCACTAGATGAACATAAGGATAACAGATAACCAAGTAGCAGTATTTTTCAACTGACGCTGGCATTGTCTATTAAAGATTTGTGTGGTCTATTGGTGTGCTGTTACAAAGTATTAATTCTGGAACGCCAGTGCATTTCTCACAAATGGTTAAAGAAAGTCATCTAGAGCCGAGACTTCAAGTTTCCTGTTTGATGCATACGGGGGTATGTGAAAATGGACCAATGAGTATGTTTCCAGTCTTCCCGCAATTGCTATTTATAAATAAGAAAAACGAAGATATTTGACTTACAGCTGAGCACTCAGTTTTGTATCAGCTATCGGTAACTTCGTATAAGCAGTAACTAACACGTAAAATTCTTCCTGATTTTCTATTGTGTTCTGCTGCTAAATATACAATTAAAATCAACCAAAACGACTAAAATGTACATCACATTCAGAAGATAATATTTCTGTAAACAAATACTAATAGCACTAGTTGTTAGGAATTAGATGCTAGACCAGTCGACCATTTTGGTTACACTGTTCAGGTATAATTTTGAAGTACAATATGATTTATGTCGTCTAGAAATTTTATGGAACTTCCAGTTTACGTTTTAATGATTGTTTTTTTCTGGAAGTTAGTTTTTGACCGTACCTGAGCGACTGCACAGCATGGAAGTTCTGTAGATAAATGCTAATAATGACTTTATTGGAAACATAAAGTTTGAAACTACTGAAAAGACGCTCCGGAAGAGTCCGTTACTTCCTGCTCCAGTGTCGCTAATGGTTCGTCTACGTACTTTCATCATTCGGCCTGCTTTATATGTTTTTCTTTCTATTTTTTGAAAAAAGAAAAAAACCTTTCCTCTTTAATGTTCCATGAAGTATGTTATTCGAGAACACTGTGCACTTTTTAACTTTAATGGTCACACGATAGGTCGTGTCTTCCTTTACCTTCCATTACACGAAATTTATCATTTGCTTTCCGGCGGTAGCTCCGGTTCCAGTAGTATCATTTCCGGCTTGTTTTTAGGATAATTTGTTGCCTTCATACGATTCTTAAGCTTTGTAGTTCTATTAACGAATCTCTAGAAGCACGCACGCATGCACGCGCGTGCTCTCGCGCACACACTTCCAGTATCAAAGACTACAATCTTCAGTCTAATACACCAAGAGCACTCACAAAACCCACAGAAAAGTCAAGTAAAACTTCTGTAGCAGAGAGAAAAGATGGAAACATAAAGATTACTGCACCATCAAACAATTACCCTGGATCATGATCATGATACAATACTGCAAACGTGTGATGCCAGTGTAAACAACATTTACTTTTTAAACATTGCGAGTTTCAAAATAATTCTTAGTCTCAAAAAATGCAAGACAAAAAATGCGACATTGGCATAAAACATTGAGTCACATCCATAGCCAGAAGACAATTGCGCACAAGAATCGCAATGAATTCATGATTTATAATCTCTAATCGGCTGTTGAAATACCGTGATTATGTTATCCTAATGGGGTCAAAAAACTAAAGCAATCGTTTCCGAAATAGTGATTAGCGGAAAACGGGTACAAAGAATTTACTTTACAAATAATTGGCTCCACCTCCTTCTTACATAAATGTTAACTTACCATTACACAATATCGCAAATCTAACACAACTCAAAGTACAGCAGAAGTTGTGGTAAAGTTTGTACATGGAGACAGATGTCGCGGTATCGAATTTTCTATCTTAAATTTTCGGATTTTGGAGGTTTGTGGTAAAGTCTTATGGGACCAAACTGCTGAGGCCATCGGTCCCTAAGCTTACACACTACTTAACCTAACTTAAAGTAACTTACGCAAACCATGACACACACATCCATGGCCGAGGGAGGACTCGAACCTACGACGTAGAGAGCCGCGCGTACCGTGACAAGACGCCTAGACCGCGCGGCTGCCCCGCGTGGCTTCGGATTTAGCAGCGTTAGTGGTCGGGGTTAGCGCACGCGCGTTTGTTTGTGTGTGTGTGTGTGTGTGTGTGTGTGTGTGTGTGTGTGTGCGCGCGCGCGCGCGTGTAAACTAGTGCCATTATTACCTGTTCACATACATCCCACACACATTATCAAGATCTGTCCGTATACGGAATTATTACAATTCTTTTTCCTTTTCGTGGCCTTACACAGTGACGTCACGAAGTCGGCGTGTAATTTTTGGATTTGTCAAGGTTAGTGATACACCAGATCCGCATGTCCTTTCTGCGCCGCCAATCCTCCCTCAAAGGACGAATCTCTGTACTCCAACTGTCTGCGTTTAGTGGTTCGGATGGAAAACTACTTAAAAACCGCGTCCATTCTGACCGCACACCGGCCTTCGTCGTCAATCCTCTGGGAGGACTCAGTCCGGAAGCTGCGCCTCGCCAAAACCCGAGTGGCTACTCGGGCGATTCTGTACAAATACACTTAAGAAAATATGTAAAATACATATCAAATTTCTGTTGCAGTGTTAAATGTTCGCAGACGATTATTTATAACTCGTTTAATCTGACTGCCAGTAAAAATCTGATTTACAGTCATTATTGAGTGAAAACATTTGTGTAGAGTTTCCCTCGATACGGAATCTGGCAATTGGGTAGATTACCTCCCTGCAAAGGCATGTCTAATATTTCTAAGTTTGGGACCTAACAGAAGCCATTGCCCTATAATCAGCTCGTTATCACGAAGTGGTCAATCGAATGATGTGTGTGATATGAGCAGAGCAGACTGCTCAGTTGCCGATAAAGAACCATTAATTGCTTTCCTTTCTTAAATTGTTAGAACATCGGCGGCCGAAGACTTCCGGCATAAGAATTCAGCCTCATTCTGCCAACGGCCTTGTCAAAGAGGGCGGAGGAGCGGATGGAGGTTCAGGGCACTCTCTTGTCCTAGGGGTGGGAAATTGCCCCTAAAGGCGGAAGAATCAGCAATGATCAACGACATGAGGATGCAGAAGGCAATGGAAACCACTGCATTAAAGACACGTAACGTGTATCCACAGGACATGTGGCCCGTAATTGAAGAAATGTCATGATGATCTCCCCATTGGCAAAATATTCCGGAATAGTCCCCCATTCGGATCTGCGGGAGGGGACTGCAAGGGGGAGGTTACCGTGAGAAAAGGATTGAATAATCAACGAAAGGATAACGTTCTACGAGTCGGGGCGTGGAATGTCAGAAGCTTGAACGTGGTTGGGAAACTAGAAAATCTGAAAAGGGAAATGCAAAGGCTCAATCTAGATATAGTAGGGGTCAGTGAAGTGAAGTGAAGTGGAAGGAAGACAAGGATTTCTGGTCAGATAAGTATCGGGTAATATCAACAGCAGCAGAAAATGGTATGATTCGTTATGAATAGGAAGGTAGGGCAGAGGGCGTGTTACTCTGAACAGTTCAATGACCGGGTTGTTCTAATCAGAATCGACAGCAGACCAACACCGACAACGATGGTTCAGGTATACATGCCGACGTCACAAGCTGAAGACGAACAGATAGAGAAAGTGTATGAGGATATTGAAAGGGTAAAGCAGTATGCAAAGGGGGACGAAAATCTAATAGTCATGGGCGACTGGAATGCAGTTGTAGGGGAAGGAGTAGAAGAAAAGGTTACAGAAGAATATGGGCTTGGGACAAGGAATGAAAGAGGAGAAAGACTGAGTTCTGTAACAACTTTCAGCTAGTAATAGCGAACACCCTGTTCAAGAATCACAAGAGGAGGAGGTATACTTGGAAAAGGCCGGAAGATACGGGAAGATTTCAATTAGATTACATCATGGTCAGACAGAGATTCCGAAATCAGATACTGGACTGTAAGGCGTACCCAGGAGCAGATATAGACTCAGATCACAATATACACTCCTGCAAATTGAAATAAGAACACCGTGAATTCATTGTCCCAGGAAGGGGAAACTTTATTGACACATTCCTGGGGTCAGATACATCACATGATCGCACTGACAGAACCACAGGCACATAGACACAGGCAACAGAGCATGCAAAATGTCGGCACTAGTACAGTGTATATCCACCTTTCGCAGCAATGCAGGCTGCTATTCTCCCATGGAGACGATCGTAGAGATGCTGGATGTAGTCCTGTGGAACGGCTTGCCATGCCATTTCCACCTGGCGCCTCAGTTGGACCAGCGTTCGTGCTGGACGTGCAGACCGCGTGAGACGACGCTTCATCCAGTCCCAAACATGCTCAATGGGGGACAGATCCGGAGATCTTGCTGGCCAGGGTAGTTGACTTACACCTTCTAGAGCACGTTGGGTGGCACGGGATGCATGCGGGCGTGCATTGTCCTGTTGGAACAGCAAGTTCCCTTGCCGGTCTAGGAATGGTAGAACGACGGGTTCGATGACGGTTTGGATGTACCGTGCACTATTCAGTGTCCCTTCGACGACCACCAGTGGTGTACGGCCAGTGTAGGAGATCGCTCCCCACACCATGATGCCGGGTGTTGGCCCTGTGTGCCTCGGTCGTATGCAGTCCTGATTGTGGCGCTCACCTGCACGGCGCCAAACACGCATACGACCATCATTGGCACCAAGGCAGAAGCGACTCTCATCGCTGAAGACGACACGTCTGCATTCGTCCCTCCATTCACGCCTGTCGCGACACCACTGGAGGCGGGCTGCACGATGTTGGGGCGTGAGCGGAAAACGCCCTAACGGTGTGCGGGACCGTAGCCCAGCTTCATGGAGACGGTTGCGAATGGTCCTCGCCGATACCCCAGGAGCAACAGTGTCCCTAATTTGCTGGGAAGTGGCGGTGCGGTCCCCTACGGCACTGCGTAGGATCCTACGGTCTTGGTGTGCATCCGTGCGTCGCTGCGGTCCGGTCCCAGGTCGACGGGCACGTGCACCTTCCGCCGACCACTGGCGACAACATCGATGTACTGTGGAGACCTCACGCCCCACGTGTTGAGCAATTCGGCGGTACGTCCACCCGGCCTCCCGCATGCCCACTATACGCCCTCGCTCAAAGTCCGTCAACTGCACATACGGTTCACGTCTACGCTGTCGCGGCATGCTACCAGTGTTAAAGACTGCGATGGAGCTCCGTATGCCACGGCAAACTGGCTGACACTGACGGTGGCGGTGCACAAATGCTGCGCAGCTAGCGCCATTCGACGGCCAACACCGCGGTTCCTGGTGTGTCCGCTGTGCCGTGCGTGTGATCATTGCTTGTACAGCCCTCTCGCAGTGTCCGGAGCAAGTATGGTGGGTCTGACACACCGGTGTCAATGTGTTCTTTTTTCCATTTCCAGGAGTTTAGTAGTGATGCAGAGTAGGCTGAAGTTCAAGACATTCTTCAGGAAGAATCAATACGCAAAGAAGTTGGATACGGAAGTACTAAGGAATCACGAGATACGTTTGAAGTTCTCTAACGCTACGGATACAGCAATAAGGAATAGCGCATTAGGCAGTACAGTTGAAGAGGAATGGACATCACTAAAGAGAGCCATCACAGAAGTTGGGAAGGAAATATAGGTACAAAGAAGGTAGCTGCGAAGAAACCATGGGTAACAGAAGAAATACTTCAGTTGATTGATGAAAGGAGGAAGTACAAACATGTTCCGGGAAAATCAGGAATACAGAAATACAAGCCGCTGAGGAATGAAATAAATAGGAAGTGCAGGGAAGCTAAGACGAAATGGCTGCAGGAAAAATGTGAAGACATCGAAAAACATATTATTGTCGGAAGGACAGACTCAGCATACAGGAAAGTCAAAACAACCTTTGGTGACATTAAAAGCAACGGTGGTAACATTAAGAGTGCAGCGGGAATTCCACTGTTAAATGCAGAGGAGAGAGCAGATAGGTGGAAAGAATACATTGAAAGCCTCTATGAGGGTGAAGATTTGTCTGATGTGATAGAAGAAGAAACAGGAGTCGATTTAGAAGAGATAGGGAATCCAGTATTAGAATCGGAATTTAAAAGAGCTTTGGAGGACTTACGGTCAAATAAGGCAGAAAGGATAGATAACATTCCATCAAAATTTCTAAAATCATTGGGGGATGTGGCAACAAAACGACTATTCACGTTGGAGTGTACAATATATGAGTCTGGCGACATACCAACTGACTTTCGGCAAAGCATCATCCACACAATTCCGAGACGGCAAGAGCTGACATGTGCGAGAATTATCGCACAATCAGCTTAACAGCTCATGCATCGAAGCTGCTTACAAGAAAAATATACAGAAGAACGGAAAAGAAAATTGAGAATGCGCTAGGTGACGATCAGTTTGGCTTTAGGAAAAGTAAAGGGACGAGAGAGGCAATTCTGACGTTACGGCTAATAATGGAAGCAAGGCTAAAGAAAAATCAAGACACTTTCATAGGATTTGTCGACCTGGAAAAAGCGTTCGACAAAATAAAATGGTGCAAGCTGTTCGAGATTCTGAAAAAAGTAGGGGTGAACTATAGGGAGAGACGGGTCATATACAATATGTACAACTACCAAGAGGGAATAATAAGAGTGGACGATCAAGAACGAAGTGCTCGTATTAAGAAGGGTGTAAGACAAGGCTGTAGCCTTTCGCCCCTACTCTTCAATCTGTACATCGAGGAAGCAATGATGGAAATAAAAAGAAAGGTTCAGGAGTGGAATTAAAATGCAAGGTGAAAGAATATCAATGACACGATTCGCTGATGACATTGCTATCGCCGGCCGCGGTGGTCTAGTGGTTCTAGGCGCGCAGTCCGGAACCGCGGGGCTGCTACGGTCGCGGGTTCGAATCCTGCCTCGGGCATGGATGTGTGTGATGTCCTTAGGTTAGTCAGGTTTATGTAGTTCTAAGTTCTAGGGGACTGATGACCACAGATGTTAAGTCCCATAGTGCTCAGAGCCATTTTTTGAACATTGCTATCCAGAGTGAAAGTGAAGAAGAATTAAATGATCTGCTGAACGGAATGAACAGTCTAATGAGTACACAGTATGGTTCGGGAGCAAATCGGAGAAAGACTTAGGTAATGAGAAGTAGTAGAAATGAGAACAGCGAGAAACTTAACATCAGGATTGATGGTCACGAAGTCAATGAAGTTAAGGAATTCTGCTACCTAGGCAGTATAATAACCAATGACGGACGGAGCAAGGAGGACATCAAAAGCAGACTCGCTATGGCAAAAAAGGCATTTCTGGCCAAGAGAAGTCTACTAATATCAAATACCGGCCTTAATTTGAGGAAGAAATTTCTGAGGATGTACGTCTGGAGTACAGCATTGTATGGTAGTGAAACATGGACTGTGGGTAAACCGGAACAGAAGAGAATCGAAGCATTTGAGTTGTGGTGCTATAGACGAATGTTGAAAATTAGGTGGACTGATAAGGTAAGGAATGAGGAGGTTCTACGCAGAATCGGAGAGGAAAGGAATATGTGGAAAACACTGATAAGGAGAAGGGACAGGTTGATAGGACATCTGCTAAGACATGAGGGAATGACTTCCATGGTACTAGAGGGGGCTGTAGAGGGCAAAAACTGTAGAGGAAGACAGAGATTGGAATACATCAAGAAAATGAAGAGGCTAGCACAGGAACGGAATTCGTGGCGGGCCGCATCAAACCAGCCATGCTTTCAGGTTCCTAAGACGTGCCAACCGGTTAGTTTATAATCAAATATTAGTTTCAGAATTCATGCCGTTACTTCGAAATTTCGATTAATGTCCATCTTTATTTTATAAAAAAAGAAAAACTTAACGGCATAGAATAGCCAAACCGATTTTTCAGTTAGGAATATAATACCTTGCTTTTTCAACGATTCCTGCCTCGGGCATGGATGTGTGTGATGTCCTTAGCTTAAGTTAGGTTCAATTAGTTCTATGTTCTAGGCGACTGATGACCTCAGAAGTTAAGTCTAATAGTGCTCAGAGCCATTTTGACCACTTTTTTCAACGATTCGTTCAAATTATTTATTGCCAGTTACACCCTACCGGTTATTGTTGCGGGCCCGGAGCGATAATGGCAGACGGAGGGTTTATCAGAATACTGAACGGTAGATTGTTTGTAGTGGTACGAAACACTGTACGTTAAGAGTGCTAATTTGTGTGACAGCGTACTCGTGGTCAAGGCAGTGGATGTCACTGTCTTGATATCTGAAATAGCTAGAAACATGGAGTACCTGGATGAAAGTAAAAAGTATTATTCGAGCAATAGTCAGACTATGTTATGCTTGCAAGTAGTAACATGGACGACGTTCCTATTGTGAAAAAAAGAGTAGTAGGTTATTCCTAACACACAGCTAACTCCAGAGGGGTGAAAATAACTAAAATCAAACATTTCGTGCGCCGACGCTTAACAACTTGCGAGCAATATGGAACCATGATTCTGAACAGGTCGCAGCGACCGTGTAGCCCTAAGTCTTACGTATGCGAAACGACACTTGTTTCCTATTTGACTTCTCTTCGTAACTGCTCTCACCATTTGGGATGAGACGACTCAGCAGAGAGATGTATCTATCGTGTTTCCACACTGTCACAATATTGGAACACACCGATTTCACTATGCATCCTTTAGGTTGTATTGTTGAGCAACTATGGCGTTTCAACCCTTTCGCATACATATAGTTACGTGACTCTACTAAAATTTAGGCATACTTTGATAAGCCCAGCTAAAGGACAATTATGGAGAATAATATCAACTATAAAACACAGCGTTTAGCGCGTCTGACTGCCGTGTGGAGGACACTGATTCGATTCCCTGTAATGTCAGGGAACGTGGAAGGACTGGTAAGCGGTGCACTCAGTCCCCTGGGGTCGCCGGCCGGTGTAGCCCTGCGGTTCTAGGTGCTTCAGTCTGGAACCGCGTGACGGCTGCGGTCGCAGGTTCGAGTCCTACCTCGGGCATGGATGTATGTGCTGTACTTAGGTTAGTTAGGGGACTGATGACCTCCGAAGTTGAGTCCCACAGTGCTCAGACCTATTTTGAGTCCCCTGGGGTCAACAGAAGAGCTACTCTACCGAACCCCATAACGCATCCAGAGCCGTCATAGGCAAATGGTGACACAGTGGTTGACGTGCCCTGCTAGCCCGTCTAGGGCGAATACGCGAAACTTGATCTATTTTATAACCCGACACACACGTACAAACACTTCCATAAATATACGAGTTCGCAATACACACACTGATGAACTGTTTCGGAGCACTTGGCACGGTAATTATAGCGCTATATTTTGCAGAGCACGACGTTCACAGACACAGCCTTACTGCCTGCGATAGTAATTATCAGAAATTTTACTTTTCCTCCCTGTAACGTCCATACCACTAGTGTTCGAAAAGCGCCAGTTAAGGTCCATGATGGCCTCCTGCAACAATTCCCTCATGTTCGTCTGTTTATAATACTATACTTTTGCTGTGGAACGTAAATTTATTTCTTGGAAGCCCCCGCACAAAGAGCTTCAGTTAAAAATTAAAGTCCTGTTAAAAGATCTTGTTGCGGGAACCATGGAAAGTGTCTCCTCAACTCCGAAGAGGAAAAATCGTGAATAAAAATTTCCTGGTGTCAACGAACCGCAAAGAAAGTAAGTGGATCAGCGACTGGCGGTCTGTGAGGCCAGGTTTCCAGCCGTGGGGAATTCTTGTCCTGGCGCTGATTGCCGGCTCCTGTCGCCACTAAATCATGCACGCCAATCCGCAATTAGCGGCCCGTCCGACAGCGTCTGTGCTGACAGCTGCGCAGAGATCAGCGGAGTCCGCAGGAATTACCCAGCGAGGAGTCGGCAGCAGTGTAAGTAACACACGAGGCTATACATCATCGAAATACACTAACGGAAAGAAACGTTGCAATTCCAAAACATATTTCATGTAGAGTCATGAAATTTTGGGAATAAATTTGCCTAGGTAACATATTAAAGTGATTAACATAGCGAGATCACGGGTTAATATGAGGCGCGAGACAAATGTAAGTCCATTAATAACCAGTGTTGTCATCCGATGATGTCTCATGTGTGTTCGACTGAAGACAGATCTGTTGATCGACCAGGACAAGGCAACATGTCAACACTCCATAGAGGTTGTTGAGTTACAACACCAGTGTGTGGGAAACACCCCCTGACAGGCTATTCATGGGTGTTAGCACAGTAGGTCGAATCACCAGATCGACGTACTCATTTGCTGAATGTAACTCAGTCTTCTGGTGGAGTATGGGACTACGGCTGTTCAATGTTCTACATCTACAGCCATACTTAGCAAGCCACCCGACGGTGTGTGGCGGAGAGTACTTTCAGTACCTCTATCGGTTCTCCCTTCCATTCCTGGCTCGTATTGTTCGTGGAAAGAAAGATTGTCGGTATGCCTCTGTGTGGGCTCTAATCTTTCTGATTTTATCCTCATGGACTCTTCGCGAGATATACGTGGGAGGGAGCTTGACTCCCCGGTGCAGGTATGTTCTCTAAACTTCAACAAAAGCCCGTACGGAGCTACTGAGCGTCTCTCCTGCAGAGTGTTCCACTGGAGTTTATCTATCATCTCCGTAACGCTTTCGCAATTACTAAATGATCCTGTAACGGAGCGCGCTGCTCTCCGTTGGATCTTCTCTATCTCTTCTATAAACCCTATCTGGTACAGATCCCACACTGGTGAGCATCATTCAAGCAGTTGACGAACAAGTGTACTGTAACCTACTTCCTTTGTTTTCGTACTGCATTTCCTTAGGATTCTTCCAATGAATCTGTCTGGCATCTGCTTTACCGACGATTAGTTTTATATGGTCATTCCAATTTAAATAACTCCTAATGCCTACTCCCTGATAATTTATGGAATTAACCGATTCCAATTGCTGACCTGCCATATTGTAGCTAAATGATAAAGGATCATTCTTTCTGTGTATTCGCAGCACAGTACATTTGTCTACAATGAGATTCAGTTGCCATTCCCTGCACCATGCGTCAATTCGTTGCAGACCCTCCTGCATTTCAGTACAATTTTCCATTTTTATAACCTCTCGATATACTACAGCATCATCCTCAAAAAACTTCAGTGAACTTCCGATGTTACCCACAAAGTCATTTATATATATTGTGAATAGCAACGGTCCTACGACACACCCCTGCGGTACACCTGAAATCACTCTTACTTCGGAAGAATTCTCTCCATTGAGAATGACATGCTGCGTTCTGTTACCTAGGAACTCTTCAACATAATCACACAATTGGTCTGATAGCCCATATGCTCGTTCATTAAACGACTGTGGGGAACCGTATCGAACGCCTTGAGGAAGTCAAGAAACACGGCATCTACCTGGGAACCTGTGTCTATGGCCCTCTGAGTCTCGTGGACGAATAGTGCGAGGTAGGTTTCGCACGATCGTCTTTTTCGAAACCCATGCTGATTCCTACTGATTTCTAGTCTCCAGAAAAGTCATTATACTCGAACATATACGTGTTCGAACGTTCAACAACTGATCGACGTTAGAGATATAGGTCTATAGTTCTGCACATCTGTTCGACGTCCTTACTTGAAAATGAGGATGACCTGTGTCCTTTTCCAAGCTTTCGGAACGCTAAGCTCTTCTAGAGACCTACAGTACACCGCTGCAAGAAGGGGAACAAGTTCCTTCGCGTACTCTGTGTAAAATCGAAATGGTATACCATCAGGTCCAGCGGCCTTTCCTCTTTTGAGCGATTTTAATTGTTTTTTCTATCACTCTGTCATCTATTTCGATATCTACGATTTTGTCATTTGTGCGACAACCTAGAGAAGGAACTACAGTGCAGTCTTCCTCTGTAAAACAGCTTTGGAAAAAGACATTTAGTATTTCGGCCTTTAGTCTGTCATCCTCTGTTTCAGTACCATTTTGGTCAGAAAGTGTCTGGACATTTTGTTTTGATCCACTTACCGCTTTGACATTAGACCAAAATTTCTTAGGATTTTCTGCCAAGTCAGTACATAGAAAATTACTTTCAAATTCATTGAACGCCTCTCGCATAGCGCTCCTCAAACTACATTTCGCTTCGCGTAATTTTTGTTCGTCTGCAAGGCTTTGGCTATTTTTATGTTTGCTGTGAAGTTCCCTTTGCTTCCGCAGCAGTTTTCTAACTCGGTTGTTGTACCACGGTGGCTCTTTTCCATCTTTTTACGATCTTGCTTGGCACATATATATAATTTTTTTTTGTTGCAACCAGTTTCGACGTTACACTACGTCACCTTCAGGCCCAAACTGCTCCAATCCAGTAACCTTCGAGTTACAAAGTTGCTAACTTTTGTTCAACGAACACATATGCCCGCAATAGCTATTACGAAACCAGTTAAAGGCACTGCTATATTTGTAACACGAAGGTTACTGGATTGGAGCAGTTTTGGCCTGAAGATCACGTAGTGTAACGTCAAAACTGGGTGCCTACAAATAAACCTATATGACGGTGGTTGGTATTGTTTTTATTGTACTCATTTGGAGTCAGGCTGCTTAGGATAACCATAAGAGTGGCCCTCCTGTCATATGAAATTTTACCCCAGACCCAAACCCTGCCTCGGGAATGGATGTGTGTGATGTCCTTAGGTTAGTTAGGTTTAAGTAGTTCTAAGTTCTAGGGGACTGATGACCTCAGATGTTAAGTCCCATACTGCTCAGAGCCATTTGAACCATTTTGAACCCAAACAGCAGCTGTAGGTCCAGTGTGTTTAGCACGCAGATTGGTTGCAGGCCGTCAACTAGCCTCCTTATAACCAATACACACAAGTCACTGGCACCGAGACGGAACCAGCTTTCATCAGAAAAACACAACAGACCACCACCCTGCCCTCCAGTGAGCTCTCGTTTGCCACCACTGAAGTAGCAAAAGGACGATGTTTGGGTTCACTGGAATGTGCGCTACAGGGCTTCTTGCTATGGGCTTTGCTTGAAGTAACCGATTTGTAAAAGTTTGTTGCGCCACTGTTGTGCCTACTACTGTCTAAATTGCTGCTGCAGATGCAGTACGATGCGGCAGAGCTATACGCCTAATACGATGGTCTTCCCTCTCTTTAGTGCCACGTCGCCATCTGGAACCCGTTCGTCGGATCGTATATTCTCGTGACCACCGCTGTCAACAAAAACTGCATTCCTTTTAAGTCTCTCTGCAGTGTTGCAGAAGGAACATCCAGCATCTCGTAGCCCTTTTATGCGACCTAGTCCAAACTCAGTGATGTTTTAATAATGACGTCTTTGTCACCTTGAAGGCATTCGAAACAAACTTAACGCGTCCAACCTCAGAAGTAGCTAACACTCAGAATTGTTACAGCGTGTATTTAAAGCAAACCTGATTTGCGTCTTCATAGTGGCGTTAGTAGCGCCACTGTTATGGGAGTGGCGAGAAACCGTAACAGACATTATCTTTCAAATTTAAAAATACGCCTACCAACTTCCGTCTTTAGCACAACTCTTTCTTGGAGATGTTTCTTTTCCGTCAGTGTATGAGAGCACAGTAAAGAGTTTTTATCACTACAAATTCTTCCACAATGGAGTCCTTGGATAAAAAAACTCTATTATATTTCCCACAGGGTAAAATCCCAAGCTTTCGATGACTGCCTCCGTCACCGTCAAGTGGGGTAAAACTTTATCATAAGACTGGTCAAGCTCTCACTTTTATGCTCAGTGGGTTGTATCTGGATTGCGGAAGTGATGACCTCAGAGTCCATAGATTAAGTTTGCAACGCGGGATGTTAATCCGGAACATTGACAGGAGAGTCCTTCTTTATACTGTACTCCACAAATTTATGAAGACGTTTTTATGTGTAGCATAAATTCATGGGGGATTGGAAGGCGGGTAGAGGAGAAGAAGTAGAAGAGAGCGTTTCGTGGTAATACGAGCTTGATAGTAGGAATCAGAGAGTTCAAAAGAACAGGAGGTATACTTGGAAAAGGTCTGGATGCAATGGAAAGTTGCAGCTGAACTACGTCGTAGTCAGATGAAGATTCCGAGATGAGATATTGCGTCGTAAGGCATAGCCAGTAGCAGATACTAAGATCGCAATTCAATAATGATGAAGTGAGCCGACCGGAGGATTCACTGTGAAAGGTAGTGGGGTACTGAGGTACTGAGGAGTACTGAGACTCGTCTGAAGTTCGCAAAAGACGTGAATATTGTGACAAGGATACCTGAGTTAGCAGTTCAGTTGAAGAGGAGTGGACATCTCTAGAAAGAGCAATCACATATGTTGGCCAGAGACACAATGGTACTAGGAAGGTGACTGCGAGAAAACCTTGGGCAACAGGAGATGTACTTCAACTGAACGACGAGACAGAAAAGCACAAAAGTGTTCAAGGCAGGAGTACAGTAAGACAAGTCACATAGAGATGAACTTAATAGGAAGTGCATGGAAGGTAAGGCAAATTGACTCCACGACTCTGGAACGAAAATATAACCGGAAGGACTTTTATAGCACATAGGAAATTCAAAACAACTTACGGGGAAATGAAAAGCAAGGGTGGAAATATTAAGGCTGAAATGGGAATCCCACAGTTAAAAACAGAGCAGATAAGTGGAAAGAGTAAACTGAATGTCTCTATGAGGAGGAGGGCTTGTTGGATGACGTGAAAGAGGAAGAAACTGGAGTTGAAATAGAACAGATAGGCGATCCTAAGAGTTCTAGAACAGGTCAAATTTAATAAGGGAAAGGGACAGTTACATTCCGATTGAATTTTTAAAATCACCAGGGAAGTGGCACCCAAACGACTATTCCAGATGGGTTGTATAATCAATGATACAGGCGACATACCATGAAATTTTGGGAACATTGTGATCTTTACAGTTCCAAACATACCAATCTCAGACAAGTGCGGGAACTATCGCACAACCAGCTCATGTATTTAAATTACTGTCTAGTATAATGTATAGAAGACCGCAAAAGAAAATTTTGGATATGCTAAATGACGATCGGTTTGGTATAGGAAAGGTAAAGGTAACCAACAGGTACTCATGGCGAGGCACCTGATATTGGAAGCAAGACTGAAGAAAAATAAGGACACGTTCATGAAACTTGTTGAGCTTGAAAAACCGTTCGTCAGTGTAACATGATGCAACATGTTCGAAATCCTTACAAAAATAACTGGAAGCTATATGGAACGACGAATTATCCACAATATGTACAAGAACCAAGAAGGGACAATAAGATTGGAAGATCGAGAGGGCAGTGCCTGAATTAAAAAGGGTGTACGACAGAGATGCAGTCTGTCGCGCATACTGTTCAGTCTATACACAGAAGAATGTTTAAAGAGCAGGATTAAAATTCAACGTTGAGGAATAAATGGGAAGTTTGACCGATGACGTTGGACTCATTGAAGGAGAAGATAAATTACAGAATCTACTGAACGGATTGAAGGGTTTAATGAGAACAGAGTATGTAGTGAGAGTAAAACAGAGATAGACGAAAGTAATGAGAAGCAGCAGAAATGGAATAGCGAGACGCTTATCAGAATAGGGGACAACGAAGATGACGAAGTTGAGCAATTCCGTTACCACGGAATAGCCTCTGACGGACAAAGAAAGGTGGACATAAGAAGCTGAGTAGCACAGGCAGAAAGTGCATTATCAGCCAAAGCAAATCTATATTTAAAGCATACGCATTAATTTGAGAAAACAATTTTGAGAGTATACGTTTGGTGTTCAGTATTTATGGTAATAAGTCATGGTATGTAGCAAAAAAGAAGAGAATCGAAGGGTTAGAGATGTGGTGCTATAGCAGAATGTTGAAAATTCTGTTCTCTGATAAGGACTGACGAAGTTTTCTGCACAACCGGCGAAAAAAGGAACGTACTGGAAACACCGACAAGAAGAAAGGACAAGAAAATAGGACTTTAGGGAGTAATCTCCGTGGTACGAGACGGAGCCTTTGAAGGTAAAAATTATTCCCTTTTCCGAAGAATGGAAATTTCTGTAATGTGAGCACAGCA
Source organism: Schistocerca serialis cubense (assembly GCF_023864345.2). Classification (NCBI taxonomy): domain Eukaryota; kingdom Metazoa; phylum Arthropoda; class Insecta; order Orthoptera; family Acrididae; genus Schistocerca; species Schistocerca serialis. The sequence goes on from NC_064642.1 coordinate 547,381,031, forward strand.
TACCGCGCATGTCGCCAACATGAAACCAAACAGTCTCGTGGCATTAGTATGACTCTGCAATTCACGTTTTGTGCGTAGACCAAACTTTAATATTCCATGTGTTTTCCCTGTTTTCACACATTTAGTGCAATCAGTAATGCCACTGAATTATCACTGCTCAAGATTCAAATCAAAATCATTAAAGGACGAAAAGTTACTACTCATAGGCGAGCGCTAAGTACGAGGTCAGTTTGATCACACTAATAAGAGACGCTTTAATTATGGTTTACCACTGCGACAGAATGATGGAGGCATAGAATCATAGAGCTCATTATACAACTTTACTGCAATGCATCTACAACACAAATGCCGGATAAACTCCGTGCTTCCAGCAATCCTACTTGTAAACTATGTCCTCAATTATTTGCTGGACGTTATCCACTCTCTGTCTCCCTCTACAGTTTTCACCCTCTAAACTTCCTCTGGTACCATGGAAGTTATTCCCTGATATCTTAACAGATGTCTTGCCATCCTATCTCTTCTTCTTGTCAATGTTTCCCTTATATTCTTGTCTTTGCCGATTTTGTGGAAAAGTCCTCATTCCTTAACAGACCGCCTTATTTTCAACATTTTTCTTTAGCATCACATCTGAAATGCTTCGCAGTTTCGGTTTTCCCACTGTCCATGTTTCACTACCATACTATGGCGGACTCCAAACACCTACTCCGGAATTGCTTCTTCGAATTAAGGCCTACGTCTGATACAAGTAGACTTCTCTTGGCCAGAAATACCCACTTTTCCAGCGCCAGTCTGCTTTTCATGTCGTTCTTGTTCCGTCCGTCATGGTTTATTTTGCTGACTACCTAGCAGAATTTCTAAACTTCGTCTACTTCGCGATCACCATTTCTGATCAGTTTCTTTCTGGTTTAATTTCTTCTACTTCACATTATTTCTGTCCATATTCTGTACTCAGACTGTTCATTCCATTCAACGCACCCCGTAATTCTTCTTAACTTTCATTGAGGATAGTAATGTCATCGAATGTTATCATTGATATCCTTTCACCTTGAATTTTAAGCCCACCCTTGATTTGTTCTTTCATTTCCGTCATAGCGCCTTCCAGATTTAGATTGGACGACAGGGGTGAAATACTACACCCCTGTTTTAAACTCTTCTTAATCGGAGAACTTCCTTCTTGATCTTCCACTCTTATTGTTCGCTCTTGGCTCTGGTACATATCGTGTATTACCAGTCTTTACCTCATGTGTATACCTAAATTTCTCCGAATTTCGAATATCTATCTCCATTTTACATTGTCGAACGCTTTTCCCAGTTTAGCAAGCTCTATGAACGTTTCTCGATTATTCCTGAGTATTGCTTCCAATATCGACCGCAATGTCAGAACTGCCTCTCTGGTGCCTTTACCTTCCCTGATCGTCATATAACAATACTCCATATGTTTTCCGTTCTTCTGATACCATTCTTGTCAGCAACTTGGATGCGTGATCTGTTAAACTGATTGTGCGATAATTCTCACACTTGTCGGCTCTTGCTATCTTAGGAATTATGTGAATTACGTTCTTCCTAAGATCTTATGGTATATCGCCAGTCTCATACATTCTACATATCAACTTGAATAACCGTTTTGTTACTAGGTGGCCCAATGTTCATCAAGCCTAAGGACATCCTCAGGAGTGCCCCTGGGAAGTCTGAAAGTGCCGCGTTACTTTGTATCTGACAGACATGGTAAGCAGAAGTCTGAGGCAGTTCGCTGATGATACTGTGTTGTACGGGAAAGTGTCGCCGTTGAGTGACTGTAGAAAGATACAGGATCACGTAGGCAAAATTACTAGTTGGTATGATCAATAGCAGTTAGCACTAAATTGGAAAAATGAAGTTAAGACAGTTGTGCAGAAAAAGCAAACCCATAATTTTAGAGTACGGCATCAGTAATGTACTTCTTAACACAGTCATGTCGATTAAATATCTAAGCGTTAGGTTGCAAAGTAATATGAAATGGAATCAGCATGTAAGGATTGTAGAAGGGAAGGCGAATTTCAGAGATTTCGAGGGAAATATGGTTCTTCTGTAAAGGAGACCACATATGGAACACCAATGCGACCCATTGTTGAGTACTATTCGAGTGTTTGGGATCCGCACCAGATCAAACTAAAGGATGACATGGAAGCAAATCGTGGTGGGCTGCTCGATTTGTTACCGATAGGTAACACCCAAGTATTATGGAAATTCTTCAGGAACTCAGATAGGAACCACTGAAGGAAGCGATGTTCTTTTGGGGGAGCAGTATTGCAAAAAAATTAGAGAACCGACGTTTGAGGCTGACTGCAGAAAGATTCTACTGCTTTCAATACACATTTCACAAAAGGACCATGAAAAGATTACAGAGATTAGGGATCGTACGGAGGCATATAGACAGTTTCTCACTAGCTCTGTGTGGGAACGGGACAGGAAAGAAAATGACTGGTATTGGTATGGGACACCCTCCGCAAGTCACCATACGGTGGCTTTCGAAGTGTATGCATGCTGGTCTATCCGTTCTGCCTAGTTTTAGCTTAATTTTTCCAAAGGTCTTTGAAATTCCCATTTTAAAACTGGATGCCTTATCTCGTCGTTATCGACTCCTCCGTCTCGTACAGGTCTTAAGTGCACTCTTGGTCCATTCTCTTTTCTGCAATTAACAGTGGAATTCCAATTGCGATCTTTATGTTACCGCCCTTCTTTTGATTATACCCGGTGTTGTCCTGACTTTTCTATAACCTAAGACAGTGCCTCCGACAATAATTTCTTTTTCTTGACACTTTTCTTGCAGTCATTTTGCCTTAGCTTCCCTACACTCCCTATTTATTTTAATCGTAGGTGAATTGCATTTCTGTGCTCCTGAATTCCCCTGCAAATGTTGTACTTCCTTCCTTCATCGAAGAACTGAAGTATTTTTTTCTGTTACCTACCGTTTTTTCTCATTGCCTGTGATTTACTTCTCAAATGTAATCTCATTTTATGTGTGGATAAGGTTTATATGTTAATCATAACGTTTGGATTATGTAGGTCTCCAAACCATTATCTTATTGTCTATTACTAGCGATTATGAGCTGAAGAGTGAGGGTGTGCGATTAATATTTGTTTCCCTAAAAATGAACTTCATCCACGGGGTGCTAAAAAAGCCGTCGTCAAACTGTAAATCGTTGGCCATTGCGGACCAATTAAACTATTCTTGCGGCCCGTGGTTCTCTGCAATTTTTTATAGTAAATTTGTCTGTCAATTAACAGCCGAATTCCTAAACGTCAACCAACTTTAAGAGTGTCTTCATTTTTTTCACGCTGTGTAGAAAACAGCATTATAGAGACAGTTTTGAGATGTGTTTACTTAGCTCACGCCGAAAATCACCGAAGTCCATTGAAATTAATAAGGCCACTGTGAGGTAACGGGCGAGCTGTGGCGCCCTGGAAGTATTCTATGTTCGAAGTTGGGACGGCCGCACAGAACGCTCGTCAAAGCCGCGGCTCGTTAGCAACCGCGCGATGTCGCACAATAGCTGGACCACGTGGTTGTTAGCTGACCGCGTGGCTGGAAATTCCTTGGCGAAGCTGTGTCGATGAAAGAGGCTTGTATGCCGAGAGTGCCAAAGATGGCGGACTTTGTGAAACCTTAATGGCAGACATTTCACAGTTCATATAGAAGTTAATAGTAGCCAGATGAATCATGATCCCTCGAAAAGAAACATGTACATTACCATTGTTTGCACGACGATTCTGATGGTGTAATCAGATTTTCAATACTTGTATTAATTAAAAATTTAGTATCTGATGATAATTTATAGAAGTAACACTCGGCAACGAATTTCCAAAACCTAATTCATCCGATTTTGTCGATCGACGTGTCTTTAGAAAGCTATTAGTGCAAACCTAAATTGGTATAAATTACAGGCATGTAACTTGAATAGTACATGAGTTCAAATGGTTCAAATGGCTCTGAGCACTATGGGACTCAACTGCTGACGTCATTAGTCCCCTAGAACTTAGAACTAGTTAAATCTAACTAACCTAAGGACATCACAAACATCCATGCCCGAGGCAGGATTCGAACCTGCGACTGTAGCGGTCTTGCGGTTCCAGACTGCAGCGCCTTTAACCGCACAGCCACTTCGGCCGGCAGTACATTAGTTATTGGAGGTCAAAGTGGCCGATTACTATCGATCCCGTCAGGCCATTTGTACTCCACAGTTACACGAAAAAACGGTAGCGGCATGCTTATAAATATATTTAGTCGTCTATGTCTTTGTTTATATCCGATATATACTATTCATGAAGAGATTGGTTAAATATTTACTGTGTGTTAGAAAGCACAGTCACATTAAGCTACTGGCCCACATTTTGTTGCTATTCGTTTGATATATGTTTAATTTGTTTATGTATTTGATAATGTGGGTTAGAAAGAGTTTATGGTCCTGCTGTAGGAATACTTATTTAATTTAAAGTTATTTAAATGTAAATCCAGTATTTCGAACTAGTTTCATTGTGTTTGTGAGTGTGCGTTGGCTTGAAGAAATGGCGGGAGCGCTCTAGCCAATCACAGCGCTCATGAATAGGGAGTTACACAGGGCATGGGGAGAGTGCAGGACATTACTGCGCGATGGACGGACAGTCGTGGGAAAGACTTGGAGAATAGAGGAGTCTGCGTGTGGTCACGGGAGATAGAAATATTTTGTTGTGCCAACTTGTGCATTTGAGATATTTCCGTAGCTTCTGCAGTGAAGACGTGGTACGCGTTTGGAAGTGAATATCTCGTGTGCTATGTTGTTGTTCATAACTAATTACGTGAAGTAGGAATCTATTGTTTCCCTGTTATTCAACTTATATTTTATTTAATTGATGGACCATTCGCACCAATAAGTGTTTGGCTATTGTACACATCATTTAAAGACGTTAATATTGCACCTGCAGATTTTATTTAGTAGCAGTCTTTCATTTATAACTTTCTACCTTACATTCGCAATTGCCGAGTGATAGGAACCTTCGACCATTCGATTCATGTGTATATTCATGTTGTATACTGTAGACTCAGCAGTATTTGTCTTGTAATGCGGCAACTATATATCCTAACCCCTAGACAACGAAACCAGGCAAAACTTTTAATATTTCAACACTGAGTCAGAGGGTACGTAGTTAAGGGCCACCACAACATCAACACCATGACATCGTTCTATTTTTGAAAACCCGCAACACTTACCTCAGTAGCAAGTTCAGGATGTGAGACGGAATGTTTTATTATTTCTCCTTCTAGTGTGGAAGATTCATGGGGGAGAGTGACTGGCACCTATCGGAACCTATGGCGTAAGTTTTCATAATGAAGTGGTTCAGCTTCGTGAATGCGAATTACAAACATGGTCATTGTCAAATGTTGTAATTATATGACATTAAACAGAAGCTGCAAACAGCAGAAGAAATAGACATTTAAAACGTTTAGTAAACATTTGATACCGTATCTTGTACTGCGTAATGCATTTTAATGTAAGGAAAGTTACTGTTGCTAAGCAAGATATCATTTGCTCTCTCACATTTAGTCAGGCAATTACATCATCACTGAGAGTGGCAGCAATTTAAAACTTAGAACAGTCTAGACGATGTGTCCAAATGGAACAGAATTTTAATGATCAATAAGAGTGAGACGGCGGCCAACCTTTAGTCCCTTACAATAGAAAATCTTTTGGGAGTTCATGATTTAATGATATATGTAGGGCAGCCAATTAATAATAATAATAATAATAATAATAATAATAAAACCCGTGGACGCCCGGGAAAAGAATAGGCCTTCGGTATTTTCTGCCAGTCGTAAAAGGCGACGTAAAGAACAAACCACTAATAGGGCTAACCCCCCTTTTAGTGTGATTAGATGGTTCAGGACAGAACTAAAGAAGCCTCGGACAAGCGCCGTCATGGTCGGGGACGACGATTGAACCCTATGCCCGCCCACGATGATAATGACTCTGCTAGTCACACGGAAAATGATTTATATCCAAATAGAGGTGTTTTGCAGGATATGCTTCCTGCAACCACTCTAGAAGGAGAACAAAGACAGAGGATGAGATGGTCAGATGAAGTTAACCGACACCTCATGTTCTGTTATTACCAAGCAACAAACTTAGGAACCAACACAACTGGATACAGATTACAAGTATACACAACATTTATTACCAGACACCCAGAATTAAAATTTTTAACAGAATAACGACTAGCTGATCAGATCTGTGTAATAATCAAAAATAACATGATACCCCTGTCAGAATTAGAAAACATCAAACAACAAGTACAACAAATACTGGAACAAAATAATGTGCAATCAGAAGAAGAAGAAAATAAAGTAATAGACTCAAACATCCCAGAGCAAACAAACAAACAACACCACGCATTCAATTAAACAATCAGAGGAAAACGAAATCTTAAAACAGCCACCAGAACAAGCACAAATAGAACACGAAGTGACACACATGTTAGATATAGAAGAAAAATTTCAGCTGACATATATAGAATACAAAGACGCGAATACAGACATTAGACCATTCTTGCATAGACCGCCAAATAACCCACAAGTCGAAACAACGATAACAACTATCAACACAATCATACACAACAAAATAAATGAAAATACAGCTATGGAAGAGTTAAAACTACTGGTTTATATACGAGCTCTCACTACACTAAATATACACACTAGGCAGAGATCAGAACCAACCAACACACAGAAGAAACCCACAAAACCAGCATGGCAACACAGGCTACAGATCAGAATAGAAAAACTGAGAAAAGACATCAGACAGCTAACACAATTTATAAGAAATGAAATATCAGACAAAAAGCGAAAAAGTTTAGGTAAAATGTCACAACAAGAAGCAACAGAGCAATTAGATGAAAAGAAGCAGAAATTACAAGCATTGGCCAAACGACTTAGAAGATACAAAAAAAGTGAAAATAGAAGGAAACAAAACCAAACATTCAACACAAACCAAAAGAAATTTTACCGGACAATAGATAATACACATTAAAATAGACAACCCACCAAACATAACAGACATAGAACACTTCTGGAGCAACATATGGTCAAACCCGGTACAGCATAACAGGCATGCACAGTGGATACAAGCAGAAACAGACGCATACAAGATGATACCACAAATGCCTGAAGTGATAATTTTGCAACATGAAGTCACCCGAGCAATTAATTCTACTCACAATTGGAAAGCCCCTGGAAAAAATAAAATAGCAAATTTCTGGCTAAAGAAGTTCACCTCAACACATTCGCATGTAACTAAATTATTTAACAGTTACATTGCAGACCCACACACAGTCCCTGATACACTTACACATGGAATAAGTTATCTGAAACCTAAAGATCAAGCAGACACAGCAAACCCAGCTAAATATCGCCCCATAACATGCCTCCCAAAAATATACAAAATATTAACTTCAGTCATTACACAGAAATTAATGACACATACAACACAGAACAAAATTATAAATGAATAACAAAAAGGCTGTTGCAAAGGAGCACGAGAATGTAAAGATTAGAGATTAGATTAGATTAATACTAGTTCCATGGATCATGAATACGATATTTCGTAATGATGTGGAACGAGTGCAAGAGCAACTGATAATAGATGCAGAGGTGACATATCAAGCTAAAACTAAACAAAGGTCGCTACACTACGCATACATCGATTACCAAAAAGCTTTTGATAGTGTACCCCACCCGTGGTTACTACAAATATTGGAATTATACAAAGTAGATCCTAAATTGATACAGTTCCTAAACATAATAATGAAAAATTGGAAAACCACACTTAATATCCAAACAAATTCAAATAATATCACATCACAGCCAATACAGATTAAGCGTGGAATATGCCAAGAAGACTCATTAAGTCCTTTCTGGTTCTGCCTTGTTCTGAACCCACTATCCAACATTCTAAATAATACAAATTGTGGATACAATATTACTGGAACATACCTACACAAAATCACACATTTGCTGTACATGGATGACCTAAAACTACTGGCAGCAACAAATCAACAACTCAACCAATTACTAAAGATAACAGAAGTATTCAGCAATGATATAAATATGGTTTTTGGAACAGACAAATGTAAGAAAAATAGCATAGTCAAGGGAAAACACACTAAACAAGAAGATTACATATTGGATAACCACAGCGACTGCATAGAACCGAAGGAAGAAACAGATGCCTATAAATATCTAGGATACAGACAAAAATAGGAATAGATAATACAAATATTAGAGAACAACTAAAAGAAAAATATAGACAAAGACTAACAAAAATACTGAAAACAGAATTGACAGCAAGAAACAAGGCAAAAGCTATAAATACGTATTCTATACCAATACCGACCTACTCATTTGGAATAGTGAAATGGAGTAACACAGACCTAGAAGCACTCATTACACTTACACGATCACAATGCCACAAATATAGAATATACCACATACATTCAGCAACTGAAAGATTCACATTAAGCAGAAAGGAAGGAGGAAGGGGATTTATCGACATAAAAAAACCTGCATTATGGATAGGTAGACGATTTAGGAAAATTCTTTCTAGAATGAGCAGAAACTAGCAAATTACAAGAGCAATCACTCATATAAATACATCGGTTACACCATTGCAATTTCATAACCACTTCTACAATTCTTTAGATCACATAACATCTACAGAAATGAAGAAAGTAAATTGGAAGAAGGAAACTCTACATGGCAAGCACCCGTATCATCTAACACAGCCACACATCGATCAAGACGCATCCAACACATGGCTAAGAAAAGGCACTATATACAGTGAGGCGGAAGGATTCATGATTGCAATACAGGATCAAACAATAAACACCAGATATTACAGCAGGCATATTATTAAAGATCCCAATACCACAACAGATAAATTGCAGTCTTTGCAAACAACAAATAGAAACAGTAGATCACATCACAAGCGGATGTATAATACTAACAAATACAGAATACCCCAGAAGACATGACAATGTAGCAAAAATAATACATCAACAGCTTGCCTTACAACATAAACTTATAAAACAACACGTTCCCACATGCAAGTATGCACAACAAAATGTGCTGGAGAACGATGAATACAAATTATACTGGAACAGAAACATTATAATAGATAAAACACCACCACATAACAGACCTGACATCATACTGACCAATAAAAAGAAGAAATTAACACAACTAATCGAAATATCCGTACCCAATACAACAAATTTACAGAAGAAAACAGGAGAAAAAATTGAAAAATACATCCAAATATCTGAGGATGTCAAGGGCATGTGGCATCAGGATAAAGTTGACATTATACCAATTATACTGTCAACTACAGGAGCCATACCACACGATATCCACCAGTACATTAACGCAATACAGCTACATCCAAACGTATACATACAACTACAGAAATCTGTAATTATTGATACATGTTCAGTTACCCGGAAGTTCCTAAATGCAATGCAACATATACCGTACAGTTAAAAGGAAGTCACGCTTGATCAAGGTCCGCGTCACTTTCCATTTTTGACCAGACATAACATCTGAGAAAAGAAAGAATAATGATAATAATAATGTTATTATTATTAATATGCGGCCCGAGGTCCCGGGGAACAATATCAGCACTTGCTCTAGTGAAAATAAGTTTGGAGAGAACTGTACTAACATTTAAAAACACGATAATTTTGCTGTGTATTGGCCCACACTGGACTCGACAGCCTAGACTGACAACGGAAAATAATTTAAATTCGGAGCAGAATTACAGACCACAAGTAATACACTGAAGCGCCAAAGAAACAGGTATAGGAATGCGTACTCAAATACAGAGATATGTAAACAGGCAGAGCACGCAGCAGCGGTCGGCAGCGCCTATACTGTATAAGCCAAGTATCTCCAGCAGTTGTCAGATCGGTTGCTGCTGCTACAATGGCAGGTTATCAAGGTTAACGTGATATTATAGTCGACGCACTAGCGATGGGACATACCATTTCCGAGGTAGCGATGAAGTGGCGATTTTCCTGTGCGACCATTTCACGAGTGTACCATGAATATCAGGAATCCGGTAAAACATAAAATCTCAGACATCGCTGCGGCCGGAAAAAGATCCTGCAAGAGCAGGACCAACAACGACTAAAGAGAATCGTTCAACGTGACAGAAGTGCAACCCTTCCGCAAATTGCTACAGATTTCAATGCTGGACCAACAACAAAGGGCAGAGCTTTCGGAGCCGAAGGCTCACTCGTGTACACTTGATGAGTCCACGACACATAGCTTTACGGTTCGCCTCGTCCCGTCAACACCGACATTGGACGGTTGATTACTGGAAACATGTTGACTGGTCGGACGTGTCCCGTTTCAAATTGTATCGAGCGAATGGACGTGTGCAGGTATGGAGACAACATCATGAAACCATGGACCCAGTATGCCAGGAGGTGACTGTTCACGCTGGTGGAGGGTCTGTAATGGTGTGGGGCGTGTGCATTTTGAGTGATATTGGGCCTCCGATACGTCTAGATACGATTCTGACATGTGACACGTACGAAAGATTCTTGTCTGATAACCTGTATCCATTCGTGTCCATTGTACATTCCGACTGACTTGGGAAAGTCCAGCAGTACAATGCGACAAGCTACAAGTCTGGGTTTAAACGCATCAGCTGGACACCAAACTCCCCAGACATGAACATTATTGAGCGTATCTGGGATACCTTGCAACATGCTGTTCAGAAGAGATCTCCACCCTCCACCCCTCGTACTCTGATTTATGGACAGCTCTGCAGGATTCCTGGTGTCATCACCCTCCAGGACTACTACTGGCATTATTCGTGTAGTGTGCTGCGGCACTCCTGCGTGCTCGCGGGGACCCTACACGATATTAGGCAGGTGTACCAGTTTCTTTGCCTCTTCATTGTAGTTTACAGTTAAATCTCTGCCTTCGACGTGGATGCATTACGGACGCCCAGTGGACTGTCAGGCACTGGAAACTAAATTACAATGCGAAATTATTGGTTCACGAGATAATTATCTCTAACCACACAAACATTGTATCGGGAGAAACTACCAAAGTCCTTTAGATCCACGCTCTGAAGTCTTGACGTAGCACGAGGACGTCTGCTGAAAGCTCCACGTGTTGTCAGAGGTATTACACATATGCAGGTGTAATGGTGACTAAAGGTCACGGGAGGCTTCCAGGAGAGCATCTGATTGAGAAACAGCGGCAGGAGTTGACGTAAAGCCCAGAGAACTAGCCGGCCTCGGTGGCCGTGCGGTTCTAGGCGCGTCAGTCTGGAACCGAGCGACTGCTATGCTCGCAGGTACGAATCCTGCCTCGGGCATGGATGTGTGTGATGTCCTTAGGTTAGTTTGGTTTAAGTAGTTCTAAGTTCTAGGGGACTGATGACCTCAGATGTTAAGTCCCATAGTGCTCAGAGTCATTTGAACCATTTTTGAACACAGAGAACTCGCCTGAGGAGAACTGACTGACCGTTGCCGCAAGCCGGTCTAAATACTGTTAATGATCTTCTGAAAGCGAATAGGTCCGCGCTGACTTCAACCTCGTGGAGCGATGCGAATTCCGGCCGTCAGTAAGGAGTGCGTCTGCGACTGTGGTGGCAGTGTTCGCAGTTTTAGCCCCTGTAACCTCTGGTGTAGGCCACCCGCGGTTAGGTGTTGTTACGCAGATACTTTAAGTTTAGTCCTTAAAAGTATTTTACTACATGTCATAGCTTCAGATATTGGACACTTTCGCTTACAAGGAAGCCATTTCTCAATACCGCCGCAGCAAAATTTATTAAAACATAGGCTTGGCAATATGCTAAAATGCAGTACAAAACCTAAAAATAACGTTGAGTGTCCATTGTTTTTCTGCAGAGAGTAATTAGCGACACACCAGGCGTAACACTTCTAGTAAAGACTGAGATGCTCTTTACTTTATCTGCTCAAACCCTTATGCCAAGCTCACTACAAATACGGAATGAAAATTATTTACACATCTATAAACCGTACGTACAAAATCCACGGGACTCTTAAACGAGATATGTCTCTACTAACGATGAAGTAAAATTTAAAATTTGCGCTGCCGTTACGAACATACCGAACGGCACTAACCACGTGAGTTTCGGAATCAGTGTATTCTGGCGGTAAAAATTTTGTTCTGCGTATGTGACTGCGTACTCCATAAGGCGGAGAGAACATCAGAGAACTAAATACAATTGCAGAAAGACCTGCAGAGTATTGATGGTTGGTGTAGTGACGGGCAGTTGACCCTGACGGTAAGTACATGTAACGTACTGCACGTCAATAGGTGAAGAAATCCATGACTGTAGGATTATTTTGTCGGTGCAAAATATCACAACAAACAGTAACTGCCGTAAAATACCATCCGGAAAGACTTAAAGTGAAATGACCTCTGTAACTCTTATTTTCGTGAACTGAACTGGACTAAACTGTACTGCTCTTCTTTCTAGTAGTAGTAGTAGTAGTAGTAGTAGTAGTATTACTGTGTGTGTGTGTGAGTGTGTGTGTGTCGTAATGCTGAACAGTGCAATTGATGTAATTACAGAAACACTGTCTGATTAAAGATGAGTCGCAAAAACTAAAATTGTATAACTGTATTTTTAACTAACAAAATAATTAGAAAACAAAGACTGTAAACTAAATAAGTGTATTGTGCAATACAATGAAGAGCTACAGTGAGTGACGTCACAATTCGTGAGCTGCAATTCCGATACAGGAAGCTAACAGAACGAAAAATCTACATAAAATAAATAATTGACTTTCGAAGAGATGAAGCTAAGAATTATTTCTCTAAAAATTCTCTTTAAATATACGTACGCCATTCGACCGACAAATTTCTAAACATAGAATAATGCACACACGATTGTAACATTGCAGTGTGGAAATGAAACTGTCTGCGTATGCAGAAACCGGCCTGATAATGTGTTTTTAAAACATGGCTACCTGAATGAAGTAACTGAAACCCAACTATATTGCCGACACAGAGGAACAAAGAATTGTATGTGCATCGGTATCTACAAAGACGTACAAGTTTTCGAAACAGATTATGCCATGTTCTTTGTGCAGCTGTGTTCCTCTCCGTGCAATGTGGCGACATACATAATTCTTTCGTGAGCAGACAGACGGCTGTGGAATTTAAACTTGCTGAACTACTCAAGCAAAACTGGCCTTTAAAGACTGTATTTAAAAAACTGAATGTCATTGTCTGGCTATTACAGTTGTCTTTACGAAATATCCTTTATGATAAATATTTCTCTACCGAGTAATACTTCGTGAAAATGTTAAATGATCGGTAAAAATCTGTAACTTCATAGTGTAAGCAGTGTGAATAGAATAGTTTACTTACTCTCGTCCGAGCAATAAACCAACTAATCAAAAATAATAGAGAGAGATTCCACTAAAATCATCCCTTATTCGCATACATCATCATAACGGGCAAGCAAGCAGTGCAGCAACACCTTACTTCAAAAATCTTCACTTGTTGAATTAATATTTACAGAATCATAATGCACAGTTCATTGTTCTCTTTATCTTCAACCTCTACAAGCTATTTCCATCCGCTCAGAAGCGTAGCCAACACACGTTTCACTAGCTGATCTAGAATTTTTTCTGCAATGACAACCAAAGATGACAGTGCTTGTATCAGAATGTCTCTGGTGTAACATATGGACTAACGAAACATGTCCAGTATGCACATGTGAAATATGAAATATGATTCATTGGATGAAAATAAAAGTTACTTTACTTTCCTTTTCTTGAATATCGAAAATAAACTAAGAACCTTAAATAAATAAAACAAATTGTAGGGAGAGCAGATGCCATTGTGAGATTCCCTAAAACAATTTTGATAAAATGCAATTCATTCATGTAAGAAGTGGCTTCGAAAACGCTTGTTCGCCTGGTTCTCGGGTATTTTTCAACAAACTGGGACTCTTGCCGCGTTGGATTAATAAAAGAGGTGGGGTGATTCGTCGCTGACTCGTTTAGTATTCATGAGGGCGTTACGGAGATCCTCAATGAAAGCCAGTGGCGGACGTTACGAGGGGGCGTTGTGCATCATCGGTAGCCATCTTTCCAGTGCGCAATTCGCCTACTGAGCGGGCACGAAGTGGAGGGGGAGCGGCAGTGGTAGACGTACGCTCACTCACATACCTTGAGGTAGCTTACTGCGTATATATGGACTGTAAAAAGTAAAAATAGCAACTATGATATTGATAGGCGCACAAAACAGCCTAAACGTCCAGAGTATCATGATATCACGTCAGTCCAAAACATTTTAATACTGGTTTAGTAAAAATATAGGGAAGGATTTTAAAAACCGTTCAACAACCAAGATCGCATAAAACATTTATTTATTTAAAACAACCGGTTTCAAGAGACTAGGCTGTCATCTTCAGGTCTTACCGTGTTCGTATGCTGCAACAGGAACTGTGAGCAATACGTTTATAAACATAGCCTGTTGCACAAGATGGTTTACGTTCTGCAGTATTTTATCGATGACAGCCCTTTTATAATGTGCTGTTCTTATCCACTTGACATATTGTGTGTGAGGTCGTCGTAAAACGACCATTTTTACACCAGAAGATTTTGTGATCTGAAGATGGGACCACAGTCTATTGAAACCGGTTGTCTTAAGTAAAAAAAAAAAAAAAAATTACGTGACCTTGGCTGTTGAACGGTTTTTAACACTCACAGATCACCCTTTAGTTCTCTCACAATGAAAAAATTCTATAGGAAAGGTGTTCTTCATTCTCTTGCACATAACGCACACAAAATTCGCACAGCCATGTCAAACTGTCAGAAAAGTCCTTCTCTGCCATGTTGTTCAACACGCTCGTCTCATTGTTTGATTGTCGGTTACGTCGTCAGAGCTTTCATCCTTCCTTGGTTTCTGTTAATAACACAATTTCTGGTCAGCAGTGATGATGTTTTTTTTTTTCTGAAAAGAACTGTCCGCGTTTCAATCAAGCCGCAGTTGGCGTCCACGAGTCCTTTATTTTTGTTCGGGAGTGAAGGTGTACACGATACACTTTGCACACAAACTTTCCTGTTCTTCAAAACATTCTGCAGATTTTTTTTGAACACTTAGAGACGATCCTCCGTTTTGATTTGTGACCCAACCACAACGAAGACACATTATAACCCCACATCCACTACTAAACACTGACTATTCACAACTGATAGTAGAATGCACGTCTATTGTTTGCAATTGATAGTTCAAGCTGCCACCACAGTTACCGTGCCGATGTCACACTCCAGCAGTAAAATCAGTCTCAGAACTTTCTGGATGCGTGGTGTATAAACTGTCTGAGGCATACCGATATTAAAACAATCTTTTAAAAGTAGTAGATGTAGTGAAGCTAAGAAAAAACTACCTTCATATCTCATGAGCAAGGATTTCACTATGAAACCATCAATATAATTCGCTATTTGCGTAATAACAGAAAACTGCTCTGCGGTAGAAAAGAAAATACTTGAACTGGTAAATCCAATCTACATTCCCACATTAGGCTATATGATGGCGTAGACCGTTATGTTTACTTCGTTGCTATATTTGCAGTTTTCTTTAGATAAGAAATGGTAATCAATATACGGTTTAATCCTTTTGAGGCATTATGGCGTAGCCTATATTAATCGTTAAATTATCACCATTCGATCACAAACACATCATTTAAAATGATTTGTTTGACTTCTCGAGAGGAATACTGTAAATAATTTGTCAAACAAGAGATAACCTAATTAAATAACTAAGCAATGTTTCTGTATGAGAGTATAACGTAATACCGCAGACTCACTCTGTGTCTATACCTCTGAGCGTTGACTTAGCTGGTGGGTTAGCACAGTACTGCGTATTTGCTTTCCTAACAGCGAGAATATCAGTTGACCAATGGCCAAGCTGAGAGAAGGTCAACTCTGAGCTGTTTACTCCTATTATGGCTGACGAGGGCTGGGTCACTGCGCACGGGTCAGAACTACTGTGAACGCTTTTGTGATCGTCTGCGTTAGGAGCCGAAATTGACTGTCTTGCCAATAGCCTACAACTGCCAATCCATCCCACATCTGTATCTCCTACACCTTCTCGGCGGCCATTTGTCTCCAACAAAATACACGTAACTTGTTGCTAACTGACGCGTAAACGAGGATTATAGGTAATAATACGAAAATGAAACAAATTTACAGTACAATAGAGTTAGTTTACTAATAGTCAGATGTGTTTCTTGCAGTTTTCCCGAAGGGCCTAACACAATCTTCTTTCGGGTCTACATTCAGCTGACAACACCAGTGAGTCGATGACAATACGAAAATAATGTGACGTAAGTAGGTCAAATTCAGTCACCGATTCACCTTGAACATCGGAAGAGGAACAATGAGCCAGAGTCAAATGATCTCACAGTATTCCATAATTATTTACGCTTTTCAAAATATTACATACCTCCGTATTTATCAAGTGATAAAGTCACTAACTGAAGATGTGCTAGATGACGATCAGTTTGGTTGTGTAAAAGGTACAGGCACGAGAGGGGAAATACTGACGTTGCGGTTGTTAATGGAAGCAAGACTAAAGAAAAAGCAAGACACGCTCATAGGATCTGTCGACATGGAAAAAAACCTTCGACAATGTATAAGGTTTCCAAGATGTTCGAAATTCTGAGAAAAATTGGGTAAGCTGTAGGGAGAGACGGGTAATATACAATATATATAAGAGCCAATTGGCAAGAATAAGAGCAGACGACCAAGAACGAAGTGCTAGGATTAAAAAGGGTGTAAGACAGGAATTTATTCTTCTACCCGATCTGTTCAATCTGTGCATCGCAGAAGCAATGATTGAAATAAAAGAAAGGTTTAGGACTGCAATTTAAATTCAAGTTCAAAGGATATCAATGATGAGATTCGCTAATGACGTTGCTATCATCAGTGAAAGTGAAGAAGAATGACATGATATGCCGATTGGAATGAACAATCTAGTGAGTGCAGGATATGGACTGAGAGTAAATCGAAGAAAGACGAAATTAACGAGAAGTAGCAGAACTGAGAACGCAAGAAACTTAACATCAGAGTCGATGGTCAGGAAGTAGATGAAATTAAGGAGTTCTGCTACCTAGGCAGTAAAATAAAAAAAATGACGAACGGAGCAAGGAGGATATCAGAAGCAGACTAGCACTGGCAAAAAGTCATTCCTGGCCAAAAGGAGTCTACTAGTATCAAACATAGGCCTTAATTGAATAAATTTCTGAGAATGTACGTCTAGAGCACAGCTTTGTATGGTATAGAAACATGGACTGTGGAAAAACTGGAACAAAACAGAATTGAAGCGTTTGAGATGTAGTGCTACAAGCGAATGTTGAAAATTAGCTAAACTGATAAGGTAATGAATGAGGAAGATCTATGCGGAATCGGAGAGGAAAGGAGTATGTGGAAAACAGTGATGAGGAGAAGGGACAGGATCATAGAACATCTGTTAAGACATGAGGGAATGACTTCAATGGTACTAGAGGGAGATGCAGAGGACAAAACTATAGAGGAAGACAGAGACTGGAATACACCCAGCAAATAATTAAGGTCGTAGGTTGCAAGTGCTACTCTGAGATGAAGAGGCTGGCACATAGGAGGTATTCGTGGCGGGCCGCATCAAACCAGTTAGAAGACTGATGACCCAAAAGAAAGGAAAAGAAGTCACTAAGCGAAGTCTGCGCAACATGGCTTGCCATGTTACGAGCCTATGCAAATAAACACCTTTTTCACTTTAACGAACAAAAATCTCAAAATAAAAGTCAACCTATACAGCTGGTACATGCATAGCGCGGGAAACAAGTCCCTTAGGAAGGTTCCCATACAGCATCTACAGAAGCTCCCAATACCATATCTTAAACAGCAATTATATATCGCTAGGCAGTGGAGAACACTCGTTGAGAATGTTTTAGCACCTTCTACACTCGTTGAGAATGTTTTAGCACCTTCTACACTCGTTATCCGGACGCTGTCTTACTTGTGACTCTTTTCCAGAAATTCCTGTTTCATTCGCGAAAGATACCTAGAAAGAAGTCAGTAAGCCTACGTATTAAATTCTATATCATACAGAGCCTCCCCCCCCCCCCCCCCCCCCCCCCCATGAACCATGGACCTTGCCGTTGGTGGGGAGGCTTGCGTGCCTCAACGACACAGATAGCCGTACCGTAGGTGCAACCACAACGGAGGGGTATCTGTTGAGAGGCCAGACAAACGTGTGGTTCCAGAAGAGGGGCAGCAGCCTTTTCAGTAGTTTCAGGGGCAACAGTCTGGATGACTGACTGATCTGGCCTTGTAACATTAACCAAAACGGCCTTGCTGTTGTGGCATTGCGAACGGCTGAAAGCAAGGGGAAACTACAGCCGTAATTTTTCCCGAGGGCATGTAGCTTCAATGTATGGTTAAATGATGATGGCGTCCTCTTGGGTAAAATATTCCGGAGGTAAAATAGTCCCCCATTCGGATCTCCGGGCGGGGACTACTCAAGAGGATGTCGTTATCAGGAGAAAGAAAACTGGCGCTCTACGAATCGGAGCGTGGAATGTCAGATCCCTTAATCGGGCAGATAGGTTAGAAAATTTAAAAAGGGAAATGGATAGGTTAAAGTTAGATATAGTGGGAATTAGTGAAGTTGGGTGGCAGGAGGAACAAGACTTCTGGTCAGGTGAATACAGGGTTATAAATACAAAATCAAATAGGGGTAATGCAGAAGTGGTTTAATAATGAATAAAAAAAAATAGGAGTGCGGGTAAGCTACTACAAACAGCATAGTGAACGTATTATAGCGGCCAAAATAGACACGAAGCCCATGCCTACTACAGTAGTACAAGTTTATATGCCAACTAGCTCTGCAGATGACGAAGAAATTGAACAAATGTATGATGAGATAAAAGAAATTATTCAGGTAGTGAAGGGAGACGAAAATTTAATAGTCATGGTTGACTGGAATTCGTCAGTAGGAAAAGGGAGAGAAGGAAACATAGTAGGTGAATATGGATTGGGGCTAAGAAATGAAAGAAAAAACCGTCTGTTAGAATTTTGCACAGAGCATAGCTTAATCATAACTAACACCTGGTTCAAGAATCATAAAAGAAGGTTGTATACATGGAAGAATCCTGGAGATACTAAAAGGTATCAGATAGATTATATAATGGTAAGACAGAGATTTAGGAACCAGGTTTTAAATTGTAGGACATTTCCAGGGGCAGATGTGGACTCTGACCACAATCTATTGGTTATGAATTGTAGATTAAAACTGAAGAAATTGCAAAAAGGTGGGAATTTAAGGAGATGGGACCTGGATAAACTGACTAAACCAGAGATGGTACAGAGTTTCAGGGACAGCATAAGGGAACAATTGACAGGAATGGGGGAAAGAAATACAGTAGAAGATGAATGGGTAGTCTGAGGGATGAAGTAGTAAAGGCAGCAGAGGGCTATTAGAAATCCTTGGGTAACAGAAGAGATATTGAATTTAATTGATGAAAGGAGAAAATATAAAAATGCAGTAAATGAAGCAGGCAAAAAGGAACACAAACGTCTCAAAAATGAGATCGACAGCAAGTGCAAAATGGCTAAGCAGGCATGGCTAGAAGACAAATTTAAGGATGTAGAGGCTTATCTCACTAGGGGTAAGATAGATACAGCCTACAGGAAAATTAAAGAGACCTTCGGAGAAAAGAGAACCACTTGTATGAATATCAAGGGCCCAGATGGAAACCCAGTTCTAAGCAAAGGGGGGAAAGCAGATAGGTGGAAGGAGTATATAGAGCAGGGCTTCACAACATACGTGCTCGCGGAGCAAGCTGTGAGCAGCAAGGTGCGAGCACGGAGCAGCGCGAGCATGCTACCCCCACTACGGGATCAGAGCGGAGAGTGGGGAAAGTCACGTGGGGCACACAACAGTTGCCGCCAGTCAATGTAAATCCGCGGCCACCTGCAGGGATATCACTCACGAATTATTACTGCGACAAATGAAACAAATAAAGGAGAACGTACATGTGCCACATAATTTTACTAGCTTAGTGTATGCCTCTACCATCCGTAGACACTGAAACTAAAGAATTCCACGACAATCCTATATTTTCAACACTTTCTTCACACTACTTAAAATATCACCTCCGGTTGTAGTGTTCTTCATGGCTACTACATCGAGGAGCTCCTCCCTCACCTGAAGATCTCTATTAACACCTCTAATAAATACGGCAAGCTGCGCTGTTCCAGTGATATCAACACTTTCGTCCAGAGCCAGAGAATACGCCATAAAATCTTTACAGATATTTGCAAGCTGGCTCTGGACGTCGTCTGCCATGTCCTGTATGCGACGCATAATGGTCATGTTAGATAATGGCACAATCCGAAACTGTTCAACTTGAGATGGAAACAAATGTTCCGCTGCAACTACCAAACATTCTTTTATTAAATCGCCATCAGTTAAGGGGCGCAGGGATTTTGCTAAAAGCAAAGCAATTTTGTAACCCACTCAGAGCTGCCTCAGCTGATTTTTCTTCGTCGTCCAGATTTTCTTCGGATAGCTTCCTTCTAAGTTTAATAACTTCCTGTGCACGATCTGGTCAATCACATTTTCCACGTCCGTAGTCTTTCGCGTGGTACGACATATAATGTCGCTGCAAATTAAATTTCGTAAAAGAATTCAGCGTTTTGTGACATACTAAACATTTTGCAACACCATCTTTTTCAGTAAACAGATACAATTCCTCCCAATGGGGGTTGAACTGCGAAAACATGGTTGGGGTTACACAACGGCGACTTCACATGATTCATAACCAGCGAAGTGACTCAAGAGCTGATCGTAGTACTTTAAACGTTACACAGTCGGCGCGAATTCAATAGGCACGCTGCGGCCCTATTCAAACTTGCGCGCGTTTCCCCTCCCTCCCCTCCCTCGCTACTCAACGACCTTGCAGCTGCTCGCGAGCTCGTGCCGGAGCAGACGCGAGTACTCGCGCTCAAAACCGGTCAGTTGTTAAGCCCTGATATAGAGGGTCTATACAAGGGCGATGTACTTGAGGACAATATTATGGAAATGGAAGAGGATGAAGATGAAGATGAAATGGGAGATATGATACTGCTTGAAGAGTTTGACAGAGCACTGAAAGACCTGAGTCGAACAACATTCCATTAGAACTACTGACGGCCTTGGGAGAGCCAGTCCTGACAAAACTCTACCATCTGGTGAGCAAGATGTACGAGACAGGCGAAATACCCTCAGACTTCAAGAAGAATATAATAATTCCAATCTCTAAGAAAGCAGGTTTTGCAGATGCGAAAATTACCGAACTATCAGTTTAATAAGTCGCGGCTGCAAAATACTAACACGAATTCTTTACAGACGAATGGAAAAACTGGTAGAAGCCGACCTCAGGGAAGATCAGTTTGGATTCCGTAGAAATGTTGGAACACGTGAGGCAATACTGACCTTACGACTTATCTTAGAAGAAAGATTAAGGAAAGGTAAACCTACGTTTCTAGCATTTGTAGACTTAGAGAAAGCTTTTGACAATGTTGACTGGAATACTCTTTCAAATTCTAAAGGTGGCAGGGGTAAAATACAGGGAGCGAAAGGCTATTTACAATTTGTACAGGAAGCAGATGGCAGTTATAAGAGTCAAGGGGTATGAAAGGGAAGCAGTGGTTGGGAATGCATGCTTTTTCGCTGCTTCTGCAAGAGCGATCTCACCAGTTGTGTGTACCATGGGGGATCAGTACCATCACTTATTAATTTATGTGGTACCGGTATATATCTACCAATTGGCGTCGATACTGTCTCTTTGAAATTATTCCACAACTTTTCTACTCATACATGATCAGATCCGAAGGAGTATAGACTGTCTCTTAAAAAGGCGTTAAGAGCATTTTTATCAGCTTCTTTAAATAGATATATTTTGCGTTTCTTTTTGATGGTTGTAGGTGTTACGGTATTCAGCCTATTAGTTACTGCCTTATGGTCACTAACCCTATAATCTTCAAGATATTAACTATTTATCCAGGATTATTTGTTGCTAAGAGGTCAACTATACTTTCGCAAACATTCACGCTTCGAGACGGCTCATGAACTAATTGTTCAAAATAATTTTCTGGGAAAGCATTCAGTACAATTTCGGATGACGTTTTATGCCTGCCGCCGGATTTAAACGTATAATTTTTCCAGCATATTGAGGGTAGATTGAAGTCACCACCGACTATAACTCTATGAGCAGGGTACTTATTTGAAATGATACTCAAGTTTTCTTTGAATTGTTCAGCAACTATATCTACTGAGTCGGGGAGTCTGTAAAACTATCCAATTAATAGTTTAGTCCGGTTTTCTACCCATGCTATTTCTCAGAACTACCTACTTCAATTTCACTACAAGGCGAACTACTTCTGACTGCAATAAATACTCCACCACCAATTGTATTGAATCTATTCTTTATGAACACTGTTATATCGTTAGAAAAAAATTCAGCTGAACTTATCTCCGGCGGTAGCCAGCTTTCCGTACCTATAAATATTTGAGCTTCAGTGCTTTCTATTAGGGCTTGGAGCTCTGGTTCTTTCCCAACACAGCTACAAAAAATTTGCAACTACAATACCGATGGTTTCTACAACTAACTTGCTGTGTTTCACCTCCCCCTTTTAGACGGACGCCCTTTCTGTGGTTCCCTGACGCCCTCTAACCTAAAAAAAAAAACCGCTCACTCCTTTCCACACAACTGCTACCCGTGTAGCCACTTCCAGTGTGTACTGGACTCCTGACCTATTAAACGGAACCCAGAAACCTACCACCTTATGGTGATGTTTTAACGAAACGTATTGGACTGAACGTGGCAAGAATAATAGTTGGTAATAATCAATTAGGCCATTGGGGGAGGATACACAGACAACAGGTTTGGAACCTAATAGACGCAGGCATGCGAAGCAATTTGCGCCCATGACGTGCCTAGGCCTCTTTTCAAGCTGACCAATGAAAGCGATTGTACTTTCCTATTTCCGTGTTCGTAGTACGTAAGTGCAAATGTTTTGTAGAAGACCCACTGTATGACGATAAAGACTGCAGATACCGTACCACGCAGACTAACAAATAAAACAAATACTCTTCGACCGTGAAACGAACCTTTGAACACCTGCATGCTAACCCAAAACGCTATCCATTGCATTAACTGCACAGCACTGCTTCGTGCTGACAAAGGCAGTTACCGTACATGTTGTTACAGTGCTAACAGACTGCCAGTCTTCAACATCCATTTGCCGCCGGAAATAAGAGCCGGATGAAATTGTAATTCTCGCAATACACGGCGCAAACGTAACTGTTTCCAGTGTATCTAGCTCAAGAGATGTCGAGAGGTGTAGGGGAAGTCGAGTCAAGCAATCTGACGTAAGACTCTTGTGGTCTGAAAAACCTGTATACAACTTGAAATTGGGATACAAAATCCTCGTAGACTACCGAGCATGTGCACCGCACGATTTTTGGAATATCCTCTCGACTTTTACGCCGCCAGTTAACTCATTCACTTACAAATTTTAAAATACATATGTGTAAATTGTACTTCGCAATTTTGTAAATTATAACAGCACAAAATTAACAATAGAATCGCTTTGCTTTTCTGAGCACCTTACTACGAGACTACTGTGTTTGTAACGGTTTGTATCTAATTAGACACATAATTTGTTTTTGCATAAAGTGTTCAAATGTCGTTTGCTTTATTACTCTCACAGAAAAAATTAGGCTACTAATGTTAACGAAAGCGGGTGACATAACAGAGCTAGAGGATATTATAAATCTCGCGCAGCTTGCTCTAAAAGTAAATTAATACACTTCAATAGGATAAACAACGATATGATGCTGCAATAGAGTATTAGTGGTGTGCCTGCATTAGACAGTCTCATCCATTAACTATCCAGGAGTAACGTTTCTGACCGATATGAAATGGAACGAGCACGTACGGAAACTAGTAGGGAAGGCAAATGGTTGACTGCGGTTTACTGCGAGAGCCATAGGAAAGTGTAGTCGGCGTATAGAACACTTGGGTGACCCGTTCTACTGTTCGAATATTTTGTATCCTGAACATATCGGATTAATTGAAGGCATCAAAACTATTGAGAAGTGAGCTGGTGTATTTGTTACCGGTAGGTTCGATCGACACACGTTTTGGAAATGTTTCTTGAACTCAAATTGTAGCTCTTGGAGGGAAGACGATGTTCTTTTCGCGAAACACTGTTGGGAAAGCTTAGAGAAGAGGCATTTGTAGCTGAAAGTTTATCTAGCCACCAACGTATAATTCGCGAAGATACGTGAAGAGAGATTAGGGCTCCAATAGAGGCACGTGGACAGCCATTCTTCCCTCGCTACATTGGTGAGTGAGTTGCAGAGTATGTATGTAGATGCAAAAGGGGCAGCTGATCACAAAAGAGCTGTTGTGGCTAGAGCAGAGGCAGGCAGCCTGAAGTATGCTTGCCCACCTGACGGCGGGTGAGCGGCTGCACGGCCCTGGACGACAACCAGAGACCTCCAGGGTGGTAGGTCGACAGCGGCTCAAATATCCCCTTGGGCTCGCTGCTTGGAGGGCGCTAAGTCCATAGCATCGGACTTGGCAATTACAGCAGTGCTGCAGCCAGCCGCAGCAGTCCAGAGAGTTTGACCAGTGGAGCAATGTGGATTCACAGACTAATATAGACGACAGTACTCTCTGCCCGGGATTGGTGGCCGGCAGACAGCGATACGTTTGACCAAACATAAATATTTATACGGTCTCGACACGCCCTTACTTTGCTAAGGTATCTCTTTTTATGATGTAAGCCGCAACGCGTCCGCGACTCCGATGTGAAATAACTGCGCTACCGACACTGCTATAGCTCTGCCATCCTGCTGCGTTGTTGATATTTCCTCTCTGGCTGCGCCCTGCAATGCAGTGAGCGTCTGGCGTGGTAGAACACTTCTTGCTATATCGGTACAGTCCCTCGTCCAATAACGTTCGGTCAGATCTGAGCTGACCTGGTTATGCAGCCCGCCGTTTTAGCTGTGGCAGGATCTTGAGGTTTGCTCAGCTGCATACAGTTCTCATTTGGGATGCAACGGGATGAAGTTTTGAAAATACATGTCAAAAGTGCTTCGTGATGAAATGTAATTCATGTAATAATTTGACATCAGTTTGGAACATTGCCCAACATATAATATTGCTAAACATGTTTTGCGCAGATAGTACCCCACAGCTTGAAAGTAAAGAAGTGATACCAGGTATAGAAAAGTTGTTTTGCAAAATACGAAATGACGGTGCCTATGTTATTAAGAAGTACGACACAATATTTCTTCGGATGTCCGTGCATGTCCGAAGAAACGTTGTGTCGTACTTCCTAATAACACAAGCACTGCTATTTCGTATTTATTTGCCAATGCCAGGCACTCGTCTGTCAGTACATATGTTCTCTCTGGACTGCAATACACGTAAAGTACGAGTGCAGGTTGCGACACATGGCCGTGATTCGTGCCCGGATAGCCGGAGCGGTTAAGGCGACCGGTAGCGTAAAGTGGAAAATCTACAGGCTGAAAAATACTGAAACCGAAAAACTCTCGGAGGTTGTAGGGGACATCAAAGCAGATATTTTTCGCTAATGTCATTTTTTCCTATCAGGTGTATTTAAACCGGTAGAGGAAGGTTCCTCTGGTGGCAAATTAATTAAACTAACAACTTTTCCATTTTTTTATGACCAAGAGACACATTAACACAACCCAATTTCAATTACAGTAGATTTTCAAAAATGCCTCCATTGACACGTAAACAAAGGTTACACCGACGGATCATGTCCTGTTTAACACCGGCAAAAACCCCCGGAGTATCCTGAATTGTTCCTGCTGCTGCTGCTGCTACTATCCGGGCAACCAGATCCTCTTCTGATGCGACAGGAGTTGCGTAAACAAGGTCGCGCATCTCTCCCCACACAAAAAAGTCCAGAAGGGACATATCTGGGGATCGAGCATGCCATGGTACAGGACCACCTCCGCCAATCCACGTTTCTGGGAACCGGCGGTCCAGGAATCGACGCACACGACGACTGAAATGCGCCGGCGCCCCGTCATGTTGGAACCACATGCGTTGCCTTGTAGGGAGCGGGACGTCTTCCAGCAATTCTGGCAATGCTCTGACGAGAAAATTGTAATAGTGCCTGCCATTTAATGGCTGACCCACACATTAACGAAGAACCGCACTTGATGAGCGCTAGTAACTGTAGCCTGTCGGTTATTCTCACGCCAAACATGCGAATCGTGCATGTTGAAGACTCCATCACGTACGAACGTTGCTTCATCGGTAAACAACACAGAGGATGGAAATGTAGGATGCATTTCACACTGTTCCAGGCACGACTGCGAAAACTGTACTCTGGGCGGATAATCAACTGGTTCCAGGTTGTGGACACACTGTAAGTGAAATGGACGCAACAGTTGCTCTCGAAGGACTGTTCTTACATTCGTCTGATTCGTCCCCATGTTACGTGCAATTGCACGAGTGCTGATTGAAGGATCCTGCTCCACATGCTGCAAGACATCTTCCTCAAATTGCAACGTTCTTACCGTCCGACGGCATCCTTGTCCAGGTAATCTGCCAAATGACCCGGTCTCACGCAGACGTTGGTACACAGCAGCAAAGATCGTATGACGCGGGATACGGCGATTAGGATGTTGTTGTTGATAAACCCGCTGTGCAACTCGTCCGTTGTGGTGCGCTACGTAATACGCACCAACCATATCAGTGTACTCACTCCAGGTGTATCGCTCCATTAGTAAACAAAGACAATGTACTAGTACACTGGTGGACAGCAGTTGCCTACAACTGAAGAGCGTAATACGACCTCCACCGGTTTAAATAATTCTCATAGGAAAAAATGACATTAGGGAAGAATATTTGTTTTGATGTCACCTACAACCTCCCAGAGTTCGTCGGTTTAAATACTTGTCACGCTGTATGTTCGAGTTCCGGCAGGCACAAATATTCAGTGTCGTCATTCAAATACACAGCAGATAGTCGTTCATTTTGCAATTTCGAGCTAGCCAGTGCAGCCGAGCGGTTCTAGGGGCTTCAGTCTGGAATCGCTACGGTCACAGGTTCGAATCCTGCCTCAGGCATGGATGTGTGTGATGTCCTTTGGTTAGTTAGGTTTAAGTAGTTCTAAGTTCTAGGGGATTGATGACCTCAGATATTAAGTCCCATAGTACTCACAGCCATTTTTTGCAATTTGCAATATATTTCCTGCGTTTTACAAAAGATTACATGGCTATGTTCGTACTGTGTCTTTTAATTTATTACACACCAGAATAAGAATGTTGCTGCTGCAAGCTTATTTCACGATATTCTTCCAGTACATCTGTGGCATGAATCAGCAAACCAGTATTTAATAGTATTCGTTGAAAACAGTCTTGGTTGCAGTTTTAGTTTTTTTTTATTTTGTCAACTACGCGTTTCACCTTATTTAGGCATCTTCAGGCTGATCTTAATTTGTTATTTCTTAGGACCATTCCTTTAGACCATCTAGCTAAAGGGCATCATCGAGTAATCAAGCCAATATTGCCTTCGTCGATCTCAGTAAATACTTTCTAAATGGACGTGAGTGACTCCAAAAACAAAACAAAAAAAAAAGAAAAAAGCTATTTCATGATCCTTGAAATGAACGCATGATCGAAAGGCTAGTAATTGTTTTATCTATGGATTTTGGTGGTTTTTCGAAAACTTGCTTTTTCAAATATAGCATCCAATCTGCAGTTCTAGAAATCGAATAATTTGTCTAAAATTCGATGCGAATGACTGACGGGTCTGTGAATTCTATTCAGTCTTTCCTGCGCTCTCAGAACTTGTTCCAGTGCCAGGGAGTTGAATGGGAGCGTGTTTGAGCAGGGCCCGCGGTTAATGCCACGCGGAGGGGATTCCGCCGGGCGGGACGTCGGACAAACACGGCGCGAAGCGAGGCGGGCGCGCTGTTTACACGGGCCGCGGGCTCGCGGCTTCCGATTGGAGCCAGTCGAGCGGAAGATGCGATTCTCGAGGGTCGATCTGTGCGCGCCGCGCTCAGGCCCTCGGCGGTATCGACGCGGCGGACACCGCAGTCGGCTGCAATCCTTTCTACAGTCGGCGCGGTCGTTCCGCCTTTCACCCACTCTGGGGAGCCGAAGGAGTAGCATCCCTCGGGAGTACCAGATTGTGAGTCCTTGTACAGTTGCGGTGGACGAGAATCTAGCTCGTGTGTCGCATTTAGAGACAGGTACAATACTTGATTATTGGAAACGAGGGACTTACTCTTACGAAAGTGAATAAAAAAAAGAGGTCTGTGGAAATTCTTCTTCTGCTAATCGAATTTTGGTCTTATGGTCTCTGGCCTCATCTTCTCTTCCTTAGCCTTTCCACACCCCTCCTTCCACTAGGATTTTATTCAGTTACTTGTCAACGGGTTCTCAGAGATCACATTCACAGTACATTCTCTCTCCGATCCTGCATTCACTAGACTACTTTTTCAGGTCATATCTGTACCCGCAGTTCTTTTCGTATTTTTTCATTTCCTTTTCTGTCTCCTCTTGTGCAGCCTTTCACTGATCTAAACAACTTCATTTCTGATGTTTAAAGTTGTCTTAGTGCTTTTGATCTTAGTGTCCACCTCTCTGCTCCATATTGTTCTGTGGGTAGGAACACGACTTAATGAAATTTAATTTGGGTTTCTCTTCTAATTTTATCCTTCAATGTCCTTACCGCGTCGCGTAAGTGTTGATAGGAGCTAAATCTCTTATTTATGTCCTTTTCCTCAAAAGTTACGAGATGTCCTAGGTACTGGAAACAGGACATGTGTTCTATTATTATGTTACTGATGGTTTGTTCCTAATAGGGTCCTTTAATATAAGGGGGATGGTTTTAGTACTTATCCTTGATATCTTTAGATTGTAATTTACGCTTATATTGTTTAATCAGTCTACCATGATTTGTAACGTGTCTTAAGTATCCTGTATGATTACATGTTACTCTGCAAAACCCTTTGTATTCAGAAATTTGACTGGCACAGTTCTTCTACCTTGTGGTGTTCTATCCACAATCCCCGACCAAGTAATAGATGTGTATATTGACAGATTCGATGACATACTACAGCCTTCTTACTCCCTGGTTTATATCGATTTCTGGTGTCAGCTCTGTGCCAATATCTGTTCTTATTTCGGTGTTCTTGTGTAATACTTGGCATACACTCTTACTATGTTTCTGAGAAACCTCTTTCTCGTCATATTGACCAGAGCTTCCTTCTGTGGGTGTAGTCAAATGCCATCTGAAAGTCTATAGTGCTAGGTGCGTCTCCAAATTGAATTCTTGTCTTTCGCGAAAATTAAATCCCTAATGAGTGGTATATACCATCCGCCAGCTACAATAACGTATACCAAGCCAATTCCAGAACGGTATTGCACATCGCTTGGTGGATGGGCAGTAATAAGCTCACTGGACAAAATAAATATTTCATACTCTCACTATGTCACTATGGAGCATTATGATTGGTTTAACCGGTATCAGGGTGGGATTCAAGAGAAGCTTAAAGGCTGCACAGTGAAATAAGTCGACACAGCGACGTGTCAGAATGGTTGTATTTTTCTTTGGACTTTCCCATAACCACACAATGATTGAAGTGGCCGAGACGTTGGCTAATCAACGTGTCAAATGTGTCCATAAAGTATGGTTTGCCATTCACAATAGTCATAAAGTGCTAACGGACGGAGAGCAAAGATGAGTATCACTCCTTGTCACTGGCAATAAGTTTCAAACTGGTAAAGTATTGATGCAGTCGGTGAACTAACACCCAATATCTATCAGATTTTGAGCGAATATTGTGTATGGAGGTGCAAGAAACAGTCATTTCGAATATTGTAAATCGCAGAAGGCACACAAATCTGCACGTCTTGACTGGGCCAAACAATATAAAAATCGAAATGTAGCTGATTCATGTGGTGTGGCCCCCCAGCTTGAGATTTCGTTTCCTCTTAAATGATGCAGAATGTAGAGTACGTCGCTCCCAGTGAGGCGTTTATCCCGGACAGTTTACCTAAGCTCGGAAGCTATTTTTATTATTATTATTATTATTTTCTTTAGGGGATAGTTTCATGCCATGATCGGCGCCGATCCATTTAGGTATGGACACCCCTGTCTTCCAAGATCCCGACATCCAAGCACGTTTTTGGCATGACCAATACTCCATACCAAATGAAACGTGGCAGTGAAGATCATCGCAATTTTGTAGCTCTCAGGGATCTGATCATCAGTGGCTTCACCTGAATATGGTTCACATGAAGAAACTTGTAGACAACATGCACGTTTGGAGCACAATATTATATGGTGATGAAACATGGATTTCGTGAAAACCGTAACAGAAGAGAATCGAAGCATCTGAGATGAGGTGGTACAGAAGAAAGTTGAAAATTAGGTAGACCGATAAGGTAAGGAAACAGGAGGTTCTCCGCAGACTCGGCGACTAAAGGAATATATGGAAGAATCCGACTAGAAGAAGGGGCAAGATTATAGGACAGGAGCGGGCAAACGTTGCACGCGGCTCATGAGCGCACAGCGCTGCACGTGTGCTGCTAGCGTGCAGGCGTCGACCGGGGTTGTGGCGACAGCCGGCAGGTTGCGGCAGTGTAGTACCAGGCTAAGCTGCGGACGTTGATGCGAAGCGAGCACTATGTAGTGAACGTTGCATTTCAAGAAACGGAGAAGTGGAGATTTGCTATCTTTTAAAAAGTAATGGGAGGATCATTTTTTCTTTGTGCAAAAACGTGAAAATTCGAAATGTTTAATATGTGGCAGCATTCTCGCTGGTCAACAGAAGTTTAGTATTGAAGGCCATTATAATAAATTTCACAAGGACGAGTACAATTTATTGTCGGATTCTGAGCGGATGGGGAATTTTGTTCCAGATATTAAAAGTATTGTAAACTCCACCTGTGAAAATTAAATAAAACGTATCGTAGGTAATAGGTACTCTTTCAAACCATGATTTCCTTCAAGCACTTATTCAATAAAGCAAGCTAGGAAACAAAACGCATTACAGAGGAAGGAGCGGACAGAGGGTATGGTGGGCCGGCCGAAGTGGCCGTGCGGTTAAAGGCGCTGCAGTCTGGAACCGCAAGACCGCTACGGTCGCAGGTTCGAATCCTACCTCGGGAATGGATGTCTGTGATGTCCTTGGGTTAGTTAGGTTCAACTAGTTCTAAGTTCTAGGGGACTAATGACCTCAGCAGTTGAGTCCCATAGTGCTCAGAGCCATTTTTTTTTTTTTTTTTTTGAAGAGGGTATGGTGGGGATGGGAGATAAGCGGGTAGCCAGCTTGCCCCTGTGTGCACGCGGAACACCTGTTAACTGCACGCGTGCAAGTGCACCGCACATGTGCAGGATTCCTGCCCGCCCCTGTTATAGGACATCTCTTAAGACATTAGGGAATGCCTTCTATGTTAATGCTGTATCCGGTAAACTCTATAGTCGAAGTTAGAGATTGGAATACACTCAAGAAATAACTGAGGACGTGCGTTGCAAGTGCTACTCTGAGATGAAAAGGATGTCGCAGGAGAGGAATTCAGAAAAGTGATTAATTAAAAAAATTATAGCCGGTGATTAGAAGTACTGGCAGGACGACTCTTTGATATGGCCAACGTTTTGACGAGCGGGCTTTGAGGTTTTTCAGGACAAAATGTAAAATACAAACAGCAGCGTTAGACCAAGGTCACGCGACAGTTTGTTTGATTTTGGCACCATGAGCTGTACATTATGATCACACCATGGATACCCATACTGTTTTCTCTGCTTTGGACTGCATCAACAGATTTTATTTAGTCATGAGTCTTCTGACTGGTTTCTTGCGGCCCACCACGAATTCCTCTCCTGTGCCAACGTTTCATCTAAGAGTAGTACTTGCAACCTATGTCCTCATTTATTTCATGGGTATGTTCCAATGTCTGTCTGCCTCTATAGTTTTTACCCTCTACCGATCCCTCTGGTACCATGGAAGCTATTTCCTGATGCCGTAACATGTGTCCTACCATTCTGTCCCTTCTGGTTGTCGGAGTTTTCCACATACTCCATTCCTTTACGATTCTGCGAAGAACCTCCGCATTCCTTACCTTATCATTCCACCTAATTTTCAACATTCGTCTGTATCACCCTGTCTCAAATGTATATTCTCTTCTGTTCCAGATTTCCCACAGTCCGTGTTTCACTACCATACAATGCTGTGCTCCAAACGTACATTCTCAGTAATTTCTTCCTCAAATGAAGACCTACGTTTGATACTACTAGACTTCTCTTATCCAGCAATGCCGATCTGGCCTATGCTTTTTTGCTTCTGATGTACTCTTAGCTCCGCCTATCGCTGGTTATTTTGCTGCCTAGATAGTAATACTCTTCAGCTTCATCTCCTTCATGACTATGGATCCTGATGTTAAGTTTCTCGCTGTTCTCATTTCTGCTACTTCTCATTACTTTCGTCTTCCTTCGATTTACTCTCAATCCGTTTTCTATACTCATTAGACTATTCATTCCATATGCATATCATGTAGTTCTTCTTCTCTTTCATTCAGAACGGCAATGTCATCTGCAAATCGTTTCACTGATATCCTATCACCTTGAATTTTAATTCCTCTCCTGAACTTTTCTTTTATCTCTATCATTGCTTCTTCGATGCATAGAATGAACAGATATGACACAATATTGATCTAACAGTTTTTTGCGTAGTACTTGAGAACGGCATAAAAACCGAAATCTGGATAGTACAGGAGATAAATATAACAATACAGTCAAATGGTGGTTTTCTCGAAATGCTTTTCCCTGCTACCATTGTAGCACTGTGGGGCCACTTAACCTAAATTGGTCCAAAAATGTCCTTGAACAACGGTTATTGATGATGTTTTTGCTTATTCGATGACACAATACGCCTTTACTGTGACGGATGCCACCATTTTGAATACTAATGGCAGCAGTGAACAACAAAAATGGTTCAAAGTTAATCACTTACGGATTTAGACAGTAGGCTAATATGTTGAAATGCTGAAAATTAATAGTGTAATAACGCTAATATTGAGAACATTTAAACTATAAAGCAAGAACCGTTACTTAAAATACATGCATCAGAGTTCAACGTCTTGTGCATGAAGCCACTTGATAGTAGAGGGAGCAGAGTTAATAAAGCCACTGAGTGTTCCTGTATACAACCTCAGAGGATTGTCTCTGAAAATATGCTGACTCCTCTATGTGTCCTGTTCATGCAACTACACTTCCTTTTCCCTTCCACGTTCCCCTCTGGAAGTTAGCCGTTTTCGATCTCCATGGGCCTCTTTTAGTCCAGTGATCCAGTCCTAAGTGTCTGTCTTCCATAGATTCTTGTATGAAGTTTTTACATCTTAGCTCTGCTCTTCATCTCCTTCTCCTTGTGGGCAAGTCCAAGCTCTAAGTATTCCTTGACGATTTCTCGTCAGGCATTTTCAGCACATGCCCATACCTATGGACCGCTCTTGTCTCCAAAGCTTTTGCTACGGAGCACGATACCTTATTCTCATTCATACCTCTTCATTTCATATACTAACTGGTCACGCTAATACAAACATCTTCTCACATATTTTATTTCCAATATTCAAATACTCTCCCTAACTTTCATTATGTGAGGCCACATGTCAGCTGCATATACAACTATGTTGTCTACCACACTGTGAAACGATCTTTTCTTAGCGCAGGCCAGATGATGTTATTCCATATTGTTCCATGTAAAGCTTTAGTAGCCCTGTTCTCCATTACTATTCTGGAACTAATAATCCTTGTCACAGGTACCAGAGTTATCTATTGTTGTTCCCCCAATGTTTGTAGCTTCTGTAGGGTTTTATTTGTCCTCTGTCTGTGTCAATTTCACTCGATCCTGTGCCATACACATACGCTACTTCTCGTACAGGTTTATTCTCAACCAGCATTCGTTATACTCCTCTTTACACTCTCTCAGTATGTATTTTATATCCTCCTCATCTTGAGAAAATGTTACGTGGTCGCCGCAAATAAAAGGGTGAAGGGTATCGTCACCAATCTTTACTCCCACTCGTGATCATTTCCAATACCAGCCATTCGGTGCCTGTTCCAAGTAAATGTTGAACAGAATAGGTGACGTTAGTTTGTCTGTGGTCAGCGGAATTACTTAGGGTAACCTTGTTTCAAACTGTAATCGTTTCTTTTTTCTGCTTGTATCACTTTTCAATAAATACAATTCGTTTTTCTTACATTAGCCCTTCTCATAGCTTCCCATACGTTTACTTTGCAAACACTGTCGTATACTTTCTGTAGGTCCACGATGGTGATATATATATATATATATATATATATATATATATATATATATATATATATATAATATAGAGTTTATTCAATTTCTGCATTTTTCCAATAACTGTGTGTTACAGTGAATGCTATAAACACATTTTCGTCCTTATATACAGCCACTTCGCTATTCACTTGACACATAATTTTCTGTTTTCTTACTAAAAATTCTGGAGAAAAGCCTAGCTGTTGCTGGGATAATAATTATTTCTCTGTAATTCATTCACGCGTTCCAGTCCCCTTATTTATATTTCGAGTAGATATATGATGGATTCATTTCATTGGTGCACCGTCTTCCACCTCTGTTTTTCAAAAATATTTCTGTAGATACTTTATCACCACATTTTCTCGATACTTAGGAAGTACCGCTTGTATATTTCCTGGTCCTAATTATTTTTTTTTCTTTTGCTTTAGACACACTGCTTTCACATTCTCCTCCATATTTTCTGTGTTGTTTTCTTCTAAATTCTTAACTTCTTCTTCTCCTTTGTAATTCAACCTACTTTCCGGCAATAACCTTGAATAATGTCCTTTCTATTTTTGAGGAGGAAATTTTGTTATAGTATTCCTACAATCATTGTCATTTCTTGTTGCTTTTACATAACTTTCCATGCTTCAGTAGACATATTATGTCCTATTATCCCACCTACATTCCTACACAGCCAGTCACCGTATTCATTCTTCTCCGTCCTGACAGCCATTTACCCAATTGTCTGATGCTGACACGCAGTTCTTGATTCTGACTTCTTTCTTTTCCTGGATCATGCTTTCCAACTCATTGGAAAATTCCTCTACGTATCTCTTCTTTTCATCCTCTCCTCTTACTGCTCCCAAAACACTTTCATTTCAGTGTAGGTGCATTGTTGCGGGATTTTATATCCTTTCCATATTAAGTTTACTTCTTAGCCTATTTTAGCATATCATTGTGACACTGTATTGTCTAAGAATTAAACACTACTTCGTCATATTCTTTAATTTCACCCTCCATTCTTATGATAGACGGTCCTACCATGTTGTAGTATATTTCCCCTACTACTAAACGATGATCGTTAGTGTACTCTGACTGTAGCGTCTTCCTTTTTTTCACCAAAATAAAATCTATAATAGAATTAACATTCCTCATGGGTTCTTCCCATGAGTATTTATATGTATCTTTATGCTGGATAAAGGTGTCTTCTACAATACACTTAGGCCGGCCGAAGTGGCCGTGCGGTTAAAGGCGCTGCAGTCTGGAACCGCAAGACCACTACGGTCGCAGGTTCGAATCCTGCCTCGGGCATGGATGTTTGTGATGTCCTTAGGTTAGTTAGGTTTAACTAGTTCTAAGTTCTAGGGGACTGATGACCGCAGCAGTTGAGTCCCATAGTGCTCAGAGCCATACAATACACTTATGATCCTTACATTGCCTGCTTAATCTCCTTGTATTGTTGTATACTATCCTTTCTCCAAAAGGACATTCAGTTCATTCTTCAAATGCTCCCACCGTGCTGTCCGCCGCGTGGGTGCAGCTGCACAGTCTCAGGCGCCTTGCCATGGTTTCGCGGCTGCCACACCCTCTCCCCCTCCTCCGTTGGAGGTTTGAGTCCTCCGTCAGACATGTGTGTGTTGTCCTTAGCGGAAGTTAGTTTAAGTCAGATTAAGTAGTGTGTATATCTAGGGACTGATGACCTCAGCAGTTTGGTCCCATAGCAACTCACCACAAATTTCCAGTTTCCCTGCTGTTCAAATCACCAAAAACCATATCCTCTTCCTACAGTGCTGCTTCCATTAGATTGGCCAAATCATGTAAAAACGGATTCTTTCACATCATTAAACATGTTTTTATTTATTACAAATGCTCGAATTATGAATGTCTATGATTACATACATACAATTCTACTTTTATTATCTCCTCATTTATTTGCCCTATATTAAACATGTATTTCATCCATTAGTTGTCAACACTCCTGCTCTAGCATGTTCAGATTTTAGTAACTCACTGAGTACGTGGGAATACCTCCCTAGAACAACCTCCCTTAAGCCCTTCTTCATAGCTCAAGTTAGAATTATTACATGTAGTTCTAACTTATTTCAGTTAAGATTTCAATCTGTTAAACCTCGATTATTCCAAGTACCAATACAAATTATCTTTTTGCGTAACTGCACTTAAAAACAAATTTTTAATGAAGAGTAGCTATAGGGAATTTTTCTTTTATTGACACATTCAAATACAGGAGACTTAAATGAATGGCTCTGAGGAAGAGCGGGAAGAAGATCAGACAAAAATAAAATATGTTGGGTTGGGGAAAATTCTAAGTTTGCCCCTACAACTTTTTTACGTTAGTTACACCAGGGGCTGACACTATCCAAAGAACTATGTATTGATTAATTGCCGTGAAAGCGAGAGTGAAGCATCGTTGATGTAACTTCAAGGACTGATAACAAAATTTTCTTAGTCGTTAGGCACATAACACACCTTCTGAAGTTCTGGAATAATCGACATCTCAATCCCTTTCGTAGGATTTTTCTCAGGGTTCCACTGGTGTTTCAGGGTAATTGAACTGTCAGGATGTGAATGTTAGTGCATTCTCTCTCTCTCCTCTCTCTCTCTCTCTTTATCTCTCTTTCTATCTCAGACCTCTCTCCTCTTCCCACCATCTGCGTCTCTCCCTCTTTCCCCTCTTCCTCCCTTCCTCGCTTCTATCTCCTTCTTTCTTCCTCCAACCCTGTCGCACCAATCCTACCTCTCTTCCTTTCTCCGTCTCTGTCCCTTCCTCCTTCAGTCCCTTTTCCCTCCTATTCTCCACCTAGACGAGCTGGGTGGTCGCACGTTTCGGGGTACCATGTCAAGGATTGCGCGGACCCTCCCGCTGGAGGTTCGAGCCCTCCCTCTGGCATGGGTGTGTGAGTTGTTCTTGGCATATGTTAGTTTAAGTAGTGTCTAAGTGTAGGGACCGATGACCTCAGCAGTTTGGTCGCTTAGGAATTCACACATTTTTCCTTTTCTGCCAGCCTCTATCACTCCGCTTTCTCCCTTTGACTTTCCTTCAACTTCTTCCTTCCTACCTTTTCCCGCTCCATCAACTCCTCCAGTATATCTCTTTCACCTTCTCTCTCTCTTTTTCTCCTGCGTGTGTGTGTGTGTGTGTGTGTGTGTGTGTGTGTGTGTGTGTGTGTGTGTGAGAGAGAGAGAGAGAGAGAGAGAGAGAGAGAGAGAGAGAGAGAGAGAGCGTGGGGGTGGGAAGGGGAGAGGGAGGAAGGGAGAGGCCTCTTTGTGTGTGGTGCGCGCGCCGGCCGTGGGGTCTGTCGGTGGTGCAGTTGCCGCTGCGGCAAACACATTGAAAGTACAATGAGGCGCATCGTGGGAGCTGAACGTAGTAGGGGTCGGCCAACGGACAACCCGGCGCTCATCGCCTGTTCGCCCGGCTGCCCTGCTAGCCTCGTGATTAAAATTGCGATCGCCGCCCGAGCACTATCTCGCGTGATCCTGGCGCGGAATAAAGCATTTATGGGGGCCACAGTGCCGCCGCCATATATCTGGCACACATGTGGCTGATGGCGCTCTCCCGTCCACGGCCTTTGGCTCGGAGCCGACGCCCTGCTGCTTGTTGCAGCCGGATTTCAATACCGTGCAAATTCTTCAAGTTCTGCCAGAGTCCGTGTCTTACGCGTGGATCCGTACAACGGTTAAAAACATAAAAAACCTATTTACTGTACAACAGCACTGTTACGATTACCATACAGAGTGAATCACCCGAAGCTTGCACGCCATTTCCTTTTGAATGTTTCGTATTATCGAAACGATGTTTCCGGCAAATGATACTAGTCGCAGGGCTAGTAATTTTGTTACGTAGTTAATACTCTTAAATCTTGTATCAACACTGGTATTCAAGCAACTATGTAACGTCTCTTGCAGCGGTCTTTCCTCGATATTTCCAGAAATTTTATAAATTATATAACTCAATACATATCTCGAAATACATATTCTTATCTTACCGATTCCTAAACTTTAATATACGATGATTATCAATGCAAAGTAGCTTCAAGCCCTATTATTCCTTGGAGCGTGCATTTACTCCATGGAATAGCTTCTCTTATTAAAAGGATTCAGATCTTGCCGATTAGCCGTGAAAGAACGAAGATGTATATGTATGTATTGTTAAGCTAGTCGCCATCTTGATGCGATTCTGTATGAGAAGGAATTTAATACATGAACTAAACTAAAGTAAGTGTGTTCGCGTATTATTGAACTGATTATTATTGGCAGTGTCTGCTTACTACGCTGTGTTGCACGGGATCAGTGAGGAACGTCTGATTTATACTGGATGAACCTGCCGTTTTGTACGCTCAAGATATCCAATTTATTACTTTCAATAAATGGGCTAACACGGTCTTACCAGCAGATCTCCGGTCTTCCCCATGTGATCACCGAAAGTTAATAATTATTACAAATGTTTTCAGGAGATCGACTGACAATTTTCGTCGTACCGAGACTTCGAAATTGCTTCACTGCCTTATGGATTTTAAGTTAAGCTCAATTTAATCGGGATAGAACAGTATTGAACTGTGTGAATGTGATAAGCCTGCTTTGTGAATGAAAATTACCTTAATATACGCATGTTTTTTACTATCCTGATCAGTGAAGCTAAAACAGGCCGGTGTGAGAGATGTTTTTAAATTTCAGATCCCACAGAAATATTAAAACTACCTTTTCTTATAATTAGTACGATATATTCGTTTCTACGAGAACTGTTACATGAACGCAGGGAGAAATCTAGAAGAAAATTGTCTGTTTTCTAAATGGAAAATGGAAATGAAGTCCCATGCTTCTTTACAGAGCGTAGGGGAACGATGCGGGAGACTCGCACCGCCTTACTAGGCAAGGTCCTAATGGAGGTGGTTTGCCGTTACATTCTTCCGACCGTAATGGGGATGAATGATAATGATGAAGACGACACAACACCCAGTCATCCGGCAATCGAACCCGGGACCCCGTGCTCGGGAAGCGAGACCAGGGGCGGACGTTTTCTAAACACTGTAGATCAAACAAGAAGAGTTGTAAGTTCCTGTAGTGCACAGCATTTTTAACAGGTCTCTGGGAAACATTTGGATTTATGAACCAGAGCTTTCCGTTACATCCTGTTTTCTAAACTGTATTTCGTGTTGCAACTCAAATACTGCATGCTAATTAAGTATGTACAGTATTTGTCCATATACCTCGAAATAAAAACGTAGTAACAGCTTGATTTTTTTCTGCAAATTCTTAGTTCTATTACTTTAAAGAAAACAACTGAGAGGTGTTGCTTCAATAAATTAGATTTCAGAGAATGTTTGAATTAGATTTATCAAAAGTTTCATTAATTACCTCTTAGTTTTCTGTAAAAAATCTTTGATTTTCATATATGTCATGAGAATTGTGCACGTTTTAGTTAAGTTTTGAAACAGTATACAAAGTATTAGGTGTCTATATTTAATAGTCTTTATCCAGTGTGTACAAGGTCATTAAAAAGTGAACTGTCCAGAAATTAAGACTGAAGTTAAAACTGTTCTCTACCTAACTTGCAAAACACTAATACACACCAGGTCCACATTCACTTTGTCTCTGATGTCGATCTTCCTCCCTTTTCTTTTTCCGAGTTCATCTTCTTATTCTCCCTCTTTGATTGCTTTTAACACTGATTTCTCAGTTTCCAAGAGTCTCTTGCGGTAAACGTCTTGCGGTAAGCATATTCCATATTATGTCTAGCAGACTATACCATCAATTTCATTACCTTATACAGGGTAGCCAGTTCAAAGTAACCCCCCTCTCTTTTGAATGTGAGTGCAGTATTTCGGCATCTGAAATAAACAGTTACAACAGTGGACAATTTCATGAAATAATCGATTGTTAACATTTTTCTGTCAGCATTTCTGTTTATTTCATCAGTGAAGGTGGGAGTTTCTCTTTGCGCTCTGCAAAATGACATTCTCGACAGAAGAAAAAAATTGAAATTGTGGAGGCAGTACATGAAAACGGATTCGATTAAGGAAACGCGTGAAATTTTTGAGGTCAAATATCCGGATACATGACTACCAGCGAAGAGAGCAATACAGAGTGTATATAAAAATTGGCGCACCTAAAGACATGTGCAAAACTGAAAATGATAAAGGGTTCCTCCAATTCGCACACCAGAAATTACTGCAGACATTCGCCGAAGAGTTAGTCAGAGCCCAAAGAAGTTCTCAAGGAAACTGGCCCAATAGGTGCATGTAAGTAGGAAGGAGATACCAGTGGATATTGAAAAGTCTTAATTTGAAGCCATTCATGTTACGGTTGTGCAACAATTACGTGAGGATAAGTCAGAAACGTGTACTGCACATGGCTTCTGAATTACATTAAGATGGTTTGTTAGAACGTTTCTATTACTCCACGAGGAATGAAACATGGTTTCATCTTTCTGGTCGTGTGGTACTGACCAATGGAG
The DNA here is from genome assembly GCF_023864345.2 of Schistocerca serialis cubense. NCBI lineage: Eukaryota > Metazoa > Arthropoda > Insecta > Orthoptera > Acrididae > Schistocerca > Schistocerca serialis. Next base: position 547,421,916 of record NC_064642.1, read on the forward strand.
GACCCTCACAGTGGGTGTCAGCAACTACTCTATAATGAGAAAACCGGCGTTTGTTGAGGTGTAACAGCAACCCACATCATAAGACCGATGTATTTTGACACTACCCTCTACACGGTTGTATGTACGAAAATTTTTGATTCATTCTGTGGTCAACTCACTGAATATGAAATTCAATACTGCCTCTTCCATCAAGATGGGGCAACATACCACACGTTTAAGACATACCTGGAACGAAACCATGATGTCTTCACTGAGGAACGAAATATCAGCAAATATTTATCGTTACCACGTTCTTCAGATCTAACAACATGTAATTTTTTTCTACGGGGGACACTTGAAGAGCAAGGTCTGTGAAAGAGCTCCACACTCAATACCGAAACTGGAAGACAATGTCAGCCGTGAAGTTGCCGCCCTCGATATCCCAACCTTAGGCTGGGTGTATGTGAATACGCTTAGACTTGCAAAGCTGTCTATGTATGTTGCAAGAAGCCATTCTCAACATTTTTTATAAATGCGTTTTTCACTATATTTCTTACTGTAAATAAATAGTAATCAACGTCAGCTCTTCGTTCCTGTAAATTTACTGTATTTCCTTTATACTTGCACGGACTACTTTTATCTGTATCACCATGTACTTTAACAATACACCATCATACAATGAACCGTCACTGAAATGTATCAGAGCATACAGCACACGTATTTTCAAGTATTTAGTATTTCCAGAACAGATTCTGGTAGTCGTTGCCATATACATTTGTTAACAAACTCATTTGGGTTTTGAGTCCTACCATGTAAACACTTCCCTAGTAATCTTGTTTAGTAAGTTGGCTTTACATAGGGTTCACAAGTTCCATTATAGCAAAAAACAAAGAATGCTTATGTTTTAGGTGTTACCTTGAATAACAAGCCTCTAGTAGCCACACCAGACTCACTACCTGGTGGACAGAGCGCTTGACACACGTTGTCATCTGTGGCTCTTTTAAGAAAGAAGATAGCCCATTCTGCGTTTCCCATGCCGTCAAGGCTTTTTTGCCTTATTATGTCTTGTGAATAACAGTACTGCAAAAATGTTTTACACAGAACATTTTAATTAACTTCGAAGTAGACGAAAATTTACACTAGCACAGTTACTTCATTGTAAGCACAAATACAAGCCACAAAACAATGTCTGAAGTATGTATATAAAGAAAAGCGAAGCCTCCAGAATTACAAAGTTATAAGCAATTTGTGAATGCAACGACCTTCTCAATGTATAAATGTGAAGGATTTCCTATACGCACATTTTATTAATTTATTGAAACTTATTTCATTGTTATTGTTGACTAACATATTTTAAGCCAACACGTTTCTGGGTACCTAGCTTCCACTACAATCACAGTATACCCTGTAAAATTACCGTAGGAAGCAGGGGATTGTCCCCTCGCCTCCAATTATGTAGCCCAGTAAAACCGACTGACAAAAAATGTTTGCTTTGAAGTCTTCCATACAAACGTGTACCTGCTTCGATATTCCATAAGTAGTATCATTACTTAACAAACAGTACGGATTCTGCCAGAGGCAATGCTGATATCAGTAAAGAATCACGAAATAAATATGTGCTAACTACAGAGCATGATCCAGCAATCGCAAATAAAAAGTAGAGTGTCTTAACTGTGTCAAATATATCGTTTAAATACCTTATGTGAAGAATATGACGAAGAATTTTTGAATGATAATTCAAATCTACTGCCGTTCTGTTGCAGAAGTCCAGCTGGCATAAAAATTGTTTCTTGCGACAGTCCTAGCTCAGGCGCCATCTTTCTGTTAACTGGCTTATGAAATTGGATGTGACACTCATAAATATCTTCAGTGTTCGCCACATGTAAACATTCTGGGGGTGAGAAACAATCTGAGAAGATTATTGCGGCGTCGGTTGCGCTGAGAAATAATTGTTCAGAAAAAAAACTCGATACGTAGCAACGTTTCAGACTTATTTAACATTCAAGTTAGCTAGTCAGACTGACGCGCACAAATTTATGCAGTCTACCAGAGACGGTGTCGCCAAACGAGCAAGAGAGCGATACAAAAATTAGTCACAGGACTGCAGTAATGATCGAATTAGAGCCGAAGGCAGAGCAGCCTCGTGCGCTATCATCTGCACTGTGAGAACAGCTGACAATGATTGTATCTCAAAAGCTTCTTGAATTGGCGCATGCAGCCACCTGATTGTCTAACTTCAGTGTTAAATAACTCAGTGCAAAGTATCGAATTTTTGCTTAAGTTATTTCTCAGCTTGACTTCTCTTGCAACACCCTTACAAGGTTTTCAGACTGTTTCAGATCATCCTCCACATTTGGCACTGACGACAGCACAACGGAGAACTAAACCCGGCAAAATAGGGGATATGCAGGTGTACAACACAATTCTCCTTCTGGAAAGATATTAAATCGAAAACAGAGCTCCAAAATACGACTTCTAAGAAGAATAAAGTTAGTCACGAAACGAACGTATAAGATATGAGATGATATGGTGAGAAGTGGAGGCTGTGCGGCTGATAACTACCTTTGTTCAGTAATTGGCATAAAGTACGAGCCCCAATGAAGTTGTTTAAGTCCATGACTCCGGTGGATATACTTATCTTCCGTAATCGCTTTGTTAATCTCCTAGGTCCGAGTCTTCATACGATGTCTCAGGTGATCTGAAACGGTTGCATTAACAGAAAGTAAGCAAAATAAAAAAAATCACCACAAAATAAAAAAAATTGTTCGTAGTCATCATTGTTACCACGGTATCATTATTCAAATTGGAACACTTATAGTGTCATCCCAAACCATCAAACGGAAGCAACTCGGGTTGTTTCTGTTATTATGACTGGGTGTTGTGTGATGTCCTTAGGTTAGTTAGGTTTAACTAGTTCTAAGTTCTAGGGGACTGATGACCATAGGTGTTAAGTCCCATAGTGCTCAGAGCCATTTGAACCATTTTTGTTTCTGTTATTCTGTTTACAGCTGCAGATACATACTGGCAAGACACAAGCCACAGCAGACGCAGCTTCTGTATGATGGCTTGTAACATCGTTCGTATGGTGCCAACAAAGTCTACAGCAAATTGCCAAGTGCCTTTCGAAACAAATTATTATTTGTATAGTTTCAAAAGACACTGAAGGTCATTTTTGAGCATGATTCAGTAGACGTAATTATAATTCGGGGATCCCCCAGATTGCTGAGAGTTTGGCATAAAAAGAAAGTCTATAATTAATTGGGTGAACCTGGTCGACATGCGGCTATGAGGACTATGTTGCTAAAAATACAGAAAACCAAAATGTGAGTTTAAAAATGTTAAAATAAAAACTGAGAAGTTCATAGCTGATACCCATATCAGATGAGTTCATTTTGTCTGTCGATTCCAAAAAAAAAAAAAAAAAAAAAGTTTCAAATGGCTCTAAGCTCTATGGGACTTAACATCTGAGGTCATCAGTCCCCTAGACTTAAAACTACGTAAAACATAACTAACCTAAGACAACTCACATCCATGCCCGAGGCAGGATTCGAACCTGGGACCATAGCAGCCGCTCATTGACGGACTGAAGCGCCTAGAACCGCTCGACCAAAGCGGCCGGCTATCGATTACGAATTTGGAGCCGTATTTGGTCAAGACAAAGTATTTATAAAGACTGTGATTCATTTATATCAATGTTTTACTTGAGTCATAGTGGTTTAAACGTCGTCAGATGGAACAAATCATTCTATCGATGTATTTTGACGTCGCACTTCGACTGTGATGCCTTAATTGCTTCAGTAATTTTTAAAGGAAGTGTCAAAGTAAGTTGAACAGCATTCTCGTACGCAGTTTCATGGGACTCTCTCTTGAAAGTTATGCCATACAAATCCTGTTACGTCCATATGAATAACAGACTCCTGATTCCCAACAAATAATCGTAATATTACGAAAAATTTCTCAACAGGAAACTAAAGGCAATATTTTGAATCACAGGATGTTAGCCCATACAACACACACAATAAAATGACTGAGAAGAAAAGGGACGGGTAACATCGAGCAATTTTGTGTTACAGACAGGAGTGTTTGTTATTTGTGAGAATTTAAGTTCTGATAAACAAAGAGTCTTCCTTTGGAAGCATTACATTAATTACCACTGGAGTGCTTGCAAACAAATTTACATTGACGAAAACAGCGGAAAATAAAACACAGTTACGTTACACAGAATGAAACAAAGAAGTTTTGCAACAAGTGGAATTACCGGTACAATAGATGGACAGCAAAAAACTGTGCATGACTGGCCTTGTTAACGAGTGTATTAAACTGAAAAACCAAGATCATGTAGTGAGAACCATTATCCACTCTGTGCTGTCCACAATCTTCAGTCTAAACAGGTATATGGAAGAATATATTCATTTCAGACTGTTATTGCAAACTTCGGGCCTGTATGATTTTTCATGACCTAGAAATCATATAAAGCAGTGCAAATGATTTTCATTCACAACCATGCCCAGTGCTGCACTACCCAGAATAGTAAAATAGCAGTTCTAACAGCGATAAAAACAAAGATAACAACTCATACGATTACTTTCATTGTAAACTTTGAATTTACGGGACGATTGTATAACGGATGGGATAGTCGGGCTGTAGTTACACTTGGACTACATTAATTATGAGCCAGTAACAAACAAGCGATAAAGCACGCACGAAATGAACAAAATACATGATGAACCAGTTTACTGGTGGACTCTCGTCAAGGTTATAACTCTATTGAATAAGTAGTAACCACAATAATTTTTCCTTTCCTTTTAGAAGCTGTACCGCTCCTAGAGACTAGGAACAGGTTTTGAATCTCTCGGCAATGTAAATCTCAACACAATAATATTTTTGAATGAATTACTGTTTACCAATGAAGACGAATTAAAATATGAGTGCATGATTCTTAGCCACCAGTTTAAAGCAGTTACTACCGCAGCAGATACGACATGATATGATTGCTATATGACGTCGCACCGCCTTCATCCCTCACAAAGTAGATCAGTCATTCTGTCTATAAATCATTATTCCAGATTTCTCTCTCTTTCATTGCCATCATAGTTAACAGAAGGCGGTTCTGTCATCTCGGCGGCATTGGCTTCCTCATACCTACACTATGTGATCAAAAGTATTCGGACACCCCAAAAACATATGTTTTCGTATCAGGTGTATTTGCTGCCACCTAATGCCAGGTACTCCATATCAGCGACATCAGTAGTCATTAGACATCCTGAGACAGCAGTATAGGGTGCTCCGCGGAACTCACAGACTTCGAACGTGGTCAGGTGATTAGGTGTCACTTGCGTCATACCTCTTTACACGAGATTTCCACACTACGAAACATCCCTAGGTCCACTGTTTCCGATGTGATAGTGAAGTGGAACACGTGAAGGGACACGTACAGCACAAAAGCGTACAGGCCGACATCGTCTGTTGACTGACGAAGACCGCCGACAGTTGAAGAGGGTCGTAATGTGTAATAGGCAGACATCTATCCAGAACATCACACAGGAATTCCAAAGTGCAGCAGGATCCATGCTAGTACTATGACTGTTAGGCGGAAGGAGAGACAACTGGGATTACATGGTCGAGCGGTTGCTCATATGCCACACACATGCCTGCAAATTCCAAACGACTCGTCGCTTGGTGTAAGGTGCGTAAACATTGGACGATTGCACAGTGGAAAGGCGTTGTGTGGAGTGACGAATCACGGTACACAATGTGGCGATGCGATGGCAGGGTGCGGGTATAGCGAATGCCAGTGGAACGTCATCTGCCAGAGTGTAGTGCCAACAGTAAAATTCGGAGGCGGTGGTGTTGTAGTGTGGTCGTGTTTTTCATGGAGGGGCCTTGCACCCCTTGTTGTTTTGCATGGCAGTATCACAGTACAGGTTTACATTGATGTTTGAAGCACCCTCGTGCTTCCCACTGTTGAAGAGCAATTCGGGGATGGCGACTGCATCTTTCAACACGATTGAGCATCTGTTCATAATGCGCAGCCATTGGCGGAATGGTTACACGACAATAACATCCCTGTAATGGACTGGCCTGCACATAGTCCTTACCTGAATCCTATAGAATTCCTTTGGGATGTTTTGGAACGCTGACTTGCTGCTAGGCCTTCGGACCGATATCGATACCTCTCCTCAGTGCAGCACTCCGCCGGCCGGTGTGACCGAGGCTTCTAGGCGCTTCAGTCTGGAAACGCGTGACCACTACGGTCGCAGGTTCGAATCCAGCCTCGGGCATGGATGTGTGTGATGTCCTTAGGTTATGTTTATGAAGTTCTAGGGGACTGATGACCTCAGATGTTAAGTCCTATAGTGTCCAGTGCCATTTTGCAGCACTCCGTGAAAAATGAGCTGCCATTCGCCAAGAACCCTTCCACCACCTGATTGAACATATGTTGCGAGAGTGGAAGTTGCCATCAAGGCTAAGTGTGGGCCAACCCCGTACTGAATTTCAGCATTACCGATGGACTGCGCCCCGAACTTGTAAATCATTTCCAGCCAGGTGTCCAAATACCTTCGACCACATAGTGTAGATATTTGCGATATCTTCCTCACGCCACATACTACATGACTTTTCACCCCAATTTCCACGCGTAACAGCAGCTTCAGACTTCCTACAGTGCTTCTCACTGTTACTACTACCTCGTGTGAAACAGCATGCTTAAAAAGCGTAACGTCCAGTCTGCCTACTAGCGAGACAGGAAGATCTATCAGACTTGGATAGAAAGCTTGCAACAAATTAAAGTCCGTGGCTGATGCATCTGGCAGCGATTGTGGTTTTGAAGCGGTTTCTCATGCTCATTTAGCCAAAGGCACAACTGGTCGCCAGTTTCTGCCTAGGAAAATACTCTTCACAAACTGTTAAAATACAAGTATGCAACTAAAAACGTTCACAAGATTCACAGACAGGTAGTGTACTCGGAACTCCTCTTTTTAGGTAACAGACTGCATCGAAGGGAAGGGCATCCGCCTGCAAAATTAAACATAAATTTGTCAAATCTTAAGTACGGTGCACTTAATTCGTAGATGGGATTAACGTTTGAAAGAAGAAAAGGGATGAACGTATTTAAAATTTAATAAATTTCTCTGCTTATTTAAATTACATAAGATACACATAGCGAAGTTTCATTACATCCGTATCATCACTTATTATTTTTGTGGTCTTTAGTCCGAAGACTGGTCTCGTGCAGCTCTCTATGCTACTCTGTCCTGTGCAAGCCTCTTCTTCTCCGAATATCTACTGCAACTTACGTGCTTCTTAATCTGCTTACTGCATTCATCTCATGGCCTCCGTCTAAGATTTTTGCACTCCACACTTCCGTCCGGTATTAAATTGGTGATCGCTTGAGGTCTTAGAACGTGTGCTATAACGGATTCATTCTTCTAGTCAGGATGTGCCACAAATTTCTTTCCTGTCCAATTCTGTACAGTACCTTTTCGTTCGTTACATGACCTAACCATCTACTGTTTAGCATTCTTTGTAGCACCTCATTTCAAAAGCTTCCCTTCTCTGATTGTCTGAACTATTTATCGGCCACGTTTCACTTCCGTACTTGGCTACGCACCAGACAAGTGTTTTCAGAACAGATGTGCTAGCAGTTAAGTCTATATTCGATGTTAAGAATTTCTCTTCTTCAGAAATGCTTTTCTTGCCATTTTCAGTCTACATTTTACGTTTTCTGTACTTCCACAATCCTCAGTTGTTTTGGTGCCGAAATTGCAAAACTCATCTACTCTTAGTGTCACCCTTCCGAATTTAATTGGCTCAGCATCAAATTATTTGATTCGACTACATTCCATTATCCTTGTTTTGCTTTGTTGATGTTCATCTTGCATCCTACTTACACATCACTATCCAATCCGTTCAGCTGCTCTTTCAATACTGTGCCGTCTCTAACAGAATTACAATGTCACTGGAAAACCTCAAATATGTTGTTTCTTCTCCCTGGTATTTAATTCGTACTCCAGGTTTTTATGTGGTTTCCTTTACTTGTTCTTGAAAGTGCAGACTGAATAACATTGTGGACAGGCTGCAAATCTGTCTATCTTCCTTCTCTACCAATGCTTCACTTTCCTGCCTCTCGAGTCTTACAATTGCCGTCTGGTTTCTGTACAATTTGTAAATAACCTTTCGCACCATGTATTTTACACCTGCTACCTTCAGAATTTAAAGAAGAATATTCCAGTCACCACTGTCAAAAGCTTTCTCTGTGTGTACAAATGCTATATGTGGTGTCACCGCCAGACACCACACTTGCTAGGTGGTAGCTTTAAATCGGCCGCGGTCCATTAGTACATGTCGGACCCGCGTGTCGCCACTTCAGTGATCGCAGACCGAGCGCCACCACACGGCAGGTCTCGAGAGACGCACTAGCACTCGCCCCAGTTGCACGGACGACGTAGCTAGCGATGCACACTGACAAAGCCTCGCTCATTTGCAGAGCAGATAGTTAGAATAGCCTTCAGCTGAGTCAATGGCTACGACCTAGCAAGGCGCCATTAGCCTTACATAGCTTGTACCTAAAGAGTCTCACTTGTCTCGTCAAGAGCGATGTACCACAAGGATGGATTAAAGTTAAGTATTCCAGGAGCTACGTACTTTTCTTTATAGCATTCATTACGTATCCTGTTGCAGACCTATCTCTATTCTGCGTGAGCTTATAGCGTGTATTTCGGTCTCCTCAAACCACACTGTGTCGGCACTTCTGTCGACACATCACTATAAACGTAGCTTTTCCTTTTCTTAACCTATTTTCTAAATGGATCATAAGGTCCGTTTTGCCTCGACTGTTCTTACATTTCTCCGAAATCCAAACTGACCTTCACCGAAGTCGGATTCTACCAGTTTTTCCATCCTTCTGTAAATATTTCGTATTAATATTTTGCAACCATGTCTTCTTAATCTAATAATACGGTAATTTTCACACATCTCAGCACTTGCTTTCTTTGGAATTGTAATTATTACATTCTTCATGATGTCTGATGTTATTACGTCTATCTTATACAGCTTTCACACCAGATGCAAGAGTTTTCCCGTGGCTGGCTCTCCCAAAGCTATCAGCAGTTCTGACGGAATGTCTACTACTCGCCCAGCGTTGTGCAGATTCCGCAGTGCTCTGTCAAATTATTCTCCCAATATCAACTATCGGGTACAAAACGAAAGTTAACCACGCAGTTCATATAGTAATGTCCCTACGTAATGTGAACTGACCATTCTATGATTTATAGTGGTATGCTCGTGTTGTTTGCGTCACGTCTGTTATGTGCGTTAATGGGGATGCTTTATTTGTTGAATGTGCGTCTACAACACAATTATGTTAATTTCAGTTGTGAATGAGAAAGATGCAGCGGAGTGTTTAACTAATATTATTGTAATACTCTGGCTGCGAGTGGCAGCAATGATGGGCTACCGTATTTTGCTGTGAAGAAGAGCATCTATGCCTTTGCTAATTTTGGAGATGGGGAATACCTGTTGGACATCGCTTTTTTTGGGATTCAGATACGTAGTTTGCTTATTGACGTAATTTGAAGTGCAGAGGAGATACAACTTGTAATCGCAGTTATCAAGAATAAATAATTTATTTTGTAAAAAAGAAGGTATATATCCTCTAAGAACTTTTATTCGATGTTGGATCCTCGGTCCTTAATAAAACGATTAGTGTGTTTAGCAATCTAGTGCATAGTGATTTCTACGCAGATTAACAATACTGGACGAATCTGCTACTATCACGATCCGAACGGCGCGAAATACTTCCCCGTCACATTCGTGTTACAGACGTCCCCAAAGCGACCAGTTTGTTAGTAAGCAGATATCATACTGCCGCCGTTGTTCAATCTTCTCGTTCTTTCGGCGACTGTGAGTATTTTAGCTGCCACGACAGACAGAGTTTTCATCGCTATTTGTAGCAGTTTCCTCCGATTTCTCCTGGCGTTCTCTGAAAACCGGAAAAACGGAAACCTTCGACCACCACCTCATCCTGTACCTAACCTGTTCTCTCTTTACAGCAGCCTCGAAGAAAGCATATTCATCTGTAGTCACATTTTTTCACACATTTTTATATTAGACAGGTCAAAATTTTAAAATCTATGTATCTAGGCAAAAAATGAAAGAGTTTAAACACAGTTCCTGTCTTACCTGTGTCATTCAAAAGTCATGTTAATTATTTTTTCTGTGTGACATTGCAGTACATTATAATACACCATGAAGAAATGTGTGTGATAAACGGGTATTCACTGGAGAAATATATTAAACCAGAACTGACATGTGATTACATTTTCACGCAATTTGGGTGCATAGATCCTGAGAAATCAGTACCCAAAACAACCACCTCTGGCCATAATAAAGGCCTTGATACGCCTGCGCTTCGAGTCAAAAAATGGTTCAAATGGCTCTGAGCACCATGCGACTTAACTTCTGAGGTCATCAGTCGCCTAGAACTTAGAATTACTTAAACTTAACTAGCCTAAGGACATCACACACATCCATGCCCGATGCAGGATTCGAACCTGCGACCGTAGCGGTCGCTCAGTTCCAGATTGTAGCGCCTAGAACCCGACGCCCACTCCGGCCAGCTTTTGAGACAAACAGAGATTGGATAGCGTGTACAGGTACAGCTGCCCATGCAGCTTCAACACGATACCAGAGTTCATCAAGAGTAGGTACTGGTGTATTGTGACGAGCCAGTTGCTCGGCCACCATTGACCAGACATTTTCAGGTGGTAAGAGATCTGGAGAACGTGCTCGCCAGGGCAGCAGTCCAACATTTTCTGTATCCAGAAAGGCCGTACAGGACCTGCAACATGCGGTCGTGCATTATCCTGCTGAAATGTAGAGTTTCACAGGGATCGAATGAAGGGTGTAGCCACGGGAGGTAACACATCTGAAATTTATCCTCCACTGATCAAAGTGCCGTCATTGCGAACAAGAGGTGACCGAGACGTATAACGGCCCAGCATACCATGACGCCGGATGATATGCCAGTATGGCGATGACGAATACACGCTTCCAATGTGCGTTCACCGCGATGTCGCCAAACACGGATGCGACCATCATGATGCTGTAAACAGAACCTGGATTCATCCGAAAAAATGACGTTTTGCCATTCGTGCACCCAGGTTCGTCGTTGAGTACACCATCGCAGGCGCTCCTGTCTGTGATGCAGCTTCAAGGGTGACCGCAGCCATGCTCTCCGAGCTGATAGTCGATGCTGCTGCAAACGTCATCGAACTGTTCGTGCAGATGGCTGTTGTCTTGCAAACGTCTCCACCTGTTGACTCAGGGATCGAGACGTGGCTGCACGATCCGTTACAGCCATGCGGATAAGATGCCCGTCATCTTGACTGCTAGTGATACGAGGTCTTTGGGATCCAGCACGGCGTTCCGTATTACCCTCCTGAGTCCACCGATTCCATATTCTGCTAACAGTCATTGGATCTCGACCAACGCGAACAGCAATGTAGCGATACGATAAACCGCAATCGCGATAGGCTACAATCCGCCCTTTATCAAAGTCGGAAACGTAATGGTACGCATTTCTCCTCCTTACACGAGGCATCACAACGACGTTTCAGCAGGCAACGCCGGTCAACTGATGTTTGTGTAAGAGTAATCGGTTGTAAACTTTCCTCATGTCAGCACGTTGTAGGTGTCGTCACCGGCGCCAACCTTGTGTGAACGCTCTGAAAAGCATATCATTTTCATATCACAGCATCTTCTTCTTGTCGGTTACATTTCGCGTCTGTAGCACGTCATCTTCGTGGTGTAGCAATTCTAATGGCCAGTAGTGTACTTTTGCGTATTAGTACGAAGATAAGTTTTACCTAAGCGAGCGCCACAGAGTAGACATTACTTGTTCGGGTTGCATACAGATTCTAAGGATTTCGCTGCTAGTATGAGATAGTACAGAGCATATAAAAACCATGTCTTTAAGACTGGGACGCTGTGTTAATATTAGAAGGGGAAAGATTCTAAGACCGAACCACTGGTGGAAGAAATTGATTAAAATGAAAGTGGCTTAAAAGCCTAATAATAGGAAAGAAATGTAAGATACTTCACTGTTAACATATACTGTTATTTAAGTACTCTTTTTCATTGACTGTATATCAAAACAGACGCTTTTGTGGAATCACAGGTGGGTAACGCAACGCTCTCATGTAAACTGGCTGTCGGTGTAGTCGATGCCTGGGAGTTAGGCAGCCCGGCGCACGTACGTTCCGCGAGTGCTGGCCTCCTATGAGCGCGGCGCGGGTCGGCATCCCGGGCGGCAGCGGAGGCTGTGGCTGTGGCTATGGCTGTGGCGGCGAGGCCAGCCGTGGCCACACGAGGCCGGCTATTGATCAAAGCGCGCCCCGCACCTGATAGACGGCACGGACGCACAGCCCGTCTCACGTCCGGAGCGGCCCAGCTCAGACCAGGTCGCACAGACTGCGAGTCGCCTTCTTCCACTTACCTCCCCACACCTTCTCTCACCACTCGCGGCTCAGAGTAGTCTCCTGGCAACACGTAGTTTACAGAAGTGCTATCATAAAAAGTAGACCACAATGAACTATACCCTTATATTCCGTTTCCAAAAAACTTTTTTTGTTGATGTTACGTTATGTGGAGCATATTAAAAAAACTGGTTTCTTACTTTTCACCTTTCTTTCTTTGCAGTAGTTTCTCGTTTTTTCCCTATGTACTTCTCTTCTTTCTTCTGTTCATATTTTACCCGTCCTTTCCGTTTCTTTTTTTCCTGGTTGCCCTTGAAACTTTTCACCTCTGCTCTGAATGTTTCTTTTTCTCCTATTTCTTTCTTCATTAATCACATTGCAGTCAGTCCTGAGTGAACTCCTTTGGTCCGCGCCATTGATATTTTTAGATTTCTGTGAAAAAAAATTTTTATGTCTCGTGTTCTCTTCCTGATTGTGTCTTCTATTCGTCCTATGTTTGGTGAACTTTATTACGTATCAATGCCACTTCTCACTGTCGTTTTTTGGTCCCACGGTTACTTTCCTTTCCTTGTTTCCTATATTTTGGCTGTATTCAACGAAAGCCACATGTATAAAATTATTTATATATTTGCTGGCAGAGTAAAATTGTACACAAATTTAGCGATCAGAAGGTAGAGTTCTGTTTACAAAAGATCGCTGCTACAAACAGAATGGGGAAAGAAGAGCATATATAATCTAAAACCACCTCAGTAATAAGAAAAACGTCTGCTTAACACTATGGAAGCTTAAGCGATAAGAAAAATAAGAAAGCAGCTATATACACACGCCTAAGCCCTGTGTCTTGCTGGTGTTAGGTAGCATAATTTTACATTAAAGGAATGTGACAATTTCTTATAGATGGCCACTAACAAATGCCACAATTGTAGATGCATACATTAAATATAAGATATGTAATATATTAACGTAGCACAGTGATGTTATGCGTAGCTCTAATGTTCAGAAGATAAGAGATAACAAAGTTTACTTCTGTTACCAAAAAGGTGGAGGACATGACAAATGGATGAAGTTGCTAAGTAACTTTCTTAGGCCGTATTATTTCACCTAGAGATATAAATTCCCAGTTATGATTTTTTAAATACCTACTTTTCCTGTTTTTTTTTTACAAATTTTCTTATTTTCCTCCATTCCCTGATTCTTTTCTTGCACACAGCTGAACGGAAGTCGGGACAATCCATGTCCTTTTCTCAACACCAGTTCTAATCTCTAGACATATGGAGGTTTCACCTCAAATTTAATTTTGCGTTTTTGTACTTCGTACTTGTTTAATGATTTCCACTACCTTTTTGTCAACTTCTCACTCTTTTAAGCCATTGATTGTTTGGTTTGGATAAAAATGAAGCCACCGAACAACGTTTCCCAGTCAATTGAATAACATGTGTTCTTGAAGTCAGCAAAAGTTTGGCTCTCGTTTTTCTGTGTCTGATCATAAATTTCAGATTTAAGATTCACACAGCATCGTTCTTTATTAAACCCTTCTTAGTACTCCCCTAATTACTAATCCAGTTGGCCTTTAATCTGTTTTGTAATGCTTTTGAAAGAATTTTGTATGTCACCAGAGGCATAGTTGTTGAGTTTATTATTAAATATTTATTGGATTAAACGAACTTGCAGCAATGAGCCACAACATCATAACAATAATTCATCGCGAGACTAAATTATGTCTTTTGATGTTGCCAGCACAAGACATGATAAGTAAAATCTGTCAGCGAAGCGGATGTATTTGAGGAAATCCATTAAGACTGTTAGGCATCGGGATTTTGGACGCCTTACATGTCGAGTGACTCAGTTTTACGTGTAGCTTTTAGTATTGCAAGACACTGGTTTTGCAACATGGGACAGGTTTTTGCATGAATATTTCACTTGTTTGACATTTAATATACGTGGCATCAAGAGCGACGAGAATAACTCCCTTTGCTTGTTTACATTAGGCAGAAACAGGGCTGGCTGATCACTCGAAAGCCAGCCAATTATACTACACTGTACTTATTAAGCCATTTGCTGATTGGGCAGCCATGGCTATTATAAATGGAAGAGCGACAGCCATTGGCAGTTCCAGCCAGTGTCCAACCCCACTGGAGAGGGTAGGGAAGCTAGGCTGAGGAGATACGCAACTGCCCAGCGCGACGGGCACTTTCTCTTGAGACACCGCCGTGTGTGGTCGGAGGGCATCCCTTTCTCACGTGGCAACAGGGAAAAGAGATACATTGGCGTAAACACTTTCTTCAACTGGCTCAAAAATTCAGTCGAGAGATGGTTGAATTTTTTTTCTTAAATCTCTTGAACAAAGAACAAAGGGAGCCAATATACCGGGTGATCAAAAAGTCGGTATAAATTTTAAAACTGAATAAATCATGGAATAAGGTAGATAGAGAGGTACAAATTGACACACATGCTTGGAATGACATGGGGTGTTATTAGAATCAAAAAAATACAAAAATTCAAAAAATGTCTGACAGATAGCGCTTCATCTGATCAGAATAGCAATAATTAGCATAACAAAATAAGACAAAGCAAAGATGATGTTGAGGAATGATGGTGGAAATATTGAGCATTTCCTGTAAAGAACAATAGCTGTAGTCGAGGAATAATGTTGTGAACAGCACTGTAATGCATGCCCGGAGTTATAGTGAGGCATTGGCGTCTTATGTTGTCTTTCAGCATCCCTAGAGATGTCAGTCGATCACGACACACTTTCGACTTCAGATAACCCCATAGCCAATAATCGCGCGGACTGAGGTCTGGGGACCTGGGAACCAAGCATGATGAAAGTGATGGCTGAGACCCGATCATCACCAAAAGACGCGCGCAAGAGATCTTTCACGAGTCTAGGAATATGGGGTGGAGCGCCATCCTGCGTAAACATCCTACGTTCCAGCGGGTGTTTATCAGCCAGGCTGGGGATGATGCGACTCTGTAACATATCGGCGTACCTCTCACCCGTCACGGTAGCAGTTACAAAACCAGAATCACGTATTTCCTCGAAGAAAAAAGGCCCGATAACGGTAGATGTGGTAAATCCAACCCATACCGTGACTTTCTCGTCGTGCAATGGAGTTTCCACGACAGTTCTAGGATTTTAGGTAGCCCTAATTCTGCAGTTGTCGTTGACAGACCCTCGGAGCGTGAAATGAGCTTCGTCGGTCCACAACACGTTACTCAATCAATCGTCATCTTCCACCATCTTTTGATACGCCCACACCGCAAATGCCCTCCGCTTCACTGAATCGCTAGGTAGCAGTTCATGATGCCATGGATTTTGTACGGATAGCATCGGAGGGTACGCCTCAGTGCCAACAGAACAGTAGTGTATGGAATGCTGGTGCGACGTGCAACTGCACGAGCGCTGACTTCCCCGTGCATAGACGAACCCGCTACAGTCTCCATTTCTTCCTGAACTGTCTCAGTAGCATTACGCCTTAGGCTCGGTCGGCCACTACGGGGTCTATCGTCTAAACAACCTGTGGCTTCGAACTTCGAAATCATTCTCGCCACAGCTGCATTTGTCAACGGACCTTTACCCGTTCGAATCCCCTTCCTATGGCGATAGGATCGTAACGCTGAATTAGCACAGTCCCCATTCTGATAATACAGCTTCACTAAAAGCGCCTTTTCAGGTAACATCAACATGCTGCGACTGCTGGCGCATCTGATTCTCTCTCTCTCATTACAGCTCCTTTTATAAACGATTGTCATGCGCAGTCACTGACGTTTTGCTGTTCAGCGCCATCTGTCGGACATTTTGTGTACTTTGTTTTTTTTTTTGTTCTAGTAAAATCCCATGTCATTCCAAGCATGTGTGGTTATTTTACCTCTCTATCTACATTATTCCGTGGTTTATAAAGTTTTCAAATTTGTACTGACTTTTTGATCACCCGGTACTTACATGTGCGTATGCAGACTAGGGTGAAGTTAAACGTTTTTCGCTCCACAAAAACGTAGGCCATGTTTTCTGATATGGAATGAGACTAGCTCAGTATAGGATTTTGATAGACTTGCAGATCCGACGACACACAGCAGCAGTAAAGCCGGTGACGCTGTGCACCACTAGCTAAAAAATGCAGCACGCAATTAAATGTAAATGTCGTGTGACAAGCCAGTTTTCACTCCAGAAATACGATGCTCAACTTTGGAAGACCTGTCCCCCTTTAGTATTTCCTGAAATTAGCGTATTTCCTTAAGGGCGCTCGTTGGCCATGTTTGGTTAACATTTGTGGGGAAAGATAAAATTTGTTTGAATCGGTAATACGGTTCAGTTCGACATTAGGATGGTCTTCAACCAGATAGTCTCTCTGCCACTTAAAATAATTAACTATCCTGAATTTTGTCATTTTATTAATTCTTTATATTCTATGTAATTTGAGATATTTAATACCAGGATCCCCTTGCCTGAACAGGCGATACCTGAGATTGATCTTGTGTTTGTAATGACAGTACATGTGTAAAAGTGACTAGTCACAAGGAATAGTTGTGTCTATTCTAAAATTTAAGTCCCCTTCCTACCTCATTGACATACTTTAGGAACACTGATGGCCTCTATTCTTCTGAAGTGTAGCACGTAATAGTACGTTTCCTCACAGGTCGGGTTCAATCTGTGTTATGCGCGCGAAGTGGAATCGTGCACACAATGCAAACATAGCATTCACTTATTAAAAACCAGAGGTGTGTTTAGAAGATCTGTGACGTCCATATAGGGCAGATGATTATGGACCAGCGTCTGGGAACGAGCATATTGGCAAAGGTGGTCGGCTGCGCACATGCTACTGTCATCGGAATCTGAGAAGTGGTTGAAAGATGGTGAAAGCACGTCAAGGCGACAAGCTGCTCGATGTCCACCCCTCAGTATAGGACGTGGAGGCTTGCCCTCTCTGTGAAGCGGGAGAGGCGCGATCTGTGTGACACAGATACAAAGAAACGTGCCGCAGGCGACCCCAATGTTCTCCCATGTCGGTGTAGCGACGTCGTCATTTCCGATTGCAGAGGTCACGGGATCATCGAGACTAGAACATAGCTCAATGCATACGTGTTGTCTTGTCGGATGAATTACGCTTCTTGTTGCACCAGGTCGATGTTAGTCTCCCGATACACCGCCATCTCGAAACATAGACAGCGGTATGGAAGCAGGGGACCGGATTATCTTACGGATGAAACTAACCTGTGGAAGGCACTCTGACAGTGGTATATTACGTGATCATGACTGTGGTTCACATGCAGTCATTCACGCTTAATGTCTCCCCCATAGTAATTATATCTCCGAGCAGAAAAAGTGTTCCTCTCAGAAGGCCAGAATCGTGTTACAACTGTCTGACGAGCATTGTAGCGAACTCTTGTCAATACCTGGGACACAAAACTGGCCCGGTCTGAACACAATAGTACACATCAGGAAACTGCGTGACATGTGCGTAAACATACGTTGCTACATAGGAAAATCTCTTATAAATTGTACCTCCTTTCTTAATTTTACCATTAACACACTTAGTAGACTGCATGGAGATGCTACCTGTTGGACAGATAGTGTATTAGGTTATATCTAGCCGTTGTACGTGACCAGTTTGATATAATGTTCTGTGCTTTGATTTGGAGTAATTAAAGTATATTTTGTGGTCTGAGGGAGTAAATATTTCTTTGAGAAGCTAGGCATCTGTTCTCTTGAAAGTATGTAAGTCTATTTACCATTCATATATTACACAATTATTCTTACTCGCTAATAATACAGCAGTAAAACATTTAAAGTCGCCCTGGTAAAGCGTCATCTTTTAAATTGTATGACCAAATTTCTTATAAACTGTACCGGTACATTTTAAAGTAATATTGCCAATAATGAAAATACAAATACAGGAGGTCTACTTGTTTCGAAGATCGAAATTCGCTGGTTTTATTGATTAATTTTATTTAAACGCGAAACAAAAAGACTTTCTTAACTCCATTACGAGTATTACAATTTTGAAAATGTATTGTCTTGCTTCACTTCAGGTGCTGCATCACTTTGCTGAAACACATAATCATACGACATGCTATTTGGCAGTAATGTGGTGAAAAAAAAGACTCTGTAGGATAATTATGACCTTTTTTGCAAGAATAAAATCAAGGTCGTCCCAACGACGAAGTGGTGGGTCACATTTAGCTACATGAATCCCACATGTCTGAATGATCTCTAGCCGACTTGCAAAGGCTAGTCCTTTTTTTCACACAAAAAATTAGATTTTAAAATGTAACGACAAGTAGACAATAGTTTATAGCTTGTAGTCTCGCCATCCTGGATTATCCTTACAACAACCAGAAGCTACATAGACAGCTAAACCAGCTTCGAACAGAGACGCTGTCATTACTGTAGTTAAATTTCTTTCTGATTTAAATGACGAACTCGGTTTTCTGGCTATGCAGATACTCAGTATTGACGTGACGGCCTATAGCACAGGAACCTCAAGAGGTCATCGAGGGAACACAACTAGTGCAGAAAGGGGGAGAGAGATGACAAGCATTGGTCGTTTCAGCCACGCGGGATTAGCCGAGCGGTCTTAGGCGCTGCAGTCATGGACTGTGCGGCTGGTCCTGGTGGAGGTTCGAGTCCTTCCTCGGGCATGGGTGTGTGTGTTTGTCCTTAGGATAATGTAGGTTAAGTGGTGTGTAGGCTTAGGGACTGATGACCTTAGCAGTTAAGTCCCATAATATTTCACACACATTCGATTATTGGTCGTTTCAGTGCTTCTGTCTTGTGTGTGCCTAAACGCAAGTGTTTAAGGAGAAACTATTTTCAGATTTTAAAATCTGGAGTTTCATCTGGTACCAAATTTGCCATTTCAAACGGTGGTTGGATGATTAGTGTATCATTCGTTCATTGGATGGAGCAGTTTATAGAAACGGTAGGACCCGATTGTAACAGACTGGTGTTACTAACGTTAGAGGGACATACAACATACACGAAAATCTGCTAACTATAACTTTAGCTAGTGATAATGGCTTAATCAGTTTTTACTGCCTCCAATGGTCTAATCGTGTTTCACCTGTCTCAACACGCCACTCACTGGCTACAGTCAATTGATGTTGGCTTTCTTAAGACATTTGCCGCTTAATCAAACCAAAAGGTTGACAAGCGCCTTTGTTCAAAACCTGACAATTCGGCCAAGAAATGATGCGAAGGAATGAGTGGGCAGACAAGAAATCGTAGGCGCATCAAGAAAAACTAAAGGAAATGATGCACTCCTGAATTCTTCAACTACCACGAAACAGACCCATGGTGGGACACTGTCAATAGGCACACAATATACCACCCCTATCCCATCTCTACAAAAAAGAAGCAGATCATTTGTTGATAAGGCCACGAAATGTTCATAGAGTTAATATTTCAAAAAGTATTATTAATACAGTTTAATAGGAGATTCTCTTTCTATGTTGTGGTGCAACTTCTTATGTTGTGGTGCAACTTTTTATGTTGTGGTGCAACTTTTTATGTTGTGGTGCAACTTTTTATGTTGTGGTGCAACTTTTTATGTTGTGGTGCAACTTTTTATGTCGTGATGCAACTTTTTATGTCGTGATGCAACTGTATCTATTTATTATGTCCTCCACCTTTTTGGTAACAGAAGTAAGCTTTGTTATCTCTTATGTTCTGCACATTAAATTTATGCATGGCATCATTGTGCTACATAAATGTATCACATATCTTATGTTTAATGTATGCATCTAAAATTGTTGCATTTGTTAGTGGCCATCTACAAGAAATGATCACATTCCTTTAATGTAAAATTATACCACCAACACCAGCAAGATGCAGTGCTTATGCATATGTATGTAACTGCTTTCTTATTTTTCTTATCCCTTAAGGTTCCATAATGTTAAGCAGAAGTTTTCTCTAATTACTGAGATTGTTTTAGGTTATAATTGCTCTTCTTTCCCCATTGCATTTGTAACAGCGATCTTTCTTATACAGCACTCTACTTTCTGCACGCTGAATTTATGTACAATATTACTCTACCAGCAAATATATTAATAATTTTATTCGCAATGTACACCTGTAAATTTATTATATTTTTAACAACCTTGAAGAGGAAATTTCATATTTACTTTACAATAAAATGCTGTTGTTCACCACAACCAAGGCAGTTTTACAGACATCGAAACTATGGTCAAGGCACAATAAATCCTTATTTGCAACTGGTGGGCTGATTTTTCAATCTATTCATGTTTGACCATTGTGTTTCCTAAGGTTGTGTTCGGGTACCAGTCCAGCATTCACCTAACGAGAATGAAAAATCCGTTAAACTCGACTCTGGATGCTCAATGTTTCTGACTATCATTTTCATGTACATTTCTACGTTAGAGAACTTTGACGATTCCTTAACCAAGCAGTCTAAAGCTGATGGCACTCTATTTTTAGTGATAGTGCTATCCGTCTTCTGCTCTTTGTTCTGTGCTCCTACATTTTGCTTAGTATCCGGCTTTGATCCACATGCGACAGTTCCTTTCTCTACTGTTGGATCTTCTATACTGTTCCAATGTGTCCCGTACCTCATTATTATTCATGTGATGTTGCAACATTGTTTCTACCAAAGGTCCTAGAAGTATCATTGCTGCCACTTCATTTCTGTTTGGCTGTTAGAATTAAAACTTCGGATCCATGCAGCAGAAAATATACAGTCGTAGTGTTAAGGACGGTAAGTGCTCTCTCTTTCCTGATTTTGTTCACAAGCCTACTATTCACGGCAGGTTCGAGATCATTTTGCACACATGTGACTTATCATATGATGCCCCCCCCCCCCCTCCACAAAACCCCTTTTTTTCTCACACTCTTTCATCTATGTCGTTTTTAACTGGTAACTGTGATCAGCATATACAAAACTTGCGGTTCGGCGCATCTGGTGCCACTCTAAATTTGCCGCCCCTATCGGCTGCTACTAATTGTGAAACGTTCGGAAAAGGTATGTCATGTCTTTGGCGCCCGTATCAGTTGGCGTCCTAAGCGGCGGCTTTTAATCGTACTTAATATTTGCAAATATGTATGGTTATCTTTGCAGGATCATCATGATAGACATAAGAGATATCACAACCCAGGTAGCTGAATATATGGACTTACCATTTATTATTCTCAGCTATTATTTTAGCTCTAGGATACTCATTCATTCCCACAAAAGGGCGTAACTCCACGTATATAGAGTGAAACGTGGAATGAAAATTTGTACCTAGGTTGGGATTCGAACTTGTCTCTTCTGTTTACAAGGCAGGTGCGTTTGCCACTGAGTCACCTTAGCGGTTCACACAACTGCATGGATTACCCTGACATGCCTCCCTCTCACTGTTGCCTCAGTCGACTTTAAAGTCCCCATTACACACGGACAGAATTTCTGAGGCTCTCAATGTCCTGGAATAACACCTCAGCATCGAATTTAAATGGGGTTCCAGCCTGATAGCCGGCCGGGGTGGCCAAGCGGTTCTAGGCGCTTCAGTCTGGAACCGTGAGACCGCTACGGTCGCAGGTTCGAATCCTGCCTCGGGCACGGATGTGTGTGATGTCCTTAGGTTAGTTAGGTTTAAGTAGTTCTAACTTCTAGGGGACTGATGATCACAGTAGTTAAGTCCCATTGTGCTCAGAGCCATTTGAACCGTTTTTGAACCAGCCTGATACCCATGTGCAAGTACTTATGCAGTACTGGTCTCATAAAGATATGATTTTATGTATAAATACGGTGGTTCAACCAGAGGTTACATACGGAAGTGAAACTCTTTTTAAAGTCACCCAGAAAAACAGAATTGACAAAATTTTAAAAGTAGAGAGAAGAATTGCTAGAACATGCATAAATAAGAAATATCAAAAAGCTGGGCAATGGCGGATAGTTCCAAATGAAGTGGTATACAGAGAACTGGAGCCCATCACCGATACTATACGAAAGAAAAGGATCTCTTTTTGTGGTCACATTCTGAGGACACCAGAAACCAGATTATCAAGGAAAATTATTGAGAAACTCTGGAATTTGAAACAACAAGGAGGGTAGCTTAAGGAAATAAGAGAGGATATGGAAGAACTGGAAATAACTCTGGATGATTTGCAGACCAAAACGCCAAATTTAAAGAAGTTGATGGACACAGAAATAAGATTTAAACCAAAAATTGACAAACGACATACAATGAAAAGGGTATTTACAGATGAGGAACGACGAAAAGCATCGGAACGAATGAAGAGATACTGGGCCACTCGGAAGGGGAAAATACCAAAGAAGAGGACCAGAAATGATTGACTGAAGTGGTCCAATGAGGCCGTAAAAGCAGAAGAAGAAGAAGAAGAAGAAGAAGAAGAAGAAGAAAGACTGCAGAGGTGAGTGAAAATTCGTACCAAGGCTGGGAGTCGAACCCACTTCTCCTGTTAAAGTAGACTGAGGTGGCAGTGAGAATTTGGATCGAGTAAGGAGGTGTGCCAGGTTAATCAGTGCGGTTGTTCAAACGTTGTGCGGACGTGGCTTAGAGGGGAGCGCATCTGCCTAGTAACTAGAAAACCTGGGTTTGATTCCCGGCCTTGGTACAAAAAGTACTGCAAACAAATATCATATACTGTAAGTCCTTTCCACATTCTGGAAGGAGGTAGCATTGGCCAAAAAATGAAAAACATTGTTTGGTAAACATGAGCTCCGAAACACGATAATTTAAGCGTTATCAACAAGTCTTCAGTAGAAGCGAAGTCTTTACAGTAGTGAAGATGAACAAGTGCTCATAGCTCTTAAAGTATGCACTTTAGAGCCAATGTTTACAGACGTTTTCTTGTTTTCGTCCGTGCTACCAATAAAAATGGTTCAAATGACTCTGAGCACTATGGGACATAACATCTGAGGTCATCAGTCCCCTAGACTTAGAACTACTTAAACCTAACTAACCTAAGGACATAAAACACATCCATGCCCGAGGCAGGATTCGAACCTGCGACCGTAGCAGCAGCGCTGTTCCGGACTGAAGCGCCTAGAACCGTTCGGCCACAGAGATCGGCCACTACCAATCCCTAAATATGGAAAGCAAAGGGCTTGAAGTAGAAGAAATATGTTTCACAGTATCGAAGATGAAAAGATGCTCGTACTTTTTAAGCTATGCATTTTAGAGTCCATGTGTACTAGACATTTTTGCATGTCAATGAATATTGACCATTCCTCCTGGGACGTCCTCTACAGGCCCGTCAGACATAAAATCAACACCTGACATCACGATAAGTATAAGACACCAGTTTCGTGATTTCTGAAGGAACTTCAAGGTCAACTTTCTCTAAATGTTACTTCACTCGTTTGTGTTTGTGTATATTCCAGTTTAGATAAAATCCTTCCAAACACTGCCCACAAGCCGGCCTTTGTGGCCGAGCGGTTCTAGGCGCTACTGTTGGGACCGCGCTACCGCTACGGTCGCACGTTTGAATCATGCCTCGAGCATGGATGTGTGTGATGTTCTTAGGCTAGTTAAGTTTAAGTAGCTCTAAGTCTAGGGGACTGACGACCTTTGACGTTAAGTCCCATAGTGCTCAGAGTCATTTGAACTGCCCACAACTTGATCGAACTATTGCCGTTTTCCTCAACGGTGCGCAGAACTTTTCGAGCTTATATGGAAAAGAAGAAAAGGCAGACACCAGTTTTCCCTCCTGTAACGTCTGCATATGCTGAAGAAAGAATAATTTCATTCATTACATTTTTCCGTGTGTGGAAAAAATATCTACAAGTATTAAATCAAAATACACGAACATTGCAATCAAATTTTCCTAATCATCTTTAGTAATGGTCAGAGAAAGTGTTACCTACTACAGTTTACGAGACACCAATCAACTGTCAGGTCTGAATCCAGCTGCGCACAAAGACTGTATTTTTTCAAGTATTAAAGGGTACAGCAATCAGTCATAAGCAACGTTTATTGCATGTCCAGATGCCGGTCACTGTATGCCCACTGCAGTGCAGTGAATATAAGATAAATATGCACATAGTCGAGTTGGGAATATGTGTATATTGTAATGTTTTATCTTCCATTGCTGCACAAGTGGTCTCACTGTGAGCGAAGTCTGGATCTGCAATAAGCATTACTTGCGACTAATTGCTGTAAGTTTTACTATTTGACCAATCAACAAGATACTTGCGTCGTTAACAGCAAAAATGAAGCTAGCTACATCTGATATACCAGTACTGTAAAAGATGACACACCTTCCACAAATAATAAGAATTAATAGAGTGCATTAACGTCCAGTTCACAGGACATCTATATGGGATAAGTTTTTTGGAACACAAGCTTTATTGCGATCGAACATAGTGGGAAACTTCAAAGGAAACGATCTATTGAAAGAACCTCAGAACGGATTATAAAAATACCGATCCTGTGAAACACAGCTGTGCCTTCATTCACACTAAGTAATAAGTGCTATCGACAAGGGATCCCACGTTGTTACCATACATCAAATTTCCAAATGGCCTTTGACACAGTTCCTCACACGGGGCTTCTAATCAAATTGCGCGCATATGTAATATCGTCTCAACCATGTGACTCGATTCGTTGTTTCCTTTCGGAAAGAAGTAATTGACAGAAAGTCATCGAGTAAAACAGAAGTGATACCTGGAGTTTTCTCAGGAAGTGTTAGAGATCTTCTGCTGTTCTTAATCTACGTAAACGATTTAGGAGTCACTGTGAGCAGATATCTTAGATCGTTGGTAAATGATGCAGTCATTTACCGTCTAATAATTTCACTGGAAGACCAAAACCAATCGCAAAATTATTTACACAAGATGAATGTATGAGATGAAAAATGGCTATTGACCATGGATAGAGAAAGTTGTAAGATCTTCCAAATGAGTATTACAAACAATATTATAAATTTCAGTATCACGGTAAACAATATAAATTTAAAGGTTGTCGATTCAACTAAATGCGTAAGGATTATAACTGCGAACAATTCAAATCAGAACTGTCATATAGACAATTTTACGGCGAAGGCTAACCAAAGATTGCGTTTTTGGCACAAGACTTAGAAGACGCAAGAAATGTACAGTACGCTTGTCCGTCCTCTAATAGAGTGCTGCTGCGCGATATGGGATCCCTACGAGACTGGATGGACGGAGGACATCGAAAGAGTTCAAAGAAGAGCAGCTCTTTTCGTATTTTCGCGAAATACAAGAGAGAGTGTCACAGATATGATACACGACCTGGGACGAGATCTTTTCAAAAAATTTTAATCACGAAAATTGTTATCATTCTCCGAATGCAAAAATATTTTGTTAACTGCCGAATACATAGGAATAAATGACCATGACGAAATAAGAAATCAGAGCTAGCACGAAAGATTTAGGTGTTCATTTTTCTCACAAGTAATTCTAGCGTAGAAAGACCGAGAAACATTCTAAGAATAGTTGTGTGAATTCTCTGACAACCACCTGCACAAGAATTGCGCGGTAGTGACCCTAGATGAAGATTATGTCAGTGCGAATATGTGAAGTATGTAATAATTCAAATTTAGAAAAGTTATTCAAAAAATGTCAGGTGTTAGCATGTGTGAAAATAAATGATGCGTTTGATGAATCAAGATGCAAAATTTTGACAGAAGTATAGATAAACTTGTAGAAGAAGACCCTGGGAAAGATCAGCTTGGTTTCCAGAGAAATGCAGGAAGACGCTAGGCTATACTGACTTTAAGACCTACCTTAGAAGAAAAACAAACTTACGTTAACAGTACTTGTAGGTTTAGAGAAAGCATTTGACAATGTTGACTGGAATTCCCTGGTTAAATCTGTGATGGTAGCAAGGATAAATCACAGGGGGCGAAATGTTATTTGTAATTTGTACAGAAACCTGTGTGCAGTTACAAGGGTCCATTGACACGAGAATGAGCAGTGGTTGAGAAAAATGAGAGATTGGATTGCAGCCTGTTCCCAGTGTTATTAAATTCGAGCAATGAGCAAACGGTAAAGGTAGACAAGAAGAAATTTGGATGGGTAATGAACTTTCAGGAAGAAGTAGTATAGACTTCGATAGTAGCCTACGACATTATAAATTTGTCAGAGGCAGCAGAGGACTTCGAAGAACAGTTGAACGGAATCGATAGTGCCTTGAAAAGTAGTAATAAGATGAACATCAACAAAAGTAAGACAAGATGAGTGGAATCTTGGTGAATAAAATCAGGCGAGTCTCAGGAGAGACCATTAGGATACAAGTAGTATATGAATTTTGCTTGTAATCCGAAAAGTAAGGTCTCTTATTTTTTGTAAGTACATAGACCTGATTATTTCTACAATGGTTTAAATCAGTTTACAGATTGAACATTTAGCTATTTTTCGACATAATCACCATTTCTGTCGACGCATTGCTGTACACGGTATGGCAGTTTTTGTATGCCCATTTCATACAAGCTCGCCGCGATGCTGTTCAGAGAGTCATGAACCTCTTCTTTCACCACGTCGTCGGAGCTGAATCGCTTTCTGGCCAAATGTTCTTTTAAACTAGGGAACAGCTGATAGTCACTGGGCGCCAAGTCGGGATTATAGAGTAGGCGGGTGATTATGTTCCACTAAAACTGTTGCAAGATAGCAACGGTTTGCCGAGCGATGTATGGGCTAGCGTTGTCATGGAGAATGTATACGCCCTTGCTCAACATTCCTCTTCTCCAATTCTGAATTGCCCGTTTGTCTGAACAGCATGGCGGCGATTTGATATGACATGGGCATACAACAACTGCCACAGCGTCTACCAAAATGCATCGACAGAAATGGTGATTATGTCGAAAAATAGCTAAATGATCAAGCTGTAAACTATTGTAGAAATAAACAGGTGTATGTGCTTATAAAAAAAATAGTAGACCTTACTTTTGTTATTACCCTCATATATATATACAGGGTGAGTCACCTAACATTACCGCTGGATACATTTCGTAAACCACATCAAATACTGACGAATCGATTCCACAGACCGAACGTGAGGAGAGGGGCTAGTGGAAATGGTTAATACAAACCATGAAAAAATGCACGGAAGTATGTTTTTTAACACAAACCTACGTTTTTTTAAATGGAACCACGTTAGTTTTGTTAGCACATCTGAACATATAAACAAATACGTAATCAGTGGCGTTTGTTGCATTGAAAAATTTTAATTACATCCTGAGATACTGTAACCTAAAGTTGACGCTTGAGTAAAACTCCTCCGATGTTCGATCGTGTGTATCGGAGAGCACCGAATTACGTAGGGATCCAAGGGGAACGGTGATGGACCTTAGGTGCAGAAGAGACTGGAACAGCACATTACGTCCACATGCTAGCACCTTTATATTGGTCTTTTTCACTGACGCACATGTACATTACCATGAGGGGTGAGGTACACGTACACACGTGGTTTCCGTTTTCAATTACGGAGTGGAATAGTGTGTGTCCCGACATGTCAGGCCAATAGATGTTCAATGTGGTGGCCATCATTTGCGCACACAATTGCAATCTCTGGCGTAATGAATGTCGAACACATCGCAGTACATCTGGTGTAATGTCGCCGCAGGCTGCTACAATATGTTGTCTCATATCCTCTGGGGTTGTAGGCACATCACGGTACACATTCTCCTTTAACGTACCCCACAGAAAGAAGTCCAGAGGTGTAAGATCAGGAGAACGGGCTGGCCAATTTATGCGACCTCCACGTCCTATGAAACGACCGTCGAACATCCTGTCAAGGGTCAGCCTAGTGTTCATTGCGGAATGTGCGGGTGCACCATCATGCAGATACCACATACGTCGACGCGTTTCCAGTGAGACATTATCGGGCAACGTTGGCAGATCATTCCGTAGAAACGCGATGTATGTTGCAGCTGTTTGGGCCCCTGCAGTGAAGTGAGGACCAATGAGGTGGTCGCCAATGATTCCGCACCATACATTTACAGTCCACGGTCGCTGTCGCTCTACCTGTCTGAGCCAGCGAGGATTGTCCACGGACCAGTAATGCATGTTCCTTAGATTCACTGCCCCGTGGTTTTTGAAACCCGCTTCATCGGTAAACAGGTAGAACTGCAACGCATTCTCTGTTAATGCCCATTGACTCGATGATTAAAGTCATCACCATGTAATTGCTGATGTAGCGACACATGAAACGGGTGAAAGCGGTGACGATGCAGAATGCGCATGACACTACTTTGACTCAGTCCACCGGCTCTCGCAATGTCCCGCGTACTCATGTGTGGGTTCATGGCAACAGCAGCTAACACACTAACTGCACCCGCTTCTCCTGTGACGGGCCTGTTACGGACCCATTTGCGTGCTACGACCATACCTGTTGCGTACAGTTGGCGGTAGATGTTTTGCAATGTGCGGCACGTTGGATGCTCTCTGTGCGGGTACCGTTCTGCATACACCCTGCAGGCTTCAGCTGCATTTCGTCGACACTCGCCGTAGATGAGTATCATCTCCGCCTTTTCAGAGTTCGAATACACCATGGTCACAGTTCCTACAACACTACACTATCACAGACGTCTGGTAACACGGTGTACTGCAGTTGGTCTGCGTGCGGAGACGAATGCAGAATAACAATAGCAGCAAGCGCTACATGCGGACACTGCGACAGCTAGACCAAACGACAACAGTGCACTACAGCCACACTCGTAAACACGGTCGTCATCGTAAACATGTCCCTGCAGATGCTGCTCGCCGACCGTGGCCCATGTTTGTTACAACCCTCAACTGAACGTCTGAGGTTTCAAGCGTCAACTTTAGGTTACAATATCTCCGGATGTAATTAACATTTTACAATGCAACAAACGGCACTGATTACGTATTTGTTTATATGTTCAGATGTGCTAACAAAAACTAACGTGGTTCCATTTAAAAAAACGTAGGTTTGTGTTAAAAAACATACTTCCGTGCATTTTTGTATGGCGTGTATTAAACTATTACACTAGCCCCTCTCCTCACGTTCGGTCTGTGGAATCGGTTCGTCAGTATTTGATGTGGTTTACGAAATATATCCAGCGGTAACGTTAGGTGACTCACCATATATATATATATATATATATATATATATATATATATTACTGGGCACT
This sequence comes from Schistocerca serialis cubense, assembly GCF_023864345.2. Taxonomy (NCBI): domain Eukaryota; kingdom Metazoa; phylum Arthropoda; class Insecta; order Orthoptera; family Acrididae; genus Schistocerca; species Schistocerca serialis. Next base: position 547,451,439 of record NC_064642.1, read on the forward strand.
GATTTACACCAACAGGGAAAGTTAAAAATTTGTGCCAGACCAGGATTCAAATCCAGTTCTTCTGCTTACTAGACAGATACTCTACTCTGGCCATTGAGACGTTCGGACACAGTGGCCATCACAACTGCACATACTATCCTAGCACGATTCCCGTCAGATCCATATTCTCAACTTACCAGCACAGCGGATGTAGTGCCTCCGGCCATTATCCTCATAACTCTCGGAGTTTCGCCGATTCCCGCAAGAATTGGTGTGGTGTGCATCTGCACTGCAGGGATCATTGTCCAGTCTCGCCTTAATTGTTTACGTAGTATCTGTACTTTCGGACATATCAGAAAGAACAGACACCACATGTATAAATGTAAGTGTTAACTAGACATTTCTGTAGCTACTTAACCGTGAAGAAAAGTGGATAGTGGATTATAAGCAGTTCAGACAAGCAGAAGAGAAAAGCTCTTGAAATCTGGTGCTGCAGAGGAATGTTGAAGTGGGTATATAGAGTAATCAGTGAGGAGTTGCTGAATCATATTGCGAAAAAAGAAAGAAATTTATGATACAACTTAACTAAAATAAGGGATCTGTAGGTAGACACTTTGGAGTGCAAAGGATTAGTTTGGTAACGGAGGGAAGTGTAGGAATAAAAATTCTAGAGGTGGGTCTAGGCACGAAAAAGCACAAATGAATATCCGACTAGATCCCAGCAGTTACGCTGAGATAAATAGGCTTGCATAGGGTAGACTAACATGTAAAATTGCAGCAAATTATTTTTCGACCTAAACATCTTAACAACAGCATGGGGATGTTATTAGTGGCCGAGGGGTTCTAGGCGCTTCAGTCTGGAACTGCGCGACCGCTACGGTCGCAGCTTCGAGTCCAGCCTCGGGCATGGATGTGTGTGATGTCCTTAGGTTAGTTAGGTTTAAGTAGTTCTAAGTTCTAGGGAACTGATGACCTCAGATGTTAAGTCCCATAGTGCTCAGAGCCATTTGAATCATTTTGTTATTAGTGGCCCTTTCCCACCAAGTTAGAAACTAGCTAGTTGTCAAATTTCTGGCGAAGTGCTTTAACATGTGAATTTTGGTGAACTGCTTGGGTTACTATATGATCTGCTGAAAGTGTCTTCGTCCCATGTGCTCTAGACTGAGGTAAAAAGCTGCTTGCACATTATAACAGGGAAAACCGCGGACGTCACCAGCACATAATTGTTGGGAGACGGTGAATAAGTCAATGGATACGGTAGAGATCCCCCAATCAGAAGATGAAAAAGTGGAACCTAAAGACACTTTTTGTAGCACTGTACGTGCCTCAGTGGTAGTTAACTCATAAGGCATGCCAATTTAAACGTGGGTTACAACGTATTTTTCGATTGCCACCTAGGAAAAGTTAAATATTTAATTTTTACATTTATCGAGAGGGAATGTATTATGTCCTAAATAACCGTAGAAACTCATTGAAACTGAGTAGTTTCACAAACCGAAAACCCCGAGAACTAGGAATAAAAAAAGTAAGCAGTTAAAAAGTCAGAAGCGATACTTAAATGCGGTGTCAAAAGCATAATGTAAAATTATCCTATAGAAATCTAAATACATTTCTCCTATTGTCGAGATCGGAAATAAATATTCTAGCAGCACTTCATAAGTCTCTGTACTCCAACAGCAACTTGTGCGCATTGCAAACTGTGAATGTGATTCAGCCACTGCTGTGTCACTGCTGAACATGGATAGGTCAGCAGTCGTCGCAGAGCACTGAAACCTCATTGTGCTTCGTAGACTGAAGAAGGGGACGCAGACTTAAGTATCGTCAGTGCTTCAACATTAGGAAGTAATTCTCGAATTTGTTTTACTGTAACGTTAGTGAATCCTGCAAACCATTAATTCTTACAGCACAATAGTCTTTAGTATGTGTAATTGGTTTAGGCTGGATATACTCTTTCGACGGTGTCAGTTTTTGTCACGTAAGAATAACAAACTTTGAACTACTTTTCGAAAAGTATTGTGGGAGGACACGTCTCCCCTGCCCCCTCGATGGTTACGCCATGCGAGAAACTGGTTTCTCTCCAACTCCGCAAAGTTACTGATATTACAGTGCGCACGACGTGGTGCATTACTATTTCACAGGCGAATGATCCAGTGCCCTAATTGCTTTGCCAGAGACACTCTACTCGTTGTTTTAACTATGTGATCACATTTGCCTTAACACCACTACCACGAGCAAAATATTGCACTCTACATTAATTATCGGATCGTGTAACGCGCCCCGTGGTATCTGCAAGCTTTCCGGACTAGTTCGTGCCTGTAGTGCCATCAAGGGCAGTGGATCATTCTCGCCATGATTTATCACCCCCGAGTCAGCCGTTTGGCGGAAATTTAAACAGCTGCGTTTCTCTGGCCTGTCGACGTGAAGCGTTCGCGGAACAAAACTCGCCAGCGATTGCGGCATCGATCACTGTGCCGGCGCATCTGGCCATAATAGAATACGTCAATTAGCTAATATAATGATTGAGCTGCGGTGGTCGGGCGCAGTAATTAATGCGAGCGACGACGCGTCGGCCATTGTGTGTGGCCCACACACACACGCACGCACACTATTGCGTGTCACGGCCACAGTAGAATGCAGATGAGTGCGGGCAAATGGACCGGCGTGGGACGAACGCAGATGGCCGTCAGCTGAGCCGCACTGCGCCGGTCAAATGGGGCGAAGTCCGTAATTAAAACCGCATCTGGCCGCTGCCACAGTGAAGGCGGAAACCTTGCAGAGGGGTGCGACAGCGGAGAAATTCCTTTTTCATAAACGACTGTGTTGGCTATAAGATCCTCAAGAACCATTTATACTGCAGCCGAAAGAATTGCTCTAATTAATAAAAGCTTTGGATTAGACCAAGGAAATATTTTGAGGGTTTAATGCATTAACGAGTGAGCTTTTCACTAAAACAACATGTAGTGCCTGTGCCTTCATTCAAGAGGAGGACATCGATATTGAAACAAATACAATAAACTCTGACAGTCACGAACTTTCATCGCGAAATAATATTTTTGCTAAATCTTCCATTATGTTCATAAAATTGTCACGTTGCTCCACATGACAAGCTGTATGACCACTTAGAAAATTTCCTACAACAACAAACCCTGAAACTTAATTGACGATTACAGTAAACATTACATGTTTCAAGACCTAATTTTCGTCCAGGAAATACTCACTATTGTGTATGTATTCTCTCTAAAACAGTAGATAGAAAAAAGATCTTAAATATCGGTACACATTTAGTGTTCACAGACATCAAAAAATCATATCACAATGTCCCACTAGCCACGCTGTATGGAGCACTGGAACTATATGGCACTGACCCGCTATGTACAAGAGGTATCTATAACATACACAGTGATACTGACTGAAGTACACGTGTAAGATCTATAATCTCTAAATCGTTTACAGTAAAGAAAAGCACTGTTCTTCGTCGCCAGCATTATTCACAATTTGTCTACGAATCGCTGTGCAGAACTGGGAAAACAATGCAGGAGACGGAGAATCCAGATTGAAGCCCACCGTGGATACTCATTAATTCGCACGTAATCAGGTTATGGTTGGGACGGATGAAAATGGTCTCTCTTATAAAGTGAGGAAATTAATGGAAGAGTAGGCCTACAGTAAATTGGGACTGCAGTTGAATATCAAGAAGACAGGATGCAGTGGATCTCGAAATATCATGTAATGTAACCATTGGTAATTCTGAAAGCTCCATTGATAATTGTGAAAGTTAAAAATACCTGGGGAGTGTAATCAATGAAGCTGGATCACGTTAACATGAGAAAGAGATTGAGCTCAGGAATGAGACAAATATCAATCAATCTCCCTTTCGTGGTCAACGAAAATCGGACTGAAAACGAAGTATTTGTATAAAAAATCGCCCATGTTTCGGAGTGCTCAACGGTTACGGTGACAAACCGTAAGAAGAATGAAGCTGTAAAAATGATCTTCTTAAGACGACTATCAAGGATCTCCAGTTGGAACAGAGAACAAATGAGGATGTGCTACACATAACACAGAACAGATTGTAAGGTGCCTCTTACGTGAGGAAGACATTTTTACCAGGTTTAATAAATTATTGTCTCTTATTGATATATTCACGATAGTTAGGTAGTGCTATAGTCCGTAGCCGGCCATGAATCGGAGAGCATTTCCCATGCTGGCTGGTTAGGTGACGAAGCGACCATATGTCGCTTGTAGTGGGGTGGGGCTCGGCGCTGGACCGTAGCAACAAGCGTCAGCCTGGGAAATATACATGACGGGAAGTACCGCCATCTTGGCGCCAAAGTCACCGATTTTGTTTATTTATATTTAATAATTAGTCATTTATGACAACATGAATACTAGGTAGAGCCTCTGGATGTTTAAAACTATTTATCATAATTTTACCTCGTTAAAATTCACACCCGTTCATTAACAAATGCATATCTTAGTAAGTACGAACTTGATCGGAAATCCACGAACTGTGACGAATCTAGTAAGGGATACGGCACGCGCGCCAAAGTCGGCAGTCGGCGTTAAGAGCTCTTCTTGTCTTGTTCGATGGTAGCCATGCTCTCGGTTACGAGTAGTTTGTGACATAAGTGTTTCATTATTGATCTAATAGGAATAAAAGTGATATTACGGAATTCTGAATGTAAATAGATACCCCAAAGTTGATAGACAGCAAATTCAGATAATTACCTTCCACCGACAGAGACATCCAATGCTCCAATGAAGGATCTGCACGGGACGACATTTACGAGAGCTGCACCGCGCACAGGTAGGAGGAAATCCGACGACACGACCCACCAAGGCGGATCAAGGAAGGTCCGACTTACATTCGCAAATTCCGGGTGGAAATGCTGACCAGTTATACTGTACGTCACACATACCACCATCTACGGACTTGCGGCTAAGCTGAGTAAAACAGTATCGGTTTATAGGCGAGGGGATCTTGCAAGATACCATAATGTATGAAGATTCTATAATGACACAAAAACCAGTTCCTATAGTTAACATAACGAAAAACTATAGGAAGGATTACTTTATTACTGTTTCCAAATTGCGTCAGTAAAATGTGTAATTTTTAGTCCATATTGTGCAGTCTGGAACTGGAATCAAAGGTTAAAAATAAAAAATAATCAACACTGTATTACCTGTTGTTATTATTATTTCTTTCTTGTCTCTGACGTTATGTCTGGTTAAAAATGGAAGGTGACACGGACCTTGATCAAGTGTGACTTCCTTTTAACTGTACGGTATATGTTACATTGCATTTAGGAACTTTCGGGTAGTTGAACAAGTGTCAATAATTACAGATTTCTGTAGTTGTATATATACGTTTGGATGTAGCTGTATTGCATTGATGTACTGGTGGATATTGTGTGGTATGACTCTTGTAGTTGATAGCATAATTGGTATAATGTCAACTTTATCCTGATGCCACATGTCCTTGACTTCCTCAGCCAGTTGGATGTATTTTTCAATTTCTTCTCCTGTTTTCTTTTGTATATTTGTTGTATTGGGTATGGATATTTCGATTAGTTGTGTTAATTTCTTCTTTTTATTGGTCAGTATGATGTCAGGTTTGTTATGTGGTGTTGTTGTATCTGTTATAATGGTTCTGTTCCAGTATAATTTGTATTCATCGTTCTCCAGTACATTTTGTGGTGCATACTTGTATGTGGGAACGTGTTGTTTTATAAGTTTATGTTGTAATGCAAGCTGTTGATGTATTATTTTTGCTACATTGTCATGTCTTCTGGGGTATTCTGTATTTGCTAGTATTGTACATCCGCTTGTGATATGATCTACTGTTTCTATTTGTTGTTTGCAAAGTCTGCATTTATCTGTTGTGGTATTGGGATCTTTAATAATATGCTTGCTGTAATATCTGGTGTTTATTGTTTGATCCTGTATTGCAGTCATGAATCCTTCCGTCTGACTGTATATATTGTCATTTCTTAACCATGTGTTGGATGCGTCTTGATCGATGTGTGGCTATTTAGATGATACGGGTGCTTGCCATGTAGTGTTTTCTTTTTCCAATTTACTTTCTTCGTATCTGTTGATGTTATGTGATCTAAAGGGTTGTAGAAGTGGTTATGAAATTGCAGTGGGGTAGCCGATGTATTTATATGAGTGATTGCTTTGTGTATTTTGCTAGTTTCTGCTCGTTCTATAAAGAATTTTCTTAAATTGTCTACCTGTCCATAATGTAGGTTTTTTATGTCGATAAATCCCCTTCCTCCTTCCTTTCTGCTTAATGTGAATCTTTCAGTTGCTGAATGTATGTGATGTATTCTATATTTGTAGCATTGTGATCGTGTAAGTGTATTGAGTGCTTCTGGGTCTGTGTTACTCCATTTCACTGCTCCAAATGAGTAGGTCAATATTGGTATAGCATAAGTATTTATAGGTTTTGTCTTGTTTCTTGCTGTCAATTCTATTTTCAGTATTTTTGTTAGTCTTTGTCTATATTTTTCTTTCAGTTGTTCTTTAATATTTGTATTATCCATTCCTATTTTTTGTCTGTATCCTAGATATTTATAGGCATCTGTTTTTTCCATCGCTTCTATGCAGTCGCTGTGGTTATCCAATATGTAATCTTCTTGTTTAGTGTGCTTTCCCTTGACTATGCTATTTTTCTTACATATGTCTGTTCCGAAAGCCATATTTATATCATTGCTGAATACTTCTGTTATCTTTAGTAGTTGGTTGAGTTGTTGATTTGTTGCTGCCAGTCATTTTAGATCATCCATGTATAGCAAATGTGTGATTTTGTGTGGGTATGTTCCAGTAATATTGTATCCATAATTTGTATTATTTAGCATGTTGTATAGTGGGTTCAGAGCAAGGCAGAACCGGAAAGGACTTAATGAGTCTCCTTGGTATATTCCATGCTTAATCTGTATTGGCTGTGATGTGATATTATTTGAATTTGTTTGGATATTAAGTGTGGTTTTCTAATTTTTCATTACTATGTTTAGGAACTATCAACTTAGGATCTACTTTGTATATTTCCAATAATTGTAGTAACCATGAGTGGAATACACTATCAAAAGCTTTTTGGTAATCAATGTATGCATAGTGTAGCGACCTTTGTTTAGTTTTAGCTTGATATGTCACCTCTGCATCTATTATCAGTTGCTCTTTACATCCTCGTGCTCCTTTGCAACAGCCCTTTTGTTCTTCATTTATAATTTTGTTCTGTGTTTTATGTGTCATTAATTTCTGTGTAATGACTGAAGTTAATATTTTGTATATTGTTGGTAGGCATGTTATGGGGCGATATTTAGCTGGGTTTGCTGTGTCTGCTTGATCTTTAGGTTTCAGATAAGTTATTCCATGTATAATTGTATCAGGGAATGTGTATGGGTCTGCAATGTAACTGTTAAATAATTTAGTTAGATGTGAATGTGTTGAGGTGAATTTCTTTAGCCAGAAATTTGCTATTTTATCTTTTCCAGGGGCTTTCCAATTGTGAGTAGAATTAATTGCTTGGGTGACTTCATGTTGCAAAATTATCACTTCAGGCATTTGTGGTATCATCTTGTATGTATCTGCTTCTGCTTGTATCCACCATGCATGCCTGTTATGTTGTACCGGGTTTGACCATATGTTGCTCCAGAAGTGTTCCATGTCTGTTATGTTTGGTTGATTGTCTATTTTAATGTGTGTGTTATCTATTGTCTGGTAAAATTTCTTTTGGTTTGTGTTGAATGTTTGGTTTTGTTTCCTTCTATTTTCACTTTTTTTGTATCTTCTAAGTCGTTTGGCCAATGCTTGTAATTTCTGCTTCTTTTCATCTAATTGCTCTATCGCTTCTTGTTGTGAGATTTTACCTAACCTTTTTCGTTTTTTTTTCTTACATTTCATTTCTTATAAATTGTGTTAGCTGTCCGATGTCTTTTCTCAGTTTTTCTATTCTGATCTGTAGCCTGTGTTGCCACGCCGGTTTTGTGGGTTTCTTCTGTGTGTTGGTTGGTTCTGATCTCTGCCTTGTGTGTATATTTAGTGTAGTGAGTGCTCCTATATAAACCAGTAGTCGTAACTCTTCCATAGTTGTTTTCATTTATTTTGTTGTGTATGATTGTGTTGATAGTTTTTATTGTTGTTTCGACTTGTGGGTTATTTGGCGGTCTAATGTCTGTATTTGTGTCTTTGTATTCTATATATGTCAGCTGAAATTTTTCTTCTATATCCAACATGTGTGTTCCATTTATACTTGTTCTGGTGGCTGTCTTAAGATTTCGTTTTCCTCTGACTGTTTAATTTATGTGTGTTGTTCTTTGTTTGTTTGCTCTGGGATGTTTGAGTCTATTACTGTATTTTCTTCTTCTTCTGATTGCACATTATTTTGTTCCAGTATTTGTTGTACTTGTTGTTTGATGTTTTCTAATTCTGACAGGGGTATCATGTTATTTTTGATTATTACACGGATCTGATCAGCTAGTCGTTGTTCTGTTAAAAATTTTAATTCTGGGTATCTGGTAATAAATGTTGTGTATACTTATGATCTGTATCCAGTTGTGTTGGTTCCTAGGTTTGTTGCTTGGTAATAACAGAACGTGAGGCAGAACATACCGGAGGCCTATTCTTTTCCTGGGCCTCCACGGGAACTGTTATTATTATTATTATTTTTATTATTATTATAGGTGTTAATTGAACACCTAGTAGCAAGTGTCATTTTCTTTCCCTTCTCAGTAGTTTCTTTTTTTTCCAGTACTTCTTTTACAGATGGCTGCAGTTTTATTTCCGCCAATGTTATTCCGGTCTTTGTAATTCTTCTTTGGACCTGAAATGCTTGCCCATTTTGTATTCAGCTACGAAACATATCCCATTCTACCACGAGGGCTTCTAGGGTGTTTGATCTCTCAAGGTCTTTCTCAGATTTTTAATTCGCGGCGTGGCAATCTTTATATTACAGAGGTAATCACATATTTATGTCTGCAGATTGAAGCCACGAATGAAAATTTGTACCAAGTGTGGGGTTTTAATCTTTGGTTTTGGTACAAGTTTTCATTCGTTACTTCAGTTTAGATAAATACATCATAGATATCCGAGACTTGAAAAGATCTCCGGAACAACATTGTTTAATTTAATCATATAGCCGGCTGGAGTGGCCGAGCGGTTCTAGGCGCTACAGTCTGGAACCGCGCGACCGCTACTGTCGCAGGTTCGAATCCTGCCTCGGGCATAGATGTATGTGACGTCCTTAGGTTAGTTAGGTTTAAGTAGTTCTAAGTTCTAAGGGACTGATGACCTCAGAAGTTAAGTCCCATAGTGCTCAGAGCCATTTGAACCATTTAATCATATGTTTCGATAGTATTTGTTTGTCCATTTTGTACAAGTGTCCATAAAATATCACCCTTCTTTTCCCCTTGGTCTCCGAGAGCCTCTCTGCTCTCTGGCAGAGTTCTTTGTTGCTCTGCAGTTTACAGCTGGCAACAATCTGGATTATTATTATCGTTTTTCTTTTGCGTGTGGTGTATTGTAAGTGGAACATACCGGTACCAAAATTGTACGTCATCTATAGGGATATCATACGTCACGACATGATAACTGACAACAAGTATAATTTTTTATATAATGTCGACGACATAAAGATAAAGAATTGTATAAATGCAAAATCTGATCTGAGTTGATACTGGATTTATGATTATCTGATTATAAGGATTTAACAGAAGGTTTTCATAGGAATACCCTCATTTCCATACGTTGATAATAATCTTTGGAAAATAACACCACCGCGTGGGAGTAGCCGATCGGTCTAGGGTGCTGCAGTCATGGACTGCGCGGCTGATCCAGGCGGAGGTTCGAGTGCTCCCTTAGGCATGGATGTGTGTGTTTGTCCTTAGGATGATTTGGGTTAAGTAGTGTGTAAGCTTAGGGACTGATGACCTTAGCAGTAAAGTCCCATAATATTTCACACATATTTAAACACTTTTTTTTTGTTTAAAATAACACCCTAGAAAATTAATTTCTCAATGATGTTTCTATTTGTGAGAAATTCTTTTGGTATTGAATATAGGTGAATCCATTATGCAAATGAAATTTTAAGAGAATATACTCTTATTTAATTAATTGTTAACATCGTGTCAGATTGTGAACCCACAATTGAATCCACAAATACAAGAGTATTGATAAATATTTCGTTTTTTTCTAAACAAGTTATCTTCACACTGGTACAGAATAGATTGTAAAACGCAACGACAAGGAACTCCAAAGTGATCTGCAGATGCCGCTAACCAACAAGGAAAAGTATACGGAGGAATTAAAAAAAAAATAGCACAACATACTGGTGCCTATCTGCATAAGAAGTACCCTCCTCTTTTGGCGCATCGGACTAAATGTGAAGGATGGAGACACTTTAATTGATGTGCAGTATTAAGAAAGACCATGTGGCTCGAACCTACAGCCCTTGACTGTAGGCAAACAGGGTCAGTGTAGAAGCTGGAGGTGAAGGACCACTATGGCTGGCTGTGGAGTTGGGCTGCTAGTGGTCACCCAGGGCGTGACTGCAGCGATGTGGCGGTCAGGTACCAGGTGTACGTCCTGTGTCCAGTCATAAAAACAGTAATTCCAGTTTTCATTTATTTCATACCAGAATACATCAGTCGTTTTCATTTTATCCATTACGTATTCGAGGTCACAGCTGTTACGCTCAGTGTTAAAATGCCGGTTCAACCACCTGCTGAATAGATATTCAGTAAGGCTGATGGTCAGCAGGCAGCCTACTGTCTGGCCCGCGGGCAGCGTCAACTCTCCAAGCATGTGGGGAAATTATGTGGTCAGCTCTCGAGCAGTATACCACTCCATCAGCTCCCAGTCAGTCAGTCGGTGCTCTGTTACGACAGTCTCTGTGAAGTCGGTCTCGTTGCCTCGACGAATGTCCGACTCAGTGCGGGGTGCTGTAAGGCGCGCAGGGTCTAACAGCGTACCACGATACGGACGCCACACTAAGTGCTATCAGCCAAAAAGTTTGCCCTCCAGGGTAACGAACAACAGCAAGGTCTACTCCACAGAGCGACGAACTACAGCAGAGTTTGCCCGCAGAGTATCGTGACTCGGTGGCTAGCTAGCCCAGGCGTGCCTCTGTGTGCCCCGAAGCTAGGTGGCCCCCAGTGGATGGAAACTAGGCAGCAGGTAGCCCAGTGGCCGGAAGGCACAAAGTCATCAACAATCGGACTCGAGGAGAGTCGCAATTAGCGAAGACATTGTTCAGCGGCAAGAGCTTGATGATTCGTTTCGAACTGTACCAGTGCGAATTCACCTCATAGTTGGTTTTGCTGGAGTCTAATGTTGTTTGCCTAAGGACGACAGTATTCATGTCAGCTCCATCCACTGCCACTCTCAAGCAGAACTGAGGCATGAGGCGTAGTCGGTGAACTGTAACGACATCACCACCTCAGTGGCGTGGGTGCTTTGCCAGTCTCAAAACTTCGCATTTCAGGAAGCCCAGATGACTGCTTCTGCAATGTCAGCATAGTCTGAATACCGCTTCTTGTGCAAGAACACCTACCACGAGGCTTCCTGCGCCACTGTGCTGTGACATCTGTCCCCTGAATCAGACACAGGTCTTTTCCGCTATACTCACCAGAGCCATAGCTCAACATCATGAAAACTGATCCATCAGGGGCACTTTGTAACTATCCACGTAATGTTTATTACATCTACAGGAACTGCCGTATGGTGTGACAATCTGCTGATGAAGCATATGGACTGAGCAGAAATCAAAGAAATTGGAGCAGAAATGAGATAAGCAATCAGATTTTACATCCAAATTGGTAATCATGTGGTAGAAGGGGTAAAGAAATTGTGCTACCTTCGAAGAAAAATAACGATTGACAGATGAATCGTGGAGAACAAAAGAGGCAGACCAGAAAGGTGAATGGGATACTCGCCAAATTTTTTATAGTACCAGGGGCGTTGAATATGTTGTGAAACACATGCTTTCTCGTGGCCAACTTCGGTTGAAAAAATGCGTTATGTATTGTTGGACATCGTGAATATTCCCTCTTCAGCCAATGTACTTTCATGAAGTTCCGATAGGTGGCGGCGTTATACATATCCTTCAAAATAGCGTCAGTGATGGACGTGCATGCGAAGTGGGGAGCTATCACAAAGTTTCTTTTGCCGAAAAACCGAGTATCACAGGTATTGATAGGTGCTTGTGGAATGTCTACGGACACATGGTAGCCAACAAAACCACAGTGAGTCCTTGGGAGAGGCGTCTGTCATCATCGCAACAAGGTCGTGAACAACTGTTCATCTCCAGCTGTAACTTCTGCGACTTTGGAACGACGGGACACACTCATTCAAAATGATTCACGGGTCAAAAAGTTCGCATCGCAACCATACATCTCCGTTGCTGGTGCTGACAGCGTCATCCACCAATTGGTATACAGAAGGGTGGATGCAAAAAAAGATCTATCTGTGCCCAATCAAGAATACACTCCGCTGGAAGCAATACGCGAATAATGGAGACTACTGATGCAGCAACGTATTGGGTCTGACGTCGACCTGTATAGTGGTAACATGCGGGCATTAAAGCCCTCACTGTAAGGTGGCGTAAGGTCACCACATTGTACAAATACTATGTTGAAAAATAGGCTTTTCTACCCAGAAGAATGTGAAATAATATGGTGTACTTCAATCCTCAATAAAACCAATCTGCTTTGAGGAGAAGAGCAAAACAAGTAGGTGTTCCATTACTTATTGAAAGCCTCCCGTGTGAAACACTGAGAATGTATGTGTGGAGCAGAACATTGCAATTCAATCATTGGCTTTTGGCAAAACAGAAGACGAATAGAATAAGATGTGGTCTTACAGGAAAATGCTGATAATAAGGAGGAGTGATTAGACAAGGAACATTAATTCTTTGTAAAACTGGCCAGAGAAGCAGTTAATGTAAAAGAACAATAGAATGATGTAAATTTGTGTTAAGGCATGAGCAAATAACTTCAGTAGACGACAAAAATTGTTGAGGAAGACGAAGATAGAATATCTAGAACCAATAACCATAACTGCAGCGGACTGCGTGAACAATAATGGGGACCACTTGCATCCCTTAATGATAGTACGATAACGGTCGGTTACATAAAGTCAGAACAATGCTACAGTGGTTTGAGATCATGATAGTGGACATACGTTGTCATCGCCATCAAAGTTACCAGAACCAGATAGCAAACATGCGGGACGCTATCGCGTGCCACGTTCTCCCCCACAGACAACCGGCCCGTAATTTACTGGAACTGAGTGCATCGTGCGGAGACATACGGCGCCCCATACCTTAGCAAAATTATCAACGGCTAGTGGAATCGATGACACACAGGGCCACTTCTGTACTGAGTTCCAAAGAATCAACACACCACTGAGCGGTTAGTCACTTGATTTTGGTTCATTAGTGCATGTTATACAGTCATGTCCTCGTTACCAGGCACGTGGCTCACACAGATGTTACCCTCAATCGTGCCACTAAATCAGAAAGAAACAGACCGAGGTGGATCAGCGGTGAGACACAGGACGAACGATTCGAGAGGGCTGAGGTTCAGATCCCCGTCTGCTCATCCATATTTTGGTTTTCCGTGACTTCCCTCAAACGTTCAATGCAAATGCCGGAATTGTTTCTTTGAACACCTCATCTAATATCATTCCAATAACTGTGATTTCGTAATCCAATTTTGTTCCGTTTCTAGTGGCGCCGTCGTCAATGGGATATTAAATCCCAACCAGAATCAAGACTAAATTAAGCAAAACAAAATAAAAAAAAACATTAGTTACCAGTATCTGGTCATATATGTATACTGAGACGTAGGAAGTTCCAATACATATTATTTCCCTAGGAAAGAAAATGACTTTTCCGTACAAAGTGCTACTCGCTGGGAAGTCCACATTCATCTTCACCAGAATGACAGGAAAATGGACGATCTAGGAGTGTTTTTTCGACAGCGTACTATTAATAGGTCCCTGTCACCTACATTAAATTTTCACTTATTATATACTCATGTATTATCCTTATTGACAGCTAAAACAGTTACGCAAGGAATAAGGTAACAAATTTGTTCAAATCGTTCAAATGGCTCTGAGCACTATGGGACTTAACATCTGAGACATCAGTCCTCTAGAACTTAGAACTACTTAAACCTAATTGACCTAAGGACATCACACACATCCATGTCCGTGGCAGGATTCGAACCTGCGACCGTAGCAGTCGCGCCGTTCCAGACTGAAGCGCTTAGAACCTCTTGGACACTGCGGCCGGCAACAAATTTGGAAATCGATAAGTCTCTTTACTTCAGGATCATGGAAAAACAAATTCTCCTTTCTTCCTCTTTCTTACACCCCTTTTACGACGCGGTATCGACTGTGTTCTTAACATTGTCCTCTGTGCTATACCTCACCATTAATTTGCTGCCAAATTCGTCCATTTTGAATGTCATCCTGCATTCCAGAACCACTTCTTCCGCTGTCTGTATTCTGTGCACGATTCTTCGTGGCAAGGAATTCCTTCGCAGTATATCTCCCGGCCACCATATACACATGTCATTCTCATCATTTACCGAGCGAGGTGGCGCAGTAGTTAGACACTGGACTCGCATTCGGGAGGACGGTGGTTCAATCCCGCGTCCGGCCATCCTGATTTAGGTTTTCCGTGATTTCCCTAAATCGCTCCAGGCAAATGCCGGGATGGTTCCTTTGAAAGGGCACGGCTGACTTCCTTCCCCGTCCTTCCTTAATCCAATGAGACCGATGACGTCGCTGTCTGGTCTCCTTCCCCAAACAACCCAATCCAACCCCATTCTCACCATTTCCACTAGTTTTCTTTCCTCTCCCATTCTTTGAAATTCCTCCTCGCTCTACATTCTGTCAGACCATTTCACTTCACCTTCACCTCCCCGCAAACACATTATAGAAATGTACAAGTATCTTCCGTCATTCATTTCACCTGTCTCTGGTTCGCTTTCACGCGCTAGAATACTCCATACAAAACACTTGAAAATCTTTACATCTGCATCTATATCTATACTCCTCAAACCAAACCGCTTCACACTGTATAGCGAAGTGTAAATCATAACGTGCCACTGGCCACTGTCACTCTTCTCCCCCCTCCCCTCCTCTTCCCCCCCCCCCCCCCCCCCATATTTCCCTGTTCTAGTCGCGAATGGTTCGCGGGAAGAACGATCCTTGGAAAGCCTTCGTGTGAATTCGAATCTCTCTGATTTTACCTTGATGGCCTTCCAGCGAGAAATACGTAGTACGTAGGAGAAAGTAATACATGACTCTCTTAGGAACGTACACAATAAGAACTTTAACAGTAAAATCACATCGTGTCGCAGAACGCTCTTCTTGAGTGCCTGTTACTGGAATTTGCTGAGCTTCTCCCCGACGCGTACGCGTTTTGTAAATGAACCTGTAAAGAAACGCGCCACTCTTCTTACGATCTTCTGTATTTTCTCCATTCACTCTACCTGTTTTAGTTCGCAAACTGACTAGCAGTTTGGCAATAAATGTCAAGTAACTCCTTTGCAAATTACCTCCTTTGTTAGATGACTACAGTTCCTGAATATTCTTCCAGTATGGCGTCTGATTTTCCTACGATTAGTTTTCCACTTTAAATCGCTCCGCACTCACTCCTACACATTATATGGAAGCGTCTCTTTCAGCGATTGTTCTATAATCGTGGAATCAATAACAGCGAATCTTTCTGCGCAATACGTTACATTTGTATGTACTGAGTGATAATTGCCTATCTTCCACCAAAAGTGGATCCCTTCCATGTTTTCCTACAGTTCTCTGCAATTTTCAGAAGTTACAGCATCACAGACGAAAAGCCCAATGCGACTTCCGATGATCGTATATCACTCTCATGGCGAAAACCCGTGTTTGTGTCTGAACGTTTCTCTGTTTTTAAAAACATTTTTGTCACGCAGCTCCCATTTCCAGCCATAGAGCTTTATAGGTAGGCACGTAAAAAATTTTATTTGTTCCACAATATTTCCTTCCTGTTATATTTAGACTTAGGCTTCTAGTTGTTTGATTCTCACCGTGCATCATCTCATATTCTTTTCGCTCTTGTAGTGCACATCTTTTTCGATTATAAATCTTCGTTCTTCCGCTGATTCTGCCCGACACTGATTATCTTTTTTCCTACAGCAATGCCGCTTATATTTTCTAATGATTTACTTGTTATTTTCTCAGCATAATTATAGATAACTCATGGCAAAAAACTGCCATCATCTATTTCAATGATCGTTTCTTCCTTAACAGCAGTTCTTTTTTTGTACAGAAGCTATGATATATTTTCGTGCTGTCAGACCACACCCATGGATCACATATAGTTCAGAATTAATTTCGTTTTGTTCAGGTGTATTTATGCCACAGAACGAAAATATCTTTAGTCGTATATTTCCAAGGATGATATTGCATGATAATAAATTCTCTTCGAACATTAAACCGCAACACACTAAGATGACAAAACTACTGGAATAGCTCCTAATATCGTGTTGGATTTCATTTTGCCCGTCATAGTGCATGAAATCGACGTGGCATAGACTGAAGAAGTCCTTGAAAGTCCCTTGCAGAAAAATAGAGCTATTCTGTCTCTATAGCCACCCATAATTGTGGAAGTGTTCTCATTGCAGAAGTATATCCACGAACTGACCTCTCGATTATGTCCCACGAATGTCCGATAGGAGGGTTTGGTTGGCTTGTTTTTTTGGGGGGGAGGGGGGAGGGAAGGGAAGTCCAAATAGCGCTTTCATTGGTCTCATCGGATTAGGGAACGACGAGGAAGGAAGTTGGCCGTGTCCTTTCAGAGGAACCGTCCCGGCATTTGCCTGGAGCGATTTTGGGAAATCACGGAAAACCTAAATCAGTATGATCGGACGCGTCCGAGAGGATTCATGTCGTGCTATCTGGGTGCACAAATCATTCGCTCGATTTGTTCAGTATGTCCTCATACCAATCGTGAACAATGTCCGGTGACATGGCGCACTGTCATCCATAACAATTCCATCATAGTTTGGCAATGTGAATTACATGAATGGCTACAAATGATCTACAAGTAGCGAAAAATAACAATGGGTTCAGTTTGACCAGAGGACCCAGTCCATTCCATGTAAACACAACCCACACTATTGTAGAGCCACCAGCAGTTCGCACAAAGGCTTATTGACAGCTTGGGTCCATGGAGTCTGCGCCACATTCGAACCCTGCCATCAGTTCTTACCAACTGAAATCGGGAATCATCTGACCAGGCCACGGTTTTCCAGTCTTCTAGGATCCAACCGATGTGGTCACGAACCTAGGAGAGGCGCTGTAGACCATGTCCTGCTGCTAAGAAAGGCACTCGCGTCGGTCTTCTGCTGCCATAGCCTATTAACGCCACATTTCGGAGCAGTGTCCTAGGGGATACGTACCTTGTACGTCTCATGTTGACTTTTGTGACGATTTTCAAGTAGTGTTGCTTGTTTGTTATCACCGATAACTCTATGCAAACGCCACTGCCCTCGGTCGGTAAGTGAAGGCCGTTGGCCACTGCCTTGTGTGTGGTGAGAGATAATGCCTGAAATTTGGTGTTCGCGGCACACACTTGACAGTGTGGATATCGGAATGCTCAATTCCCTAACTATTTTCGAAACAGAATGCTCCATGCGTTTCCAGCTCCAACTACCGTTCGGCGATCAAAGTTGGTTGATTACCGTTGTGCTGCCATAATCACGTCTGAAACCGTTTCACAAGAACCAGATGAGTTCAAATGATAGCTCAGCCAATATACTGCCGTCTCACACCATGTGTACGTGATACTACCAGCACCTGCATATGTCCTTATCATTATCACATAAGTTTTGTCACCTCAGTGTATTACCTCATACAGGATGATGCTGAGCTTCTGCCGTTCGTTTTTCGGCGAGCAGAAGCTGGAGAGAGACGTTTATAAGTAGCGGCTATGTCAAAGGAGAATATAATCTACATCTCTGTGATGAAATGCCATGTCCGTGGCTAGAAGCATTGTCTACGAAAATTCTGTTACGGTGCAGTTCCTCTGAAGGACACCCATCATAAATAAACAGCTGACTGAATACTTTCCTGTGTAGATCTATGCGATCTACATAATTCTGTGCGACATATTTCCAGAATTACCAGTAATACACAAGGTAATTTCCTTTTCGAACCATGGTTATCGAAGCGTATAATATGTTGTTCAATCTGCTCTTCTGAAGGCAGTAATAGTAGAATACAGCGATCATGGCCATGACGTCACAGAAGACAAAAGAGCGGCGTCGCTTGGAGAAGCTGACTTTTCTACTTATATTTACGCCTGATTTTTGTCTTCTAACATTCTACAAATGGGAAAGATCTCCAAAAAATTCGTTAGCGTAAGTCGTTCGTTTTCAGTAACGGACACATCTCTATCTGTAATGACGTCGGCCTCTCTACTTTTTCCTTTAAGATTTGATTCTCACTTAACGTCCTTATTCTATAAAAAAGTGAAATTCAAAACAGTAAAGTTTCTCTCGTTGAATTCTGATTCTAGTACTAAATACCCTCTCTCTTCCTTGTCGATTGCTGTTTCTTCCTCTGACACGCCATCAGAGAAGTCTTCCCCTCGTGGAGACCTTCAGTTTACTCCTTCTACCTACGTGCCCTCTCCTCCGCATTTAACAGAGAAATTCTCATTATACGCTCGATGTTACTGCCCCTGCTTTTAATTTCACCCAAAGTTGACTTCTTTCTGTGCTGAATCAGTCCTTCGGACAATCATTTCTTTTTCGATTTCTTCACATTTTTCATGCAGCCATTTTGCCTTACCTTCCCTCCACTTTCTACATATGAGATTTTCTTTACTGTCATTGCTGTGTCATTGGCAGTTATGAAACGATATGACTCCAAAAGATCTCACGGTTCCTACTGTATATAACGCTTGGCGTATTGAAGTATGTCGCAAAAATATTAGTTACATTTTTTATCGTACACACTTCTGACTTACGAACAGTTACCTGTTTTCATCTGCACAGTGAAAATTTCGTTCCTGAGCATAAAGAACAACATAATAAGAAGCTATGGTCCCTGTCAGCCACGCACTGTCCCGGTTAACAACTTGAGAGGTAGTCTGGCTGGAGAGCAGGAAGCGGTGCTTACGAAGTTTGGACAGTAACCGTGGTTCGTTAAATTACGAAAAACGACAGTCCTCTGTGTTTTACGCCACATGGTGCTCCTGGTGATGCGAAGTGTAATTACTTCGACTCATGTGCGACGGGACTTCACGATGGCAAGTAATCTAAAACCGCTTAGTTAAACACGGTCTCAAAGTATGTCAGGGTCAAACTTATACGTATGGCAGAGTGTTGTTAACAGATATCTGTTGTAAAGAATTGGAGGTTAGAAATAAATATTTTGATTTTTTTATTGACATAAACCAGTTACGCCTTACAGCCAAGTGAAATATACAAACGAGCGAGGCTGCGCAGTGGTCAGCACACTGGACTAGCATTCAGAAACACGACGCATCAAATCTTTGCCCGATCATCCAGGTTTAGGTTTTCCGTAATTTCCTTGAATCGCTCCCGGAAAATCCCGCTATGGTATGTTTTAAAAATGTACTACCGATTTCCTGCTTCACCCTTTCATAACCCGAGCTTGTTCTCATGCTCTAATGACAGCGTCGGGACGTTAAACTCTAATTTTCCTTCCTGCCTCCTCCCTTTAAACGGTTCAAAATGACAAGAGCAAGTCATGATGGATGCATTATAACGGGACATAAACTTTGCTGCACATTATAAAGTATCACTATAGCTAAAGCATTCTTTGCGAGATAACTAAGCAGGTGTGTTGATATTTTTTTAAAAAAGTTATAAACCTCTTGCAGGGTTTAGATCTTAGACCTGTCCCAACTGGCCGACTGCTGCCTACAAGACGGTACGAGGAGCGATGTGTGATCGAGAAACACGTGATTGGGGCTAGCGATGGCAAAAGGCACGTCAGCTATCTGTCGCTCCAGTTGCTACTTCAGTAGATGAATCCTGATGGACCTTCGTTATTTAAGCACCTCACCATTTGGCTTCACGAGGCTAAGTAGGCCTTCCTAAGTCAGGAAAAAGTCCGCGGAGGTGTGGGGGAATCGAACCCTGCTCCTTCCGCAGCGGAAACGACGACCCTAGCCAATTAGCTATGGAAGATGTCAACAAAAATTTATCAGTTGCACATTTGTACTATATGATTAGTTTCGATCACGTTAGCTCATCATCATATTTATGTACTTGCATAAGCCATATCTATACAGGAATTACATATCAGAATAACCTCAGTATTCTCGGATGCTTATGCAACTACACAGATCTGTAAACGATCAAATGTGATCGCAACTAGAAATACACAACTGAGACGGAAAAATCTACAATGTTTTATTTATTTATTTATTAACTTCCAGCTGTTCCTGTTGAGTGGTGTAAAAAATCTCAAGCTCCTAGGGCCGAATCAACTAGTTCGTCTTGTACCGGCGATTTATACGCAAACCACTCCCAGTAATCCAAAGGAGTATAATTCGCTGACTGCGCTGGTCTTACGACTAGATGTCCCATTAATGTCGATCGAGGAGGGTGTCTGCTCTTCAGGTATTCAGACATTAGTATCGAAGTGGAATGGTGCACTACAGTGTTTAGACCAAATACTTTAATGCCGTTACGTGTAACAGCTTAGAACAATATTAGCATATTTCTAATTAATTTAGGTAAGGCACCTCATTCAAACGCTGTAGCGGCGAATAACACGACTTCAGCTGGTCTATGAGCTGACATAGAATCGTTCTGGATCTTAGACGAGTGGTATTCCATTACCCCAGATCAATATTGCAGTTGAATACATCACGCTTGAAATAAGACTGCAGTAAGTTTAAAATCGCATACTGTGCTATATAATCCATTGTAAGATCTGAGCTCTGATTTCGGAAATATTTGGTCTCACTGTTTGAGCACGCAGTTTGTGGCATCGGTAAAATTGCTGCTCTGTCAATATTCTGCCCGCTGAATGTTTAGATGTGTGCATTTCATCGTAAAGTCGACTGAGGTTTACTTATGAACCTTAAATCTTTATCATTCCAGGTTTTTGCATGTCATTTTCCTGTGTGTGTGTGTGTGTGTGTGTGTGTGTGTGTGTGTGTGTGTGTGTGTGTGTGTGTGTGGTGTGTGTGTGGTGTGTGTGTGTGTGTGTGTGTGTGTGTGTGTGTTTGTTTTCTGCTGTGCCCTGTGCGTTGTCATTCTCTCTGTGCGGGGTACTTCTGTGAAGCCAAAGTAGTTCTCATATTGGGCAACACACGAAAGAAGCAAGGGCTTTATATATGATACCAAATAGATAACACGACACAGAATACCTCAGAACACAGGCACACCCACTGACTGAGAATATCGGGCGTATACTGTTGTCAGTAAGTATACGGTGTTGGTACAAAAATTAGTTTTAGGAAACAGTTTTATTTTTTCGTCTACATCAATGATATTCCCTTGAAAAAGTTCCCATCTGACAATACAGACATACGCCAGCGGTTTTCCCAAGCCCTGAAACACCCCTGGAAATATATACTTGCGATAGTGTTTAACTATCCCGTTTGCGTGCTGTACTTATAAGATGACGCTCCTTCAATGTTTTCATCCTTTTGCACCCATGTCTGATGCTTCATTACAGTATTGTTTCGGCCAAAACTCACGATACACCAACGAAGTTTCTGTGGGTAAGTTATTGTATGGCAAAAGCCATGAGCTGTTCCGCCGTAGCTCCATGCGTTTTTTCGGACTGCTTTTCTCATACGGCGTTTGATGTGTGAGTAGTAATCCATACGGATTTTTCTACTTTGTGACAAGAAATTTTGGCTCACTGTGCCGTTAAAATGAAACAACGCTGTCAGCATAGCCTTCACATTTCGTCGCGCTTGTCGGATTTTTGTTTCAGTCTTTGCGATCCAGAATACTTCCACTGAGGCTGCTCCTTAATTTTGCCTCGTATACTGCTGCTACGCACACACACTGTGGCATTAACCTTAATTCTCACAATCATTCGAAGTTCACGTATTGTTTGGAGGTCGTAGTTTGCGTACTCTTGTTCTTACTTTGCTAATTCAGCGGTACTTCCACTCCGCAATACTACGACACCGCTTTACGAATGTAGCAACCTCATGTAGCTGAAGTACAAATACGACATAAAGGGTTCAGATGCACAGTGCGTCACCACAAAGCTGCAGGACTCAGAAGACGAAAAATCTCGGCTATAAACCCACAGCCACACCTGTGACAAGAGCTGAGCAACACATTGCGCAGATACCGAATCAGCTGCAAATGCCTTCATGTAAAACTCATTCCGTCAGATGGTGAGGTACAATCCTTCAACCTCGGCCAATCCTCTTACTTTCCCAACTAATCTCTATGCCCAATCAAATCAGACTCAAGAAGACATTTGTATTGTGGATCAAATAAACAACCTAAATTTTTCTATGTATTAATCCTTAAGTCAATTTCTTTCCTACGCGGTTTCAGTTGTATATAACAACTTCTGCAATCAATTTGAATTCACTACACTTTGGTAGTCATCATTTAAATTAGATGAAATTTGAATGCGCTAACAGTTTTCGCGTCCACAGTGTGGACGATCTCGTGTCATATGTATCAGTTAATTCCACTACATTGTTTTGCTCTCAGCGCGGGGCGACGTCATTCACTGGTCGGTTACCTCAATCAAATTTAGTTTATTAAATTATTAATGCTAGAAACTTACGAAGACATAATGTTGCTGTTCATGTCCTTAAACCATGCTCACAAAACATTGAGCAGAATGCAACTGTGAATTTGTTTTGTAATGATACTACACAAACTCCCTTGACATCACTCCTGTCGCTATTGCGTATGCTTGCAGTCACACTGTTGAACAGGTATTGAAGCCAGGGAGAGGATTATCGGATACAAAAACAATGGCTGCTGTATACAGATTACGAACTGCTGTTGATATCTTCATAGTGAACGAAGGTACAAGAAAGGCAGTAACGCTGGTTCATTTACTCCTAGAAGTTTATCAACATTTGTTTGACACATTCCTTATTTTTCTTTTCAACAAAATGTATAATACACTCTCGTAAGTTTTACAGCTGATAAACAGGCGAGGATGCTCATTACTGTTCGACTGCACCACTACTTTCAAAACCCTTGAAACAGTAACCTCTGGATAACCGAGTCCCTGGTTCGATTCCCGGCCAGGTTGGGGATTTTCTCGGTCCTGGGACTGGGTATTTGTGTTCCCCTCATCATTTCATCATCATTAGTATCATCGTCATTCGTGACAGTGGTTAGACTGGACTGTGTAAAAAAATTGGACTGTGTAAAAAAATTGGACTGTGTAAAAAAATTTTACTGTGTAAAAAAAATTGGACTGTGTAAAAAAAATTGGACTGTGTAAAAAAAATTGGACTGTGTAAAAAAAATTGGACTGTGTAAAAAAATTGACTGTGTAACAAAAAATTGGACTGTGTAAAAAAATTGGACTGTGTAAAAAAAATTGGACTTTGTATAAAAAATTCGACTGTGTAAAAATTTGGACTTCATACGGGCACTTATGACTGCACAGTTGAGAACCCCACAAACCAAACATCTGATACACTGGACAAATATTACAGAAGTGCAATTCATCTACAAAAGACGTGAGTTAGAAAAATCATGTAAGAAGCTTTAATTCTGACTAATCCGTCTGCAACCATTTGAATATTGGCTTAGTGAAGAGATGGAAGGGATTCGACAGGCGGTGACACGTTACGTCGCAGAATTGTTTATTCGGCGCGAGAGTTTTACGGAGATGCTCAACGAAATCGAAAGTCAGACGCTGGAGTAAGGACGTCTCGTGAAGTGGCCATGGCGAGAAAAATCAGAAAATTAATAGCACCAACAGAGATTTATCGATAGTCGTCCTTAGCAGGCAGCAATTGCAAATGATACAGGGAATAGGGAAAATGATAGTGATATCGAAACTACCCACGGCGCTCAGATAATCATAGTCATACACGTGAAAGACAGAGTTCAACTCCCATATGTTGTTGCGTTGTATTGAGGATACGATTCAGTTGTTTCTAAAGGTAGTCTTACCAGTTCTCGTGTGGTTAGCTACTTGTGAACATCCCATGGTGCCGAAAGATTTCTGCGCACCCGTTCTTATATTCAGTTTCTCCCTCTCTTTGAAAAACATATTTTTCCGTCGTCTGTCACTGCGACATTTTATATGACAAATGGAACTCCCTTTTTTTCAAATAAGGAGGATATTGACAGGAAATGTATCTCCGGTGGAATTGGAAAATACGTCTTGCTGATGACAGGCGCGACCCTTCCAGGAAGCTCTCTTTTAGTCTCCCTCGCCTTCCTCAGCTGTTTTTTGTTTCAGCGAAAGAGACTCGGAGTATGAAAAACAATCCGGTAGCCTTTTATTTGTTTTGACATAGGGTATTGATGATGAACAAAGTAGTTGTTTCTTCTACAGCAGTAACTAACGGATAATTTTCTTCCTTTCAGCGAAAGATTATTTCCATGACCTTTCTTAATTCCTATCCATTTCAGGCTTGTGAATTCATAAATTCCGGAAATGTGAAGGGAACGTTTGAGCACGACATCATTTCGACGACTTGCGTGTCTCTAATCAGCCTCAGGTACCCACCGGTGGAAAAGGGACCTACACACTAACCTGGTATTTGAAACCAGGTGTCGTTGCTGACGACTCATCGTCTCACTGATGTGGAGCCTGGATTGAATAGATGCTGAAAAGTTCCGTAGTTCGATCGGGATTTGATCCCGCGACCTTTCAGTCCAGGCACGCGCTATAGTAGACTACCAAGCCCGACTACATCTCTATAATGCAGAAGGGAACAGCAGCAAGAATGCACAATATGTGTAACGTCACTGTAGACAGCATTGTTCCTCAAGTGCGATGGCTAGGTCTACCCAGCAAGAAGCCATTGTATCCGCGGCTGAAACCTCATCTCCATCAGTGATAGTTATTTACAAAAGGACGGGTAGCAAATTCAAGAAAATTCATATTAGCATTCTTCCTTGCGTCATCGCGCACTCGTTCCGGTAACTGCTTCAGCAGTTCCTGAATGTTTGTGCATTATGCTCATACTGTACAATGAAACGCGTTTCCCCTCCCTATCTTCCCAGTACTAGTGGATACAGATGATGACTTTCACTGATGGGCAATAGCAGAAGCAGATCTTGAGATTATTGTCTCGTTAAATGGTTAAATTTTCTTGTATATTGTGAACAATAGGTGTAGAGGTCATAGATTAATACCAAAGATTCTTGACTTGTGCTTAGTAACATGTCGTCCTCGGTGCAAGTTTCCTCGTCTATAACACATTTTGATGCCATAGATGTGTTAGACTACCGTTTCGACAGGAACATACTATTGTACGCAAAGGCCGTTGAGGCTAACCGTCTCCGCTCTGTGGTGACAGGTATGGACGCATGTATGACGCCACCTAACATCCTCAATGCTGTCATACCAATCTTGCAATTATCCACTTCTCCAAACCGATGCTTGCTGCGTAACGGGTGGGCTATGGTCAACCACTGCAACCTATATATTCGACGTCCTGTGAAGTTGTTGGTTGACTTCTCAGTAAATGAGTCCTTGTCAGTTCCTTCAAGGCAATATCGGTATCGACCATCGAGACTTCGATTAAATAATTATTGTTTCATTGAATTACTTTTCATGCAGCGACTTTTCTTTATTTACGAGAACGATGGATGTATGGACCGACGGATGGTATAGGCCGTTTGGCTTTTCTCAGGTTCGTTGCAAAATAGCGGCACATGCTGTGCTTGGAATAAAGCACAGACAACACTCTGCCATTTGCTTGGAGCTGAGTAATGCAGCTGTGGAGTTTGTGTCTCAAATTTTATATTTTTCTGAGTGTAGAAGATGGTGAAGGGTGTAACTTTCTGTATCTGTTTATACTTTTAAACTTAATAATACATGAGTAGTCTAATGCAGATATATCGTAATAAAGAAATTTCGCTCACGAAAGGCGGATTCTGTTTCCACCATGTTTAAACTTGCAATGCCAAGTGAGTAGTATGAGCTATATCAAAGTAGGGTGGTAGGGGACATAAAGCAAGTAATTCTTATGTTTTTGGACTATGATGGCAAGATAAGTAGAAGTGTGGCTGTAAGAGTCCAGAGGTACGGTGTGATACAGAATGAAGCAAGTGGTTTCAAATGAATTGGAAGGGAAAATAATCGAAAGAGTTGCTGCCAATTATTTTAATGGTCATAGAGCTGCACTGCAAATAAGATTAAAATCAGTTGTAGGGATTCAGCAAACATCTCTGACAGCTCAGATGCGGTTCTCGCATCAACGTTTGATACAGTTACGAAGAAATGTTTATAACACACGTGAAAGACTTAGGCTGAGTTTCAAAAGATGGCTTACGATTTAGCAGAAAGTTTGAAACTGATTCAAAGATTTAACAGACAAAAGAAATCAACAGGTAAGGATTTCTGCTAAAACTTTGTGAAGAAGCACCCAGAACTGTCTTATAGAAAACCATAGTACACAAGTTCAACGCGTTGCGTCAGATTCAGTCGACCACAAGTTCAAAAGTTTTTTGACTATATGTTTTTCTATTATCTTGTAATTTTGATATATAAACTGATTAATTTCTTTGCAACCAATAAAAGCACTTATTGTAATTTAAAGGCCTGTATTTTGTTGTACAGTCCATACTACTTGACACTATTCTTAACATTCGAATTGTAAACATTAGAAAGTCATTTCTTGTCTGTCGTTTTGGATGAAAATGTTTTTCCTTTTTTGTCCACCATTTACACCGAAAAATATTTTCAAATAAAAGCTTTATGCAGTTATGTCCTATTACAAAAAACTTACGTCGTGCATGCTAGCGGTGGTTCCCCTACTTTTTGGGGCTAAAATATTTTCTGTAAGTAGCGTTCATACGATGTTTTCACGTTTTATTCTAATTTGGCTATTGCTGCTACATATTGCATTACATTGTCTGCTTTACAATTAGGCACACATTTTTGCCCTCTGGGACCCTTTTAGTTACCGACATATTGTAACTCTGATGCTGTTTACCTGCTTAGCTGGGTGGAGGCGCCGGCACATTAGCTCAGCGTGTTCGGTCAGAGGGTTAGCTGCCCTCTGTAATAAAAAAACTGAGTTAATCGATCAACGACGAACTTAAACAGGTGTCTTACGACGTCCGCCCCGACCAGATGCAACGAACCAAAGCTAACAAAATGAGATTTTAAAAAAATAAAAATAAAAATGTGGTAACGAGCTTGCCTTCTATGCACAAGGCCCCGCTTCGATTCCCGGCCAGATCGGAGATTTTCTCGGCTCGTGGACCGGATGTTGTGTTGTCCACATCATCATTTCATCCTCATCATTGGCCGCAAGTCGCCCAATGTGGGGCAGAATGATATAAGAGTTGGACTTGGCGGCAGAACCCACATGGGAAATCATGGCCAACAATGCCATACGACCATTTCGTGTCCGCCCCCAGCAGCTGAGTGGTCAGCGCGACGGACTGTAAATCCTAAGGGCCCGGGTTCGATTTCGGCTGGATGGGAGATTTTCTCCGCTCAGGGACTGGGTGTTGTGTTGTCCAAATCATCATCATTTAATCCCCATCGACGCGCAAGTCGCCGAAGTGGTGTCAAATCGAGGTACCTCTGGACTCTTACAGCCGCACTTCTACTTATCTTGCCATCATGTTCCAACAACATGAGAATTACTTGCACCAGGCGAGCGGTCTACCCTACGGGAGGCCCTCGTCACACGCCATTATTATTTTTACTGTCATGCTGGACGCGTACGTTACGTCATTACTAGCACCCTCTACCAGCTATAACTCATGTTATCGTACGTACTGCACGCCATCTGGAAATCGCGAGCACTTGGTCATGTAGTTGAGGAATTCACCCGATAGTATATAATAGTCGTCAGCCATCTTGTCCTTTTTATGCAAGGCTACATTTTCTTTCTGTACAAGCCGGCTTCCGCCATGTTGTATCTGCTATGTTGCGTCTACGTGGCCATGCTTTCTCACAGCACCTGTGCTCTAGGAGAAACATCTGAACTACATTAATCAAAAATGTCGTGGATACCACATTCGATGGAAACCATTGCTTAAAGCGTTAAAAAATCATCAGCGATGGGGGCCGAAGATCATCGGTATAAGGACGACCTTGTCGAAGAAGGTGGAGGTGTGGAGAGATATTCTGACCTTCTGCTCTTGTAGTGAGAACCTGCCTCTAAAAGGTGGAAGAATCAGCAATGATCGGTGGCATAAGGATGTACAAAATAATGTGAGCCACTACATTCATGAAATGTGGCCTGTAACTAACAAACGTGTCGCTATTATAATTCCATTGGGGAAATAGGATTGGTCCCCATTGCTAACCCTCTGACCGAACACGCTGAGCTAATGTGCCGGCGCCTCCACCCAGCTAAGCAGGTAAACAGCATCAGAGTTACAATATGTCGGTAACTAAAAGGGTCCCAGAGGGCAAAAATGTGTGCCCAATTGTAAAGCAGACAATGTAATGCAATATGTAGCAGCAATAGCCAAATTAGAATAAAACGTGAAAACATCGTATGAACGCTACTTACAGAAAATATTTTAGCCCCAAAAAGTAGGGGAACCACCGCTAGCATGCACGACGTAAGTTCTTTTGTAATAGGACTTCAGGAGGAGAGGTAAAATTGAGGAAAAGACTGAATTATTAATGGAAAAATATCATCCTACGAGGCGAAGAATGGACATAAGTTTAAACTGGTAGAGAAGCTAGAAAATTTGAAAAGGGAAATGCATATTCTCTCTATAGTGAGACGGAAAGTAGATTAGGGATGCATATCAGACGAATATAGGGTACTGTCAGCAGCAGCTAAAAATAAAAGGAATAGGATTCGTTACGAAATGGCAGCTAGGGCAGGGAGTGATTTATTTTAAACACTTCAGTGTCAGGATTGCTCTCATCAGAATCGACATAAAAGCAACACAAACATCACTAGTCCAGGTATAAATGCCGACCTCGGAAACAGAAGATGAAGAGATAAAGAAAATGTATGAGGGTATTGGACGGGTAATTCAGCATGTAAGAAAAGACGGTTATTTAATAATCATGGGGGAATGTAACGCGATAGTAGGGGAAAGAATAGAAGACCGTTATGGGAAATATGTGGTTATTAACAGGAAAATGAGGGGGAAGTGCTGCATCAAGCTGCAGCCAGTGATATCGAATACATTGATCAGAACAAACCAAAAATGGAAATGTACATGGAAAAGACCACGAGACACGGGAGGATTCCGTTTCGATTGTAAAATTCTGAAATTAGATATTGAATTTTAAGGTGTACACAGGGGGGAGATGCTGACTCAGACCACAATTAGGTAATGACGAAGAGCAGTCTGATGTTTAAGACCGTCACTAAGATTAAACGTAGGAAAAGGTGGACCCTGATGTACTTCGGAATGACAGTGTGGGTTTGAAGATTTCTAGTGCTACATGAAATAAATTCCAATTGGATGAACGCAGAATAATGTGGCGAAATCGATGGATAATTGTTCTGAAGAGGACTGGTGCTGCATATACAAAAGTCGGAACAGCCTTTGCTGAAATTAAAAGTGCGTCATCACTAATAACGATTCGGTAATTTCACTGTTAACCTAGGGGTAAGAGCAGATACAGTTAGGACGTCGAAGGGAGACGACTTGTGTGATGTGATGCGATGTGACGTGATAGATGAAGTAGTGGGGGCACAATATGAAAGATATAGGGGATTCAGTATTAGAGTCAAACAGGACTTCGGAACACTTTCGAACAAATAAGGTAGATGATATAATTATTATTCATTCCGAATTCCAAAATCAGGTACACAATCCAGACGATAGACAGGAGACTTAAGTGCGACAACTGTCTTAAAATCAGCTTCACAGTTCATGCATAAAAGCTGCTGGTAAGTATAATATATACAGAAGAATGGAAAATTGAAAATCTGTTATATAACGACACGTTTGCCTTTCGCAAAGGTAAAGGAGAAGAGAGGTCTGATGTTGCGACTAATAATGGAAGTAAGACTTTAGAAGACTCCAGCTCGTTCATAGAATCTCTAGACCTACAAAAACATTTCGACATTATAAAATACTGCAAGACTTTAGATATCCTGACAAAAATTGGAATAACGTAAAGGAAAAAAAAATGGTTCGAATGGCTCTGAGCACTATGGGACTTAACATCTATGGTCATCAGTCCCCTAGAACTTAGAACTACTTAAACCTAACTAACCTAAGGACATCACACAACACCCAGTCATCACGAGGCAGAGAAAACGTAAAGGAAATTTCGGGTAATATGCAATATGTAAAAGGCTCAGGAGGAACAACGAGAATGGAAGACCTAGAACGTAGTGATCATCTTAAAAAAGGTGTAAGAAGGAGATGAAGCCTTTCACCATTACTTATCAATCCATGCGCTACGGCTGAAAGAAAAGTAAGGTCCAGAAGTCGGATTAAAATTCAGGGTGAATGTATATGAGCGATAAGATTCGGTGACGACATTGGTATCCTCAGTGAAAGCGAAGAAAGACCATAGAACGTGTTGAATAGAGTGAACAGTCTAATGAGTGGGCAATAGGGATTGAAAGGAAATAGAAGAAAGACTGAAGGTAGGCCATTAGGGCATTCGTCGCCAAGATAAATCTATTAGTATCAAACACTGGCTTTCATAATGGGAGCAAAAAATTTCTGAGAGCGTACGTTTGGATCACAGTATTGTATAGTAGTAAATCATGGACTGTGAGAAAACCGGAACTGAAGATAATCAAAGCGTTTGAGATGAGGTTCTTTAGAAATATATTGACAATTAGTTAAAATGATTGGGAAAGAGGTGGATCTCCACAGAATAGTCGAGGAACATATGGGACGTGCAAGTTCTACTCTGAGATGAAGAAATTGGCACAAGAGAGGGATTGCAACGGTAGACGTCTGTTAAAGACTGGAGGATATTTTACTGCCGGCCGCGGTGGCCGTGCGGTTCTGGCGCTGCAGTCCGGAACCGCGGGACTGCTACGGTTCGAATCCTGCCTCGGGCATGGGTGTGTGTGATGTCCTTAGGTTAGTTAGGTTTAAGTAGTTCTAAGTTCTAGGGGAATTATGACCTAAGATGTTGAGTCCCATAGAGCTCAGAGCCATTTGAACCATTATATTTTACTTCCTGCTCTCCGCTTTATCTCCCCCCACCCCACTTGTTGATCTATCTATTGGACTGCAATAAAAATGACCGTGATCGCGGATGCCCAATGAAATTTTACAATGAGCAAGGCTATAATTACCGATGGAATATAATACCGGTTAGTAGGAAGAAAGTGTACAACAGACCCATCTAAAGGAAGAATCTAATCAAAGCTTCTTCCGATTGCCAATAACAATTTTGAAACGGGCGGAATTTAGTGCAATTGCTCAGGAATCACAAACAGAGGAAACGGGTATATTTGACGGGGTTAAAGCCGAAGTGGTGTAAGTCCCATTTTTAAAATTATTGACTTAAGTGCTGCGATACAATTTTGAAATATAGATCTGTTAAATGGAAGAATGGTGTAACTCTCAGTTTTGTTCTTACCCCCATAGGTGGCGTTAGCATTTTCACTTGTGAATGAAACGACCGCTTTGTTTACAGGCATTGCGGTGCAAGTCTGACTTACGCCATTATTCCTCCGAGTTCTTCTAAGGTGTGCTTTCGTACTGTGTAGTTTACGTATTTTGGTGAAGATGGATCCTCAATTTGATGAAGACACAAGTAGTGAACCCAGTATATTGCAAAATGCAGGATCTAGTGATTATGATTCTTCAGAGAATGAAATGTTTGGTTCTTCGGGTAAGTTTAACTCACGTAGTCCATCATTTGGCCAATTACGTTAGTAACACATTATCATGTCTTTGAAGTTTAACAATGACTGGCCTATAAACGTAATTTCACTGAAAATAATAGCAAACGTGGTGCGCGAGCTAAGCGATGTAACATAATTTCTGCAAAACAATTCGTAAAAATAATAAGTCTTGATACACAACCTCAAAACGTCGTAGCATAACATTCGGAAAATAATTATGCGTATTTGTTTGGTTGCAGAGGAAGAAGTGGAAATAACACAACATGAATTACCAAATCGAAGTAGAAAGAGGCAAAAAAAAGGGGAGTACGAAGCAGGAAAGAAAGAAGAGAAGAAATTTGGGTCAGGCATATGAAACTAAGGAAGGGACAAAGGTTCCTGAAAATACGTTCTCAAACATAAATTGTAACTGCAGATTAAAATGTATAGATAAGATATCAGAAGTGGCACGCAGAAGTTCATTCGAAACATTTTGGAATTTAGGTTCTTTTTCCTGTCAGAACGCTTTTCTATGTGGGTTAATTAAGCAAATAAGTCTTCAACACAGGCGTCGTAGAGATGGGTCAAGATTTCCAAAGTCAACCAGCAATCAATTTTATATTCAAGTTGATGGAACTAGTGTTAAAGTATGCAAAAAATATTTCCTTCAAACATTCCAAAAATCAGATGGGCGGATGACCAGAGCTGTACAAAAGTTGAAAATGGGAGAGCAACTAGGATCGGACAAACGAGGAAGTGGGATACCCGTGAACAAAATCTCTGATGAAAGAATGGATATTGTCCGGAAGCATATTTCATCATTCCCCTCATTCCCATCATTCCCCTTATACAAGAGCTCAAAATCCAAACAGAAAATATTTATCCCCTGACCTTAATGTACGTCTTATGTATAACTTATACAGAGAATACTGCAAAGAGAGAAAAATCGTACCTGTTAAAGAGCCCGTTTATCGCAGATGTTTCAGTCATGACTTCAAATTGCACTTTCATGCTCCGCGTAAAGATACCTGTGTGAAGTGTGACATGTACAAAATACAGATGTCCACTTTAGAAGATGCAATAGAAAGAAAGGACGTGGAAGTACAACACGAACTTCATCTTCGAAAGGCAGAGGCTGCTAGAACATCCATTAAATTAGATAAAGAAAAGTCACAGAAAGATAAATTGTATTATGCCTTCACTTTTGACTTGCAGATAGCTTTACCATTCCCCAAACTGACCACTTCCGTGGCCTTTTATAAAAGAAACATGCACTAATACAATCTTGGCTGTCATGAGCCGTCAACTGATATTGACTTTATGTAGACATGGGATGAGACAATGGCCTCACGTGGGTCACAAGAAATAGGTTCTTGTGTTACAAAACATATTAGTACAAGAGCTTCACCTTCAAAACATGTAGTCATGTATAGTGACACTTGTACAGGGCAAAATAGGAATTTGAAATTTGCATTGAGTCTCATAAAATTGCTTCACACGAGCGTTAACATCGACATTATGGACCATAAATTTATGGTTAGTGGCCACTCATATCTCCCTAATGATTCAGATTTTGGATCTACAGAATCCTATGCAAGAGGTAAAACAGTTTATGTTCCTGCTGATTGGTGCTCCATACTCGCAAAATCAAGAAGAAAGAAAGCTTTTATTGTTACGCAAATGTCACGTGAAGACTTCAAGTCTACGAAGAATCTTGAACAAACTATTACAAGGAGAAAACAAAATGTCGCTAAAAAGCCAGTGTCGTGGCTTAATATGCAGTGGATTCGTTTACTGAAGAACGAACCTTTTATGCTCTATTACAAGGAGACTCTTAATGAGGATTTTCCATTCTCCGCTCTATGTCCAGAGCCAGCCAAACCAGGAAGGCCAGTTTCACTTCGACGTATTGCTATGAAAAACCTATACCATGGACCAAGACCTGTAACCAAGGAAAAGAAAAGGGACATGCTAGAACTCCTACCATACGTTCCACCCATCAACCATGCTTATTTCCAGGTACTTACAACAGCTGAAGCGACAGTAGATGATGCAGGTCCGCTGAATGTTGTTTATATTGAACGTGACTGAACATTGTCATAGCTAAGAAAGGATATTTTTTGTAATGCTCTTAGTTATTTCTGAAATATATCATTTGTCATTAAAAATACCTTTTGGTTTTATTTCAATTTTCTGCAAATACAAGATTGGTTAAAGGCAAAATGGTGTAAGTCACTTGGGCCCTTCAAAAGACACGTAATTTTGTATTAAACCGTTTTCAATTATGAACACATTGAAACAATGCCACCTTCCTGTGATGTAAAACACAAAAATAGTGGCATTGATTTCTTGTGGAATTTATTATAATGCTCCTCACCGAACATTCTGTTTCTCAAAATGCATGAAACATGACTTACACCACTTTGGCTTTAACCCCCTCATTTAATACAAAAAATAATGATTAGCAAAGATTAAGGTATTATTAAACAGTCGCCACTCCACTAGGACAATCAATATCCAAAACGCTAGGAAAAGTAATATCAAACAAAATCAAGCAAATAATCACAGGCGTGGCAACAGAAAGTTGTCACTCTTTTACATAACACAACATTCCACGAGAAAAGAAATGAATCAGAAAGCACTGAGTTTACAGTTAGTTATTCTGAAATAGTAAATTTGAAAGCAAAGCTAAATGAGTTTGCTAGTTAAATAAATGACTGAAAGTAACTGAAACTTCGTTACATAGAAAACAACTTTCAGTAACTTCAGAGTAAAATTATGCAAAATTTGAAACAAGGCAAGCAGTCTACTTTTAATTATTGAATGATGGAATTACTTTTAGAAAATAAGTAACTGATTTCTTTTTAACACAATAACAATAACATACATACAAATCTAGCAAAAGTCATTCACTAATCTAAATACAGAATTAATGAAGTTGTGCACTCTTAATTTATGATGTATCGTTGGTTATTAGTTTGATCAATAAAATTTTATGTTGCTCTGAGTGAGTGAAATTAATGAGTGAAATTAATACTCAGTATTGTCAATTGGATAAGCCTCTGTTGGGCAATACAAGAATTAAGTTACTGAGGCAACAAAATTCAGACTGAAATTGTCATTAGCAAACAAACAAAACTAGGGCTGAATATCAAATTTCATACTTTTACAACACTCGGTGATTGCGTGGAAAGGTAACAGGTCCTCCTTGATAATAATGTCCAAGGACAACGACAACACATGCGCCCTAAAAATTTTAACTGTCGCAGGTTATTATTAAAGAAGGTTAGTCGTTAAAGTTTGTTACAGAAATGCCACAGGATATTTCCTGTACAATATTTGTTACACTCTCTCATATGATGTAGGTGTGAAGAATGTAATAGGTGAGAATTCTGAGCTGCTGCTGCTGCTGCTGCTGGTTGAGAACCACGAGTCTTCTCCCGAGCCACGGATAATTATGCGAATAGTTAAAATTGCAGCTTCCTTCGTCTGTCCCCTCCGACAATGTTCTTAGTACTCGCAGGTTAATAAAGTTGTAGCGATAATAAATCCACAGGGCGTCTGCATATCTGGTTAACTCTGTACTTTCTCTAACTTTCCAGAAACAAAGTTGTGCAGCGGCACAGCTACCGCGATGTTGTCGTTGACATCGATGCCTAATTTATTTTAAGTTCTCTTGGCGATTGCCAAGCGATTTACAATGTTTACGTTACACTTGCTAACAATATACACGTTCACTAATAAACACGCCATTACGTATTAAATACGGTGTCTGTAATAAAGCTTACAGATTCAGAAATAGCATCTGTATTACAGGTTATAAGTATATTAAAAGGGTGGAAAATTTTGGATGGCGGAGAAAGTATTTTATCTACATTTTCGGTGTTACGGCATCCCCTGTGAATTAAGATTTTGTAAGTCAAGTCTCAGACTTCAAGAAGAATATAATAATTCCAATCCCAAAGAAAGCAGGTGTTGACAGATCTGAAAATTACCGAACTATTAGTTTAATAAGTCGCAGCTGCAAAATACTAACGCGAATTCCTTACAGACGAATGGAAAAACTGGTAGAAGCGGACCTCGTGGAAGATCAGTTTGGATTCCGTAGAAATGTTGGAACACGTGAGGCAATACTAACCTTACGATTTATCTTAGAAGAAAGATTATGAAAAGGCAAACCTACGTTTCTAGCATTTGTAGACTTAGAGAAAGCTTTTGACAATGTTAACTGGAATACTCTCTTTCAAATTCTGAAGGTGGCAGGTATAAAATACAGGGAGCGAAAGGCTATTTACAATTTGTACAGAAATCAGATGGCAGTTATAAGAGTCGAGGGGCATGAAAGGGAAGCAGTGGTTGGGAAAGGAGTGAGACAGGGTTGTAGCCTCTCCCCGACGCTGTTCAATCTGTATAGTGAGCAAGCAGTAAAGGAAACAAAAGAAAAATTCGGAGTAGGTATTTAAATTCATGGAGATGAAGTAAAAACTTTGAGGTTCGCCGATGACATTGTAATTCTGTCAGAGACAGCAAAGGACTTGGAAGAGCAGTTGAACGGAATGGACAGTGTCTTGAAAGGAGGATATAAGATGAACATCAACAAAAGCAAAACGAGGATAATGGAATGTAGTCAAATTAAATCGGGTGATGCTGAGGGAATTAGACTAGGAAATGAGACACTTAAAGTAGTAAAGGAGTTTTGCTATTTAGGGAGTAAAATAACTGATGATGGTCGAAGTAGAGAGGATATAAAATGTAGACTGGCAATGGCAAGGAAATCGTTTCTGAAGAAGAGAAATTTGTTGACATCGAGTATAGATTTAAGTGTCAGGAAGTCGTTTCTGAAAGTATTTGTATGGAGTGTAGCCATGTATGGAAGTGAAACATGGACTATAACTAGTTTGGACAAGAAGAGAATAGAAGCTTTCGAAATGTGGTGCTACAGAAGAATGCTGAAGATAAGGTGGGTAGATCACGTAACTAATGAGGAGGTATTGAATAGGATTGGGGAGAAGAGAAGTTTGTGACACAACTTGACTAGAAGGACGGATCGGTTGGTAGGACATGTTCTGAGGCATCAAGGGATCACCAATTTAGTATTGGAGGGCAGCGTGGAGGGTAAAAATCGTAGAGGGAGACCGAGAGATGAATACACTAAACAGATTCAGAAGGATGTAGGTTGCAGTAGGTACTGGGAGATGAAGAAGCTTGCACAGGATAGAGTAGCATGGAGAGCTGCATCAAACCAGTCTCAGGACCGAAGACCACAACAACAACAACAAGTCACGTCTAAATTTAGACTTGTTTCCAATAATAATAAAAATTCAATGTGACACAACAGCCTTGTGCATGCCATGTAATTCAATGACACTTCGACGTCTTGCTAGTCGCTTACCGAACGCACACTACTGGCTATTAAAATTGCTACACTACGAAGATGACGTGCTACAGAGGCGAAATGTAACTGACAGGAAGAGGATGCTGTGATATGCAAATGATTAGCTTTTCAGAGCCTTCACACAAGGTTGGCGACACCTACAACGTGCTGACATGAGGAACGTTTACGACCGATTTCTCATACACAAAAAGCAGTTGACCAGCATCGCCTTGTGAAACGTTGTTGTGATGCCTCGTGTAAGGAGGAGAAATGCGTACCATCACGTTTCCGACTTTGATAAAGATCAGATTGTAGCCTATCGCGATTGCGGTTTATCGTATAGCGACATTGCTGCTCGCGTTGGTCGAGATCCAATAACTGTTAGCAGAATATAGAATCGGTGGGTTCAGGAGGGTAATACGGAATGCCGTGCTGGATCCCAACGGCCTCGTATCACTAGCAGTCGAGATGACAGGCATCTTATCCGCATGGCTGTAACGGATCCTGCAGCCACATCTCGATCCCTGAGTCAACGGATGGGGACGTGTGCAAGAGAACAATCATCTGCACGAACAGTTCGACGACGTTTGCAGCATCATGGACTATCAGCTCGGAGACCATGGCTGCGGTTACCCTTGACGCTGCATCACTGACAGGAGCGCCTGCGATGGTGTACTCAACGACGAACCTGAGTGCACCAATGGCAAAACATCATTTTTTCCGATGAATCCAGGTTCTGTTTACAGCATCATAATGTTCACATCCGTGTTTGGCGACATCGCCGTGAAAGCGCATTGGAAGCGTGTATTCGTCATCACCATACTGGCGCATCACCCGGCGTGATGGTATATTGGGTGCCATTGGTTACATTGTAACCTCCCCACAAAAATTTAAAAGAAATGACAGTATTATTTAAGAATGCTAACCTCCCTAGCAATTAAATTTAATGACAATAAAAATGAGAATCGCAATCTGACTCAAATATAAATTCCTCACCAAAAAAAATGAAAGTCTATTCAGTGATAAGAAAATCTCAGTGATAATGATAATTCAATTAAACCGAAATATCGGTCTTTGGCCCTGTGTAAAACAATCAGAATTGATTTCTTACCTCAGTGAAACTGCTTGTCAAATTTCTGCTCTTATTGTTGCGCACGGCTTGGAGGAACTACATTGCAAATAATATATTTTTTTCTTATTTTTTTTTTTGAAATTTGACTGAAACCTTTCTTTAAGGGAAGTGGAACGAAATCGTTAGTTCAATTAAATAAAAACTTTTTTTGTAAAATTGCTTTGAAATCAAAATTATTATTGGGGGACTTGTTGGAAATTAATTACAATAAATAAACCTTACATTATCTGATGATTACCTACATTAACAATATACCTCATTCAGCCTCTTGACCAGAATGCCATGTCGACGCTCGCCGACTCCTCACACACTGCTACTACCGACATACTGCTCTGCATGACGACTACCAGCGAATTGCTACTGACAGAGTGCACCGCATGACGACAACTAGCGTACTGCTCTGCATGACGACAACTAGCGTACTGCTGGACGCAACTGAACTGAGCTACTGCTACCGACAGAGTGCACTGGCCTACTGCTACTCGCGTACTGCTCGCAACACTCGCGCGGTCAAGCGCAGACTAACTACGATAAATGGCTCTCTGGTCAGAGACTCTGCAATGCCTCGCCATCGCCGCCACACAACATACGTGTTTCATAACCCTCCACTGGGGGGGCAAAAATTTGGCAGCGATGGTGAGTCATTTGGACTTGCCAAGCGCGGCAAAATTTTTCTTTAATTAATAAACTTCTATAATTTACAGAATATTTAGATGTAGTACATGAATTAAATGTTGTGCACATGCACCGAGTACAAAACATTTCAGACAAAGACAAGATATGAGTACAAAACATAATATCAAATCAGAAAAATGTATATAAAAATTATTTGACAGATAACAAAGTGCACACGCACTGAAAAAATTCTTAAGCATTTTCAGAACAAATAAACAGAATGGTAGAAAATCATGTTGACAAGTGACATGAATGTACTCGCACTGGAGTTGAGAACATACAATGAGTAAGAAATGACATAAGTGCATACGCACTGAAGTATTGAACATACAGAATGAGTACAAATCATATTGAAAAATGAGAAAAGTGCACAGGCACTGAAGTTCAGTAGAAAACATATTAACACCTAACATAAGTGCACATGCACTGTAGTTCAGAACATATCATCAAAATAAAAAATGTATATACAATATAAAAGACAAGAGTGCACATATACTGTACTTCAGAACAAATCAAAAAAATGTCTTTAGCATTTTCGCAATAAATAAACATAATGGCAAAAATCATGTCGACCAGTGACATAAGTGTACTCGCACTGGAGTTCAGCGAATCGAAAAAAAAAATGTATAACCCATGAACATAAATGATGTTAGCAAAAAAATGATTTTCATTATGTGACAAGAATTAGGATAGGATAGGGAAGGATTGCATCATGGTTGTAGCACTTTAGATTGCACACAGCTGTTCTGAAAGTCCATATCTTTCCACAGAAGTACAACACCAAGTGACACAATTTGAAGTTCTTTTCCCATCAGAATTTATCAGTGTAGCCAAGACACTGAACTGTCGTAGTAATGTTCCATGTTCTCATTTTGGCAGTACACTAGGTACACCAAACAGTGGGACCATAATAACGTCTTCATCGCTCACGGTGGTGGACAGCATGTCGTGTCAACACCACGCTCTTACAAGGCACACCAACGTAGAATTAGTACAAAACCAAATATAGTGCTCCATGATCATGAGGATGGACAGGACAAATCGACATTGCAGTAATTCAGGGTAGTTAGCTCATAAGGTAAAGGACATTAGTAGTTTGCGGCATTCATAGCCCAGTTATTGAACATTTCTGTACCAAGTATGTAGTATTACAGAAAAATGTTCATTAATTGTTTTACATAGAATCAATAGCCTTCTTTTCCTAGTTACAAAGCATTATTAAATAATCGCATTCTTTTCCAGTTACAAAGTATAGCATGGTTAATTAATCATTTGTCATTCCAATATAGTAAGAATCATTAGCCTTCTCCTAATTACAAAGCATTATTAAACAGTCGCATTCTTTTCCAGTTACAAAGCATAATTAAGAATCATTAGCCTTCTAATTACAAAGCATTATTAAACAATCACATTCTTTCCCAATTATAAAGCATAGCATAATTAATTAATCATTTGTCATTCCAATAGTAATAATCATTAGCTTTTTCCTAATTACAAAGCATTATTAAACAATCACATTCATTTCTAATTATAAAGCATAGTTAATCATTTGTCATTTCAATATATAGTAAGAATCATTAGCCTTCTCCTAATTACAAAGCATTATTAAACAGTCGCATTATTTTCCAGTTACAAAGTATAGCATAGTTAATTAATCATTTGTCATTCCAATATAGTAAGAATCACATTCTTTTCCAGTTACAAAGTATGGCATAGTTAATTAATCATTTGTCATTCCAATACAGTAAGAATCATTAGCCTTTTCCTAATTACAAATCATTATTAAACAATAGCATTCTTTTCCAGTTACAAAGCATAGCATAATTAATTAGTCATTTTCCAAGTGACATATTATTTATTGCTGATCAGCATTACTCAGAACTTTCTCAAACTGGTATCACTATTTGGGACTGGTAATACACTTTTTTTGTTAGCAATGCATTGCGTTGGGATCGATAATTAATTGCTGAGGCATAACACTATTTGCTTTTGACCTATTGCTGCAAATGAGGATAGGTAACGTCATTCGTCATGAGTCAGCTGTAGCAAGGTTATGTAACAAGTCAGTATATGTGATCACATTTATAAATGATAAACACAAATGGGTAAAAAAAATAAAAATGCATGTACTAGAACAGGTATAATAGGTAACAGGTTTAGTAAGTATCATGAAAAGCTTCTCCTGGAAAAAATACAAAATGGATTATTGACCTGAAAGAAGAAACGCACACTATGCTGAAAAGTAGTGAACTTCAAATTAACAGGTAGTGAAATGTGTATAAAATGTGTTCCATAGCTGTCCTTTCCAAAACTTTCCGTCATCCTACGATGCAATATAACACCTGCTGTCAAAACAAACTGCAACAAATACTTAAACAACTACATAGCCTAAATACATAACTTTAACATTATCCTCATCTGTAAAGAAAAAACTTCATTACCAATCACTTCATTATCCACATTATCATAACTTCATTATTATCATCACCTGTAAAGAAAAACTTCATTATTCATAATAGCATATTCTTCATTATTATTCATCAGCATTCATTATCATCTGCAAAAAAAAATCACTTCATTACTCATTATACAAGTATTCCTTATCTCTGGCATATTTCTTCACTAAAACTAAGATGTGTAGTTCTGTCTGACAGCCTGCATCAATCACCTTGTATTCTGAAAGAAAAAATTAGTTAAGACTGCTATTCTACGATGAGTATAGTATATTCTTGTTAATGTTTGTTAATCCTGATCCATTTACTCTTCCCCACAAAGTTATTGCATCTTCTTTCGTTTATTCCGTAGGTGAAATTCCCATTTCTGTTGAATTTATTTCTTACACGCATCATTTCTTTCTGAAATTGATGAACAAAGATTACTGTCTTGCATTTAAATCATATACCCACTAAATAATGTTTGGTTTATGGTGACATAATTAACCATACAGCATAACATGACAGAAAACGTAATATGTCAAAGACATTGACAGTGTTCAGATGCAAAATGTACAGAGAATATCACAATGCAGCAGCAAAAAGAAAAATGTAAAACAGTCACGATGTTGAGATGTCATAAGGCAAAAAATGTCAAAGTCGACTGGTGTGTGTTATATCTTAACTATTTCACAGTGCATACAAACAAAACTGGAATACAATCATACACACAAAAAAATGGAAAATGTGCACGGTCTGATGTGTAACGACAAGAAAAGCGACCTGCTAACCTTACCTTGTCGGGCACTTGCCAAGAAAAAATACGATAATCATCAGTAATTAGTTAGGTGAATATAATTGCATTAGTAAATGGCATCATAGTGTGTTGAAGCATAAAGTGTCTTCATTCAATAAGCGGTTTAATGTTTGAGATATGGTGATTGCCTTTCGATTTTCTGGTTCTCAAAGTTTCGACGTGTACAACATTGGGGTGAGGGATGCTGCGAATCCGATATGGACCTGCGTATAGAAGTTCAAATTTACTGCACTTACCTTTTAATTTACTGGATAAATAGTGTGTACGTACTAATATTTTCTGTCCAACGTGAAAGTCGCGCCGTCTACAAACCTGTTTTTGCTGTCTTCTCCGGCGCTCTGCGGCACGTTTGATGTTGTTCAGCGCAATGTCAATTATTTCGTGGTGTCTTAGTCGACGACATTTAGGGAAGTTTACAAATTCTTTAACTTTGTTTGGTGGTTCAACGTTTTTCAATATAACAGACGGAGATAGCATAGTGGATTCATTTGGAATGGAATTAATTACATCTTGGAATGAGAGTATGTGTGTATCCCAATGAATATGTCTTTTGTGGCAGTATATTCGGCACAGCTTACCAATTTCTTTCATTAACCGTTCACAAGGGTTCGAAGAAGCATGGTACTTGGATATATAGATCGGAGAAATGTTTCTGGCTCGTAACATGCGTGTCCATACGCCACATCGAAATTGTGATCCATTGTCAGAAATTACTTTCATCACATGCCCTACATGAAATAGAAAATGTTTTACAAATGCTTTCGAAACAGTTTTAGCAGTAGCTTTGCGTAATGGAGTGAAAGTAACAAATTTTGAAGTGAGCTCAACAGCGACAAATCTGTAGCAAAAATCTCTGTTAGCTCTCGGAATCGGACCAAAAATGTCTACTGCGGCCATGTGTCTTAATTTAATAGGTACAATGGGATATAAAGGAGGAATATGTGAAGTGGTGTCTGATTTAGCTTCCTGGCAAATTTTACAAGACGCTAAAACTCGTCGTATACGTTTCTCCATGTTGGCAAAATAACAGTTCTGTCTCAGTATAAGAAAACATTTTCTTGCTCCGTAATGTGCGTAACTTAAATGAGTGTACCAGAT
This sequence comes from Schistocerca serialis cubense, assembly GCF_023864345.2. Lineage (NCBI taxonomy): Eukaryota > Metazoa > Arthropoda > Insecta > Orthoptera > Acrididae > Schistocerca > Schistocerca serialis. The sequence continues at coordinate 547,494,888 of NC_064642.1, forward strand.
TAATTTGTTAACCAGTTCGTCAGGAATGCATAATAACCAATTGTTGCTGTCAGGATGAGGGCGGCGAAACAGAATGTCATTGCGTACAGTGTAATGGTTTCTAATCGTAACATTATTCTTATCTTGCCAAAGGTGTTTAATTTCTTTCCACACATTGTCTTTATTTTGTTCTTGTGCTATGTCCTGTAATGACGATGAAATAAAGTTTTCAAATGCAACTTGCTGAATGTACATGACACTGAAATTTGTTTTGCAGAAGTTGGTTTCTACGTCTTGCTGATTGTTGCCGAGAGAACGCGATAGTGCGTCTGCTATAACATTTTGTGTACCGGGAATGTGAACTATTGTAAAATTAAATTCCTGCAAATAAAGTTTCCATCTGCTTAATCTGTCGTGCGTGAATTTGGCCGAAAGTAAAAATTGTATCGCTCTGTGGTCTGTGTAAACGGTGGTATGTCTGCCATAAAGAAAATGCCTAAATCTCGTAAAAGCCCATACAACACATAATGTTTCCAGTTCTGTAACGGAATAATTTCGTTCAGCGGGTGACAAAATGCGGCTTGCAAATGCGATGTTTTTAATTGCTGTAGAACCATCTTCTTCAATTTCCTGGAAAATGTGTACGCCTAAAGCGGTATTGGAACTGTCAGTGGCAATGGAAAAATTTCTGGTAAGATCTGGGTGCGATAAAAGTGGAGCATTCAACAAAGCATGTTTCAGGTTCATGAATTCAGAGTGTGCTTGCTTATCCCAAGACCAAATAGTGTTTTTACCTGTTAATTGGCATAATCTAGGCGTGTCTAAAGCGGAGTGATGAATAAATTTACGGAAAAAGTTAATTAAGCCCAAAAAAACTGCGTAATTGTTTTTTCGTCGTAGGAACAGTAATGTCACGTAGGGCTTGAAGTTTTTCCGGATCAGGTGCAATGCCTTCTGCTGAAATTACGTGTCCAAGAAATTTTATGGAAGTTTTGCCAAAGTGCGATTTACTAAGATTAACTGTGAGTCCTTGTGCATGAAAAGTTTGTAACAGTTGTTCAAGAATCAGATTGTGTTCAGACCAGTTAGCTTCTGCGATAAGAATGTCGTCTACATACGTCGTAATTCTGTCCTTAAGCTCTGTCGGAAGTATTGTGTTCAAACCGCGAATAAAAGCTGCAGAAGAAATAGTTAAGCCGAATGGTAATTTGCAAAATTGATAACAGTCGCCAAAACACAGAAAAGCTGTATATTTTCTGCAATTCGGATGAAGTTGAATTTGCCGAAATCCCGATTTCAAGTCTAGTGTAGAATAAATAGCTGTACCATGAAATTTCTGTAAAAGTTCCTCTAAAGTCTGTGGTCGATCTGTTTCATTAATAATAATGTCATTAATGTGACGTGAATCAAGTACAAGGCGAAGTGAGCCATCTTTTTTCTTAACAATATGTAGCGGGATTATGTACGGACTAACTGCTGGTTCTATAATTCCTTGATCAAGCATATCCTGCAATTCTTTTTTAACTTGTTCTCTGTGAATATATGGAATGGGATAGTGCTTTGCTTTAAATGTATCGTGCTGTTTGACTTGAAATTCATACATAAATCCGGACATAGTACCAGGAATGTTGTCAAAAACTGGAGCTTGCTGTAAAAGTATTTTGTGTAATTGCGTTCGTTCGTCGTCTGTAGTTGCACTGCTTTGTCTAACTTTGTCGGAAATCATTTGCATTACGTCGTAGTCAACTTCGTCTGGAGTATTATAGTTGTGTACGTACGTATCCGTGAACAATGTGGGATTACAGTCTATGTTACGTGTTGCGGAAATGACCTCTGTGCGGTTAATTGTTTGTTCTTCCGCAGATAAAGAGTGCTGAAATTCTAAAGCCAATTGCACATTTTCATCCTTTAACATTAAATAAGAATTTTGAAAATCGATAACTGCGTCGTGTTGTACCAGAAAATTCGTACCTAAAATAATGTCTGTTGTCAATAAAGGAACAATCCAAAAATTAGAGTGGAAAGTATGACCTCCAATACAAAATGATAAATGCGTCTGTAATTTAACGTCTACTCCTTTACTCGGTACTGCTCCTTTCACTTTGGTTTTGCCCAAAGGTAATGTCTGATAAGTATTCTCTTTGTTACACTCGTTAAAAGTCTCCTCATTTATTACTGATATAGGTGATCCGGAATCAATTACTGCTGAAAATTTCGATGAACCAATTTTAATTTCGATAACAGGATGAGAAATGGTTTTCTGAACAAATGGTCTTTCCTGCAAGAGAGTGTCTCTGATATCGTCAAAAGTAATTACATTTTCGTGAACAACATTCTGTGTGTCTAAAGTAGTACTTGTATTATTGGAAGATGCGACCTGTACAGTATCTAGTCAGATTCTATCTGATGTGTTGCTATTTTCAGCTGGATGTTGTGGCATTTCTACTATTTGAACTGTTCTATTACTTCTTCCAGACGTATTACGCTCTGGATGATACCTACTGTCGGGTTCATTCATGAGAATATGTTCTTGTTGATTATTTTGTTGCTGGTAAGACCGACTGTTATTAAACGTATGTTGGTAATTATGCTCATTGTTTTTACGTCTGTCGTGAAAGTCATTCCTACACGGTGCATTACGATAGGAATTGAAATACTGTCTTCTTTGTATGTAGTTATTTCTTTGCTGCCGTGCGTTACTATTTGTTGCACCAGGGACTATACGTGCACGCGGCGGAACATTAAAGCCTGGTTGACCTTGTGCATTACATTGTTGGTTATGCATTCCAACCGGCTGACTTAAATGCTGTTGTGGTGGAAAACGTCTATTGTTACCAAAATGTGTTTCCTGTTGCCGAAAATTTTGACGATATTGATAATCTGAATTTTGCCTGTTATTAAAGTTTTGGTAGTTGTCGTTCCTAAAGCGTCTGTTATCTTTCCTATTGAAATTACGTCCCTGATCATAATTGCTGTACGTTTGTTGACCTTGGTTATTATACGAAAAGTTTTTGTTTACAAAAGAATAATCAGATTGTTGTACTTCCAAGAGCTGTAAAAGATCTCTGAATGCTGAAATGTTTTCTTTTTGCTGACCAGTTAAAAGTGACACTCGTAATGACCGTCGTAATTTGGAAATGCATAATTGTATAAGTGCGGATTCACTGTACGGTTCACTTAGGTACTGGTTTTGTTGGACCATATGCTCAAAAAATTGCGTGACACTGGGAAAATTGGAGTTCTCATAATCTGGCAAACTAATTAGTCGATCTTTAATTCCGCGCTGTGTCGTCTTCGACCAGTACGCTGATAGAAAAGCATTCTGAAATTCCTCTACTGAGTAGCATTGCCTCGCGATCGGTCTCATACGAGTTGCCGGTTCGCCTTCCAAAAAACTGCAAATAAATTCAAGTTTGTGTGTTACAGGCCAAGTCGGTGGAAAAGCAAAACTAAACTGTTGTATCCAATCCAGTGGGTGAATCTATGTTCTGTCGTTTTTAAACACTTTAAACTTTCTTACTGACAGAAAATGTTTGTAATCGAAATTATCGTCTCTGAGTGATGGAACAGGTTCAGGATTGTAAGAGAATCTGTTGAACTCTCTGTAGATTACCCAAATTATACGCGTTGCGCGAGTCTGACAGATGTTCGCAAAGTGGCGTCTGCTGTGATGTGTTATTAACTGAAATACTTTTCATCTCTGTTACTTCTTGTTGTAAACTCGACAATTTTCTACGCAACGTGTTATTAGACGAATCGATCTCATTAATTGTCTGCTGTAAATTTTGAAATTCAGGTGTTTGGTTAAATGAAATCGGTGCAGTATCGTCTGATTTATTATCATTATTACTTTCAATAGCATCAATACGACTGGCTAATTCATCATATTTTTCAGTCAGTATTTTTGCCTGATCATCGGTTTTAGAATCAGTAGCATTAATCTGTTTTTGCAATTTACGTGTAGTTTCATTCAGTTTTTTAACGTCAGCTTGAATTACATCGGAATCCTGTGTTAGTTCTAATTGTTCGAATCTGTCTGTCACTGTTTGAATATTTACTGTGTGTGTATCTGTTTTTGATTTAAGATCAGAAATTTCATCACGTAATTCCGCGTTCAACTGTTTGATGGAATTAATTTCGTCGGACACTGTGGCAATATTATTGTCTACATACGTTTTTGCCTTCGCAAACATTTTACGTTTGTCTTCCTGTCTCTGTGCTGTGATTGTTTCCATGACTTGACGTTTTACTCTGTTTTGATCTTGAATAAATTTGCGGAAACGCGTATCACTGTTTTGTATGTGAAGATTAAAGCGTTCGTCAATCTGAGTATTCTGTTGTTCGAATTTCGCGTCTATCTTTGCGTCCATTGTGCGCGAAACTTCTACCGTCATTGCTTTAAACTCGTCCCGTAATTGTGTAGCTTTTTCAGAGCATTGTTTAGCGACTCCGCTAATTTCGTCTCTGAGTGTTTCTGTTGCAGCTGTTTGCATTTCCCTTAATTCTTGCGCAACAGACCTAATTTCTTCGCTGCTTTTTTTTGAACAAGCCTCAATTTCCACGCGCAACTGTTCCTTAGTGTCATGGCACTGCGCGGCAACGGCTCTAATTTGTTCACTAAGCTGTCTGGAATTGTCGTCTAATTTTTCATTTAACTGTCTGTTCTGTTCCCTAAGTTGTTTAAAATCTTCACTTTGTATGTCTAATTTTTCATTCTGTTGTTTGAAATTTTCATCAATTTTATTAAATTTTTTGTCCTGTTCACTAAATTGTTGTTGTAGCAATCTTGCCATAATTTGTTCAAAGCCAAAGTTAGCGTTTATACTCTCTGTGCTGTTTAGTGGTGGATCTGGAACTCTCTCGCTTACAGTAACCATTTGGTTATGCTGAGATTTAGAAAAAGGTTTGTCAGTCGGATGTACACTGTCAGACACTATTTCGGAATTAAATAGATCCGTCGTACTTTCAGTACACTGTCCATTTTCATTAGAAATATTTGTCTGAACGTTACTTGAATTTTCCAAACCGGGTGTGTTACGCTGGGCAGCGCTCATTACTATAGACCGTTCCGCGTCATCAATTGTCGTCAATTTAACGGAGGAGACAATTGAGTTCGTTTGTTCATCATTAAGATAAAAGTCATCATTAGTGGTTGGAATGCACTGATTGTTAGTGAACGCAGGATTGTCACAATTATTATCGGTCACGTTGTTTAAGTCGGTAATTTCGTTCATAATACCTCGCGATACACTATTCACAGTCTTTCGCGGCATTTTTGCAATAGTCACAATTATTCACAAAACAATAAGCACAAATGCAAAAACAACACACAAATACAACAGAGCAATGAATTGCCGTTGACCTGTAGAAAGAAAGTCACAATATTAGTAAAAGCGTTGCGCCAATTCTAATTATACTTAAGCAAATAAGAGCAGATCTCTGACTGTTTTTCAAAAGACTCTCAACGAAATACGATCCTGGACCGGGTGTCGCAAAGTGTAACCTCCCCACAAAAATTTAAAAGAAATGACAATATTATTTAAGAAAGCTAACCTCCCTAGCAATTAAATTTAATGACAATAAAAATGAGAATCGCAATCTGACTAAAATATAAATTCCTCACAAAAAAAAAAAAAAATGAAAGTCTATTCAGTGATAAGAAAATCTCAGTGATAATGATAATTCAATTAAACCGAAATATCGGTCTTTGGCCCTGTGTAAAACAATCAGAATTAATTTCTTACCTCAGTGAAACTGCTTGTCAAATTTCTGCTCTTATTGTTGCGCACGGCTTGGAGGAACTGCATTGCAAATAATATATTTTTTCTTTTTTTTTTTTTTTTTTTTGAAATTTGACTGAAACCTTTCTTTAAGGGAAGTGGAACGAAATCGTTAGTTCAATTAAATAAAAAATTTTTTTGTAAAATTGCTTTGAAATCAAAATTATTATTGGGGGACTTGTTGGAAATTAATTACAATAAATAAACTTTACATTATCTGATGATTACCTACATTAACAATATACCTCATTCAGCCTCTTGACCAGAATGCCATGTCGACGCTCGCCGACTCCTCACACACTGCTACTACCGACATACTGCTCTGCATGACGACTACCAGCGAACTGCTACTGACAGAGTGCACCGCATGACGACAACTAGCGTACTGCTGGACGCAACTGAACTGAGCTACTGCTACCGACAGAGTGCACTGGCCTACTGCTACTCACGTACTGCTCGCAACACTCGCGCGGTCAAGCGCAGACTAACTACGATAAATGGCTCTCTGGTCAGAGACTCTGCAATGCCTCGCCATCGCCGCCACACAACATACGTGTTTCAACATGTCTCGGTCACCTATTGTTCGCATTGACGGCACTTTGAACAGTGGACGTTACATTTCAGATGTGTTACGACCCGTGGCTCTACCCTTCACTCGATCCCTGCGAAACCCTACATTTCAGCAGGATAATGCACGACCACATGGCGAAGGTCCCGTACGGGCCTTTCTGGATACAGAAAATGTTCGACTGCTGCCCTGGCCAGCACATTCTCCAGATCTCTCACCAATTGAGAACGTCTGGTCAATGGTGGCCGAGCAACTGGCTCGTCACAATACGCCAGTCACTACTCTTGATGAACTGCGGTATCGTGTTGAAGCTGCATGGGCATCTGTACCTGTACACGCACACGCCATCCAAGTTCTGTTTGACTCAATGCCGAGGCGTATGAAAGCAGTTATTACGGCCAGAGTTTGTTCTTCTGGGTACTGATTTCTCAGGATCTATGGACCCAAATTGCGTGAAAATGTAATCACATGTCAGTGCTAGTATAATATATTTGTCCAATGAATACCCGTTTATCATCTGCATTTCTTCTTGGTGTATCAGTTTTAATGGCCAGTAGTGTAGTTATCCTACCAGGGGAAGGGGATATACAGTTTAACATTGAAGGTGAATTTTGCGTCGTTCCTAACAAATCTTAACACCATTCGGAGGTGAAAGGTAGTTTAGTAACAGGCTGAAAAATTCTATGTCCCGGACGGGATTCCATTCTTTGATCCTTCGATTTCCAGACGTAAATTGTACCATTAGAGCGCTATGCCCAGCATTTTCAATGATTCGATGTCCGCCGCGATACAACAACCGCCTCTCTTTGTCATCCATTAACGGATCCGGAATACTTAGACCTGCGGCGGAAACGAATCATCGTGCAAATGCAATACGGCAAAGCTGGTAAACCAGTGGCGCATAAGAAATGGCGAACGCTCGTGCCACAATGCCGGAGAATCGCAAATCCTGCCGGCTGGCGAACGCTCTCCGTAATTACATTGTGCGGAGGGCTTTATTGCTGAGCCGGTTACTTACTCCCCCGCTGCTGCGAGACGCCGAAACAGCTTTTGCTGCTACTTAACCACGCGCTGCCGCTGTTATTCCTGATATACCAGCTTTGGCCGCCACGAGTTGTGTTGTGGTTCTCGTAATAACGTGACGGCCAAATAATTCCGCAGGCGTGCAGCCGCGAGCGATCCCACAGCGGGGAGGCAAATGTAATTTATCCGCTGGTGTGCATTAAGAGAGAACTACGGTGTATATTGGAACTGTTCTTCTCTTTAGGCGTTAAAGCTGTCACCATCCCGAAGATTAAGTCCAAAACTGCCTACTAGGCATAGTCATATTGGATAAGTTATTGCCTTATCTTGCGCCGATCTAGGAGAGGGCTCACCCCATCATTTACGGAAGGAAAAAGGAACAGTTCATCTACGTCAATTTCGAAATATTTGATACCTTTCTTTCTTTGTTTATAACATGTTCTGTCTATTCCTCAAACTGGGAAGGTCGTATTTTTTTCTAGATAAAATTAGTGTTTGGCAATTAGCTAAGGGATAAGTGAATGCTGAGTCTTAAAGGCCAAGATCTGACTCACACAGACAAAGGGGTAATTCCTCTAGGATACTCAACATACAAATCATAGCTAGAAATGCATGTTTCTTTGAATGACTGAAGAAAATTCTTAAAAAGCCAGATATCACTTCCTGAAACTTTTTTTCACATTGAACAAGATGAAATACAGGGTCAAACTCTGTCAACCTAAAGAAGTGCAGTAACAAGCAATTTCTTACTTAATCTTATTTACACTAACACATCTTGCGCGTTTCCACCCATCCTCCATTCAAGGAATGCAGTTATACCTTAACCATTATTAAGTTTGTGTCGACTGCAGTTAAAATACTAAGCGAAACAACCACCACAGCTAGATGCACTTACATTTATTCTATGTGTGTTGCATTTACACATATAAAAAAAGTTCTGGATCACCTCGGTTCCGAGAGTACCGGAACCTGTACAGAAAATTGGAATAGAGATCTTCCTCTCTTCTTATTGATCATGAAAACCACACATTGCATGTTGTACCATCTTACAGCCCGACCTTCATAGGTGGTGGTCCATATTGCTGTACACAGCGGTACCTCTAATACCCAGTAGCACCTTCGCTTGCATTGATACATGCCTGTATAGTCGTGGCATACTATCAAGTTCATCTAGGCACTGTTGGTCCAAATTGTCCCACTCCTCAACGGCGATTCGACGTAGATCCCTGAGAGTGGTTGGTGGTTCACGTCTATCCCAGGCATGTTCGATAGGGTTCATGACTGGAGAACATGCTGGCCACTCTAGTCGAGCGATGTCGTTATCCTGAAGGAAGACATTAAAAAGATATGCACGATTTAGGTGCGAGTTGTCGTCCACGAAAACGAATGCCCAGCCAATAGTCTACCGATATGGTTGCACTATCGGTCGGAGGATGGCATTCATGTATCGTACAGCCGTTACGGCGCCTTTCAGCTGCGCACGTCGGCGCCACATAATACCACCTGAAAACATCAGGGAACGTCCAGATTTCTGCACTCGCTGGACGGTGTGTCTAACGCGTTCACCCTGACCGGGTTGCCTCCAAACACGTCTCCGACGATTGTCTGGCTGAAGGCAAAAAAAAAAAATGGTTCAAATGGCTCTGAGCACTATGGGAATCAACTGCTGAGGTCATTAGTCCCCTAGAACTTAGAACTAGTTAAACCTAACTAACCTAAGGACATCACAAACATCCATGCCCGAGGCAGGATTCGAACCTGCGGCCGTAGCGGTCTTGCGGTTCCAGACTGCAGCGCCTTTAACCGCACGGCCACTTCGGCCGGCGGCTGAAGGTATATGCGACACTCATCGGTGCAGAGAACATGATGCCAATATTGAGCGGTCCATTCGGTTTGTTGTTGGGCCCATCTGTACCGCGCTGCATGGTGTTGGTTGCAAGGATGGACCTCGCCATAGTCGTCGGGAGTGATGTTGCGCATCATGCCGCCTATGGTGTACAGTTTGTCGTAACACGACGTCCTGTGGGTGTAAGAAAAGCGTTATTCAACATGATGGCGCTGCTGTCAGGGTTCCTCAGAGCATAATCCGTAGGTAGCGGTCATCCACTGCAATAGCGGTCCCTGAGCTGCCTGAGCGAGGCATGTTATCGACAGCTCTTGTTCTGTATCTCCTCCATGTCCGAACATCATTGCTTTGATTCACTCCGAGGCGCCTGGACACTTCCCTTGTTGAGAGCCCTTCCTGGCACAAAGTAACAATGCGGACGAGATCGAACCACGGTATTGACTGTCTAGGCATGGTTGAACTACAAACAACACGAGCCGTGTACCTCTTTGTGCGGGTTTAGTGACATCTTTGAACAGTCAAAGGGGCTGTGTATGTGATACAGTATCTATAGTCAACGTCTGTCTTCAGGAGTTGGAGTTCTGGCAGCCGAGGTGATGCAAAACTTTTTTTTGATGTGTGTATATGCATAGAACACATGTTTATCGATTCTCTATTAATTGTGCTGCATCTCGAAAAGGTGCGAGGAACACATCAGACACGTCTGACTTGGACAGACAGAGATATCTGCTATAGCTGTATATAGTATCAAAGAAAAGCACACCTTTGATTTAGAGAACACCAGGGTGCTGTGCCGAGCCGGGAGCTCTTGGGACACCGTCATTAAAGAATCGACAGAAATACGGATCCAAAAGAATCTTGTGAACAGGGGCGAAGGTTATCACCTTAGCGCGACCTGGAATCCAGCATTAGGCGCAATACGCCGTGAACGCTCCAACAACCGTCCAGCTCGCTAGACGCGACCGGAATGCCCTGACGGAGACACGAACGGCGCACCCGCTTCCCCCTCCACCCCTCCCGACGGCTCTACTGGATCCAGCCTCGTGCGGCTATGTGGTGAGGGCACGCCGCAGGTATAAAGGGACCGGCATTCGCATAGTCTCTGCACTTCGCCATAAGATGATGAGTTTGTCACTCGTCGAAACGTTGCAGTTTGAAGATAGTGCCACCCGGTTGGAAGCACGAGAACTATTCACTAGCTGTATACGCGGGAAACCATACATTCACATAATCTTAGATCTTGTCAGTAGATGCAAAATGTATTCTACTACAAGCTAAAGCTAATACACTGGCACAGAGTTACTATAACGAAGGAAATGGATTGCAGTTCATTTTACTGGGTAAAAACTAATATAATAATTAATGTTGCTATTTTATTTTCATCAAGATATGTGTCGTGGAGTATGTACGGTTCAGTTTAATAGGAGAAGGACCATCAATCTGACACCACGCATTCGTCTTGTAAAGCTCATTACAATACTGATATCGAGAGGTAATGACATCAGTCTGAAAGACTGGAGGCAGCCTGTGAATGCAGTGTGAAATAATATATCACTGTGGAAGTAACTGCTTTGGAATCAAATAGTAGTCAGCTCCATTCATATTTGAAATTCCTCTCCAAATTTCTTATAAACTTTGAAATGCGATGTACGAATTTTTTTGATTTAATACACTCGAAAACGAGAACGTGCAAGAACTTCCTCGATTTCATTAGCACTGTTGAACTAACAGACTTTCAGCTGCAATACGGCGACACCCTCAGAGTAGTTTCGGAATGTTGAAGAGATCTTGGCAAGGAAACTTTCGTGAAAAGACAAGCGTTTTACAGTTACTGAATGAAAGAGTTTAATGCTTTAAAAGATACTTGTGGCTTTAGAACTTGTCATATTGATTCCTTTCCCTTACTTAACATTTTATGACATCACTGGACGTTTGTCAGAAATAATAAAAATTATTATAATTTTATTCATTTTTGTCACACATGACGAGAACATCAATAACACGCTTTCATTTAGTATATATCTTCCTCCAGGAATTGTAACTTTTTGAATAGAAGATTACATTTTTTTGTTTTTTAACCTGAGTATTTAAACAAATTCGCAAGAATTAATTTAAGTCAAGTTCCTGTCCCTTTTAGTTAAGAAACTACGAACGCTCTAAGTTTTATGGGTTAATGGACCAAGCTGTACGTAATTGGCTTCGTTCAGATGGATGCTTCGATGGATGATTTGGTGATGGAATGCCCATAGAAGTAAGGTGTTCCAAAGAGTGTCCATTTTCCTGAATGAACAAATGAAGTGCCTCCTAAGCCATCTGCGAATGAGATACAAAGTTGCTGGTGGCACTAAGCTCCAAGCTTCATCGATGCACTGACTGAAGCCGAGGTCGTTTCAACTTCCTGGATGATGGGTAGGGCACTGTGGTAAGAATAGTGTCGTCTTTATCCGATTTAACGCTAGCGGATTTTTGTGCTGATATTTAAAGATCTTGTTTGTGTCACCGAACTACAGTCTGGAACCGCGTTGCCGCTACGGTCGCAGGTTCGAATCCTGCCTCGGGCATGGATATGTGTGATGTCCTTAGGTTAGTTAGGTTTAATTAGTTCTCTCAGTTCTAGGCGTCTGATGACCTCAGAAGTTAAGTCGCATAGTACTCAGAGCCATTTGATTTATGTCACCGAAACCACTATCCCAGATAACTACAAGCAAGGTTTGTGGCTCCATTGCTAAAGTCAAATGAAGTTTATTCAAATTAATTAATGCAGAGTTGGTTTCAATACATCAGCTACATGTTGGGAAAAAATTCTATTTAAAAATTTATAACTCGGTACTGTAACTCCATGGGAAGTTACTACATAAACTATGTTAATAATTCTGCAGAAAAAATAACGTCCCTTATCTTTGCCTTTCTAAATGAATATTACATCCATATATTATATTGTACGTTACAGAGGAAAACACCTCCAGAGGATAGTAGAAGGCTCGTAACATGCGGTATGATCACGAACCAAGAGTAATAAATGAGAGAAGAAGACCGAAAGAGAATAGATATGATTTAAAAGGATGTAAGGCAGGGATGCAGTTTTTCTTCTCTTATGTCAACGTGTGGCTTTTAGAAGTAATTACGGAATAAATGTAAACGTTCTGACGCCGGATTGAATTCGGTGTGAGAGAATATCATAGATATGGTGAACTTAAGGTATTCTTAGAGTTAGTGAAAGTGAGAAAGAATTACCGGAACTTTTGAATAGAATGAAGTGTTTAATGATCACAGAATACGTATTGTAAATAAATGGAAGAATGACATAAATGAAATTTGAAATAACCTTTACATCACGTAGCAAACAAAGTGAAAGAATTGTGGTAGTCTGGAACCAAACCAGCATATGATGGGCGAAGCAAGTAGCACAGGCAATGAAAGCATTCTCCGGTAATATAACGAGGCCTTAATTCGAGGAAATATTTCCTGGGATTGTAAGTCTGAAGAACACAGTTGTATGTAAGTGGCTCTTGCTTTGAGATGTGGTGTTAAAGGAGGCTACTTAAAATTAAATGGACAGTTAAGAACTGGGAAGTGCTCCGCTGAACAGGCGAGGCGAGTAATATGTCGATAACACTAATTAAAAGAAGGGATAGTATGATAGGTTACGTGATAACAAATCGGGAAATATTTCTCATTGAACTAGAGGTAGTCGCAGGAGACAAAATAAACTTCTTTCACTTCACGTCAATGGTCACAATTTGTCATAAGGCTATCGGTTTCTGCCTCAGATGTTTTGTAAAACAGGTAGTCTGATGACAAAAAAATTTGTGAGATGACAAAAAAATTTGTGACCATAGACGTGAAGTAAAGGATATTTATTCTATATTCAGGTCACTGTTCAATACCCGACTACATCGCAGCTTGCAGAAGGCAAAGAAAATATGCGGCAATATATCCAAAAAAAATTAAGGATGTAGGGCGTAAGTGCTACTCTGAGATGAAGATAGGGTATCGCAGTGGAGCGCATCAAGGAAGTCGGAAGACTGGTGGAAAAAATGAGAAACGTAGACTAGTATTGCTTCCAGTACACTCCTTAGTGAAGGGGGTCTGCTTTGAAAATGAAACGATGGTGTATAAAATCTTCTCGGTGAAACGATGATGCATGTATTCTGTTATGCTATGACTGTGTGCTGTCCTGTAATCACAACTTCGTCTGATACTTGATCCAGTTTCACCGTCTATCGTTGACTTTCTGAATGTCTCCAGGTTCACTTCATTAGAGGCAGAATGTGGTAAAGAAAGAAATATTGGTTTTTATGATTTCTTTCAGAAAGTGTAAGGCAGACAGCACGTAGAACACTAGTGCGACCCAGTCTTGAGTACTGCTCGAATGTTTGGGATCACCACCAAGTCGGATAGAAGGAAGACATATAAGCAGTTCAGAAGCGGGCTGCTAGATTCGTTACTGGTAGAAGAATATTGAGAAAGCTGACCGCATCATGATCCTAGTGCCGCCAACGTACGTTTCGCGGAAGGACCACGAACATCAGAGAAACTGGAGACCATTCGTTGATGTATAGAAAGTCGATTTCCGTTGAGTAGGAAGCGAAATGCTAAGTAGTTGTACAACGTACACTCCGCTACATACCCTATGGTGGCTTGCGGTGTGTGTGTGTTGACGTAGATGAAAATTTCTGTATATTTTAATTACGTTTTTAAATTTTAATGCCAAGACATGAGCGCTACCATTGTAAAAGCGATCTGAAGTAGAACAAATTAACTGTTACTACTACAACAACTGCTGCTGCTGCTCCCACCGCAACTATTTTAAACGTATTGAAGCTCGTACGAACATACGCCAAAAAAAGTTAATTGGGAGACTGGCCTCCCAAAAAGGCATCTAGACCGATGCATCTAGATCTAACTGCTTCTAGAGGTAGTTCTCTCAGTTGCCCTAAGATTTCGTGACACAAATGTCAGAAGAAAAGTTCAGGAAGAATGGGAGAAAGGAGGACAGATTACTACAATAGAACATTTTAGGATGATGAACGAAACATTGATGTTGCTAACTCCACGGAAGGAACTGTACGACTGCTATCATCGATTCACAATAACCAATATCTCCATGAAACACTCAAAGGCGGTAATCAAACTGTGGTCCCCTGTTACTGGACTTAAGAAAATTGCACAAGGCGAGAAACAAATTACAGAAAAGTGTTACCATGGAAGGCAGAAACTGACCATTAACAAGCGTGACCTGGCACAAATCTATTTCAATTAATTCTACAACATCTTAATTCTATAACATCTGTAATTTAGTGGATTAAAAACATATTAGTTTCCACAATGAACTGAAAAACAAACCACTGGATGATAAAAATGCAGTATTCCGAATATAAGTTCAACATATACTGTTGTGTCAGAGCAACAACAGGAAATTTTGCAAGGTTGCGTTTATCTTGCCACAAAACATAGTAAAGTAGCAACAGTGTACAGAATACAGACCGTAATCAACTGCAACATGCATTACGGTAGACAAAAAATCCTTCGTTTTTTTTTCCAATTTAACAGACTTGCACACACACACACACACACACACACACACACACACACTCTTACAACTGGTTAATGTGCTTAGTATGGGGTGTGACCACCTCTGGCACCAATACATGCCTGACAGCACGGAACATGATGTGAATGATTTCATCAATCACATGTTGAGGCAATAACGCTCATTCCTCCTGCAGAACTGCCCACCGTCTTGGAGAGGTGTTGGTGAATGCTAACGTGATTCAGTCCGTCTCCCTACTGCATCTCAGACATGCTCTATGGCATTCAAACATGGTGAGCGATCAGGCCATCCGTGCTCTATGAGATCGAGCGTTATAGTCCGTTAGTATGAAGATGAGTCCACAGCACCTGGCAGTAACCGCGCATAATATCCCAAAATCACCTCACGGCACATGACAACGGTTAAAGCTTGCTGATTCACACCATTGAGGACACTCCTCCATATCTCTTTTCCACAATGCTTGGGTCCCGAAGTCGTGTTCGACGTGCCCTGCAGTGGCGAATCCGTCGGGAATCACTCTCCAGACCAAACCGGAACTCATTTGTGAAAAGAGTATTGGCGCACTATTCGACCGTCCAGGTGGCATATTGACGGCTCCACACTAGGCGTTTCCTTCTGTGAAGATACGCCAGAAGTAAACAGACAGCAGGTCACCAACATTGGCGACTCTCCCACTTCCATTCTTCCTATGGCCCTCCACAGCAGAATATCTGTAGGTGTCTTCTCCGTGCCATACAGCACCGACTGTGTCTGTGTACACAGCGATTGTGGATGTGGAACTACTCTGCAAACGCTACCCAGCCTGAAAGGTGCCCTGACGTCATTCCTGATGTGGTAGTCCTTTGATCGGAATGCGATCTTCCTTGCAGAACACTATCGTAACCCCATCTGTGGACAGTTTGTATGACGATACCGTGAATTAGACACGGACGGGGTAATAGCAGTTTGTTGCTTTCATTTTGGACACCAGTGAATATCAGCTCAGATCATTCCCACTTGACAATAGTAATAATTTTTCCTGTGGAAAAGGCAGCAAAAAGAGAAAGGAAAGATAATTTATTAGGATAGTATTTAGAAAAGAAGAAGAAAGGGAAGTACTTCAAAAATTATTCCACAAGGAAAAAAATGGAGTACTCGTCATACAGCAATAACAATTACTTTATTAATTTATTTTGTATCTACAAGATACGTCTCAATTAAGTACACCAATAGATAACGTATTACCCTACGCCTTGGAGTATTTTGACCAAACAATAATAGTAACAATACCAACAGTATTAATAAGAGCAATAATGGAAGACAATGCGTTATCTTTCCACAGCTGCTACCACGGTAGGATTACTCTAATTTTCAATTTCTTTGTGTACTACTACAGTATATCATAGACGGATCAAATTAATACAGCTCAGTACAGCGTGTCTGTTTATGTCACTCATTAATACAAGTCGACATACTGAAAAGAACTGCATCTCCATTGTATCATACAACGTGCCAGTGAGATAGCTGCCCGTTATCTTTATTTGAAAACTTGACTTAGTTCACAGTTTTATCAAACAATACATGAGTATATGCGTAAACGATACCAACTACTTAATTTGTACTACTTTTGTTTTATCTTTTATGCGGGTCGTTGTGGCCTAGCGGTTCTAGGCGCTTCAGTCTGGAACCGCGCGACCGTTACGGTCGCAGGTTCGAATCCTACCTCGGGCATAGATGTGTGTGATGTCCTTAGGTTAGTTAGGTTTAAGTAGTTCTAAGTTCTAGGGGACTGATGACCTCAGATGTTAAGTCCCATAGTGCTCAGAGCCATTTGAACCCCTTTTTTTTATCTTTTTCGTTGTCAGATGCAGGTTTACAGCTTGTATCATTTGTACTTCAGCGTTTACTGAGTACATTATGACTACACAACGTTAAAAACCTGAAGAACGAGCAGTAGTCACTGTCCATGCGACATTCGTACAATACCCTGGAATAATCGCTACAGTTTCCTTCTTCGGTGTAAGATCCGTTTCCTTCTTTTGCCCTCGTTCAACTGGATGGCTTATCTCTAATGACCTTGTTGTCGACGGTATGCTAAATCTTCCACCTTTTAAATTTATAGATATTGCTGATTAATGAGACCACGATGAAGGCAGTCTCTACGTCGTAAACAGGTGATTAACATAAGAGCATGGCTCTTTAATCTTCTCTAGCACGCTTCGGAAGCGCGTCCAGTTTTCCTTCTTTCTCTCGCCACTGTGCCAGATTCTGTCCTCTAGGGGAAGATTGTTTCGTATACAGCGTAATTGCCGTTTACGGCTTTACCCTTGTTATCGGTGCCACGGGACACACAAATCACCTGACAAAGTAGCTAGCTACTTCGTCACCTGCTTATGGATTCAGGGTAGCACAACCTTGAGGTAGGCTGCCCAACCGCACCTCAAGGGGTCATTCAGTCGTACAGTAATCCTGTGGATTTCATTATACAAGTTACTTTAAGCCCTTTGGCGTGATAAACAATACAAGTTGCTTGCCAAGCCAGATATTCCTGACGCCATTTGGTTTCAAATCGGACAAACATTTGTGACGTCAAACAACACAGTACAATTAAACTGGTGGGTAAATAACACTGATGTCCGCCACCGTATCTGAGTGGACAGCGCGCCAGCTTGTCATGTCTGAGAGGAGGGGGGGGGGGGGGGGGGGGGGGGGTTCTATTTCCGGCTGGATTAGAGATTTTCTCCATCCAGGGACTGGGTGTTAGTCGTCTCCATCGTCATCCTTTCATCCTCATCGACGCGCAAATCGCCGAAGTGGCGTCACATCAAAAGACTTGCACCAGGCGGTCGGGTCTACCCGCTGGGAGGACCTCGCCGCACGATATTTCATTTCAATAACACTGATAAATGTTATTCGGTTTAGAGTTACGCAGTTGGTGTATTTTTCTTTAACTGGTGTTGAGACCATTGTAGTCACATAAAAGTGGGGCAGTATCACAGATGGATCTGCCTCATACACGTGCTATGGTACTGGATACACGGTGTTCGGTAAGTTCCGTTACGGACTTCTAGAACTTGTAGAGGAGAGTGAGTACATACTACCTTGAATAGGAGCCCAGGTCCAGAAACGTACAGTTTCCGTTCAATGGCGGTTTGAATTCAGATTTGTAACGTGTCAATGTCTGCGCAGGGAAGGAGAAAAGTCTCAAAGTTGCAGTAGGGTAGGCAGGGCGAAGTCTCCTACGGACTAGTCCTCGTGGAGCTCTGGCCGCTGCACTGTAAATTAAAGAGACATCAGGTAGTATGGAGATTGTGTACCAAAACGTGCTTCATAGCTACAATGCCTGTAACACCGTTGATGGTCGCCACATCAAGCCTCCGCTGAAATGCATTAGTAGGGCACTGTACGTAGAATGTAAACTGGGTCCTTTTCTGTTTTGGAATAATGAAAACACGTAATGTTGAAGCAGTAATTCTAACAAATCTGCTTAAGTGTTAAATGTATGTTCCGTTATGTTTCCTTTCGAATTGTTACGTAATAATTGCCCTACGTCACACCTAATTTATTTCCTCAAGCAGAAGTGGATGCGTTGTTACACATCTGAACTAAAACCGTATGTTTTCGGACTTAGATTCATATTCATAATACTATGTACTCATTCCCTTTTACGAGTCCTAGAAATCTGTAACGGGAATTTTCGAATACCCTGTATACAGTACCATAGCACGTGTATGCGGCAGATTTCTGAGTGATACTGCCAAGTTTTTATATCATTACAGTAGTCACAACAGCAACTGAAGGAAAATACACCAACCGCGTTACTCTGTACAACACAACGCTTTTATTATTGGATTCGTGAGTAAGACCGTGCGACTGCTACGGTCGCAGGTTCGAATCCTGCCTCGGGCGTGGATGTGTGTGATGTCCTTGGGTTAGTTAGGTTTAAGTAGTTCTAAGTTCTAGGGGACTAATGACCACAGCAGTTGAGTCCCATAGTGCTCAGAGCCACTTGAACCATTCGTGAGTAAGGTCGTTGCGTTATCAATCGGTTTAATAAGCAAAATAGATACGCATATCATAGACTAAGTCACCGGCAGTATATTGTTCTCCACTGTTTACAATAATCTGCCAACGGTGGTTGACTTCTGGATTCCACTGCTGTAGAAATCGGATGGTTTTCAGGCGAAGATCTCGTCGAACCATTTTCGCAGTGCATATTCATCCGGAGAGCAGAATACGGGCGGGCCTTATCGTGGAGTAGCATCACTTCTTGCAGTTTTCCTGGTTGTTGTTCTTGAATTGCCTCTGCAAGACTTCTCAGTTGTTGACTGTAATGGTTACACCTCGAGGAAAGAATTCGTGGCACACCACCGTCGCTCTTCCACCAGATGCTTAGCATTAGCATTTGTGGATGCGTGCAGGTCATTGTACAGGAAATTACTGCTTTGAGCTCGACCATGACTTTATTTTCCTTATTTTACCACAAAGACACCATCTCCGTGACCAGCTACGACACAGGACGGGAATGACCAGTGTTGGTAATGAGATAATTGGTGACGAGCAAGAAGAGATGCACATATGCCCACCAGCTGATTTTTGTTATTTTGGGTCAGAGCATGTTCTACGCATAGATCCGATGGTGGAATGGTTACAGTTCATCACTTTCTCCAGTTCTCGAGTGCTCTGACGTGGAACATTGTGGATTAATGCGTTCAAACGATTTTCATCAACCCTGAAAGTGGAAAGTCACATGTCAAAAAGACCCACCTTAACCTGAGAAAACCGTTTTCTTCCCATGCTCTGTCCAGTAGCATTACCATCACACACGGCGCAAATTTTTCCTGGCTCCCTTCGCTACTGTCACCCGCTACTGAATCCAAACAGAAGAATATGTAGGAAACGTTCCGATTTCTTCACTTGGCACTCCATTTTCTAGCCTCCATAGCTTCACTCATTATCTCTAAATGACAATATGTTAACTCAGATAGCATCACTGAAGGACAAATAAGAAATGACAGTCTGTAAATAAACTCATAACAACCAGAATACCAACAATCAAAAGAGAAACCCTACGAAGTTTCGAACAAACTAATATATTTATATTCCTTGTTTAATACAAACTACAGAGTGTTGTTTTTACTTGTTTAATATACGACGAGGAGATCTGACAAGCGTAGACGTCACCAGATACAATACCATAGTTGCCGACATCCCTCTGAATGCACTGTGATCTACTAATGAAGTAAAAGAATGATTGTTCAATTAAATCTGTGTCTGCAAAAATCCAGTCAGTCCCTTATTGATGACACTAGACAAGCAAATTTTTATGAAATGAGTCAAGACTTCATATTACCTGTCCTACCATTGTAAACATTGGTAAACATAAATGCAGTCAGAATGTTCATGAAAAATAATAACCAGCGCATGATTTATACCATCTTGCGAATCAAAAAAGCCGCGAAAATAAACCCAGTCAGCACGTTGGTGAAAAATAACTGAGTATCATTGCATAATTGGGTGTTTGATGGCCAGCGGAATTGTCCAAACTCAGAAGAGTGTCCCTGGAAACAATCCGTAGCAATTATGGAGGAGTAGAGTGTCGCATTGTCCTGCTGGAATTGCCTAAGTCTTTCGGAATGTACTATGGACACGAATGGATTTAGGTGATTCAAGCAGCATGCTTACGTACGTGTCACCTGTCAGAGTCGTATCCAGACGGTTGATGGGTCCCATAACACTCCAACTGCACACATCCCAATACACATCCCAATACCCTTACGGAGCCTCCACCAGTTGAACAGTCCCCTTCTGACATGCAGCGTCCATCGATACGTGAGGTTGTCTCCACATCCATACACTTCCATCCGCTCATTACAATTTGAAACGTGACTGGTCCGACCAGGCAACATGATTCCAGCCATCAACAGTCCAATGTCGGTGTTGACGGGCCCAAGCGAGGCGTAAAGCTTTGTGTCGTGCAGTCATCAAGGGTACACGAAATGGTCTTCGACTTCGAAAGCACGTATCGATGATGTTTCGTTGAATGGTTCGCACGCTGACATTGTTGGTGGACCAGCATTGAAATCTACAGGAATTTTCGGAAAGGTTGCACTTCTGTAACGTTGAACGATTGTCTTCAGTCGTCGTTGATCCCGTTCTTACAGGATCTTTGCCGGCAGCAGCGACGTCGGAGATTAGATGTTTCATCGCTACGTCGGAGATGCTGTGTCCCATCACTCGAGGGCCGACTATAACACCACGTTCAAACTCCGTTAAATCTTGATAACCTCCTATTGTAACAGTAGTAACTGACCTGACAACTGCGCCGGACATTTGTCTTATATAGGCGTTGCCGACCGTAGTGTCGTATTCTGCCTGTTTACATTTCTCTGTATTTGAATACGAATGCCTATACCAATTTTTTTGGCACTTCAGTGTATGTTCATGGTTTAGAATACTTAGGTGATGTGTATTTACAAAACAATATTTCGTGTTTTTAGGACACGAAAAAGATACAAACTATTTGTAATGAAAAATTTGCTTTGAGCTTAGCAAAAAATAATTCTATGGTCTATCAATGTTGGAAAATACTAATTTCAAATACAACTGCTAGCGCAGAAACATTCTCCGATATTGATGATGCTTAAAACAGCATGGCTGTTCGTGTCAATATCAGCCCACACTCGACCTCTGTAACTAAGTGTACTTCAGTTATAACCACCCGGTAGTTTCGTACTTGTGCACTACATAAAGATTTACAGTTCTTGCTTGTTTCTATTGCTCTGTACTTTTATAATTTTAGTCATTTTCGATGACTAGTTATTTAGATGAGTGTAGCCCGCGGTGCAAAAGCCTTCTCTATTTTCTCCGTACGTACAGTGAATATGAACTTGAACCACTCAATTTCCGTAATGGATAATGATACTGAAAATATTTCGAAATTCGTCGAGACATCAAGAACATATAGTAGAAGGTTCGATGATTTACCATGAACAGAAATTGTAGAAGTGACCATACCCGCAACTGGTACTTTCATACCCAAAAAAAGTGTTTCTCCTGTTTCCTCTGGAACAGCCCAAGAGTAAATGGTTCTTTTACAATCTGCCTAAATCCTACTCCACACCACACCAAATCCCAAAGGACCATATCCTCAATTTTCATGGGCTGGACGATGTACATAGTGCCTAAATTTTCACCCTATAATGTAAAATAGCTACTGTAACCCTTTCGTCAGATAGGTATAAGAACGGTTGTTAGGCCAAGGGCTATCAAAAACACTTGACCCTATATCTCTCTGATCAGTAAAACGCGAGATATGATCCCTGGCCGGCCAGTGTGGCCGTGCGGTTCTAGGCGCTTCAGTCTGGAACCGCGTGACCGCTACGGTCGCAGGTTCGAATCCTGCCTCGGGCGTGGATGTGTGTGATGTCCTTAGGTTAGTTAGGTTTAAGTAGTTCTAAGTTCTAGGGGACTGATGACCTCAGAAGTTAAGACCCATAGTGCTCAGAGCCATTTGAACCATTTATGATCCCTGAAAAATCACATTTTCGTGCGTGCCTTTTTGAACATATTGGCAACGAGCACTGTCGTGCACTGTCTCATTCACATAATCTTTACTTCTCCCTGATAAACGGGTTTCACATGGTTATACAGACATAAAAAAAAAGTTTTGCATCACGTCGGTTGCGAGAGTTCCAGAACCTTTACAGAACATAGGAATAAAGATAGCCATAAGTATCATTTCCACAATTATTATTGCTCATGAAAACCACACATTGTATGTTGTACCACCATACAGCGGGACCTTCAGAGTTGGAGGTCCAGACTGCGTACACACCGGTACCGCTAATACCCAGTAGCGCGTCCTCTTGCATTGTTGCGTGCCTGTACTCGTCGTGGCATACTATCCACAACGTCATCAAGGCGCTGTTGGTCCAGATTATCCCACTCTACTCCCTCAGAGTGGTTGGTGGGTCACGTCGTCAACAAACAGCCCTTTTCAATCCATCCCAGGCATTTTAGATAGGGTTTATGTCTGGAGAACATGCTGGACTGATGTCGTTATCCTGAAAGAAGTCATTCACAAGATGTGCACGATGGGGACGCGAATTGTCGTCCATGAATATACGACTGCCTCTCCAGTATCCTACCGATATGGTAGCACTATCGGTCGGAGAATGGCATTCACGTATCGAACAGCTGTTACAGCGCCTTCCATGACCAACAGTGGCGTGCGTCGGCCCCACATAATGTCACCCCAAAACAGTAGGGTAACTCCACCGTGCTGCACTCGCTGGACAGTGTGTCTAAGACGTTCAGACTGATTGGATTGCCTCCATACACGTCTCCGACGATTGTCTGATTGAAGGCATATCGGTGAAGAGAGCGTGATACCAGTCCTGAGCGGTGTCGTTGGGTCCATCTGTACCGCGCAGCATGGTGTCGTGGTTGCAAAGACTGATATCTCCATGGACGTCGGGATTGAAGTTACGGCTCATGCAGACTATTGCGCACAGTTTGAGTCGTAATAAGACGTCCTGTGGCTGCACGGAAAGCTTTATTCAACATGGTGACTTTGTTGTCAGGGTTTCACAGAGCCATAATCATCCGTTAGCGGTCATCCACTGCAGTAATAGCCCTTGGGCGGCCTGAGCGAGGCATGTCATCGACAGTTCCTGCCTCTCTGTATCTCCTCCATGTCTGAACAACATTCCTTTTGTTCACTCCGAAACGCGTGGACACTTCTGTTGCTGAGAGCCCTTCCTGGCACAAAATAACAATGCGGACGCTATCGAACCGCGGTATTGAGTGTCTAGGCATGGTTGAACTGCAGACAACACGAGCCATGTAAATCATTCCTGGTGGAATGGACACCCTCAGTCTTATAGCCGCTGTTGATGCATGATTGTTTACATCTTTGGGCGGGGTCCGCAGCTCGTGGTCGTGCGGTAGCGTCCTCGCTTCCCGCGCCCGGGTTCCCGGGTTCGATTCCCGGCGGGGTCAGGGATTTTCTCTGCCTCGTGATGACTGGGTGTTGTGTGATGTCCTTAGGTTAGTTAGGTTTAAGTAGTTCTAAGTTCTAGGGGACTGTGTCAGCAGCTAGTGTCAGCAGCTAGTGTGTACTGCTGAGAAGCTACCGTTTCTTAAGGTAGGGATGTGAGAGACCCAGGAGGCGGCGGCCCGTCACCACCCACGCAGCCGAGCCTCCGCCCCCTCGGCGTGTTTAATTTCCGGCCAGCCGCTCCACAGGGAGCAGTGGACCTCAGAGCGACGCTCCGAGCCTCAGACAGCGGTCGCGGATCCTCCCGAGACCTGCGTATCCCCTGCCAGTAGCTGCCATGTTAACCCTAATGGAATACCTGAGCTACATCCGGAGTACGAAATTATTTGGGTCGTTGCGAGGGCCACCGCTGCCGTACGCTACTGCAGTTTTTCGATTTAGCTCCGTGAATAGTTACATCTTTCCGATTACGGATCTCTCTATGAATACGTGAATCACTGCTTCCCGCCTTTCCATCCTTGTCACCTCCAAAACCAAAAGCTGAAAAATGGAAAAGACTTTGAAAGGCGTCTGTAGTGCTCCGAACACCTTTCGTACATTACACTTGTGTCCGCTAAGACAGTCACTTGTTAATCTTAAAGATCTACTTGTTGTAGCAGGGATTCACAGTCATTAAAAATTTTTTTGAACGACATCATCTTCACGCCAGTGACTCTTATAAACTTTTATTACACTATTGCAATTTCAGCCTCAAACATTATCAAGTGCTGATATTATGCCTTTAAGCCATGTCAACGTCAGTAAGCTGAAAAGTACAAATGTTTCAGATTACATTACTTTGACATGGCTTAAAGCCATGGTACAAATTGCTCTGACCACTATGGGACTTAGCATCTGAGGTGGTCATTCCCCTAGACTTAGAACTATTTAAACCTAACTAGCCTAAGGACATCACACACATCCATGCCCGAGGCAGGATTCGAAACTGCGACCGTAGCAGCAGCGCGGTCCCGGACTGAAGCGCCTGGAACCGCTCGGCCACCGCGGCCGGCGATTCAAAAAGGTCCTCCAAAGTCTATGTGCACGCGTTGCGACTTCGGTCAAGCAGAAAATTTTTGTGGCCCAGCGAACTGTTTTCCAGCACATGCGTGATACTGTGACGTCATCTGTTCTATATCGGTGTCCATACCCTGCAAAGTACAGTGCCGACGCGCTAACTGTTTCGTACGACCAATCCCCCAGTGTCCTCGGTGAAGTAACTGCAACACTTCTTTTTGCAAAACTTTTGGAATCAACACACATGACGTTCCACTGTCATTTCGAATAAGAATTACACCTTTTTGTACAGCGAGGCTATATGCCGACGGGCAAAGTATCGGCGTACTACCGAGTTCTTCACGCTCTTCAACGAGTGAGGCCAAGATGTGCGAATATATATTAGCAAAATGTTGAAATCCGATTCAGCTTCCGTGGCCTGTGCAATTTGCCTATAGTTCAGCGGAAAACACCGAAGCAATTCAGAATCCTGAGCATCGATGTAACAAGAAGATGCAGCAGAAGCGGCAAAGTCGGTTTCAGGGCCAACCGGAAGACGGGAAATAACGTCCGCATTACCTTGTTGAGCCGTCGAACGATACACAATCTCATACTGGTATTGACACAGCAACAAAGCCCATATTTTCCATTTTTGAGCCGTTCGCACAGAAAACGGTTTTGACAGATGAAACGACGGCTGCAGAGGATTGTGATTATTTACTAACTAGAATTTTCTGCCATACAAATAACGGTGAAATTTGGTGACACTGTACACAATAGCCAATGTCTCTTATTCAATTTGTGGATAGTTACACTGCGCTTTGGACAAGACTTTTGACGCAAAAGCAGCAGGTCCGTCATTATCACCAATTCTGTGCAAAAGCACTGCATCGATTCCGTAAGAGGAAGCGTCAACTTGCAACACAACTGCTTTGTCAGGATAAAAGTGAACGAAGCATCGATCACTGAGCAATGCATCTTTAAGTTTTTGAAAATATTCTTGGCACTCATCTTTCCAAACAAAGGGGACATCTCCAGAATGAGATTTTCACTCTGCAGCGGAGTGTGAGCTGACATGAAACTTCCTGGCAGATTAAAACTGTGTGTCCGACCGATACTCGAACTCGGGACCTTTGCCTTTCGCGGGCAAGTGCTCTATCATCTGAGCTACCGAAGCACGACTCACGCCCGGTCCTCGCAGCTTTACTTCTGCCAGTATCTCGTCTCCTACCTTCCAAACTTTACAGAAGCTCTCCTGCGAACCTTGCAGAACCAGCACTCCTGAAAGAAAGGACACTGCGGAGACATGGCTTAGCCGCAGCCTGGAGGATATTTCCAGAATGAGATTTTCACTCTGCAGCGGAGTGTGCGCTGATATGAAACTTCCTGGCAGATTAAAACTGTGTTCATATCAGCGCACACTCCTCTCCAGAGTGAAAATCTCATTCTGCAAACATCCCCCAGGCTGCGGCTAAGCCATGTCCCCGCAGTATCCTTTCTTTCAGGAGTGCTAGTTCTGCAAGGTTCGCAGGAGAGATTCTGTAAAGTTTGGAAGGTAGGAAACGAGATACTGGCAGAAGTAAAGCCTGGAGGACCGGGCGTGAGTCATGCTCCGGTAACTCAGATGGTAGAGCGAGGGGAGCCTAGCAGTTTATATGTGTGACGATTTAGCAATGTGACAGAGGCACCCATGTCCTATTGAAATTTCACACGTTTCCAACAAAGAAGTAATTGAACAAAACGTTTCACTAAAGAAACTGCTCTTGTGCCAGTTTCGCTAATGCCCGTTGCAGGCTTGGAACATACAGCATGAATGACACAGGCCTTGTGGCTAGATTTTTGTGAGTGGGCCGAATTTTTATGTTGGTTCCGTTGCAAACACACGCATTGTACACGTCCTTTCCTAACACAAGCCTAACACCGAGCTTGTCGGGAGGGGCAGTCTTGGGGTTTGTGCTGTGAATAACATCGAGGGCAAGACCTAATTCTGTTTGCCTGTGGAGTCGCCTGTTCAGCGAACGGCTGTGGAGCGTTGTTCACTTGGCGTGGCTAGCGCAAGCAGCCACAGAGTGGGCCGATCACAAACAAGGGATTCAGCCCTACAAATAGTTGGCTGCCCAAGTTTATCGGCTGACAGGGCACGAATCGTACTCATCTACACTACTGGCCATTAAAATTGCTACACCACGAAGATGTCGTGCTACAGACGCGAAATTTAACCGACAGGTAGAAGATGCTGTGATATGCTAACGATTATCTTTTCAGAGCATTCGAACAAGATTGCCGCCGGTGGCGACACCTACAACGTGCTGACATGAGGAAAGTTTCCAACCGATTTCTGATACACAAACAGCAGTTGACCGGCGTTGTCTGGTGAAACGTTGTTGTGATGCCTCGTGTAAGGAGGAGAAATGCGTACCATCACGTTTCCGACTTTGATAAAGGTCGGATTGTAGCTTATCGCGATTGCGGTTTATCGTATCGCCACATTGCTGCTCGCGTAGGTCGAGATCCAATGACTGTTAGCAGAATATTGAATCGGTGGGTTCAGGAGGGTAATACGGAACGCGTGCTGGATCCCAACGGCCTCGTATCACTAGCAGTCGAGATGCCAGGCATCTCATCCGCATGACTGTAACGTAACGAATCGTGCAGCCACGTCTCGATCCTTGTGTCAACAGAAGGGGACGTTTGCAAAAGGACAACCATCTGCACGAACAGTTCGACGACGTTTGCAGCAGCATGGACTATCAGCTCGAAGACCAAGGCTGCGGTTACCCTTGACGCTGCATCACAGACAGGAGCGCCTGTGATAGTGTACTTAACGACGAACCTGGGTGCACGAATGGCAAAACGTAATTTTTTCGCATGAATCCAGGTTCTGTTTACAGCATGATGATGGTAACATCCGTGTTTGGCGAAATCGCGGTGTACGCATATTGGAAGCGTGTATTCGTCATCGCCATACTGGCGTATCACCCGGCGTGATGGTATGGGGTGCCATTGGCTACACGTCACGGCCATCTCTTCTTCGCATTGACGGCACTTTGAACAGTGGTCGTTACATTTCAGATGTGTTACGACCCGTGGCTCTACCCTTCATTTGATCCCTGCGAAACCCTACATTTTAGCAGGATAATGCACGACCGCATGTTGCTGCTCCTGTACGGGCCTTTCTGGATACAGAAAATGTTGGAGTGCTGCCCTGGCCAGCACATTCTCCAGATCTTTCGCCAATTGAAAAAGTCTGGTCATTGATGGCCGAGCAAGTGGCTCGTCACAATACGCCAGTCACTACTCTTGATGAACTGTGGTATCGTGCATGGGCAGCTGTACCTGTACACGCCATCCATGCTCCGTTTGACTCAGGCGTATCAATTCCGTTATTACGGCCAGAGGTGGTTGTTCTGGGTGCTGATTTCTCAGGATTTATGCATCCAAATTGCATGAAAATGTAATCACATGTTAGTTCTAGTATAATATTTCTGTCCAATGAATACCCGTTATCATCTGCATTTCTTCTAGGTGTAACAATTTTAATGGCCTGTAGTGTAGGTATTTGCACTGCATGCTGAAAGGATGGATGGGGCTGTTGCAAAATCTGTTCTCTGAGTTTGACATCAGGTACACTGAACACGGTCGCATCACGCAACATGACATCTGATTATAAAGCACCGCAAACACATTTGAACCTGCATTGCCTTGTCATACTGTACAGATTTGTTACCCACTCCCGATAAGTTTGTTCTGACCGTTTTTTGCAATTAAAGAATTGATACGTAGCTGCTACCACATTCTCCTTTTGGTCGTAATAGTTTGTTAGTTACTGTACCTCTTGGCCGGCAGCAAGTTCACTCGTTGTGGCGTTAGGAAACAACATCTGAATTAATTGGAACACTGCACTTCCTATTATGGTTAATAGATGTGGAAGTTTTACAGTACCTGGTACGCTCTGAGTGAGGATGTGAGGTTCAAATTGGGACAATCACTCGAGCCATTCCCCTTCTTGTTGACGGAACTGTCAAAAGGAAAATATAGCAGTAGGTGTTGCTTGTCCCATCGGACATGCAGCGTTGGCTAGTAGCTGCTGCATCGTGTTGAACAGAGTAGAGATTTGCTGCGACTGGAACTGAAACATCTGCATTAGCTGTGTTGCATCTAACGCTTGCGGCTGTGGTACTCGAGCTGGGGGCGGAATAGGCTGGGTGGACATGTTGGAAGAGACAAATGCAACAAGCAGACAAGGCAAGCAAGCAAAATAAGGACAAAGCAAACAAAATTTTTGCAGCGCGCACTTGAAAACAGGGGTTACTAAAAACAAGAAGAAACTGCTAAATCAAATAAACGCCCTGGAAGGTAAAGACAAGTGAGACAAAAACTTTCTTGGCCGTCAGGAACTGGGTTCGTTTGCAAGTCCTCGTCGCCGAAGGTGGGGTCCTGCCCAGTTATCCCTTGTAGGGCGCCTCAAGGATGCTGCTTTCTCGGATAGCTATACAACAATTCAAGCAAATTACTTTAATGGTTTTTATTACAATAAACTAGAATGACAACACGTAACTTTGATTTACATGAACTTGTCGCAAGCGATTAGCGACATGCAATGAATCAGTGTCTTTCGCTGTACAGGTTGTCCATGCATGTTATTCGCACTCGCTCATAAGTCACTGCTATCGTTAATCACTGATCTCCTTCTCCTCTCTGCTGGTGCCTCTCCTGGTGTCCATCTTCTACGGTCCGGCCGAGGCTGGCCGGAGCAGCGCACACATTCTCTTCTTGTAGAGGCTGCTCCTGTCGTGGTGACGCCCTAGTCGGCGGGCTATTGGCTGATGTTATCTCACAGCCCTCTCTGCTCTTGCAATCTTCATCTTCGTGCCGGCGCATGTCGTTACGTCGGAACAGCCATAGACTTCGGCCGCACAGAGAAGGTACAGCTATCCACCACGCCTTGGATGCATAACTATCTGACCAATTTGGTGACAAATGCGCACAATAACTTTGTCTCAACTTTCATTTCGATGACATTTTCTGTGCCACAAAAAAACAGGAATTTAGCGTCGCAAGTTCGAATCCTGCCTCGGGTATGGATGTGTGTGATGTCCATAGGTTAGTTAGGTTTAAGTATTTCTAAGTTCTAGCGGACTAATGACCTCAAATGTTAAGTTCCATAGTGCTCAGAGTCATTTGATTTAGGATGATAGCTTACATGGCCACGTTGGCGTAATATTTTACTCACATCCTTTTCAGCTTCATTTATGTACCATCTTTATGACCAAGGATAAATCCGTTGTTAAAAGTAAAACGTCTTTTTTCTTTGTGCAGGGATTAATATCGGTATGTACAGCATTAATTCTAAACCACCACGGTGTATCTATAACCAGAAACTGCTGGTACAGATCTTGATGGCGAGCGAACTTAAATATTCTTATTCAAATCGGGATGCTGGGTGGCGTACTTTGGTGTGGAAAGCCTCGTGGCCGCAGCATAGAGGGACAGACTTCAGATCCCTGCCGTAGGCAATAGTCGTGCCGATGTTTCTGGTAGCAGACGTTCTGTCTTGCAATCTAAAGGTGAGCGCATTCAACCGACTTTGTTCTGGAGTGCGGTGAGACTGTTGCTGGGTTCGAATATCTGCGCTGCATTAATTTTTAAATTACGTGCTCTTCAGATCATGCAGAATTAAGTTTTTTCCTCTACACATTTGTCGTGGGAACATTACGTCTTTGTTCATGTTTCAAACTTCTTTAGACTAGTGTCCATTTATATTTTCATTTTAGAAGGTTTCAAGTGGTTTGTCTCAATGGTCTTCCACTTTTAAGACCATGCTTAAGAAATTACCGATAATATACATAGTTTTCCTTTCTTACAGTATTAAGCCACTCACCAAATAGCGGATATGCTGAGTCGCAGATAGGCACAGCAAAAAGACTATCACAAGGAAAGCCTTCGGACAGTAAGGCCTTCATCAAAACTAGATCGCGCACACGACGCGCGCGCGCGCGCCAACGCAACTCACACACGCATGAATGCAGTCTCAGACAACTTGGGCTAAGGAGAATTCTGGGGCGCGAAGGATAGTAGTGTGGGGGTGGCGGATAGTGCAGTGCTGTTGGATTGGTTTTTGTACATGTATCTGTACAAACACAAGTACAAAAACAAATATCCCATGCCTTACCTTCCCGGACTCCAACCACCTCCCAGAGTCTCACCGTCTGGCAAAGGTGAGCATTCCCCCTCCCCCCCCCCCCCGCCATCCCCACCTCCCCGCCCCCCACCCCCCTAACTCAGTACCACTCAGGACTGGAGCAGCTGAATAATATTCTCCGCCAGGGTTTCTACTACCTCTCCTCATGCGCTGAAGTGAGAAATGTCCTGTCCGCTATCCTTCCCACCCCTCTCACAGTGGTATTCTGTTGTCTATCGAACCTACACAATATACTAATCCATCTCTACACAACCCTGCTCCCAAACCCTTACCATATGGCTCATACCCCTATAATAGGCCTAGATGCAAGACCTGTCCCATTCATCCTCCCACCACCACCTACTCCAGTCTAATCACAAACGTCACTTACACCATCACAGGCAGGGCTACTTGTGAAACCAGACATGTGGTCTACATGCTAAGCTGCAACCACTGTGCTGCATTCTGTGTGTACGTGACAACCAACAAGCTGTCTTCCGCATGAATGGCCACCGACAAACTGTGGCCAAGAAACAAGTTGTCCTCCCTGTTGCTGAGCACACTGCCAAACATGACATCCTTCATTCCGATGACAGCTTCACAGCCTGTCCCATATGGATCCTTCCCACCATCTCCAGCTTTTCTGAATTACACTTTCCCTGCAATATATTCTGCGTTCCCGTAACCCTCCTTGCCTCAAACTTCGTCAGTCATGGTGCTTACCCATCCAGCTCCTTCCCTGTTCCCATTCCAACACTACACACCACTCCACCACGGCACCCAGTCTTTTTACTTCTCCACTACACCCGCGCCTCTCCACCTCCTCCAGCCCATCGTCTAACCTCCCGACTGCACATAGATGCCCCATCTTCTCTGCACGTCGTACCTGCAAGCTCCCCAGCAGCACTGCACTGCCTGCTACCCCTACGCTACGATTCTCTCCCCTCCACGCCACAGCTTTACCCCCACACAGTCGTCACTCTCATCACACATTGGTGCTGCTGCTTGCAGTGTGGCTTCAGTTGCGCGTGCGCATGTTTGTGTGTGTGTGTGTGTGTGTGTGTGTGTGTGTGTTTGTGTGTGGTTGTGTGTTTATGTGTGTGTGTGTGTGTGTGTGTGTGTGTGTGTATGTGTGGACTATTTTTGACGAAGGCCTTACTGGCAGTCTTTTTGTTGTGCCTATCTCTGTTATATGGTGAGTGGCAGCTTTCCTTTTCATAATATTGTTACAGTCCATCCTTGATTTTCCATTGCTTAGATTTATTTTCTTCTGTCATGCCCTGTGATGATGTAAAACACATGGTGTGCTGAAGGATGTCATTCTGTTATGAACTTTGATATTTATATTAGTTTTCAGTACAGTTAGGATCTTACAAATTTATTACTCTCCTGGCTAGTCTTTGTTAATGAATCTTTCAACGTGTTCTATACCTCCACACGCGTTCACTCAAGAAGTATGTTTCTGAAACACATCCCATTCATTTTAATCGTATTTAGAGCTGGGGTGAAGCAACCTAAATTAAGCTCACAGTTACATTGTGTAAGAGTTGTCAGCTATATGGGTGTCCACGTCACTCCAAGACACGTCCTGCAGGAGATGGAGTCATCTCGATAATTTTGCAACTCCACAAGTTCAGAAATTTTTTCTGATTATTAAGTAGTGTAGGGAGCAAATTGTATCTACAGGGTACAATGTCCTTACATACGGAATCACTAGATGGATGAATCTACAGTGAGGAGTGTAAATTCAATTTTGTCTCCGTTACCTCCAGTTAACCCCACTTCCTTCCGCTGTGGTCTGCGCAAATCCTTGTCACTCTGAAATGAGTCTCCATTGCGTTTACCTACATGTGGGTTAGTTCTAATACAAAAGCGGTAATACCTGATGGCATAAAACAAGGGTAATAATCTCACACGAACCCTCAGATTAAAGTTAAGCAGGGCAGCCTATCAACCTAATTTTGTGTCCGCTTCAACCCTTCAACGCTGGCGATAGCCGCACGGTTTGCTGTGGAATCGTATGCGCTGTGACGTACGTGAAAATAATGTGCCAGCGCTATGGACGCGCTACGCGAGACTAGACACGAGAAAATGAACCTCAGATTTTCATCCCTCTTTTGTATCTGAGCTATTATCAGTGCTAAAGGATTTAATAATCAACAGAAACGTGTTTTAATATGAAATTTCCTGGCAGATTAAAACTGTGTGCCCACACGCACTGCTCATGTAGGACCTCGACCCCCATGAAATATTAATTTCTCATCATCGATCCAAAATATTCAATTTATAATTTTCTACCTGCTACAGAATTTTGTCTCTTAGGCTTGAGATACCTTGTAGAAAGCTTTTAGTGAAGTAAGCATACATAGACTGTAAATGACTGGTGGACATGGGTTGATGGGGGATAGAGTGTGACGCCAGTTAAAGAACTTATAGATCCTAATGCCTTATTACTGCACCCCGTCGCAGCTCAGTACATGAAGCGGCAGCCTATCCACTGCATTCTGCACCTCCCGTGGGCTGTGGTCCCGCAGTATGACAGAGTGCAGAGTGATAACCGGGTAGTGACCTGTGACACAACTATTACCGCCAACAGCACTTCCAACTCCAGGCGGCTTCGTCTGGCTGCAACCACATGCGTTGTGGTGTGGCTCGCGCACCGTACGTTGTCCAGAAGGCGGCAGCCTGGTGCCTAACGGCGGTGACCCGCTGCCCCGAGTCGAAGGCTGACGAGCTGCTTGCCGGGGTTGGGGATGGCCTGTTGAGCTCATGGCTCCAGATTCCGTTGTACCAGGGCGGACTGCTCTGACAGAGCTGAACTGTGATTCACAAACAGCGTCCTGCACACTAGCCAAACAACACAGCCCAATGATGACAGAGCTGCGATACTTAGAGAAATACCTTTGGTGATGAAGGCCTGGATTTTATATGCCTTCAAGCTCCGCTTGTTAGGCTTTGCTTAGCTTTATGTAAACATTTTAGTGGTCGCAACTGTGGAAAGGCTTAGGGCATCTAACACATGGGTAGTGCTGAGGCCACATCCCACCGAACCAGCTTCCCTCGCTAATGTTGTGATGGCTGTTATACTGTGTAAAGCATAGCTCCTTCATTTACCTGCGACTCGCACTTCTAAATTTAAGAGCCAAAGAAACCGGCACAGCCGTCTACTATCGTGTAGGGCCCCTGCGAGCAAGCCGAAGTACCGCAACATGACATGGTAAGGACTCGACTAATGTCTGAAGTAGTGCTGGAGGGAACTGACATCACGAATAATGCAGGGCTGTCCATAAAACTGCAACAGTACCAGGAGGTGGAGGGGGAGATCTCTGCTCCAAAGCACGTTGCAAGGCATCCCAGATATTCTCAATAATGTTCGCGTCTGGGATATTTGGTGGGCAGCGGAAGTGTTTAAACTTGGGAGAGTGTTCCTAGTTAGCATTTCTGGACGTATGGCGTGTCGCACTGACCTGCTGGAATTGACCAAGTCGGTCAGAAAGCACAAGGGACATGAGTGCATGCAGATGATCAGACAGGATGCTTACGTACGTGTCACCTGCCAGAGTCGTATCTAGAAGTATCAGAGATCCCATATCAGTACAACTCCACACGCCCCATACCTTCACAGATACTCCACCAGCTTGAACAGTCTCCTGATAACATGTAGGATCCATGTATTCATGAGGCTGTCTCCATACCCCTATGGGTCCATCCACTAAATACAGTTTGAAACGAGACTCGTCCAGCTAGGCAACATGTTTCTAGTCATCAACTGTCCAATGTCGGTGTTGACGGACCCAAGCATGGCGTAAAGCCTTGTGCGTGTAATCCTCGAGGGTACATGACTGGACCTTCGGTCCCAAGAGCCCGTATCGATGATGTGTCGATGAATGGTTCTCACGCTGACACTTGTTGACTGCTCAGCATTGAAATCTTCTGCAATTTGAGGAAGGGTGCACTTCTGTCACGTTTAACGATTCGCTTCAGTCATCGTTGGCCCCGTTCTTGCAGGGTCTTTTTCCGACCTCAGCGATGTCAGGGATTTGATGTTTTACCGGATTCATGATATTCACGGTACACTCCCGAAATGGTGGCACGGAAAATTCCCCATTTAATCGCTACCTCGGGGATGCTGTGTCCCATCACACGTGAGCTGACTGTAACACCGCGTTCAAACTCAATTATATCTTGATATCCTGCCATTGTAGCAGCAGTAATCAATCTAACAAATGCGCCA
Organism: Schistocerca serialis cubense; assembly: GCF_023864345.2. Taxonomy (NCBI): domain Eukaryota; kingdom Metazoa; phylum Arthropoda; class Insecta; order Orthoptera; family Acrididae; genus Schistocerca; species Schistocerca serialis. The sequence goes on from NC_064642.1 coordinate 547,530,068, forward strand.
GACACCTGTTGTCTTATATAGGCTTTGCCATCCGCAGAGCCCTGTTTTGTCTGTTTACATACCCCTCCATTTGAATAAGCATGCCTACACCGGTATCTTTGGCACTTCAGTGGATAATTCACTTCCAACGTCGTCCATGTATAACCACATATTGCCTGCACTACAGGACTAAGGACAGCTCAAAGTCGAAGACACACAACAGTAATCGACCTGGTAGTAACGCTGGCTGCTGTTTGACAGTTCTGATGCTTGTATGGTTCAATACTCATGGTAGAAGAAAGCAATCCCGTTTGGGATCATGCCCCAGAAGCAGCCAACTGAACACAGCAGGATAAGGCAGTCGACTAATTTTTCCTATTCTTGTCCACTCAGCCTGTTCTATAAAAAATGTTCAAATGTGTGTGAAATCTTATAGGACGTACCTGCTAAGGTCATCAGTCCCTAAGCTTACACACTACTTAACTTAAATTATCGTAAGGATAAACACACACACCCATGCCCGAGGGAGGACTCGAACCTCTGTCGGGACCAGCCACACAGTCCAGAACTGCAGCGCCCTAGACCGCTCGGCTAATCCCGCGCGGCCCTGTTCTACAGCTGTATGAAATTTCTTGATATAGCATTCACGCGGTTTTATAAGTACTTTCTTCAAACAATCTGTCTTTTGCTTCGGTGTTCACATTTAACTCTAAATATTACGAAACTATTCCACTTACATTTGTACACTGAGTAGGCGAGTATTCTACTCTACAAAAATATCTTCTTTGCCACCTCATTTCAGTAAATTACTTTATAGCTGATGTTTTACTGGAGTATGACCTGTTGCAATATTATTTGCACTTCATCGTGAATGGCGAGAAACAAGAAAATTAATTTAAAACGAAAAAATTGTCAAATTCTCTATAAAATATCTGTTAGCAAAGCACTTCTAAGGTTTCGTAAGATTTAAAGAAGACCTTAAAATGCATAATGTATAAGCAATTGTTACTACACTCCTCAACACGACTAAAGAGTCACCTTTTTTGAAACTCTATAATTGCCCCACGCTGCCAATCACAAGTTTGAAATGTGGCCCAGATGTGTCTACAACATTCCCCTGGAACAGCATAAGAGCGTGGTGCTCTGCAGCGTCGCCCTCACGCTCAGCGACGCTTCAGAGGGCAAGATGTTCACACTTGCTGAAAATGGCGACAGTTAAGAAATTAAAGTGTGTGTTATGACGTCACATTGTTACCAGATTTCTGCCCAGAGTGGACGTGTCATACTCTGGGTAGATTAAGAAAGATTGTAGGCTAAATTTCAAACTTCTGCATCGCAGTTTATATTCGTGTGGCTAGGGCCTCCCGTGGGGTAGACCGTTCGCCGGATGCAAGTCTTTCGATTTGACACCACTTCGGTGACTTGCGCGTGGATAGGGATGAAATGATGATTATTAGGACAACACAACACCCAGTCCCTGAGTGGAGAAAATCTCCGACCCATCCTGGAATCGAACTCGGGCTCTTAGGATTGACATTCTTTCGCGCTGACCAGTCAGCTACCGGGGGCGGACCTGCATCGCAGTGGAACACAATCACGGGCTTTAAAAAAAATGACCAATTAATTGTGTTTGTGCAGTGTAGTTCCTGGGGGTTCTGACGAATTTATCAATCCGAATGAGAGATTACGATAAATTTTCTCTACAGTACCGTGTAACAAACAAGTCACGGTTATCACGCACTTGTAATTATCGAAAGCTGTTGAAGTAAGTAAATAAAATCATGCTGATACTTCAAACTGCCTTTATTACCACTGACTGCAACGCATTGTACTATATCAGTCTTCGCCTTAAAACTTTACATAAACATTTTCCATAACAGAAATGTCTGCAAGTAGTTCGGGCGTCACTCATTAGCAACTTTGCCAATAATTAAGTTCGTCAAAGGTTCATTCATAGCAAATGTAGCGAACGAGGAGAAATTTTCTCTTAACGTTATCACGTCAGCGGTCTAAAATGAAGTTATTTCAGCAGCAAGAGCCAAGCCAACCGTAGAATTAGCTTTGCCTTGGTAATAGCCTCTGCAGAAAACTTTGACGAAGAAGCACTAAGTGTTGGCTGAATGAAGAAATGCTGCAGCAGTTTTTCTAGAAAGTTCATAAAAATGTTCTATAATATTCACACGAAGTTAATGCGTATTCGTACACTCATATGTACATAGTTCTGTAACAAGCATTACCTATTGCCATAACCACACGCCATCTCAACAGTCACGCAAATAAGTTTGCTGTTGTGTTACAAAGCTGCAGATAATCAAAAGGACTTACGAATCGACGAACAAGACACTTTCATCAAAGTTCTATATTTCAAAAGTGGAATAGTTCAAATGGCTCTAAGCACTATGAGACTTAACATCTGAGGTCGTCAGTCCCTTGACTTCGAACTACTTACGCCTAACTTATCTTACAACATCACATACATCAATGCCCAAGGCAGAATTCGAACCTGCGACCGTTGTAGTAGCACGGTTCCGGACTGAAGCGTCTAGAACCGCTCGGTCACAGCGGCCGGCTTCAAAAGTTAATAGAACAAGGCGCCGCAGTGGTCAATACAGTGAAATAACACAAAGCTGATCGGGGTTTGACAACCTCATATTCCGCTCAGCAGCTGGTTTTCATCAACATCTGACGTAACGAGAATTTAACACATCCACCGAGATAAGTGTCAAATTAATCCTCTTCTCATATTCCACGAGGTTTCTGAATTGCAGTCGGGTGACTTCGACATTTTGCCACGATATTTCGTCTGACAGCCTTTCAGCCACGTTCTGGTGAATGTTGTACTTACGAGGGGTCTTTCTGGGAGGTGCATCGAGTTATGAGCTCCCTCTTCGCCCGCTTATAGTGTGGGTAGGCACCTATCACACCCTAAAACTGTAGGTGCCAGTGCGGCCACGTTCCTGAAATATTGCCTGTTAAAGCTTGGGCAGATCTTTATATACAGAAAAGTTTCACTATTGTGGCAAGTGAGCGAGTAGCCGAGTGACAGCCGGCACGGTAGCTCAGCGTGTTCGGTCAGAGAGCCGGTTGGCCTCTGTAATAAAAACTGAGTGGAAGTATGAACAACGGAACTTGAACAGGATGTCTTGCGGCGTCTGCAACGACCAAACACAACGATCAATAAAGAACAAAATGCAAAAAAAAAAAAAAAAAAAAAAAAAAGTGGCAAGCGAGCTAGACTCCTGTCCAGGTGACGCTGGTTCGAGACTGGTCTACGCTACTTTTGTTTCCTTTTTTTTTCAAATGCCTGTTTTAATTTATAATTAATCATGAATATTCCTCAATGAATTGATTAAAAAGAATTACAAGCCTCTATAAAACAAAATTACAAATTGAATGAAATATTTTGTTTCAATCTTTTGCGATTTTTTTAGTTTCATAGAAAATGAACCGTACAGTAATGTCTTGAAATATTTTATTATTGTTCAATTTGTTTTCGTTGTATTTTTAATTTTGTTCCGTTGAAGTAGGGAATACTAAAAAAAAAACAACGAATGAGGGATTAAAAATATGTTTCATTTAATGGAAAGTTAATCGATATTTCCTATATTTTGACGAGTACATTCCGACTGATGACACTTGTTATAAAAATAATCAAAACATTCGTACTTTCGACACCACGAACATTGTACGCATGCAAATTCATTTTCGTCGCAATCGCCTCTGTATTTTCTCAAGTCCGCAGGAAACGCCACTGCACTGACGTTATGGAATACTTCTTTTTGCGATGGATCTAGCGTCACGAAAACAAAAGTAGCATAGACGTGTCTCGAACCAGGGTCGCCTGGACGGGAGTCTCGCTCGCTTGCCACTTTTTTTTTTAAATCAATTTTTTTTATTCCACAAAAACAGTAACAAAAATGGCTACAATGAAATGGTATAAATAAGGCGACAGATAATTGCAGTCATAAATTACAGCATTCAAAGAATGCGTCTTTAGCAGTAGCACAATTTAGCGGCTACTCGCTCGCTTGCCACAATAGTGAAACTTTTCTGTATATAAAGAGCTTTCCAAACTTTAACAGGCAATGTTTCAAAAACGTGGCTGCATTGGCACCTACAATTTTAGGGTGTGGCAGGTACCTACCCACACTATAAGCAGGCGAAGTGGGAGCTCATAACTCGATGCAACTCCCAGAAGGCCCCATCGCAAATGTAAAATGACTCACATGAAGATGGCTAAATGGTTGTCTGCCGAAATATCGTTGTGAAGTTGGAGTCTGGAAACTTCATGGAATAACCGTTACGTCGGGAAAATTTCAAGAATCAATTTTGTCCTCTTCGAAACTGTTGGCTCTAAGTTTGTTATCTTAGAAGTAATTATGTTTCTTTATTTGGCAAGTCAATTATTTTTGTCTAGTTCGAATGATTCGAAGGTTGTACGTTCCAACAGTCAGTTAATTCAAGGGCCTGTATACAATAGTACAATAGTTCTTCGGGAAGGGTGAAGACGGCAGGACAGTTGGTACGGAGTATCTTTAATATTCTGAAAGACGAATGGTGACTTGCAAGTAGCCGTAATAAAGTTCCAGTTCCGACCCTGTTAATAACCTGCCTTATAGCGACTCTTTAAGTCATTTTCTTCAAAGAAAACGCCTAACTAAACTGTATTCATTTCCTTTCTCAGAGAGCTAGACACTGGTTTCGGCCTCTCCTTGCCCCTGGTTGCGGGCGCCCTTGATTTAAGGTTGAACTTCGTTTTTACTATCTCGTTTGTTACACGATTACAAGTAATCTGAAATACGTAACGACCACATAAATCCTGCCTGCCGCGACTTGCTGGAGTTTGTTTCACTCTGAGACGTCAGCACAAAAACAACGAGACTTTTGGTTAATCTAATATCCTCTCTGAAATAATAATCAATGCGATACAAAAATCGACCCGCCCACATCACAACAATACGACTACTAAGCAACGTCAACCGCCAACTGACTCCAGTCTTCCACCCAGCATGCGCACGTGCACTGCACCAACGACGACGATAAAATACCAAGCCTCGTCGGTAGCAAAGATTATTTTTTAACTTGTTAGGTTAGGTTGTTGCTCCTGTTTGGTTACCGATACAAAACGATGTACGCCTGTAAGAGGTCCATGACTAAGGAATTTGTAGCTAGCGCACTCGAACAGATGTAATTTCGATGGATTGCTCACGCGCTGCTTGCGATATGTAAGCTGTAAGAGAATCTCAGACCAGAGAGCAGTGTTGTATGCAGTAGGAACTGAGGAACTGTGTAGCAGTTGTAGTAGTAGTAGCAGCAGCTATCAGTCTGGTGTATCGTGTTGGCTGGGCCGGTCATGTGGAGCGATGGCAGAACCTGAGCGTTGTAGTATAAGATAAAAGCAGCCTCGTGCATATATACTATTGTTATATCAAGTCCCATGTAAATGCTTTAAAAATCTCTTAATAATAATCTTTCTTATAAAAATTAACTTTTGACGATCATTCATCTCAATTTAAAGATTTTACAAATTTCTCCAATCCATGGTCATCCCAATTATTGTAAAGAAAAGTCAGTTTATACACGACCAATTAGTCATGTTATTATTGGTAGGTTACGGAATAATAAACTATTGCAAGATCACACTAAATGTCAATGCTATACATAGTTTCACTGTTGGGTAGTTACGCTAAATCTGAATATTATTTATATTATTTTGTTGTGGGGACGTTACACTTCCTCCCAACATTAAAAAATATAACATTCACATTCAGTGTGACCTCCCCACAACAAAATAATATAAATAATATTCACATTTAGTGTAACTACCCAACAGTATAGCATTGACATTTAGTGTAACCTAGCAACAGCTTATTATTCCGTAATCTACCAATAATAACGTGACTCATTTCTCAATAAAATTGTGGCTCACTTATAACCTTCCAATAATTGATCGTGAATTTAACCTGGTAAATTTAGGACGTCATCAGTGCTGCGTCATGGCCCTGAAAGATCATTCTGAATAAATAGAAAATTCTTACCTCAATAAGGTCGCCGGATAACGCGTAATATATCTGCTCCTATAAGAAATTTTTCTGGCACAGCTCAGTGCAATGCTGGCCGACAGATTGGTCATGTATAAAAGGAAACAACTGACTTTTCTTTATAATAATCGGGATGACCATGGATTGGAGAAATTTGTAAAATCTTTAAATTGAGATGAATGATCGGCAAAAGTTAATTTTTATAAGAAAGATTATTAAGCAGAGAGTTTTTCAAACATTTACATGGGACTTGTATAACAATGGTATATATGCGCGAGGCTGCTTTTACCTTATTCTACAACGCTAAGGTTCCGCCATCGCTCCACATGACCGGCCCAGCCAACACGGTACACCAGACTGATAGCTGCTGCTACTACTACAACTGCTACACAGTTCCTCAGTTCCTACTGCTGACAACACTGCTCTCTGGTCTGAGACTCTCTTACAGCTTACATATCGCAGGCAGCGCGTGAGCAATCCATCGAAATTACATCTGCTCGAGTGCGCTAGCAACAAATTCCTTAATCGTGGACGTCTTACACGCCACCACAGGGAAGAATGAACTTACTAACGTGTTCCAAAAATTATAAATTTCTTAAGGAGTCAAGATGTAGGAGACTCTCAATTATCTCTTATAGAAAAATAGTGACGGACTGCGCCGCACTCTACCTTTGACTGTGAGATAGAATGGGCACAGCACTTTGAAAGACAAGATGCACACAATCTGTTTTAAGAATATGTCATTGGAAATAATTTTTTGCTGTATAGAAATGAAAGTGCGACACGGGAACAAAGGAAATAAACGTAAATATTAAATAAACCACACTAAATACGATGTGCTGACACTCTTCCATGAGTACTGAAGTCAACAAAGGCTGTAGCGGTCGCATCATTTGCAGTGCAGCAGAGAACCACTTACTTGTTATGACGCTTAATTAAACTAATATTCCGCCAGGTAGAGCACGCAAGGTAAGAGAAAACAAGTACTGAACGCGGCCCTGTGTTGCGCGGGGAAGCACCCGCCATTTGGCAGGCTTCCGACGCTCGCAGGCGCCGGGGAACCCCCGACCAGTGCGGCCATTAGCGGCGGTCAGCGCGGACGCTAATTTCGTTGGCAGCACTGATTCATTAGGAGCGGCCGGCGCGCTGTTGTGGGCGCAGAGGCGGCGGCAATATCCTGTCTCCCTGATGAAGGGCCACGGCTGCGTGCGTGTCCGCAGCCAGCGCAGCTGACGTCCGGCGCAGTTTAAGAGCATCCGTCGCATCCAAAGGAGCGTTGAAAACACAGAAAAATGGATGTTCTCGTAAATTTTTATGGCAATCGATACCTGATTCCGGTTCTGCAATGGAATACAGAAATTGAAAAACACAACAAATTTGTGAAATGAGGTGCTGACAAGTTCTTAAACTACATACTCGTAGGAGAGTTTTCCCACTTGTTGAAATTTACACGAGTAAGGAAAAAATGAGGCGTTACAAAAATTACCGAGGGGTTCAAATACTATTTAATGTTCATTCCTTGTTTGTTTTAAGTATATAGACTGGTCAGAAACTGTGTTAGAAGCTTGTAATGGTGTCGTAGTGGGGATTGTTGTGATAAATAATTGTTCAGAAAAAATCGATATGGTGCACTTTCTCCGAATTACTTAGTACTCTACTCGTTGCACAAGAAATTTCAAACAGTTAAAAATGCTAAAATGTGGTAACGTACAAACCTCTGTAGGTCCATGTGTTGTTGAAATGTTCATTACCAGTTAAAGTGTGCCTTTTCTCAGAAGTGATAACTTTAAACTACATGACCAAAAGCTACGTTTATTCGATTTGGGCAAAACCGAACAAAGAACATGTTCGGCGACATAACCTCAGCTAGACTTCTTGAATTTGCACGAGCAACGACCTAACTGGGTAACTTTAATGCTAAATAACTCTGAAACAATGTATCGAATTATATCCCCAGAAACACCCTCACAAGCTTTTCAGACCACTCTGCATACTTCATTCTTTTGAAAAAATGTACCTCAGGGGCGTTACTGAATAATAATACCTATGGTGACAATAATCCAGCGCCCTCCAGTGAAACCACCATCTCAGGGGCGTTACTGAATTGTAATACCTATGGTGACAATAATCCAGCGCCCTCCAGCGAAACAACGTGACTTTGCAGTTTTTTTGATAGAGATGCAGTATAATTAGAGATATAAATTGTGGCTGTCATCTTTTTGAATGATCTAGAAACTGTCCATTGATGCGTCATTTGGTGGCAGTTACCAGCTTGAATTTTATTTTAAATAATGAGATCTTTCCGCTATGGCTGCAATACATCTACGCTAAAAGAAAATGAATAGTAGATTTTTTGTGTTGTAGTGGAAAGTTTAGGAGTGTGTTCAAATAAAATTAAAGGCGATGGTCGCCGACAACTTTAATAGATAAATCACCAGGCTATTTAGTCCTTGTTGACTTGCGATGTGTTCGTACCACCTTTTTCTACTTGTAGGAATAGTTTACACTGTTTTGAAGTTCATTGTCTGTAATGATGTCGGTCATTAGTGATGTTTATTCACATTAAAGTGTAAATTTCATATCTAAACATGTCGTAACCGAAATGCCTGATATTAAGTGTGGTCTGTTTGTCCATTGGTGGCTACATCTACCGTATAATGAGTGCCGATAATGAAACCTCTGCCTCACTTCAGTACCTGTATTCATTTGGAGTCATTCTTCATGGCAAAAACTTCTTTTCTACGGCTTCTGCTATAATACGTTACATGTGCTGCATGTACCAAATAACAGAGTGTATGGTATGCACAAATTTCAACATCTCAGGTTTGCTCTTTCTATCTCATTGAGTCAGTCCTCAGAAAAACCTATTACATTCCTAATAGAAGAAATCTTATTTTCAGTAAGAATTAGCGAAGTAACCATAATTTTAAAATCAGAAATATAAAACCGAGTGAGATGGCACAGTGATTAGTACACTGAACTCGCGTTTGGGAGGATGACGGTTCAAACCTACGTCCGGCCATCCTGATTTAGGTTTTCCGTGATTTCCTTAAATCACTTCAGGATCGTCCCTTTAAAAGGGGACCGCCAAATCCCTTTCACATTCTTCCCTAATCCAATGGTACTCTCCCCCGAATCATCCAGCCAACCTCTTCTTCCCAACGCATTCCGTTCCTATGACTATTAGTCGCATACTAGCGGAAATATGAATATGTATGTAGGATTCATGGTCCACATAGGAACCCAGGGTTACGTGCGGTTCAGGCCCAAGTGGATCCCTCTCCCTGGAACGTCTCACACCAGACGAGTGTAACCTCAATGTTTCCGTGGTAGAGTAATGATGGTGTACGCGTATGTGTAAAAATAGAAATCGCCGACATAGTGCAACTGAGGCGAAATAATGGCAACCAGCCAGCATTCGCCGGGACAGATGGAAAACCGCCTTAAAAACTATCCACAAACTGGCCGGCACAGCGGACCTCGACGCCAAACTGCCGGGCACATTCGTGCCGGGGACTGGCACGCCTTCCCGCCCAGAAAGCAGTGCGTTAGACCGGGCGGGCAGTCATAGATCAGAAAGCAAAGTTTCAGGCGTCAGACAGTTCCTTGCCTACATGCAACAAATGCACATGACAGGAGTGCTTACACTGTTGAGTCAAAACATTATGGTAACTGCCTGCCACGAGATTGAATGCCACCTGGTGGCGTTGGGGGAACAAGATCAGGTAAGTGTTCCTCAGAGGAGCAAACAGTAATGGAAAACCATTATAGTGACCCTACGATCCGAAAATGGGAAAATGTACTGAGACGTGCCACTTTCACAGTGAGGTAAATTATTATGGATCGGCGCTTGGGAACGAGCATCTCGGAAAAGGTAACAGCTGGTCACGTGTTACAGTTGTATTAGGGCTGATAATAAAATATCTGTACATCGCTGTGTCGATATATCGATCTTTCCTTAATATATCGATGCACATCGGTGACACATTTTTCACCAATGTATTGATGCCGATATGGCAATAACGAGTGGCGACATTATTTTATATTATAAACTACTGGACATTAACATTGCTACACCAAGAAGAAATGCAGATGATAAACGGGTATTCATTGGACAAATATATTATACTAGGACTGACATGTGATTACATTTTCACGCAATTTGGGTGCATAGCTCCTGAGAAATCAGTACCCAGAACAACCACCTCTGGCCGTAATAAAGGCCTTGATACGCCTGGGCATTGAGTCAAACAGAGCTTGGATGGCGTGTACAGGTACAGCTGACCATGCAACTTCAACAGGATACCAAAGTTCATCAAGAGTAGTGACTGGCGGATTGTGACGAGCCAGTTGCTCGCCCACCATTGACCAGACGTTTTCAATTGGTGAGAGATCTGGAGAATGTGCTGGCCAGGGCAGCACTTCAACAATTTCTGTATCCAGAAAGGCCCGTAGGGGACCTGCAACGTGCGGTCGTGCATTATCCTGCTGAAATGTAGGGTTTCGCAGGGATCGAATGAAGGGTAGAGCCACGGATCGTAGAACATCTGAAATGTAACGTTCACTGTTGAAAGTGCCGTCAATGCGAACGTGAGGTGACCGACACGTGTAACCAGTGGCACCCCATACCATCACGCGGGGTGATACGCCAGTACGGCGATGACGAATATGCGCTTCCAATGTGCGTTCAGCGTCATGTCGCCGAACACAGATGCGAACATTATGATGCTGTAAACGGAACCGGAATTCATCGGAAAAAATGATGTTTTGCCATTGGTGCACTCAGGTTCGTCGTTGAGTACACCATCGCAGGCGCTCGTGTCTATGAAGCAGCGTCAAGGGTAACGGCAGACGTGGTCGCCAAGCTGATAGTCCATGCTGCTGCAAACGTCGTCGAACTGTTCGTGCAGATGCTTATTGTCTTGCAAACGTCCCCATCTGTTGACTCAGGGATCGAGATGTGGCTGCACGATCCGTTACAGCCATGCGGATAAGATGCCTGTCATCTCGACTGATAGTGATACGAGGCCGTTGGGATCCAGCACGGCGTTCCATATTACCCTCCTGAACCCACCGATTCCATATTCTGCTAACAGTCATTGGATCTCGACCAACGCGAGCAGGAATGTCGCGATACGATAAACCGCAATCGCGTAGGCTACAATCCATCCTTTATCAAAGTCTGAAACGTGATGGTACGCATTTCTTCTCCTTACACGAGGCATCACAACAACGTTTCACCAGGCAACGCCGGTCAACTTCTGTTTGTGTATGCGAAATCGGTTGGAAACTTTCCTCATGTCACCACGTTGTAGGTGTCGCCACCGGCGCCAGCCTTGTGTGAATGCTCTGAAAAGCTAACCACTTGCATATCAGAGTATCTTCTTCCTGTCGGTTAAATTTCGCGTCTGTAGCACGTCATCTTCGTGGTGTAGCAATTTTAATGGCCAGTAGTGTGTTTATTTGGCATCTTTCGGTAAATATTTGAAATTATTCTTTTGAAATTGCGGGTATAATGTTACTTTCATTGTGTGTGAGAGTGTACTGGTTTTTAAGCTCTCATCACATCCAGTTTTTCTCTTAGACAGTGTGAGGCAAGTGTAGGTGGCGCAAAGTAATAGTCCAATAGCAATGAGGTGTGGTGGAATGAATGGAATAACAAGACTTCCGATATGGAGAAATGTATCAGTAGCATTAAACAAAATTAAACCCTCTATTGAGGTGCTTCTTCGGATAGGCATTCTTCAAACACAGCTCAAGAAAATTATGAACAAATTAATCGACAAGATTGGTCTTTGCGGTGGGTGGAGGCGTGCGACAGGAAAATGCTGACGTAATCGGCGCTACCAACAGAAACTGCAACGTTTAGCTTCACGACGCGTATTTGGCACAACTGCTAGGTCGGTGGCGTTTGCAGAAATGAAGAAAAAAAAAACAGTAGTCGACAGAAAGTGCTCGAGATAAATCCGATTTGTAAAGAAACCGAACGACGGACTCATCGGATACATTTTATTGCTGCCACTTACATGCAATTACCATGTTAGCATAGCGGCTACCACCAAGCGTCAACGTGCGTCGTTTTCCTTTCAATCCTTGCTCTAAGGAGGATAAGCAAACTGCTAGCTTGTTGATGTACTGAATATCTAATAGTAAATCAATACTTAATATACAGCTCTAAAATCGGCAGAATATTTACAATGTGCAGCCAGTACTTTTGTAGGTCCGTATGTCATTATTGTCACTGTAAATGTATCGATACATCGATATTTTCTTAAATTTAATGACATCCGATGATAATACATTTTCAAATATCGATATATCGTATTTCAATAATTTTAAAAATATCAACAATTCTAGTGAGTATGTAAGGAAAATGGTTGATATACTGTGAAACCCGTAGTACGCGACAAGGTGTTGGGTGCCCACACTTGGCAACAGGAGATTTCCTTGCTCAGCAAAGTAGGACAGGCGGCAGTCTAGGGTTATGTGACGACACAGTGCAATGCTGGTGCAGGCTATTCGTTGAACATGGTGGCTCTACAGCAGACGACCGCTGTCTACTCCTGTGTTCACTCAGACACCGCCATCTACCATTGCAGTGGGCGCGGGGTATTAAGAGTTTGTACTGTGGGTTAGTGGGGATGTGTCACCTAGTCGAATGGATCGCGGTTCTTTTTACACTACGTCGATAGTAGTATCCTGATACGCCACCGTCCATTCAGGCTTCTGTTCCGAATATGCACCGCATCACAGACGGAGGCTGATACTATTACGGTATGCAGAATATTCACCTGGGATCCAGTGACATTATTGTTTGTAATTGAGAACATCACGTCAGCAGTTTCTGGGCTACGTAAACATTGTTCCTGACGACGTGAGTCATTTCCTGCTTCATATCATCAGCTGTGGCATCTTCCATCAGGTTAACAGTTCGCATAATAAGGGCAGAATCGTGCTGTAGTGTTAAATGAGTATTATAGAACTCATGTTGACTTCTTGTCCACCAAAACCGCTGATATAAACCCGACTGAATAGCTATGGCACGTTGTGGTGCCACATCCGTACCCACAAACTACTGAAATGTAATTCATGGGAATTGCATAGACATCTGGTGCTACATATCTGTAGAAACTTACCAAGGATTTATCGATCCATGCTACGTAGAATTGCTGTTGTGTTGCGATGCAGCAGTGGACTAACACGCTATCGAATATTTGTGCATCTACATCTACATGGATATTCTGCAAAACATACTTAAGCACTTGGCAGAGGGCTTTCGAACCACCTTCACACTAATTCTTTACTATTCTGCTCTTGAATAGCGCGCGGTAGAAACGAACATCTTTATCTCTACCTGCGAGCAGCGAGCGAGGTGGTGCAGTGGTCACCACGCTGGACTCGCATTCGGGAGGAAGACGGTTCAAAACCACGTCCGGCCAGCCTGATTTAAGTTTTCCGTAATTTCCCTAAATCGGTTTAGGGAAATGCCGAGATGGTTCCTTTGAAAGGGCACAGCCAACTTCCTTCCCCCATGCTACCCTAATCCAAGGGGGCCGATGACCTCCAACCAACCAACCAGCCTGCAACCTCTGATTTCCGATGATCGTTTCTCCCTATGCAGGTCGGTGTCAACAAAATTTTTTTCGCATTCGGAGGAGAAACCTGGCAACTGAAATTTCGTGAGAAGACCCCGCGACAACGAAAAACGCATTTGCATTAAGATTTCCACCCCAAATTCTGTGTATTTCTCCACTATTTCTCGATAGCACAAAACGTGCTGCCCTTCTTTGAACTTCCTTGATGTACTCCATTAATCCTCTCTGGCAAGGATCACACATCGTACAGCAGCACCCGAAAAGACTCCAGCGGCGCGGTGCGATGCTACTGCGAATAAATTTCCACTCACCTTGCGGTTAATAGCTTCTCACACGCACACCTCCTTTAAGTAAGTGAAATGTGAAATGCAGTTCTCAGCCGGAAAAATCTCTAGGAGAAAAGCAGCTGTATACCTCGTAATCACTAGGCGCACTACGAGTAAAATCTGCTTGTCAACGGAAGGATAATGATAGTTAAATGAAACGATTTGTCCCGCACATCTTGACTCCCGATCAAAAAACAATGATGTGTCGATGCTAGCGACGACTTGATTAAATTGAAAATGCGTACAGTTTTTCTGGAAAAAAAAAAATCATCGCTGGTGACGAGAATTGGTGTTACGAGAAATCACTTAGCACAAAAACACGAAGTTGAGAGTGGGTCTATGATGGTTCGCCACGGCCGAAGAAACCGTGAAGCTGGAATTGAACATCCCACAGAATGACTGTTCTAACAGTATCACGCGACCGTAAGAACGATTTCTGGCTGTACTGTAGTGGGGAAAGATCATGGTGAACAAAAACAATATTAACTTTTCCATGTTTTTTACTGATTCAGTTTGAAACTTTTCGACTGACGAGGTACTACGTTATAAAACTTTTAATATGCTGCAGATTTTTAGTTTTTAAGTGTCTACATCAGATTACACACACATAAGATTATTAGAACTTGAAAAGTTGTAAGGTATTATAAAATTATTAATGAAAGCTTTGGTGCAAATGAGCGGTTGTGTTCTCAGAAGCATTAATAAACTTGTATTGTTAATTTATTTCACCTATTCACATCACGAGGAATTAAAGAAACAGCCAGCTACATTGTGGAGATAATACAATATCTTTCACTTCCATTCGAACAGGACGAACGTGATAACCTATGAAATACTCCTCGTATATTTACATACAGCTAAACTCGGAGCCAGGCAAATTTTATGAGAGTTAATCAGACTTGCTGGACTTTATTCTCCCTGAATTTAACTTCGCTGTAAAGAGTTTACCCATGTCAGAGTTTTAGGGATATAAGGCTGATGTTTTTATTGGTGACCCAGGACAGTGTACTGAAATACATTACATCCGCATTTACATCATTTGAAGAGTTATAATCATAGCTATATAGAGGGTGTAAGCGGTATAAGTACAGATATTATTATTTTTGAGTCAGGAAAGTGTGCTTGATAACATTACATCAGTATTTACTCTGTTTACATCTTTAGCTGGGTTGTACACATGGCAAGAGCTAGCCGTTAATGCTTATTTCCCCAAGGGCCACACTTCGTACTTTTCACGGATGAGGCATCCTTTACAAAGGAGGTTGCATTCAACAGGGCGTCATATTTGTTCATTGTCACCGAGAACGCTTTGCTTTCAAAATTTGGGCTGGTTTGGTAGTAAATAATCAAATCTGACTGGTCCGTACATGCTTCTCCGATGACAGAACGCGAAGAGATACTTATTCCGATTAAGGGAGACTCTGTCATGTTACTGGAATATGTACCACTCCACGGGTGACAGCACATGGGGTACCAACATGATAGGACATTTGCATACTCCGCTCATGTGGCGTGAAATCATTTAGATGAGACCTCTGTTGAAAACTGGATAGCATGCGGTGGGCTGGTGCCATTGCCTGCACGTTCCCGACTTGACGTCCCTTCATTTTTTTCCTCTAGGGACACATGAAATCTGTTGCTTAGAAACACCAATCGAGACGGACGGGTAGCTGATAGCGAGAATTACGACCGTCTCTGATTCAATCCTCGTTTTGCTAGGGCAGTTTCAACAATGGCTCAGACGTTGTTCCACAGCAGTTTATGTAACTGTTCACAAATAGTGGTCGTGAAACGTCAACCTCACCTCCCTTTTATCTTAACGCTGCCCTGCAGACCTGCCACGGTGTCGACTCACATGGCATTTTTATGCCTACATTTACGGTAGTGCGCGACGCTGTTAAATGACGCCTAGCGCCGAACGCGAAGGGATATGAAAGTTGCTTGTTACGACCATCTCTCCAGTCTCCTCATGTTTTACATTCATTTTAGGAACATCCTGTATACACTGGGTGTTTCTAAGTTTTTGCGACAAACGTCTAGTGGTGATGTGTAACGAGGACCAACTACTGTTAGAGACAAAATGTTAATTGATGATGCCGTTATGAGTCCTTTTCATTTTTTTACGTTATTGTGGCACATCAGGGCGTAGACACTCTGCGGCGTCCATATGCATTGCGTGTTGCCTATCATCCAGTCATCCTCTCTGCATGATAAGTGGTAAGCCAAATAAACTTCAGTTCCTGGTACGCCTCTAAAACATCTCTCTCTGCTTAGAGACACTCATTCTTACTGTTTTCTTTACTGGGATAGGTAGTACGCTGCACACGTGGTTAGTACATCCTGCTAGTTGGGATACGTTTCTTTGTCCCAGGGCAGGCGAGTACTAGTTTCGTTGGGAAATGTCAGTGATCACTTTCACTCTAGTAAAAGTTATTCTTCATAATGTGATCTTTCACTTTTAGACATTTGTCGAAAAGATTTTAATGCATATAAGAGTCTGGGAGGGGGGTCCGACGTGACTGAAGGGCGACGTTTCAGCTGATGACTTCCTCGTTCTCTACTTGCTATAAAAGGAAATAATAATAAAACAAATTGATATAACAGTCCGAAAATTCATGAGGGAAAGAAAGTAATACGCGCACAAATGAAAGATAAAACAAAGCTCTGAAAATGTTCTGTCTTGTACATCGATCGCGTGATCCAATTGGGACCAAACGTGTATAATAATAATAATAATAATAATAATAAAATACCTGCCATTCGTATGGAATCGTACTGACGCACCTATTGGTTACTGCCTATCAAGTGTTAAATATAACGAAATTATGATAGTCCCCTGACAAAAACAATAGATACAATCAAGATTTAATCCAAATTTTATCCCCGAACACAACGAAGAATGTATTACACCAGACATTCACTAAAATACACGAATATGGGAGTATCTATATTGCGCTTCAATTAAATTTTGTATCAATGTTGAATCTTAAGAGCCATTATGATTTTTTAAAAAGATGTGAACATTTTTTATGTAACCTTTCAGCACACCATTCCAACGTTGGGACCTTTTTGTCTTGTGAGAACAGTAATTGGGGCCAACGGAATGTTGATGAGAAGCATTGGAAATGCAGATGGCGCTTTCCGTATTAGCCCTACCGAGAGGCTGATCAATGCCTTTAAATGGGATTTCACGCTAATCTGGCGAAATGAATATTGCGGCAGCTGACTACGTGAGTGGCATTTAGAGTTTGTATAGCAGGCCAAACCTTACGTTAAAGGCAGCCTAGTAGCTGCAGAAATGCGTACCAGGCAGCCTAATACAACGTACATAAAACTTAGTTTTATCTGACACTATTTAAATAATGGAAATTTCAATTCAATGACATTTTAAAATGAACGGGAATAAATTTCCTAGATAGAAGTTTGTTTGAATGTAAAATAGCTCACAAAATTACATGTAAGAACTTTTCTTGATTGGCGTGATAATCTTGAAATACAGATGTTAAGGTTTCTATAGAGTTCTTTTTATCATCATTGATCAGATTTTAGGAACACTTCAGTATTATGTTGGTGCCTAAGTTCGTAGCGTTTTCGTTTTGTATGTTGGTATTCCAGTTGTTATGGGTTTATATATCGACTGCCTTCTTTTATTTTTTTATTCAGTGTTGCTGTTTGAATGTATACGTTGTCAAAACTTCATTTCAAGATAGTGAGGGACTCGTCGACGCTAGAAAATGAAATGCCACGTGGAGAAATAGGAACATATCCAACGTATTCCTCTGAGTTCAACACAGGGGTGACAGTACAGGAGGTAGTCAAACACATTTGCGTCCATCAAGCGGGGTGGCGCAGTGGTTAACACACTCGACTGGCTTTCGGGAGGACGACGGTTCAAGCCCATGTCCGGCCATCCTAATTTAGGTTTTCAGTAATTTCCCTAAATCGCTTCAGACAAATGCCGGGATAGTTTCTTTGAAAGGCCACGGCCGTCTTCCTTCCCCAACCTTGCCTAATTCGCTGGGACCGCTACCCTCGCTGTTTGGTCCCTTCCCCCAAATCAAACAACAAACCATTTGCGCCGGGTGTGGGGATGATGCCACTGGATAGAGCAACGCAAAAATATGGTTTTCGCGTTTTAAGGAGAATTATTTTGACAATAGAAATTCTCCACGTTGAAGAAGACGTTCGGGGTTTGAGGAAGATTTTTTAAACGCATTAATCCACTAGGATCCAAGTCATTGTACCCGAGAACTGGCGAATGATCATTCCACCCTCACATTCATGCAGTGGGGAAGGTTAAAAAAGTGAACGTATGCACCTCTGTTTCCAATAGGCTATTTTACATCACCGACTGAAACCCTCTGCTGAAGCCGCAGGACAGGACAGGTAGTTGGAATTTTGGAAAGGGCCAAAATGAGCGGCTGTCAGTTACACTCGAACACATGTAACTTTATTTATTTGACCAAACATTACAGTACAAATTCTTGGCCGGCCGGAGTGGCCGAGCGGTTCTAGGCGCTACAGTCTGGAACCGCGCGACCGCTGCGGTCGCAGGTTCGAATCCTGCATCGGGCATGGATGTGTGTGATGTCCTTAGGTTAGTTAGGTTTAGGTAGTTCTGAGTTCTAGGGGCCTGATGACCACAGCAGTTAAGTCCCATAGTGCTCAGAGCCATTTGAACCATTTGAACAAATTCTTGAACTTAGTTATCGGCTGAATACGCCACACTATCTTAGGTCTTAAGAGCACAACCACTTTAATTTTAAAAAACGGCTGAAAGCCATTAACTCAAAATGCAGACGCCAAAAAGAATATATAGAAAGCAGAAGTCCTCACGTTAAGTAAGTTCTATAATTTGGCTGAAGGCCCAAAAATCTTACACTTGAAAAGCAACAACTTTAATTTAAAGACGGCTGAAGGCTGATGATTAATACTCAAGGCAAAATTAAATTAAAAAAAAAACACAAGGCAGAAGGCCTTATCTTCAATTAGAATGAAGGCCCCAAACAGTCTGATCTCGAAAGACAAAGACAAACTTAAAAGCGGCTGAAGGCCCCATGACTTCAAACTCAAGGAAAAATAAAGTTAAACGACAAAGCATTGCCTTAAAACACGCTGAAGGCCCAAACAATCAACCCTTACAAGCAAGGAATTTTAATTTTAAACCAGCTGAAGGCCCACGACTTAAAACGCCACAAAAAACAATTCAACTTTATTTCAAAACCATCGGCTATGAGCCATACAAACACACATAACAGAAAATAAGAAAAGGCAGTGCAGCTAACGTCGCTCAGAAGTTACGGGGGTCAGCCAGCACTTGAAATACTAACGTTCACTTATGTGAGACAGGCAGTCGGCCCAACCATTCTCCTTCCGACGCAACTCAATCAACAGATAGTCAACGGACCCATCGACAAGGTAACTTAGGCTCCACTCGATAAGCACACAACCAGGAGTTCAATGGAAACGTAGAAGGCATGGGCGCGCCCAACCAAGCATACATTAAGCTGTAGAATTACACACCGTGCTGGACAGCGACAACACGGTGAGAAAAGGGACACTGCCTAAATTTTGCGTCAACGGCCAGGGCAGGTAACCGGAACGTTAACGGCCACAAGGCACAAAATTACACTGGTGCACTTCAATTCAAAATAACAAAACACAGTTAGACTGACAGTCTGGAATCTGTGGCGTTCGCTGTGTTATTCAGTGGTTTGGTATTTAACTAATTTGTAAATGAAAGTGAAAATCTTATTTTATTACAATGAGTAATTATTAAATATTTTTTCTCCCGGCTAAAGATTTGGTCAAGTTGCTAAAGAACTCCAAGATAACGTCGCGTTAAAGTGTTGTCTGTAAGTTGTGTAAGTGTCACTAAATCACAGTTCATACAACGGATTCTATACAACTATTGATTATGATGGAAATAGTTATCTTCAGCAAAATGATCATTAAAACCACCGAATATCAGCCGCGCACAACACTGACGTATGTTACCTGAAACAATATTCTTCGCAACTCGTGCGTAATTAATTTCGGCTCCATATATCAGCTAGAAAAGTTTGTTATAAGGATTGTGCTATGAGCACTGTTTTTAAAGGAACAATTTGATTCGAATCATTTTCATTAAAATGAGTTCGGGACCACCGGTGCACATTTATTTTTACACATTTGTATTACGTTCGGCATTTATGTCTGCAGAGTTGCGTAATTTGAATTTGCCGCTGAGATAATTGTTAAGATGGCGGCAGACAATTGGTAGAGACTTTCTATTGTTAGACCAAATAAGTAAGTATTTGAAATGCTTATTAAACTCCATAAACTCTACTTTCGTATTGTGCACTATTTAGACTTCATCAAGCAGACATTTAATTTGTTTCTAAGGAAAATACAGACAAAAACGCGATACAAATCGCTATCATCAATGGCTGCGCTCGTTGCAGCGGAAAGAAATAATTAACACAGATATTGCTTACTGGGAGAGGAATTAAAGTTACAAATAATTATTCACTCATATTTATAATAATAATGAACTCTATTTTCAAGTAATAATTAACAAATTATTACAATTTCTTAACAGACCTCAGTTTGATATGCGTCCGCAATCTACAAAAGCCAACAAACAAAAGGTAAAAACAAAGGAAGAGAAACGCAGATCATAAAAGGAATTTACAATTATCATTATCTTTGTACGACACACATCGATATATCCAATTACATCATAGAATATTATATAAATAATTAATATTTATCATAATTTTCACTATTTTTTATATGTCGAATAGATAATGTTTATAACTGTTACAGGCATAATTTCCTCTCGTCGCACTGTAGCTAAAATTTATCTCGTGGATGTTACAAACCGCGCGGCCGCTACGGTCGCAGGTTCGAATCCTGTCTCGGGCATGGATGTGTTTGTTGTCCTTAGGTTAGTTAGGTTTAAGTAGTTCTAAGTTCTAGGGGACTGATGACCTCGGAAGTTAAGTCCCATTGTGCTCAGAGCCATTTGAACCCAAGTTTGGTGTCCATGGTCTGTGAGCCACGGACCTCGTAGAAATGGGGCCAACATACTCGTCGTCCGACAAGACGACCAACCGACAACACACCAAGGAGGTGCGCACTCAAGTGGTATGTATCGGCTACCGTCGGGCGAGTCATGGCTGTCCGAACCTCACTGCAGCCTCATCCCGACTGAACTTCCGCCGCGTCCTTAAGTCAAACACTGCCAGGTCCGAACTGCATTGCTAGCGCTTCCCAAATGACTGGCAGATCCGAACTAACTCCGAACACACGTCAACTAGTAAGTAATAGCAGTAGGCAAGGATAATACTCCAGGGCTTATATCGATAAGCGCCGCTGCTGCCACTCACGGTCGGGCAAGGCGGCAACTAACTGATACCAGTGATCGAAATTAACATAACGAGGTGGTAGTACAGAAAGAACTGGGAAATGAGATATGGCACGAACACGAGCAACGCATGGCTCACCGACCATTCCTCTCCTGTTCGTTATTGGGGATGCTAAATGGTGTCTTTATGCTAACAAAAGGAAGAGAAAGGGGAGTGCGCGCAAATAAAACAGCAACTCACCGTATAATGAGCTGTTCACATCCACAAAAGTTGATCTTATGCATCAGGTGGTACAGCGACCGTATGTAGTGCTACAAATTGTTTACCCGAAGTCTAATCCTCAAGGCTGACATTTATTGTTAACAACAGAGACGTCTCGCAGACGCAGTCCTAGAACAACGACCATGAAGAATGCGTGAAGTGATGCTACTCCACGATAGCACCCGCCCGCATTCTACTGAACTGACAACAAACACAAAATAGAAATTGGGTTGGGAAGTCATTCCACACTCACTTCATCCACCTGATCTTGCGCTCTCAGATTTTCACCTTTTCCGCTCTCTCTCGAACAACCTTCAAGGAACATCCGGACAAAAATGCGTTCCGAACGTGGCTCGACGTGTTCTTCGCCTCTAAATTGCGTGATTTTTACGCTCAAGGAATCGAAAAATTTCCTCGGCATCGGCAAACTGCTGTAAATAGTGAAGCAAAATATATTATTGGTGACCAAACTCTCTGTTGCGTGTATTTGATGTGTTTATTAAAATATGGAAGACCGCTACGAACTTATGCACCGACCTAATACATTAAAAATGTTTGTTATCACGTTTTTTGGCATACTTCAGTAGCATAATGGAGTGCAGTTTTTGTAATACCTTGGCGTAGCTCGTTTAGTGAGACCACCGCCAGTTATCTCCGTTGGAAATTCACTGTGCGGCTGCATGTGTATTGTTCTTGAAGAAATGAGACGTGAACTTAGACCTATTTAACTTTCTTGTTCTCTTACATGTTCCTGTGTGTTAGAATTTTTTATCTGACGTTCATTTTTCTTATCTTTAATATACCTTGCTTACTTTAATGCTCTTTTTAACTCTTCTTTAATCTGTTCACTGAACTTTTATAAATATCATTATTTCTTTCGATATTCTATAGTCTGACTTTCTTTCTATATGATCCTGTCAAATTATTTCTACATTCATGAATTTGTTAGTTCACATATCAATAGTTCGGATTTTACAGACTAAAATACTGAAAACAATTCAGTGTCTGTAACAACCAAGAAAGTAGTAGTATCTCATAGCATGCCTACATTTCTATAATTTTTGAATGCTCCAAAGCATTAGAACAAGTAACTGTAGACATTGGAACAAATATTTAGTTCTATAATAAATAGTTCGATAATAAATCGTTGTACCTTTTTCAGCTACATGTGTGCTGCTCCCTGTAATGAACAAAAGTTTGTGACGAACCTTTGAAGACTTTTCAGTAGCTTTAAAATGTGTGCTGAGGTAGGAATGTTCTCATGGCATTTTCTGTACGGGAGAACATTAATTTGATCTGCCTTACAAAGCAGAATATTCAGGCAATTTGTTTCTTTGGAGCACGCTGTTCACTGTGTATCGCAATTTAACAACATTGTGCCACTGAAGAAGTCTTTGAACGACTAACCTTGTTCCCACAGTTTTCAGTTAGTACAACGAAGCTTATAATTTGGGCTCTGTAGTCGTTAAAGTATGAGGACCCGTCTTACGACAAAGTTGTTTTCCTTCATTTGAGTGCAGTTACTTCAACTGGTAATAGTGGGATGTTCTTCCACTACTGATACGATAAATTCTAATCTTCTGCATTCATTCACTTAAATATGAATTAAGCCTTTTGCGCACTAGATCACTCATACGACAATACCCAAGGTTGATGAATTTCATGATTCACAGTCAAAAGCCTTTGAGAGATCATAAAATATCCCAGTGGATGATGATCGTTTGTGCTGATCACATAATATTTGATCTGTGTAGCGCTCATGGCATTTTCTGTTGAAATGCCTTTATGAATACGGAACTGGCATTTTTTTAGTAATTCATTTTTAGGGATATGTGCAGCTACTCTTGAATACAATGCTTCTTCAAGAATGTTGGCTGAAGCTGTCAGAAATGAGGTTGGGCTGTAGATGCTAGCATCAGACATTTCCTCCTTTTTTATGCAATGGTTTAACAATTGAATACTTCAGTCTGTCTGGAGAAATGCCCCTATTTCAGTGAGCCACTTCATATTTGGCTGAGAATCTATGCAAACAACCTGTACTGCGTTTTAAATGCTATTAATTCCATGCTAGCTCTTCCTTTTGAGTAAATTTATTATTTTCTTAATTTCTCTAAGAGAGGTGGGTTGAATTTCAATTTTATCAAATTGCGCAGGTATTGTATTTTCTATATACAGCTTTGCATTTTGTAATGAACAGCTGGATCACATTTTCTCTACAGTATTTAAGAATGATTATTCAAAATATTTTCTGCGTCTAACTTTTTGTTCAAATGGCTCTGAGCACTATGGGACTTAACAGCTGTTGTCATCAGTCCCCTAGAACTTAGAACTACTGAAACCTAACTAACCTAAGGACATCACAAACATCCATGCCCGAGGCAGGGTTCGAACCTGCGACCGTAGTGGTCACGCGGTTCCGGACTGAAGCGCCTAGAACCACACGGCCATACCGGCCGGCTTTTTGTTAACAAACTTGTCATTGAGTCTCATAGAAATCACTCTTCCTGTGGTCTCAGTACCCTCTTCTCTTTTAACAATACACTAAATTGTTTTAATTTTTCAGCAATTTAATACCAAGGCATTGCAATGCAGTGAGACAAACTCTTCCATCAGCATTGAAAAATCAGCACATAGGCACCTGGGCGGCCGCGGTGGCCGAGCGGTTCTAGGCGCTTTAGTCCGGAACCGAGCAACTGCTATGGTCGCAGTTTCTAATTCTGCCTCCGGCATGGATGTGTGTGATGTCCTTTGGTTAGTTAGGTTTAAGTAGTTCTAAGTTCTAGGGGACTGATGACCTGAGATGTTAAGTCCCATAGTGCTCAGAGCCGTTTGAACCATTTGAACATCGGCAGCCTGAGCATATTACCAGGTCTGTCACTGCTATGAGTTACAAGGAGTCATTACCAGGATGCAGTACCACCATCGAATAGTCGCGGACAGTAGCACAGGTGAGCCTTAAAGTCACTACAGAGAGACACTTCTGTGATGATGCTGCAAAAAGACGCCACCAGAAGTCTCTACACATACAAGACAGGGAAAGTGAGTTTTCGATAAGTATCCAGCGACATTATCTTGAGTTTTGTGTCCACACTGCTAACAGGACCTGTTCCGTGACGTAACAGGTTTATTTCATTTCGGGGGGAGGTTCTTTCTGCTGAGACCTTCTGTTAGTAAGGTGACAATGCGTGCATGGTTTACACTTGAAATTATTATATGAGGCATAATATATTGAACATGCCACATTGCTCTATTCACGACTGGAAGCGCTGCACACACCGCTGAAATACACTGAAAATGCTGCTTTACTCCAATATGCATTACACAGGATGGCTTCATGTAGCGATTTGCTGTTGTAGGCCTTTGTTTCCAAAACTGGTACAAGACTGCAGTTGCCCTCTTCTCCATAAAAATAAAAGTCGTAACGGGAATATACAAATTACAGGATCCAGTCACATTATTGTAAACATCGCGTATTTTCAACATTAAAATGCAATAGCCACTCACAGACGGCAGATGGCAGCACCAGTAGTGGAGGGTATAGAAACATTTTTTTGTGGGGGTGGGGGTTGGAGACCCAGGAAACAGTGCGGTCATTGTCGTTACGTGGAAACTGAGAGATTTATAGTACGCCCAAAAGGGCATGATCACTGGTTTTTGGCCAAAGGTGGGAGCATTTCCGTGACGGCTAACTTTGTAAGCTGCTCGTGTGCCGCAGTGGTTAAAGAACAGCGTACATCGCAAAATGGCGTGTCCACAACTGTCGGTGAGACAACTGCGGCGCACCAAGGGCCATAGATGACAGGGGCGGACGATGGGTGTGAAGATGTATGTGGGCAAATAGACGTGCCGCTATTCAGCAGCTGACCGCCTGGTTGAACCTAGGCGCTACCAAAAGTGTCTCCTCGACGATCTATCAGAGAATATTGCTGCTAATGGGCTTCCGCATTGGGGTCCCTCTTGATGCAACCAACTGTTCATCGACGATTACGTGTGGAATTTACGCGCCATTACCGCAACCGAACGTCCTCTGAATTGCGACAGGTGGCCTTCTCAAATGAATCACGACTTATTCTCCATTGGACGGATGGCAAACACCCAGCAACAATCGCAAGAAGGTTCAAGGCCGGAGAAGGGATAGCTATGGTCTGGGAAATACTTTCGCGGCGTTCCCTGGGTGATCTCGCGATTATGAAAAGCATGATGTATCAACACAAGTCTTTGGGGACCATGTTCACCATCACGTACAATCTGTTATTCCTCAGCACGACGAAATGCACCAGCAGGACAACGCAACGTGTTGCAGCTCGCGGTGTACTTTCGTGGTTCGAAGAGCACCAGGATGAGTTTACCGTAAACTCCTGACCATCAGACTCTCCGGATTTAAACCGAGTCGAGAATCTGTGGGACCACCTCCATTGGGCTATTCGCATTATCGATTCTGACTGAGGAACGTAGCGCAACAGCCCACGGTGCTAGAGTTGGCATGACTCCACATTAATGTTTGTACTTTCACTGACACACTTCGCGTACATCCTGCACTGCAAAAGCTGGTTATTCAGGCTTGTGACAGGTGGTTACATTAATGTGACAGAGCCGTGTATATCCCCTCAGTCCTTAGCAGGCCCTCGTTAAGTTATTTCTGAGGGTGACCAACTCAGAGTCGGCCGATGTGGCCGAGCGGTCCTAGGCGCTTCAGCCCGGAACCGCGCTGCTGCTACCGTCGCGGGTTCAAATCCTGCCTTCGGCATGGATGTGTGTGATGTCCTTAGGTTAGTTAGGTTTGAGTAGTTCTAAGTTCTAGGGGACTGATGACCTCATACAAGTCCCATAGTGCTCCGAGCCATTTGAACTGTATGACCAACTCAGAGCCATGTGTTCTTTCTAACTTAACAGTGAAATATGTGTGTGTGCGTGTGTGTGTGTATGTGTGTGTGTGTGTGTGTGTGTGTGTTCTTTCGCGAATGTATTATTCCACTTAATGTGAAGGCACCTTTTGATCACGAAATGTAAATGCCAAATAAAGAAGACTGCTCTGGCAAGCAAGTTTCATGTATGGTTTCCCTGCAAAAGAAACAATAATCTCATTATGATTATGATTTTTTTGTTGGATGGCTGGGGAAACAAGGAGATCAGCTAACTGTTTTAAGTCACGGTAAAAGGACATCCAGTGTCTTCAAAAATGCAGAACATAACTCCTATTGTAAGTATGGAAAGAAGTCTGAATTGCTTGTGCAAGGGACAAATGACTCGGGGGGGGGGGGGGGAGGGGGAGGGGAGGGGGAGAATTCACAAAGTAACTGACGCATTATTGTGGCAGGCCAGGTAACTACTGCTGCGAATCAGTTCCTCGACTGCTTGGAAAACGTCGTCTGTAGTCGACCATGATGTTCGTCCTTTCCGATCTGCATCACCGACGTCTGTGCGGCCTTGGTCAAATGGTTGGCGCCATTTTACTACGACTCGATGCGACGTTCCATTTGGTTCATATACCGCCAGAACCTCATGGCGAATCTGGGAGCAATGTAGAAGTTTTCCACAAAAGTGTCTTAGTATCCTGCACACTTCACTTTGGCAATTGGAAAAGTACTTTGGAGTACTTTTCCAATTTCCAGGCCATTTCACTCACGACTTGTCACGCACTTGTTAGCCGTACCGCAGCAGAACTGTCCCTGCAGAAAACCGGGAACATGTACTCCGTTCGGACAGTGCGCCATTCTTGTCGCGCCATTCGGCCATTCTTGTTGCGCCATTCTTGTCGCGACATTGCGCCATTCTTGTTGCGCCATTCTTGTTGCGCCATTCTTGTTGCGCCATTGCGCCATTCTTGATGCATAATAGTTTTAGCGTGGGACGCTGTATGTAACTTACTTTTTGAATTCACATTTCATTTATTGCCGTCATGTATGGAACTGGACAGTTACGTTTCGTAGTGGATTACTCCTCCACTACCTTCCTCTCCATCTAATTCCAGCAATTTCAAACCATGGAAACTTGAAAATTTGGCGAGCGGTT
Organism: Schistocerca serialis cubense; assembly: GCF_023864345.2. NCBI lineage: Eukaryota > Metazoa > Arthropoda > Insecta > Orthoptera > Acrididae > Schistocerca > Schistocerca serialis. The sequence continues at coordinate 547,557,631 of NC_064642.1, forward strand.
CCCGACTACACACACACACACACACACACACACACACACACACACACAATGCGGTTTATAAGAGTGGTGCATACTTTTTATGGGGTAGCTGACTCCAAAACTCCAGCTTCCATTCAAAAATATTAACAGGGATTGTAAAGGAGTTGCCAAAGAACTCAGCGGCAAAGAACACTGGGACTACGACACCACCAGCTGAAATTTATGAGCTTTTCAGAGAGTTGTTGCTTTGGGAATTCCGAGATGCACTTGCTTAGCAGCGGCTTGTCACGGTGAGTAATGTAACGGCTCGCTTCCTGGAGTTCTGGCGGCAGCTGCGTGCAGAGACGCCTCGCCACCCCAGAGCGCAGCGCCCGGTCTTTCAGCCGGAGCCAAGCCGCTACGCCGGCGCTGGCGGGTGAATAGCTCTTTGCTGCAGGTGCGGACGGCTATCTGCTGGCGCGTTTCCCAGCCTATCAATGGCGCCACGCGCTGCTCGCTGTCACGGAAGACCGATAGTCCGCTTCGGCCCCGGGAGCTCATTAATTCTGCCGCGACGTCCTCTTTCTTCTCGCACTCCGCACCTCCCGGTCTCTGGAGTTCCACCAGTCGTGTTTCCTTTTGCAAGTTCCTCTGTCGTTCTTTGCACTAACTTCCACCAACGACTGTGTCTGAGTTATGAAGGAAATATGGTTCACCACCGAACAACATTCATAAACCTACCAAATTAATCTACTGTAGAACTATAGAAAAAATTCCATCGGCCGGTCCTCATCAACCAAGATCCCCAGTTCATCTGGATTTATTTACTTATAACAGTAAATATATACTTTATACTTCAGAAGTAACAGAGGCGACAATCGACGACACTAATTGTTAAATTTAAATTCATCCAATACGTGGATCCTCGCACGGTTTTAATTAACAATTAACGTTGAGTCGTACAGAAATTTATCGCCCACGCTTGTTGACAGCGTAAAATTTACGGCGGTATGGTGAAATGAGAGAATTCTGTGGAAATGTCTTTATCAGGCAGCTGAATTATAAGATTTGTCTGTGCAGTAAAAATATCAATTGGCTTGCGATAAATGGCCTGTACCTTTCCACGCCGGGTTAGTTGTTAAATTTTCCTGAAGCGTCAAATGACATTCTAATGGTAGCAAAGTGTGGTTTTGATCCACGGACCTCTTAGTTATGGGCCCAGCACGGTTTCACTTTTCTTTGTACTTCAAGACGGCTTAGGCAAAATTTTCTGTTCGTGTGATGAATGGCAGCTAGCCCTAAATGTGGAAAAATGTACCTGTAATGTTCGGATACAGTATTACTGGTGTCCTGCTAGATTCAGCCAAGTCGTTTAAATGTCTGGGAGTAACGTTGCAAAGCGATGTGAGGTGGGACGAGCATGTGAGAGGTGTGGTTGGGAATGCCAGTGGTCGACTTCGCTTTATTGGGAGGATTTTAGGAAAGAGTGATTCACCTGTAAAGAGACAGGATATAGCTCGCTGGTAGGACCTGTTCTTGAGTGCTGTTCAATTGTTTTGGATCCATACCAGGTCGGATTCAAGGAAGACATCGGAGCAATTCAGAGCCGGGCTGCTACATTTGTTACCGGTAGCTTCGAACAACAAGTAAGTGTTACAGAGATGCTTCGGGAACTCAAATGTGAATCCCTGGAGGGAAGGCAACGATCTTTTCGAGAAACACTAATGAGAAAATTTAGAGAACCGGCATCTGAAGGTGACTTCCGAACGATTGTACTGGCATAAATATGTATTTCGTGCAAGGACCACGAAAACAAGATTCGAGAATTCAGGGCTCATTCGGAGGCATGCAGACAGTCGTCTATCCCTCGCTGAATTTGCGAGTAGAATAGGAGCGGAAATTACAAGTAATGGTACAGAATACACTCCGCCACGCACCGTAAGGTGGCTTCCGGAGTATCTGAGTAGATGTAGCCTTAGAAAATAACTTCAAAGAGATATCTATGGATTAAGAGTTAGATGTATAAATCAGTATGTTGAAAATATTGCTGCTGGATGTGGTGATGGAAGAATGACTGGAAATGTGATTCCGAAGAACAGTTTAGAGAATCACGGGGCAACCGAGAAAAGCAAAGAAAATATATCACTACATTGCTAACCCAAATCATGATTTGTGATGCATAGTCTCAGGGGCAGGTTGCATATCTAATGACCGTCCGGGGCTACATAAATTTGACGGAGTTTAAAAATTTAAATTTCCGAATAATCTACTCGTTAAGGGTCACAAACTTATGTCGAAGGCTTAACAGAATAATACAGGTCTTTGGGTTATGTATCTTGAGGTAGCACCTACTCACGGAGCGCATATTACACTAATCTCATTCATCCAGTTTTTGGGGACTAGAACACTTGCCGATTTCCAACGAACTTTGCACATAATTTCAAACCTTTACTAAACATGTTCTCGCCTACATCACCCACAAAATAATGAAATAAAAAAGTTTGTCGCTTATTACATTATCTTGGCTCGTGCTGTAAGACATCAACATCACAATAGATTATGGATACGGTATCCACAGGTACTGCTGAATGTGTCAGCAAAATTATATCATTGTACAAAAATAGTTCAGGAGATATGACGTAAGGAACACTAAAATTTGTGAGAAACTAGCTTTTGTCTAAAAAGGAGCGCAAATTACGAAAACTATGAAACTTTCTCGATTACATACTAGATGGTTTGTTGTTGTTTTCGTTTCAATCCAAAGACTGATTTGGTACAGTTCTCCAAGCTACTCTATAATGTGCAAGACCCTTCATCTCTGCCGGCCGGAGTGGCCGTGCGGTTCTAGGCGCTACAGTCTGGAACCGCCTGACCGCTACGGTCGCAGGTTCGAATCCTGCCTCGGGCATGGATGTGTGTGATGTCCTTAGGTTAGTTAGGTTTAAGTAGTTCTAAGTTCTAGGGGACTGATGACCACAGCAGTTAAGTCCCATAGTGCTCAGAGCCAGCCAGCCTTCATCTCTAACTATATCCTTCTGAATCTGCTGACTGTGTAAATCCGTTCGTCTCCCTCTACGGTTCTTACCCCACACGCTTCCCTCCGATACTAAACTGGTAAGTGTCTCGTTTCCTAATCTCATTTTCTCAGCATCTCCAGATTTAATTCGATTAAATTCCATTATCTTTGCTTTTCTTTTGTTAATGTTTATCTTATATCCTCCTCTCAAGACACTTGTCCATACCGTTTAAATGTTCTTTCAAGTCCTTTGCTGCTCCTGACAGAATTACAATGCCATCGGCAAGAGGCAAAGTTTTCGTTTCTTCTCCTTGGATGTTAATTCCTACTCGAAGCTTCTCTGTGGTTTTGTTTACTGCTTGCTTGATATAAAAATTTAGTAACATCGGGATTAGGCTACAACCATGCCTCACTCCCTTCTTAAAATTGCCTTCTGGCTTTTGTACAAATTGTAAATAAGCTTTCGATCGCTGTGTTTTACCCCTGATACTCTCAGAATTACAAAGGGAATATTTCAGTCAACATTGTCGAAACCTTTCTCTAAATCAGCAAACGCTGCAAACGTAGGTTTACCTTTCCTAAACCTATCTTCTATGATAAGTCGTAGGGTCAGTATTGATCGCTTGTTCCTACATTTCTCCGGAATCTTCCCTGAGGTCGGCTTTTATCAGGTTTCCCATTCTTCTGTAAAAAAAAGTTGGTGTTAGTTTTTTGCAAGCGTGCCTTATTAAACTAATAGCTCGGTAGTATTCACACCTGTCGACTCCTGCTTTTCTTGGAATTGGAATTACTATACTCTTTCTAAAGTCTGCTGTTATTTCTCCTGTTTCATAATCTTCCTCACCAGATGAAAGAATTTTGTCATGGGTGACGGTCCCAAGGCTATCAGTAATTCTAACGGAATGTTGTCCACTACCGGGGCGCTGTTTCGGCTTAGGTCTTTCATTGCTCTGCCAAATTATTCTCGAAGTTTCATGTCCCCGATCTAATATTCATCTATGTCCTCTTCCATCTCTATAACACTGTCTCAAGTACCTCTCCCTTGTATAGGTTCTCTTTCTCCTTCCAGGTTTCCCTTCTCTGCTTAGAACTGGTTTTCCATCTGTGCTCTTGATATTTGTGCAGGTGGTTCCCTTTTCTCCAATGGCCTTCCTAATTTTCCTGTAGTCTGTACCCACCTTTCTCTTAATGATATATACCTCTAAATCCCTACATTTGTCTTCTCGCCATTCCTACTTACCATTTTGCACTTACTTTTTAGACGTTTGTATTGCCTTTCACCTGCTTCATTTACTGCATTTTATATCTTCTCCATTCATCATTCAAAATCAATATCGCTTGTGTTATCTGTGGATTTCTACTACTTCCCCTTTTGTCTATTTCACCCTCTGCTGCCTTCACTATTTGACCTCTCATAGCTATCCATTCTTCTTCTACTGTATTTCTTTCCGTCGCTCTTGTCAATTGTTCCCAAATGCTCCTTCTGAAACTTTCAACATCATCTGGTTTCTACACTTTATCTAGGTCCCATTTCCTTATGTTCCTACTCTTTTTCCAATTTCTTCAGTTTTAATCTACAGTTCATAACTAATAAATTGTGGTCAGAGTCCACATCCGTCCCTGGAAATGTCTAATAATTTCACATAATTTAAAATCTGGTCCTTAAATCTGTCTTACCATTCTTTAATGAATCTGAAACCTTCCAGTGTGGTCGGCCGCTGTGGGCGAGCGGTTCTATGCGCTTCAGTCTGGAACCGTGAACCGCTACGGCCGCAGGTTCGAATCCTGCCTCGGGCATGGATGTGTGTGATGTCCCTAGTGTAGTTAAGTTTAAGTGTGTGATATCCTTAGTGTAGTTAAGTTTAAGTAGTTCTAAGTTCTAGGGCACTGATGACCTCAGAGTGCTCAGAGCCATTTAGAGCCTTCCGGTGTCTCCAGGTCTGTTCCACGTAAACAAGTTCTTTCATTATTCTTGAGCCGACTGTTAGCGAAGATTAAATTATACTCTGTGCAGAATCCTATTAGGCGACTTCTTCTTTTCCTTCTTTCCTCAGACTATATTCACCAACTATTTTTCCTTTTCTTCCTTTACCTACTATAGAATTGCAGTTCCCCATCACTATTAAATTTTCGGCCCCTTTGTATCTGAATATGTTCTTTTTATCTCAACATACATTTCTTCAATCTCTTCATCATCTGCAGAGGTAGTTAGCACGTTAAATTTTACGACTGCAATCAGTGTGGACTTCGTCTCTATCCTGGCTACAATAATGAGTTCACTGAGGTGTTCGCAGTAGCTTACCTGCGTTACTATTTTTCATTTATTATTAAACCTGTATTCAACTGACCAAAACTCACGTTCCTCCTGTCACCAAACTTCACTAAATCTCACTATGTCTAAGTTCAGCCTTTCCATTTCCCTTCTTAACTTTCCTAACCCACCTGCCCGGTTAAGGGATCTGACATTCCAGTGTCCGATCCGTAGAACACCAGTTTTGTTTCTTCTGATAACTACGCCCTCCTGAGTAGTCCCAACACGGAGATCGGAATGGGGGACAATTTTAACTCCAGAATATTTTAGCCAAGAGGATGTCATCACCATTGAACCATGCAGTAGAACTACCTGCCTTCGGGAAAAATTTCGGCTGTAGTTTCACTTTGCTTTTAGCCGTTCGCATTAACAACACATAAGACTGTTTCGATTGATGTTACAAGGCCAGCTCAGTCAGTCATCCAGTCTGTTGCCCCTGCAACTACTGTAAAGGTTGCTGCCCCTCTTCAGGGACTATTAGTTTGTCTGGCCTCTCAATAGATTCCCAGCCATTGTTGTTGCACCTACGATACGGATATCTGTATGGCTGAGGGTCAAAAGCCTCCCCACTGTAGGAAAGGTCCAAGGTTCGTTGTGGGGATTACATACTTAATGTACTTATTTCATATATTAACTCATTTTTGAAGTAATCAGACGTTTGAAGATTTTTTGAATGTGTGAGTTCGATTCTTTAAATAATCCGTTATTTGGGGGGTTTACTGATGTGTTGGTAATAGACGAGCTTTTCGTGTAGTGAAAAAATGGAGACTGCCGTTCCGATTTCAGGCGTAATGTTGCAGGAAAAATCAATTAGTTTAAACAAGAAGCTTTCTAGTTATGTTTCTAACCTCACAGCTAGCCAGAGGTGATAGGAAACTCGAAATGTAATTGGTCAGCAACTGACGGAGATTCCGCTCGATCGAAGACAGAGGTTACAAAACGGCTGGACAAAATAATTCACCCTCGATGTCTGGGATAACATAACAATATCAACCAGGAAACGCTTTCCTATGCTTCTGAAAAATAATATTTATATTTATCTGGTCAGAAGCGGCTTTCAGTTTCGTAGAACACCGTCAAGTAACAACCAAATGTCGCGAACAAGGTAAATGACGTGTAACTTACAAGGATATTACTTACACAGAAGGTACACGAAATACATAAATTTGTGGAATACAGCGTGTTTATTGGTTTATTTGAACTAGTGAAGGTAAAATGGCAGCGTGACGGTCCTGAACATAAACGATACACGATACTTAAAAGAGAAACTTAGTGATTATTTCAGGGAATAAAACTCATTGCTTTTATTTAAAATCTGCTCAAAACGTGTGTGAAAATTATATCTTTAAATAAAATAAATTGATGTTTGTTTATGGTATTTAGCACCTATTATTCTGTTTTTTCTGACTTTCTGGATTATCCAGATTTTAGATATTCCGCATGATATGCAGTCCCATCTGTTCCAGTTTTCGCTGCACAAATGAATCGTTAGTAGTAACATAAATTATCGTATTCTACGGACACAAAATCTGTGTTTGAACAATTGGGTCTATAAGAAACTGCAATGCGGTGTATGACTGTGTACATTAGCCACTGACCTCTTCGGACAAACTGTTTGTTAATGGTTTGACGCAACGTTAGTTCACCAAAAGATAGTTTCCCGCTCCAAAGGTAGGCACAACGATGAAGATTTTATGACTGCTGCCTAATTGCACTTACTTGCGGCAGACAACGTTCATTCTCCCGCAAATACTGTTACCTCAAGTCCAAATCCAAAAACAGGGTCGTCAATGGAGAACAACAATTAGAAATAACTGCACATCTATCAAAAACACCAACATACCGCCGGAACAGAACTAACTTCCTGTTGGCAGAGTGGAGATATTTGTGCAGACATCGAATATTCCCCAATCTTCGAACAATAGGTATTTCAAGAAATTTGCAGAAAAGATAAATACTAAGTAACAAATTACTGTTGTCAGTTGGATTTGAACTAATGATCCGAATGACGCCGGCCACCATCGCTAAACACTACTCTCCATTATAGTATGCGCTGCAGGTGGTGGCATAGCTCTCTCTACAGGAGAAGCAGCGACGCGCTGTTTCAGAAAGTCATAATGAAGCCGACTACAACACCTTGATTCTAGATCTTGTCAATGGTACTTTGTATGAGGGCGCTGGCGAAGCCTCGCTTTGTGGTCGAGCATCGAAGATAGCCCCGAAGATTCACGATAGTCGAATGAACCTCCAGTTCAGCTGAACGTCCGGTTGACAGTCTCCGCCTCTGGACAGTAGTGGGATGTTATACGGAGGACATAGACCACCCTCTGCGCTTTTGTCCTCTTGATTGCCGGTCATAATCCACAACTTCATACGTGACACTCGCTAAGTTACGAAGGATACAATACGGTAAAGTAGCGCTTTAGTAACTCTTCCACTTTCCGCACAGTCGTAAAATTTTGTAGGAAGTTTTCCGGGCAGTATCTCGCTGACAGTTACTTGGCGATATAGGGCTCTGGGTCCTTCTCTTGGGTGAGCCAGATGCCTTGCATCTTCGGTCATAGTATGAGGTGCGAGGCGCTACAAGCAGTAATCCTATGTATCGTCCAGTTGAAACGGGAACGTAGTGTCCAGACCATTGTTGTCCCGACCTCACGTGAGCATAACAGAAAGAAAGCTGTGAAACCTATAGCGCGTCGCTTCGCTCTGATGTAAGTGAATATCAGAACGGGCAGTATTGTAACCCAATGTCTCTGTTCGACATCCACGCAAGAGCGTATCTGCCTACGTCTTATTAAAACGTTGTATGACTCCCTTGTAGGCAGTTGGGCGGGGTCGCAAATTATGTCTCATACTAGCTACGACTGGAAAACTTCACCATGATCATTTATCACATGGCGCACTCCTTGCTTCAAATCCGTGTCTTCTATAAAGAACTTCACAGTTTCCGGAGTTTCTAGGTAATAAGTGTACAGAATTCCTCCGTTCGTAGGGTTATAGCTGATTGGTATTGTAGCGTGAATGAGTGCGCTGCTTAGCACATTTTATGGTTGTTGATGATTTATGATTTTATTATCACTATGTGGGAACAGACGAATTCACTGACTTTATTTGTGTCAGCAGACGAATTAAAGGATTTTATTATTTGACACCATTGCTTTTCTATCGCCTTCTATGATTCTCCAAATGCATCCAGAAAGATGATGACCAATGGACCTGAACTGCTTGTTCAATAAAGCAATTTTATCAGTAACTCTTGGCGGTAAATCTCGACGTTCTTCAAATATTTACGAGATGTGGGGCACCACCTTCTGAAAACATAGACTTCTTATACATGTCTATAGAACTTTTGTTTAATTTTTTGGGTTTCACTGTTACACTGAACAAGTCGCAGCGCAGTACATACCGGATCGAACTTGTACGAAAATTAGCAGTCCTCTGCCACATTTAAACCGTACGTGCATTGAAGGAAAATACCTTTACGTCTCGATTTGTGCCTAATATATTATCCTCTTCTTATACTCCCTGCGAAGGAGGTGACACAATCATTGTACAGTCCTCCTAGTGTACCACTAGTTCTCTATCTTGACGCAACTTGGCCACAGCTTAGTCGCCTTTCTACCGAAACTCCCCTATAAGTTCCCCCACCTTCCACATTATACACTGATTATCCAGAACATTATGACCACCGACCTACTATCAATACAAACCCGTCCAGCATCACCTGGCTAGGATTGGCTGCTGATCAGACACAAGCAAGGAGCATGTAGTGTCAATAAGGGACAGACAGTGACGATTCGGAGGCTCTGCAAGAGCATTCCAGAAACTGCACGGTTTTTCGGGTCTTCCAGAAGTTCTGTGGTGTCTTCAACACACGGCGAAACCAAGCTACGTCCACACGTCGTGGGATTGGGCGACCACCCCTCGTTATAGATGTCGGACGTCGTAGGCTGTGCAGTCTGGTGAAACAGGGCAGGCGGCGGGCCGTGGCGGAACTAACATCAGACTTTAATGCTGGGTAGAGTACAAGTGTGTCTGAGCACACAGTGCATCAAACACTCCTAACGATGGGAATGCACAGCCGACGACCCATACGTGTGCCATTGTTAATACCGCGACTACTTCAACTATGACTGAAATGGGTAAGTGAACGTCGGCACTAGACATATCCACAGTGGCAGAGCGATGAATGGCCTGATGAATCCCGATACCTTCTTCGTCATGCCGATGGGAGAGTGCGAAACCGTCGTCTCCCAGGGAACAGCTCCTTGATACTTCTACTGCTGGACGGGTACAAGCTGGCGGCGGCTCATTTATGCTCTGGGGAACAATCACGTGGGCATCCATGGATCATGTGAACCCCTCGCAAGGCATCGTGGTGGCCAAGGAGTACCGTACACTGGTTGTTTCCTGATGGCAGTGGCATTTTCCAAAAAGATAATGGGCCATGTCACAAGGCCAATAATGTGATGGGTGGTTCGAGGAACTAAGTGGTGAGTTACTGTCGATGTGCTACCTCCTCAACTTGACAGATCTGAAACCGATCGAATACACCTGAGATGTGACTGAACGTGGCGTCAATCACCCCTCTCCCAGGAAGTGAGGGGAATTACGAGATTTGCATGTGCAGATGTGGTGCCAACTCCTTCCAGCGACGTACCTCATTGCTTCCACGCCATGATGCGTCCCCGCTGTTATCCGTGCCAAAGGCGGCATGGAGACTATTAGATAAGTGGTCATGAAGTTCTGGTTGTTCAGTGTACTTCCGAAGGGCTACTCCGACCATGTAGGGACCTAACAACACATCAACACATCTCCGTTTCTGCCGACTGTTCCTGTAATCCTACCTTGATAATTACTCCAAACACGGAGTACCGCTGTTGGACTGATCACTTTCTTTCCAACATACCTACGTTCGTCCCAGTTAACACCACTACGTTCATATTTAAAGGACTTAAATCATTGCTGATGCTTACAACTATTCTTTTAATTGGATTCTCGCGGGTATCTTTTTATGTGCATTATCTATATCTGCAGCTTTATCTTTTTTTGCTCATCAGTCTACTGACTGGTTTGATGCGGCCCGCCACGAATTCCTTTCCTGTGCTAACCTCTTCATCTCAGAGTAGCACTTGCAACCTACGTCCTCGATTATTTGCTTGACGTATTCCAATCTCTGTCTTCCTCTACAGTTTTTGCCCTTTACAGCTCCCTCTAGTACCATGGAAGTCATTCCCTCATTTATCTATACTCTCTAAAAAAAAACAACTGTGAAGTACATGCCAGAGAGGGTAATTTCTACCCAGCCGGCCGGCCGCGGTGGTCTCGCGGTTCTAGGCGCTCAGTCCGGAACCGCGCGACTGCTACGGTCGCAGGTTCGAATCCTGCCTCGGGCATGGATGTGTGTGATGTCCTTAGGATAGTTAGGTTTAAGTAGTTCTAAGTTCTAGGTGACTGACGACCTAAGATGTTAAGTCCCATAGTGCTCAGAGCCATTTCAACCATTTTTTGAACCACCCAGCCCCTTATTATGACTTCTTCCCGATGTGTTCGCTTATGGATCGCGGAAAGAATGATTATTTAAATACCACTGGCGGGGTGTGGTCAGTCTACAGCGCCAATTATCTGCTTTTACAAAGCTACACTCCTGGAAATGGAAAAAAGAACACATTGACACCGGTGTGTCAGACCCACCATACTTGCTCCGGACCCTGCGAGAGGGCTGTACAAGCAATGATCACACGCACGGCACAGCGGACACACCAGGAACCGCGGTGTTGGCCGTCGAATGGCGCTAGCTGCGCAGCATTTGTGCACCGCTGCCGTCAGTGTCAGCCAGTTTGCCGTGGCATACGGAGCTCCATCGCAGTCCTTAACACTGGTAGCATGCCGCGACAGCGTGGACGTGAACCGTATGTGCAGTTGACGGACTTTGAGCGAGGGCGTATAGTGGGCATGCGGGAGGCCGGGTGGACGTACCGCCGAATTGCTCAACACGTGGGGCGTGAGGGCTCCACAGTACATCGATGTTGTCGCCAGTGGTCGGCGGAAGGTGCACGTGCCCGTCGACCTGCGACCGGACCGCAGCGACGCACGGATGCACGCCAAGACCGTAGGATCCTACGCAGTGCCGTAGGGGACCGCACCGCCACTTCCCAGCAAATTAGGGACACTGTTGCTCCTGGGGTATCATCGAGGACCATTCGCAACCGTCTCCATGAAGCTGGGCTACGGTCCCGCACACCGTTAGGCCGTCTTCCGCTCACGCCCCAACATCGTGCAGCCCGCCTCCAGTGGTGTCGCGACAGGCGTGAATGGAGGGACGAATGGAGACGTGTCGTCTTCAGCGATGAGAGTCGCTTCTGCCTTGGTGCCAATGATGATCGTATGCGTGTTTGGCGCCGCGCAGGTGAGAGCCACAATCAGGACTGCATACGACCGAGGCACACAGGGCCAACACCCGGCATCATGGTGTGGGGAGCGATCTCCTACACTGGCCGTACACCACTGGTGATCGTCGATGGGACACTGAATAGTGCACGGTACATCCAAACCGTCATCGAACCCATCGTTCTACCATTCCTAGACCGGGAAGGGAACTTGCTGTTCCAACAGGACAATGCACGTCCGCATGTATCCCGTGCCACCCAACGTGCTCTAGAAGGTGTAAGTCAACTACCCTGGCCAGCAAGATCTCCGGATCTGTCCCCCATTAAGCATGTTTGGGACTGGATGAAGCGTCGTCTCACGCGGTCTGCACGTCCAGCACGAACGCTGGTCCAACTGAGGCGCCAGGTGGAAATGGCATGGCAAGCCGTTCCACAGGACTACATCCAGCATCTCTACGATCGTCTCCATGGGAGAATAGCAGCCTGCATTGCTGCGAAAGGTGGATATACACTGTACTAGTGCCGACATTGTGCATGCTCTGTTGCCTGTGTCTATGTGCCTGTGGTTCTGTCAGTGTGATCATGTGATGTATCTGACCCCAGGAATGTGTCAATAAAGTTTCCCCTTCCTGGGACAATGAATTCACGGTGTTCTTATTTCAATTTCCAGGAGCGTATATATTAGTACACCGAATGGTAACATTCATCAACCACTCTTCACTCCGTTGCTATTGTGAAGCAACAATACTGTCAAAAACCCTCGCCAGTGAAAGAGAGCTGCACCCTTACCTGATACACCGATTATGTGTAGTGTTGACGTAATGTTTCCTAGAGCGGCACTGGATGTTAGCTGTAATAAAATGTTGGACCTCCGCAACTGATTTGGTTTATTCCGCACACTAGATTTTTTCCAAGTCTTACATCTTTAGTATCGTTTCGGTGAAATATTTAGATTACTATGACGAAGTTCTTCAGAGTCATATTGTAAATGTTTCATCGAACACACATCTGAAGATGAGAGATATCTTACGAAACATATCGTATGAGGAATCATCAATGTAGACAGTAATATCGCTGCCTTCTCATTGGTGAGTTGGGAAGCCAAGCTCATTGACTGTTTAGCACGAAGATCGCAAGGATCACCTTCAATCAAGGGCACCGAAGAAGCATCTCCATCTTTTTTATACGGTTGCAGTATCAAACACCTCTTTTTTTTATCCTACCCAAATCGTTTGCATTTGATCTGGAAACAACTGCCGGCTGAGAAACAGCAACAACATGGAAGTAATAGATTTTGTGACATTTTACGCATTCATAACCAGAAGTGTATTACGTAACCTCACGCGTGCTTTGGCGGTTTAGTTTCTGAATCCCTGAGTGTTAGTCTAATTTATTAGACACAGTTCTTGCGTTTTTGTCTGTATCTACGGTATAGTTCCACAACATGAGTCGGCAGTCTTCTGTTTGTCCTGTAATGTAATCAGTTAGTCACAGTCTATAGTATGGATAGGGACTTTAACTGCTGTGTGCTGATGCGAGCTGAGTTGGTGACACCTCGCTTGCAGCTCCAGGCTTCGGTTACACAGCTTGACTCAGCACTGGGTGGGAATCACTGTTGTGGGCCGGCCGTGAGGGTCCAACGGACGACCGACATCACCCACGGGTCCGGCGATCGCTCCGCACCAGTAGCCAGCCCAGTTATTGCACGGACTGAGGTTGACCCCTCACCCGTGAACGAGTGGGAGGTCGCCTCGGGACATGGAAGGCGGCGAAAGACTTCCTGGGGTGCCGAACGTAATGCCTCCCTGGTTAGTCTGACAAGCAGGTTCCATGTGCTGTCTCTGGCTGATATTGTCCCTCAGACAGATGCAGTCACTTGTCGTATTTCAAAGGAAACCTCTCAGCCTCCAAGATCTGAGCAAAGGATGGAATTGTTGCTAGTTGCGAGTAACAATGCTGGGCGCATTATGGTGCCCCCTTAGGGCATATGGTTGCCAAGGAGAGGAAGAAATCCATTGTGCACTCCGTCTGCATACCGGGTGGAGTCATTCCAGTTGTGGAACGGGTCCTTCCAGATGCCATGTAAAGAGCAGGTTGCAGCTAACTGCGGTACCAATGATGCGTGTTGTTTTGGATCACAAGGCATTCTCTCTGATTTCGGGCAGCTACCTGAAGTGGTGAAAGCTGAGGAGTGGTGAAAGCTGAGGAGTGGTGAAAGCTGAGGAGTGGTGAAAGCTGAGGAGTGGTGAAAGCTGAGGAGTGGTGAAAGCTGACAAGGGAACCTCCCCATCCCACCCCCCTCAGATTTAGTTATAAGTTGGCACAGTGGATACGCCTTGAAAAACTGAGCACAGATCAATCAAGAAAACAGGAAGAAGTTGTGTGGAACTAAGAAAAAAATAAGCAAAATATACAAATTGAGTTGTCCATGCGCAAGATAGGTAACATCAAGGATATTCTGAGGTCAGGAGCGTCGTGGTCGCGTGGTTAGCGTGAGCAGCTGCGGAACAAGAGGTCCTTGGTTCAAGTCTTCCCGCGAGTGGAAAGTTTACTTTCTCTATTTTCGCAAAGTTATGATCTGTTCGTTCGTTCATTGACGTCTCTGTTCACTGTAATAAGTGTAGCGTCTGTGTTTTGCGATCGCGCCGCAAAACCGTGTGATTAGTAGACTCTCCAATGGGAACCGAAAACATATTGCCCACGAAATACATCTCACGTATTTAATGCACTCTCGTCCAAAGTAGCGAACAGTCAACTGCCAGCCAGGGAGCCTCGTTAGCAGGAATGCTCTCTCTTCCGTGCGCTGTAATCGACTGACGTCGTGTGTTTCGATGTTTGTTTAGGTGTAGCGTCCCCATACTACGGCGCAGTTATCTCCCATCGGACGGGTGGACGGACAGATAATAATTGTCTGAAAATAAAAAATTAAAATGTTACACTCGAGGGAAGACCTGAACCAAGGACCTCTTGTTCCGCAGTTGCTCACGCTAAGCACGGGACCATGGCGCTCCTGGCCTCAGGGTTTCCTTTATGTTACCTATTTTGCGCCTGGACTACTCAGTTTGTATATTTTGCTTATTTTTTTCATAGTTCCACAAATCTTCTTCCTGTTTTCTCGATTGATCTGTGTTCAGTTTTTCAAGACCTATCCACTGTGCCAACTTATAACTAAATCTGAGGGGGGGTGCGATGGGGAGGTTCCCTTGTGAGGAGTGGTGAAAGCTGAGGAGTGGTGAAAGCTGAGGAGTGGCGAAAGCTGAGGAGTGGTGAAAACTGATAGCCAACTGTGATACCAATGATGTGTGTCGTTTTGGGCAGAAGACATTCTCTCTAGTTTCGAGCAGCTGTCTCAAATGGTGAAAGCTGATAGCCCTGCTTCTGAGGTGAAAGCATAGCTCATCATCTGCAGCTTAGTCGAGTCGATTATGAACCTCTGGTACAGAGCGAAGTGGGGGTTCGAATCTAAGGCTCAGACGGTTCTACGACCGTGTAGACTGCAGATACCTCGACTTGCACCTTAGGGTGTTGGGGTTTCGGGTTCCAGTAAATATGTGAGATAACAAGCAGGAGGCGGCTACACGGGCAGTGGGGCCTTTGTGACGTGGACTGGGTAGTTTCTTAGGTTAGAGGATCTCGGCGAAATACAAAAAAGGGTCCACACTCGGAGTGCAGATTGAACACACGGAGAACGTACGTCTAGGAACCAACGGTACAAGATGTTTAAATTGTGGAAGCCGTGTTAGGAATGTAACAGAGCTTCAATCGCTAATAGAAAGCACAAATGCTGAAATCGTTATAAGCACTCAGAAAGTGGTTCAAATGGCTCTGAGCACTATGGGACTTAACATCTGAGGTCATCAGTCCCCTAGAACTTGGAACTACTTAAACCTAACTAACCTAAGGACATCACACACATCCATACCCGACGCAGGATTCGAACCTGCGACCGTAGCAGCAGCGCGGTTCCGGACAGATGCGCCTAGAACGGTACGGCCACCGCGGCCGGCTCGTTATAACCACTGAAATATGGCTAAGGGAAGAGAGAAATTCAGCCGACATTTTTGCGAGTGCCGACAACTGTGGCCGAGCGGTTCTAGGCCCTTCAGCCCGGAATCGCTCTGCTGCGATGGACGCAGGTTCGAATCCTGCCTCGGGTATGGATGTGTGTGATGTCCTTAGATTAGTTAGTAGTCGGTCTAAGTCTAGGAGACTGGTGACCTCAGATGTAAAGTCCCATAGCGCTTAGAGCCATTTGAACTTTTTTTTGTGAGTGACGTAACGGTGTTCAGAAAGGATATACTAAATACAGTTGCCTGTGGCGTGTTTATTGCTGTTAAAAGCAGTTTATCTTGCAGCGAAATTGAAATTGATAGTTTATATGAGATAGTATGGGTAGAGGTTGTTCTTGGCAACCGGAATAAAATAACAATTGGACCCTTTTACAGACCTCCCAACACAGAAGATACAATTCTTCAAAGGTTCTAAGGTAACTTGAGTTTAATTTCAAACACGTACCTGACTCATACAGTTGGCGGTGAATTCAATTTACCCGCGATATGTTGGCAGAAATACATGTTTAAATCCGGAGGTATGCAAAAAACAGCGCCCGAACTAGTGCTAAACGCGTTATATGAAAATTATTTCGAGCACTTAGTTCAGGAGCGCATTCGAATAGTAAAAGGTTACGGGAACACAGTTCACCTCTTAGCAACAAATAATTCTGAACTAACAACGAGCATCAAAACGGATACAGGGATTAGTTAACACAAGGTTGTCGTAGCAAGACTGAATACGATAACCCACAAATCCACGAAAAATTAACGAAAAATGTATGTATTCGAACAAAGAAGATAAAAATTCGATTGACGCCTTCCTGAGAGGCCATGTCTACCTCTTCCAAATTAACAACATGGCCCTAAGCACTATGGGACTTAACATCTGAGGTCATCACTCCGCTAGACTTAGACCTACGTATACCTAACTAACCTAAGGACATCACACACATCCATGCCCGAGGCAGGATTCGAACCTGCGACCGTAGCAGCCGCATGGTTCCGGACTGAAGCGTCTGGAACCGCTCGGACACCCAAATTAACAATGGTAAGTGTAAACCAGATGTGACCTGAATTCAAAGAAACAACATCGACAGCGGTTGAGAGATTATACAAAATAAATTAACGAAAGACGGAGCTCATCCCCCATGGCACACACACCAGGTCAGAACACTGTAACAGAGCAGTCAAATTTAAACGTACTCAAACGACCCAAAATTGGTGATCTTTTACAGAAGCTCGAAATTCAGCGCAGATGTCAACGTGAGATTCATATAACCGTTTCCACAACGAAACTTTGTCTCGAAACCTGGCAGAAGATCCAACGAGTTTCTGGCGGTGTGTAAAGTTTACTAGCGGGAAAACACAATCAGTGCCTTCTTTGAGCGATAGCAATCGAAATACTATCGATGACAGTGCTAATAAAGCAGAGTTACTAAATACATCCTTCCGGAATTCCTTCACCAAAGAAGACGAAGTAAATATTGTAGAACTGGAAACGAGAACATAGCATGGATTTAGAAAACATCATCCTTGTGTAACACAACATTTCATGTGAGGAAAGAGCTAGTTGAGTGCTGAGTGTTAGGGATTTCAGATGATTTCGTATTTCTAGATTTAGAGGAGCTTTTTAACACTGTATCTCAAAAGTGGCTGGTTATCAAATAGCGTGCAGGTGGAATATCGCCTGTTATGCAACGGGATTCGTGATTTCCCAGAGAGATCACAGTTCGTAGTAATTGACGGAAGGTCATCGAATAAAACAAAAATGATTTCTGGCGTTGTCCAAGGTAGTGTTCTAGGCCCTCTGAGGTTCCTAATCTACCAGGTGATCAAAAAGTCAGTATAAATTTGAAAACTGAATAAATCACGGAATAATGTAGATAGGTACAAATTGACACAAATGCTTGGAATGACATGGGGTTTTATTAGAACCAAAAGAATACAAACGTTCAAAAAATGTCCGACAGATGGTGCCTCATCTAATCAGAATAGCAATAATTAACATAACAAAGTAAGACAAAGCAAAGATGATGATCTTTACAGAAAATTCTCAATATGTCCACAATCATTCCTCAACAATAGCTGTAGTCGAGGAATAATGTTATGAACAGCACTGTAAAGTATGTCCGGAGTTATGGTGAGGCATTGGCG
The DNA here is from genome assembly GCF_023864345.2 of Schistocerca serialis cubense. Taxonomy (NCBI): domain Eukaryota; kingdom Metazoa; phylum Arthropoda; class Insecta; order Orthoptera; family Acrididae; genus Schistocerca; species Schistocerca serialis. Next base: position 547,575,511 of record NC_064642.1, read on the forward strand.
TCGGATGTTGTCTTTCAGCATCCCTAGAGATGTCGGGCGATCACGATACACTTGCGAGTTCAGGTAACCCCAAAGCCAATAACCGCACGGACTGAGGTCTGGGGACTGGGAGGCCAAGCATGACGAAACTGGCGGCTGAGCACATGATCATCACCAAACGACGCGCACAAGAGATCTTTCACGCGTCTAGCAATATAGGGTAGAGCGCCATCCTGCATAAACATTGTACGTTCCAGCAGGTGGTTATCAGCCAGGCTGGGGATGATGCGATTCTGTAACATATCGGCGTACCTCTCACCCGTCACGGTAGCAGTTTTGCTGTCCAGCGCCATCTGTCGGACATTTTGTGAACTTTGTTTTTTTTGTTCTATTAAAACCCCACGTCTTTCCAAGCATGTGTGTCAATTTTTAGCTCTCTATCTACATTATTCCGTGGTTTATTAAGTTTTCAAATTTATACTGATTTTTTGATCACCCTGTATATAAGCGATGTAGGACACAATCTAGGCAGTCCTCTTAGGTTGTTTGCAGATGATGTAGTCGTTTGTCGTGAAGTCATTTGAAGATCAAAACAAATATCTGTATGTTGTGAAAATTGGCAAGTAACCCTAAAGTGTGAGGTCATATACATGAGTGGTTACACGATAAATCAATCAGATTTATAGGCCATAGATTCAGCTAAATGCCTAGGAATTACCGTTACGCACAACCTAAATTGGAAAGAACACAGAGAAAATGATGTGGAGAAAGCCAACGAATGACTGTGTTTCATTGAAAGAGCACTTAGAATATGTAATAGATCTACTAAAGAGACTGCTTTCCCTACGATTGTGTGTCCTCCTTTGGAGTACTGCTGCACGGTGTAGGATCCTTAGCAGAAAAAATTAACGGTGTACATCAATAAATTTCAAAAAAAGAGAAGGTAGTTTCTTATAGAAGTCTTTTAACTCATTAAATGTGATGCATGTTTTCTAAATAAAAAAGGTAAACAAACTGTGGCAGAGAAAAAGTTGGCTTCGTCAGCGCGTAGTTGTTTTTCTTGAGGGGGAGAACTCCGCAATGGAATCGCCTGTCTCCCTCTGACATTCCATGCTCCAGCAACTGGATGAGCTCGGTGTGACCATGGGTACACGTTTCGTCCAGCACATCGCGAAAACACTGTCGCTCCTGCAGCAAATATAAAAACAGCGCACTGAGGAAGATAAGACTGGTAAACGCGAAAATGAAACAGCTATGTACGTCCCTTCATTTCTCCCTTTCCACTCCAACACACTGTAATTGAATAACACCTGCGCGCTCCAGCCCCTGCGTAGTTCCAGCAGTTGCCGTCGCGCCTCGTGGCGCCACCAGACCCTGTGTTCCGAACGTTGCCGTGTCCCGGCTCCGCTGTTTACAATTTAATTTTCACTGCCGCAGCGGTGCGAAAAAGCGTTAAATGACGCAGATAATTGAGGCCACGGCACGACCAGTTACCGGCGTCCTGCGCGTTTATTAATTTCTTTTTTAACTGTCTTGCTGGGCCTTTTTTGTGCCTTTCTCTGACCCCAGCACACTATATGCAGCGCGCAAGGCCTGATGAAGTGTGCTAGCGGTGAACAATGGACTGCATCTGCAACACACCGGGATTAACGGCCAAGGTTTACAGCGGCGGCAGCAGTAGCAGGGCGACACTATCCAGGCTCTTTATTGCTGTCGTAAAACTGCGGATTTTATCCCTAGCAATGAATTCTGCCGGCCCTAGTGTGCAATCTGTTCGCAGCCAGAGGGCAGAGCTAGAACATACAGAAGATTACGACATACCAACGCTAAATGTGACGCTAATCTTTCTTTCCTGTGTCCGGAAGTTGAGTGTGCCTCGAACACAGGCTTTAAGTTTGTAAAATCATTCACCCTAGGACATAAACATTACAGATAATACTCTGAATTAAATATTTCATTGATATGCAGTTAGTATTCTGCTTTTCATCACGGTCGTCCATCCCTGTTTTACGAAATTTGCTGTGTTACATGACCATAAAGATCTACCAAACCTTTGTTGATTGTTAGGACGTTTCCGAGCCCTTATGAATTTAAATACATATAAGGGTACTGCATAAACTATGACTTCCATAGTTATCATGATTATCTTTTGAACATATCACCTCACTGTATTCTTCAGGGGTGGAGGTATACGGCTTGCGTTTAGGTTTTCACGTAGGTTCTGCTACGAGTAATTTGTTTATCACTTTCGAAAGCTAAACACATGTTGTCGCTGCCATTAACTGAAAAGCTAATTTGGCTGCAGTGTTTTCAACACTAAAAATTGTCGTACGAACACAATTTTCATGAAGATTTCGCACCTTTCAGAAATATTTCTTTCTTGGTGCTAAATCTCATTTCTTCCTCCCTACTACTGCTGTCTAATCTCAGTGCCACTACCGCTCTCTTTTCCGTTGTCATTGACATATACTCTCTCTCATTATCTACTCTCACCTACTTTCTGTTTCTCCTTACTCCTGCCCTTCCCTCCCCCCTCCCTCCCTTGCACTGTTACCGCCAACCTTTTCCAAGTACGGTTCTGTCACTGTCAACTAAGTTTAACTTCACTGTGTCCCTTTCTTTCTCTCATACTGGCATTGTCTCTATCGCTCTTTCTATAACACAACCCTGTCTAAATTTCCTTTACTTTACGTCTGTGGTCACAAACTTTTCGTCAACAGATTACCAGACTCGGTCTATAATGACCAACTTCAGGTCTGTTTTTTAAAAACAATGTCCTAATATACCGCAGTTTGTGACCGTAGACGTAAAGTAAAGGAAATTTATTCTATATACGGATCACTGTTTTATTCGTGACGGGGTCGCAGCATGTGACAACCCTGTCTGTTATATTCTAGTATTTATTACTTTTCTGTCTCTGGTCACTGGCACTGTCTTCCTATATCTCAGCATAAAAAAAACATGAATATGTTCGTATGCCACAATTATTGGTAAAATTTTTGAAGGTGTGAGGAATGTAGAATGAACCAACTGGTACCCCATTTTTCAGTCAGTCATTTAAATAAACAGGGACATGCTTGCAGTTTTTGTTCTCCGGTAGGAGAATGTATCCTCTAGTTCACTTCTTTTCCTTGGTGCAGCAGGGCATGTAACTCATATTAAAAGAAATGTGTTGGTCAGTAAAATTTATGTACCTTACTTATATGAGATTCAAATCACGCAGAACTTATTTTACACCTCAGACCGAAATTTACGTGTGAAGAAAATTTGCATGTGCTTCAGGACAACAACATTGATTTCGCAGGTGATAACGGAGACACCTTTCAGCACATTCCTCCGAGCTACGTCACTTTATAAACTACCTTTCACTTCACACCAGATTCTACGTGCGTATTTTACGTGTACAAGAAGGGTAACTCAAAACATTTCTACCTTAGAAACGGCTAATGATATGGAGAAAGTTTTCCAGGCTGTTCGCCATCAGGATCTTGGTAAAAATTACAGCCATTTGCTGTACACAGTCGTCTTAGAATCCTCGGCTGCGTTTTGGTCCTTTTGTGACTGCGTAAATGTAGTAAAAAAACCTGGTTGTAGTGTTTTCCGAGGAACCGTCCAAAAAGTAGAGGTGCCTTTATAAGAACCATCAAATGCAAGAAGTACCAAACGATTTGCTCCATTCGCCTAAACAGGAGAAAGTTGAGTAATACTCGTACTTTGTCACATTTCTTTAGGATATTGACACTAAGAAGAGCCTTCTGTTAGATGGTTCCTAAACTAAGATCTATCAAAAAGTTGACCCTACCTTTTTTATCACCTACAGTATCCGAGGTATGAACACGGGAAAAATCTCACTTTTATGCACCGATTTCTGTAACATATTAAGGAAGCATGCTGTCGCATGCACACGGATTGAATATTCTTATTTTCGGAGGAAAACAGATTTAACTGCGTTTATCTAAATTAATTTGAAAAAAAATGTTGCAATTCATTGTACAGTAAATCATTAACTATTACATTCGTTAAAATTAGTGCAATCATCTGTTGTATCCGAGCTAACGAAAGAGTTGTTCGATGAAGATTCAACTATGGCGTGTGCATAAGAAGGTTGACTCGGATGATAATGTTTTAGTTTTTTGGTGGTTTTAGGAAAAGCTATGATGACGCAAGCAACGAATTTAGCGCATCAGTCATGGTATTTTTCCGAAAGATATCCTTGAATAATTTGCTTGGTATTTTTATGTCTCTGTTTCGAGATTCTTGAGCTTACTCGGATAATTAACCGACTGGCAGTGGCGCCCATTCGACAATGAGGTGGTGTAGGCGTATATTACCACAGGAAATTTTCTGCAAATATTTTACAGTATTCACACAGTATTGTGTGAAAAGATCTGCATCAACATGACGTAACGCGCATTATATTCTCTTCATGAAATTTAAATAGTTTCTTTAGCTTTGTAGGAAACAGTTCCTCCAAATTTTCAACTTTCTCACCACGTTCCAAATAAAATTGCTTGTACTGTCGCAGACGAAGGTGAGTATCACAGTCACTATATTGTAGTGGTTATGATACTAGATTGTTGCACGGAGGGTCGTGAATTTAAAAGTCACGTGAACTGTACAATTTTAATTTCTATATTCGTTCCGAGTACATTCTAGAAGTATCCACAAATGTCAAGAATCATTGTACTGGAATGTTCGGTATATATACCGTACGTGTTATGGCCGGAGGCAGTTCGCTCCGCGCTCTTGTATGTGCAAGTGCTGAATAAACATTAGTGTTCGTCATTCATCTAATTACACTTTCCTCTACGTGACAGTATGGAGTATCGAAGATTTTCCGCCGACGGCAATTTATAGTATTCGGTGAAATATTTAATATTGACTTTTAAAACCTTATAAGCTTAGTCATTTGAAAATAATGTTGAGGGAAATATAGAGTATTTCAATTTAAAGTTACATGCTGATACCAACTTACGTGTCCCTGTGCTACAGGATCGCCTCTTGGCTAGCCGAACATAGAGAGTGATGTTAGAAACGCAGTGGTGCCCCGTGATACGAGACATCGGAAACAAATCAAAAACTACGCCATAAGCGTCATGCTAGAGTAAAAAAGACCAAAAACCTGGATACAAGTAACAATTATTCTGATTAACTTTCCACGCTCGGGGTTCACAGTCGTGAAGAATTTTTAAAGGACATCATATTCACTGTTGACTGTAAAAATTATTACTCTGACCTGCTCTCGTGCTTATGCTTGAACGGCCAAGTAAGTATTGTTAAGCGATGTTAAGCAGTGGTAGCACCTTATCGGATTACGGGATACTTCATAAGAAATGGGGAACTTCGAATTTCTGATTTTCGACAGCACCTTCTTTCCTTTTTTTGAAATGGGCCGCCTTGCACTGCGATGACGATGGAAATGTGCTATACAGACATGGATTTTCGCTTTTGGACGCACATAAAGAGAATTGTGAAAGTACAGGAAGGATCAAAAATGGCCTCATACCTATAGCTCAAGACCAGCTGATACTAGCAATAAAGAGACAACAAATAGTGATCGATTCGATTGTCAAAGTAACATTGCGATCGCGGTCAGACCCAGAAACAACTCTGTTTTTTTGCCATTTTCGTTGTTCGTTGTTCAATGTGATGGGTCATAGTCTCGAAACAGGACCTGAAACGTTATCACCGGTCTCCCCAGCGCAAACAGCTGTGGATCCACCACCCACACCAGACCAATTGCAGAGGGATGCAGCTGAGTCATACAGTATATAGGAGACCGAAGACCTCATCGAAAAGTCTGTGTGAAAACTTTCTGAAAGCACGTATTACACGCTGGAATTCTTTCGTTAAACGCACGTCGGCCAGACAAAAGCAAACAGACACAATACATCAACTAGTGGCCACGAAAGCCTCAACATTTCTTATCTCTGAAGGCAGTAACGAAGGACCGTGAAACGGTGCACAGAGAGACTGTCCATCAACTTCAAATAATGACCACGATAAAAGCAGTGTTGGACAAATGCCTTCGGAAAATTATAAATAGAGGTAAGACAGGAACTAGGGATTGAAGGATCAAGCATAAACGAAAAGACAGACATTTTACAGAGTCAGGAGCAATACTTATAGAAACGGCAATTGAAAAGTAGCCTACAGCCAGAGATGATGATACTGACTCATCAATATTACAAAATTTGTACAGCAAATATCAGCAAGTTTTGCAGGGTACAACGTAATTTTCTACTGATGTGGTGGCACTAACATAGTGACATAAAAGGCGGTATTCATCTGCAGAAGCTGGCTCACTTTCAAACTGCATAGGAATATCAGTGACAATAGAAGCTACAACGCTTGTAAGTGTTTAGGCTCCATCGGGAAGCAGTCGTGGTAAGGTAAGAGCCAATGTTTATAAACAGGAAGCCGTGCACATTTCTTCAAGGACATGGAGCAAACATGTGTGTGATGATTACTGTAACTCTCTCATTAACTAAACTGACAAAAAATCAAATTTTAACATCATTTTTGTAGCTCTCGCACATTGTAAAAACTTCAAAAATAATCCATAAATGGGAGGCAATACACGTAAACTTATTAATGTACACCTACTGTTCAGTGAACAGGACAGATCGGATTTGCATCTCACATTACTTGGTACGTAATGCCGATACATTATAAAACTGGTGGTGAATAGAAAAAAACGATCGAATATAGTTACACATCTGATGAAAAATTAAAGTTAAAAAATCAAACAGTATGTTTGTATTCGAGTCTCGGTCGGACGTAAATTTTCAGTTGTTACGATACACTCGAGAGCTGTGCCTTAAGACTATCGAGAAAACGATTCCAGTTCCTGTAAAAATTGTAATCAGAGAAAATAAAAAGGTTTTGGAATAAATTTACAACAATTTTATGGATTCACAAGACATGGAATAACATGTGCCATAATGTGAAGTGTATGGTTAATGGAATTTAGACCCCACTTCGTTACTCCTGCCCGGTGTCACGAATAAGAAAACTGGAAGCAAGTCGCCTTTTGATATAGGAGGGATCCTTTGTGGTAGCTAGAACAAGGCTTTCGCGATGTCGCCAGAACTTCAGATCTGGGCTAGACACATCACGGTCTTCCCTGACAAGCCACTCTCTCCCACATACGGGCCGCTGAGTCATGACAAGAATTCCTCGAGTCTGCAGAAAAGCGGGCGTGCAGCCCTCTGAGATCAGAAGAGGAAAGCTGTCACTGTTCTCTGCGGATAGACATCTAACCCTCCTCATTGCTCTGTACTAATGTCCGCTGCATTAAGAGATCACTGAAACTGCGCACTACGTTTGCTGTGAGACTGATGCAAAGTAACTTTAATAAACTGGGCAGTTAACACAAATATACTTCGAGGTACATTGCGTCCTGATACTTTTAATATTTTGATCTCCTTAGCTTTAATTTATGGTTACGATGGGCCTAGAGTAAAAAAGCTCTTTCACGGGCCCATCTCTCTTTTGATGTTGTCTGTCTCTTCCTTTCATACTTTTTTCACATTGTAACGTGTGGCGCTTCCAGAACATTTCCCCATTACAGCTGCTTCAACCAAGCTCAGTGATGTGCTGGACTCGAATTCTGGGCGTGAGTAATGGTGTTTAATTCCTCGTTCGGCCATCTAGATTTATCTTTTCCTGTATTTCCCAAAATAAAGAGGAAAGACGAAGTGGTTCATTTGACATGGCCGATAACCTTTCCCACTTTATACAATATGAGCTTATGCTTAGTCTAATAGCCCCATCATCGGCTAGACGTTAACCATTAATTTCACTTCCTCATAGTGATTCTTCCATCATCATGATAATTTCTGGATGTAGATATCCCACTAAACTCCTGCTAAGTGCTATTCTCTCCTACTCTTCATCTTGTACATTACCTGTCCGCGATTCTTAACATTCTTCCACAGCACCACAGCACAAATGCTTTCAGTGTATTTTGGATTTTCCATGACTCAGTTGTTATTTCCATACAATACTGCCTTGCAGATGTACCTTTTCAGCAACGTCTACCCAGAATCGAATCTCGTACATTTAACTCCTTTTGGGCTATATTACTGAAAGAAATTTTTCTCAGTTACGCCAGGAAGATTCTGCCATCATCCATGATTTATTCGTCCTGTATATCTTACATCCTAGAAAGATTATTTCATTTCTTCTGATAACGTGTCGTTTTCTGTCTTCATTTTGTGCGAGTACTGATGCTGCTGTTAAGGGCCGCTATGAAAACCTATCCTATTTGGTGATCACTAGGTCCACTCTATGAGTTCTGTGTTGAGCGATTGTATGAAGTCATCAAGGTTGACAATCTAACTTACATCGACTACACTTATAAAATTTAAAAAATGTTTTTGGTCTGCGCTGGAACACATTTCTGCTGTTTACCTGATAGGTACTTCATTGGGTTATCTTAAAGATCGCATTCGCTAATCAGTGCTAGTTGCACGTTGATAGCCATTGAGAAGATAGCTCTGGTCAGCATTTTCGCCTGTATGTTGTGTTTAATGGTACAGATCATCCAAAAATAAAGCTTAATTTCAACAGGGACAGTGCCAGAAACGTCTGACAACCCCGTGCAGAATAAGCTGCATGTGTATCGCAGGACAGCAGAGCCCCTCTCATCTCTTAGATTCAAGACCTTCTCCAGCGTGTTCTAGATTTAAAGTCAGCTGGGCATATTTCAAAGCGTGTTATACCAATTTTCATTTAATTGCATGTAAATTCTAAAAACAACATTCTGAAGAACAGTGTGATTATTTTCGGCTGTTGATACGGTAATCTAAGTATCTTCCTGTCTTTAGCCTTTTGTGTCTGTTGCAGGTAAGATGCTCTTGGACTTGTGGCTTCTTACACAAGTGGCGTAGCTGAAGTGAGACTGAACGACATGGGCGCTTCGGTCTTCATGAGGTACGTCAAACTAAAACTCTACTAATAGTGTATTAACAGAAAACGGGCTCGTGCGTGACTGACATTTCATGGACAACGAGTAAGATAACATCTGTCCCGTCATTTTTGAACCTGGGGTTGCTTTTCTACGTGTTATGCGTTCAAGATACATCTGTGTTGCTTACAGCATGAAACAAAGGAAATTTCCGCGAACAATTCTAGAAACTTTAGACTTAAACGAACGTATTCTATCCTAGACCTGAAACTCCCGTATTCTCAAACGGTTTCCGATAATTATTCTAGTTAATATTAACGTCATGCTTAATTACGACGACTGAATTTTTTTTACATTGTCAAAAAGTCCTGATGAGCTGAACATTTGTGGTGGCGTATAGTGAAGCTCCTGCGGTTGAAAAATCATGTGTTTCCATTACTCACAACGTTTCTTTTCTGTCACTGTGAGTTAATGCCGTTTGTGTTACTAATGAAACGCTTGCAAGAGTAAAAAAACTACACCAGCTTATAACTAGCCTTACAAGCTGTAAAAAGGCAGCAGTTACCGGATGAGCAGAAAGTAAAATGAAAAACTGATAACTTGAAAGCTCTGCAAGTACCGCGAAACAGTGTTCGAAGAACGGCTACATATTAACTGTTTTTGAAGGGAAAAAATACTGCCAGAACATTTGCATTTTCCAGTTAAAGTATTGCTTGAAATTCTGTTTGTCTTTATTTAAGATTCTAATTGCTTAGAGTGTTTATACGTAGTGTGGACTAATAGTTAAACGTTCTGTGAACCGACGAGGCGCTTTGTTAACTTAACGGAAGTGTAAATGGAAGCGGTAGTGAACTGCATTACCCGACTACCTGAACTTCTCGCTAGACCGGAAAGTCACCAATCTGTGAGTAACGTGAGTAATTTGTGAATACATATTGGCGGATGTAACGAATATTCCAAGTCTTTAAACGCATTTTCTTGAAAATATCTTCGACTTAGTACCAAGGCGTGGCCCCATAACTTTCGGATCACCTTGTAATTTGACCGTGGTAGCTACAGATATGAAACTCGACATGTACACAATTACGAGGGGCGTTCGAAAAATCCACGCAAAAATAAAAACTAATTACTTGTTTGGGGTAAACCTTTTTTATTTTTCGACATAGTGTCCTTTTAGACTTATATACTTCGTCCAACTCTGCTCTAATTTGTTGATCCCTTCCGCATAATAGGAATTGTCTAAGTCTTCAAAATAGCCATTAGTTGCTGCAATCACTGTTTCTTCAAATTGGGGAACAAATAGTAGACCGAGGTAGCCAAGTCTGTAGAATAGGGGGGATGTGAAATGAGTTGGACTCCTATTTCCATTAATTTTGAGACCACAACTGCTGAGGTGTTGTGATGAAAAGGAAATTTTTGCTGTCCAATCGCCGGCGTTTTCTTGCAGCTCGGTTTTCAAACGGTCCAGTAACGATGAGTAGTATGTACCTGTAATAGTTTTACCCTTTTCCAGATAGTCTATGAGGATTATCCCTTGAGAATCCCAAAAGACAGTCGACATAACCTTTCCAGTCGATAGAATAGTCTTCGCTTTTCTTGTGCAGATTCTCCCTTGGTAACCCTTTGTTTAGATTACTGTATGGTCTCAGGAGTATAGTAATGTATCCATGTTTCTTCCACAGTGACTAAATGACGCTTAAAATCCTGCGGATTCTTAATGAACAGCTGCAAACCATCCTTGCAACACTTCACATGATTCCGTTTTTGGTCAAGCGTGAGCAGTCGCGGAACCCATCTTGCGGACCGCATTCTCATGTCCAAATGTTTATGCAAAATGTTATGTACCCGTTCATTCGAGATGCCCACAGCCCTAGCAATCTCAAGCACCTTAATGCTTCTGTCATCCATCACCATATCATGGATTTTATTAAAGATTTCTGGAGCCATAACCTCCACTGGGCGTCCGGAACGTTCAGCATCACTCATGCCCATATATAGCGACTCTGAAAATTTTGAAACCACTCATAAACTGATCTAATCGAAAGTGCAGAGTCACCGTAATGTTTATCAAGCTTCTCTTTGGTCTCCTGAACCGTTTTGCCTTTAATAAAGTAATGTCTAATCACCACAAGAATTTCTTTTTCGTCCATTTTTTGACAATTACTCGACTTCCTTGATTCACATGAATGCCAAACATAAAGAAATGGACCAATATGAATGTAACTTGGTGTCCGTTCTCTCTAAAGAAGCTAAAAACATGACTTCGATGTGCGCAGGTGGTGCCATCTCTCGGACTTTGCACGGACTTTTCAAACGCCCCTCGTACAGCTCGTGAGGATGTTGACGGTGATTTCATGACTTTGTACTATATTCTACGTATGCAATAACCAACGAAAATACTAGTTAACGTATGTTGTACGTTTTTAAAATTTCAAGTTCTCGTGGCTGGGTATTACAAATAAATGCTCGTCCGCCAAAATGAGCCACTACCAGTTGGAAAGGCGTGAATAAGTCTAGAATGGTACGAGTAGACATTGTCCTGTAATGTTGTTACGGGATGATTCAGAGAAAGTTTACAAACTGATGGCACATCCGGCATATTGCAAGGATCAGTAATCACTTAGGAACCAGGGGTCGCAAAGGCCACACGAGGCTACTAAACGCCGATGCAATTATTCAGTCACATGACGCCCATTACAGGAGATGCTCAAAGTTTTGTCCAAATGTATACACACACGCCTGACATCAACACTGCAATGAACGGCGCACCCTCCCAAACATACCTGATGTATCTCGAAGACATCCTGCATCCGCAAGAATCCGGCCCACTAGGTCCTCCGGTGCTGTAACAGGTGTTTCATACACAGGGCCTTTCAGATTCCCCCACAGGAAGAAATCGATAGGGGAAAGATCGGCTGTTCCTGGTGGCCGTAAGACTTGCCCACGTCGATCAATCAAGCGGCCGGAAAAGGTTGCCTTCATTGTTCACTCACTTGTCTCCTGAAATACGCAGGGGCTCCGTAGTGCTGAGATCGAATGCGGTGACGAGTAGTAATTGCGGCATCATTCAGCATGTCCAGCAGAAGCTATCGCAGGAATATGAGATACGTGCGGCCGGTCTGACAGAACATATACGACCCAATTAGTCTCCGACGATGCCAGCCCACATGTTAAGGGTAAATTTACGTTGTAAGCCATGCGTACGTGTAACATGTGGGTTCACATCCACCCACGTATACAGGCTGTGAACGTTCATCACACTTTCGAGTGAGAACGGAGCCTCATCGGCGAAGAGGACACTCGCAATGAATCTTCGGTCTGAAGTGGATGTCTGCAGAAACCACCACCCAAACCCCAAGCTATTGTTGCAGTCTCCCGGTTGCAATGCCTGAACGCATTGGAAATGAAAAGGGTGTAGTCCTTCATCGTGTATACTTGCGACAGACGGAGGAATGTAGGATATCGGTGGCGCGTGCTAAACCTCGTGTACTTGGTGCCGGCGTACGCTGAACCTTTTGAGAAGGTTATCTCCAGCCCCAACTGTCCGTGTTGTTCGTTGGCGACAAGCATCCGACTTGAGCACATGGAACGAGATGGTTCCGCACAATCGGCAGTGCAGGGTGGCGAATAATGTGTAGTACTGTAAGTAGGCTGTTTAGGTTTTTATATTGGTAACGCCACGTAGCGCTATGTACGAAAATCACTAGCTGTGCTGTGTGCAGTCTGTGGCTGGTTGACATTGTCGTAGTATTCGCTATTATAGTGTTGGGCAGTTGGATGTGAACAGCGCGTAGCGTTTCGCAGTTAGAGGTGAGCCGCCAGCAGTGGTGGAAGTGGGGAGTGAGATGGCGGAGTTTTGAGAGCGGATGATCTGGACGTGTGTCCACCAGAGAGAGTAAATTTGTAAGACTGGATGTCATGAACTGATATATAGATTATGACTTTTGAACACTATCAAGGTAAATACATTGTTTGTTCTCTATCAAAATCTTTCATTTGCTAACTATGCCTATCAGTAGTTAGTGCCTTCAGTAGTTAGAATCTTTTATTTAGCTGACAGTATTGGCGCTTGCAGTATTGTAGTAGTTCGAGAAATGAAGATTTTTGTGAGGTAAGTGATTCATGAAAGGTATAGGTTATTGTTAGTCAGGGCCATTCTTTTGTAGGGATTATTGAAAGTCAGATTGCGTTGCGCTAAAAATATTGTGTGTCAGTATATTGATGATCGGAATAAGTAAAGAGAGAAACGTCTGAGCACGTTCAGTTCTGCTCAGCTGTTGGAAAATCAGATAACGTAAGAGGTTTATCAGCATAGTAATTCATTAATTTTTCTAAGGGGATATTGCAGTACGGCACCTTCCTATCGTGATTTTTCGCTAGATTCCTTTGCACGGATTGTCGTCGATTGCAGTTGGCCACTCCAAAAATCAAATGCATCTCAACCATTTCGCAGGACGTGTAGTTAGCCATGTTACTCCCAACGCTTCCCTGGAGTGAATGGCGACGGTCTCCGTGTGCTTTTCTCGTGTTTGTGCAGCAACGCCTTCTCGTGACCTTAGAGCCCTCTGGTGGCACTTGCGACCCCCTTGTTTCGATGTCATTACTGATTCTTGTTGTATGCCCGATGTGCCACGTCAGTTTCTAAACGTTTTCTTGAATCACCCGCAGGTTAACTCTTACAAGACGTAAAAAGACCACTTATAAGAATCGTATCTTTCCTCGTCCACTGCTTCACACGTCAGTGTTCAACAAAACAGTATAGGGACAGCCATTGCTACAATAACAATACAGCAACTGAATTATAACAGTCATTGTAAAAGCATTTGGTGTTGGAAAGTAGACAAAGATTTTGACCACGGGCTTCACATAAAACTAAAAATGTTTTTAGTTTTAGAAGATTTAAAAAAAAATCGAGGCACCTATCTAGCATTAGCGCTATGAAACTTAAGTCATATGTTACTTCATACCACTTCCAGGAACGATCGGAAAGTAATTAAAGCTATATAAAATGGCGCGCATTAATTACTCACAAAAAAACTAAACTGAGGTATCATGCTGATGGGACCGCTCAATGTCGACCGACTGTTGCGTCATTGTCTGCCATTTGGCGTCATTTAGGTACGGTACGGAGGCGCAGGAGTTCAGCGTACCGTTCTCCCGACCGTCGTCGGCTTTCCATACGTTGGAGCCGGTAATTAACACTCAAGTAGCTCTTCAGCTGACATCACGAAGTTGGGGGGATTCCGTTCAGGCCTCCCACTAACAAACAATACATGCCACTACTGGGAATTCGAGCCGGAGCCCTCCGTTTGGCAGTCAGACACGTGACCTAACAGCTACAAATGCTGCCTTAGTTATACTTTAGAAGCCTGAATAAAGGACCAGTAAAGTCAGTTTTATCGGAACCATAAAAATCTAAACTAATATCCCACGCGCGATGACGTCGCTTCACCAGTAGCAAACCGCACAACAACAACAACAACAACAACAACAACAGCAACAACATAAGACATAGTGGTGGCGGATGTCAGACAATGACTACCAAACAGGATTATAAACATTTTCTTGCAATTTTAACTCAAATAACGCTATAGGATGGGCAACCACAGCATAACAACATTGTATACAATGTGAAGGACAATCAAACAATTTAAAACGAGAAATGGTAAAGTTTATTTTAAGACTGAATGAAAGCCCACACCCGCGATACCTGTTTATCCTGTTTCCACTGTGTGACCACCGGTTTCACCCGTGGAGTTACATCTCCAGGCCATATCTGCAAACAGAATAAAACCACAAACAAAAGCACTAGTAGAGTGGTTCTAGGCGCTACAGTCTGGAACCGCGCGACCGCTACGGTCGCAGGTTCGAATCCTGCCTCGGGCATGGATGTGTGTGATCTCTTTATGTTAGTTAGGTTTAAGTAGTTCTAAGTTCTAGGGGACTGATTATCTCAGAAGTTAAGTCCCATAGTGCTCGGAGCCATTTGAACCATTTCTGAAAAGCACTAGTAGTCAACGTAATTTACCGAACAAAGCAGACAGTAAAGCGATGTACTCACAAAACTAATACTTCATATGTCACGAATTCCAAAGTACATGTGCGCGTAAAAACATGTCACTCCTCGGTAAAACCTTGAATGAAACGACAGATGGACATGAGATCAGAACCATACATGAAGACTAATACATCTCCAAAATAAACACAGTCAAAAGACGAGCCCGGACACCACGTGACACTCCAGGTATGATAGAATAAAGCCTATGAGCACAAGACATTGCAGAATGACCGTAATGCAAATCAAAACACAGCTTGTGGTGTCGGTAAAGTATAAAAGAGATCGTCAAAACCCGCCGCAGAATCAAATAATTAAGACACACGATCCTTGGGAGTCGTCAACATACTAAAATATATACCACCAATTAGTATATGAACGTTGGAGTTTACGCCGTACAGTATAATGATTGTCAAGGCACTTATATAGATCAAACAGGTAAAGGTTTTAGTACGCGGTTTAAGAAACACCTTTACGTGAATAACGCTAGTTCTGCCTTGTCGTTACATTTGCGGGAAAGGGGACATTCACTAACAAGAATAGGAAAAAACCTTGACATTTTACGCATCGAGAATAAATGGACTGTGTTCGATATTTTCTACGTGATATATAGTTTTAGGGTTATTAGAGGAGCCCCATTACAGATACTGAACAGGCGGACGGAACTGAAAAATCGGCATCTATTACTGAATCTCGACTATTTACAGTCTCCTCACTAATGATAGGGTCCATGTGTGTTTCCATTCATCCTGGATACCTGAATAAATAATTGTTCCTGTCGCCTAGTTCCTTCTGTATTCCCAACCACCTCAGCCGTCCTCGCTCCTTCCTCAAGCCCTCTCTCAACCTCCATCCCTCCCACGGGGTTTCTGCCCGCTATCGAGAGATCAGTTTTAGAAGGTTTTCGTCGATGCGTTTGTCTTTGTCAGCTCTGGTCTGGTTTCACTAACATGAATCATGTGGTCTCTATACTCTCCACGTTAATTTGTACCGTTTAAAAAATGATAGGGGGCGATTTTACGTTAACTTGATCCAGCATTACTTACCATGGTTTTAGATATTTTGATTTTATATTTCTCATTTTCCTATACATTTTTTATATTTGTAATGTCCACCCCTGGTAGCTGAGGGTCAGCGCGACGGAATGTCATACCTAACGGCCCGGGTTCGATTCCCGGCTTGGTCGGAGATTTTCTCCTCTCAGGAGCTGGATATTGTGTTGTCCTTCATTTCCTTCCCATCGACACGCAAGTCGCCGAAGTGGCATCAAATCGAAAGACTTGCACTCGACGAACGGTGTACCCGACTGGAGGCCCTGGTCACACGACATTCATTCATCTTGTCCATAATTATTTTTGTTCCTACTGGATTTTTTCCACAGAAAGTCATGGCTTTTGTTTTATGTATTGATATTGACATATTATACATCTGGCATTGAACCGTGATTTATTTTGCCATAATATTCTTAAGAATTTATTTTATTTACTAGCGATTCATCAAGACCATTAATACATCTAGTCACACTATGTAAGCATGAAAGTAGCTGCCAGGGAGTAACTGATGAAATCATAACCAAATTCTTTTTAACAAACGGGAATTTTATTCACTTTAATAGTGCCTAATAGCATTTTTTAAAAAAGAAACAGATTTAAAATTATAATCAGAAAGCACTCTCTAAATCAGAGTTACAATTTATTCAGAGCCAAAAAGAAACAAGTTTTGACATTATGAGCTTTCGTTCGGAGAACCTCGCCGCTCCCTTTTGACATGGCCGTAGTTACGACCGCTCACAACAGCCTCTCAAAGACTTCACTGGTGGAAATCTGCAACACACCAGATAACTTTAAACTAGGAGGTTTAACAATTTACAAAAGCACACAAACTATGCACCCCCCGTAGGAGGGATGGAAATGGCACAAAACACTAACAGTTAAAATATTAACCTTGCCACCTAAGGTGTAACTTGATTTTAACTTCTAAGAAAAGTCTTATGGTGAAAGGGTGGCAACTTTATATACTGAAATGATCATTTAAATAAAAGCCCATGAAATGCAATCTTATATAAAATTCTACAAGGTTGGCCAAACAATAGTTAAGATGCTCTACAGTACACAGATATCGCCTCTCAAGATCATAGGCAATAATATCAAAGTTTCCAAAGATCAAAACATATTTCAGGTATTAGGCCGTTACACTCCAAGCAATAAATTCTTTAACACAACAAATCCGACAAATATGACAGAGGCAGCTACTAACGTACGGTAGATTTATAGGGAGATTACCGAACAACCCGAACCGCAGGTTGCTCTAACCCGCCCCTACTCCACAAGGGAAAAACGGAATTATTTAAACAACCACCTTCCTGCGGGTGGGCAAACGGAGAAGAATGATGGGACGACCCCAAAGGAAAACGGCCGGTGACCTTACCAAGAAAACAAAGAGAATTTAACAAGAGTAAATTTAATGGTGATATGCCCCTATAATTCTCGGATTTTGATCTGTCTCCTTTTTTAAATATTGCTTTTATAAGTGAGATCTTCCTTTCTTTGGTATTTCCTTTGTTATCCAGAAAATATTCAAAAGACTGAGGAGCCTTTTTTTAAAATGCTGCTGACGAATATTTTATTAGTTCGCTGTTAATGCCGTCATTTCCTACTGACTTTCGATTCTTTGTATATCCGAGAGCTTGTTCTAATTCTTGGAATTCAAGATGATCGGGATTGGTTTGAAGACCTTCATCATTTTCTGTGTTCATTTCATCAGTCCACATTTACTTGTAATAATGTAGCCAGTCTTCGTTCTTTATTACATTGATATCTGCCACATCCTTTTCGCTGTTATTCAAGTTTCTTGCCATTTTATGTGCAAGTGTTTGTCTCCCATGGACATCGTTTTCGATCCTGGCAACAAAGTTATCCCAACCGTCTTGATGGATCTTCCTTCTTAGTTTTTTCACTTCTGTTGTCTGCTTCTTGTATGCTTCGTTATTCTCATGAGTTGGGTATTGTGGATATTTTTATACGAGTTTTATCTTTATTTCAACAGCCTCCTCAGTTTCGTTTGTCCGAATCATGTGGTCTTTCTTCTTCTTCCTGTGTTTCATTTTACCTAAAGCTTCACTGGCTGCAGTTCTTAGAGCGTTCTTAATCTTTTCCCACTCATTTTCAGTACTCTCTGATTCGAGAACTGTGCCCATTATTTTGTCTAAGCGTCTTTGATAAAGATTCTTGATTGTCTTCTGTTCTAGTAAGTAGACTTTATATACCTCCCTTGGTTGTTCTGGAAGATTTTTTACATGTTTTATGCAATCTCTTTTGCTTGTAGCAGGTTGTGGTCTGTGTTACCGTCGTACCCTCTATATCTACGCACATCCTGAAACGGGACAGATGTTTCTTGGTTTGCTACGATGTGGTCAGTTATGGTTTTAAATCCTCTGGCGGACCACGTGTATTTGTGTATGGCTTTGTGTTTAAAATAAGAGCTTAATATTCTGAAATTATTGAAAGTTGCAAAAACTCTTAAAATGGTTTCATTGCTGATTTTAGTCTCTTCAGCACAGCCAATTATGTTATGTATTCTTTCCCTTGCATTGTAGTCTCCGATAATTACAATATATTCGAACTTATTTATCGTATCTAGTGTTTTCCGTAGACCTTCACAGAAAGTCTCGCTTTCCTTCGTGCTCCCTTCCTCTGGGGCATACACTGCTATACACGTTAGACATCCTCTATGAATCTTACATCTTATGCTGCATATCCGCTCGTTTATCCATGCATAGCTTATCAATCTGTTTGTTCATTATTTATTTTTTACTATGGCAACCCCATCTTGTGCTCTTTTGCTGTGTTCTACTCCACTGTATATCATAGTATAACTTCCTATACCTTTAGTTCCTTTCATTTTCTTTTTAGTTTCTGAGATAAATGCTATATCACAACTTCTCTTGTAATATTTTATGTAGTTCTCCTTCCTTTGTCGATATCTCTCTGACGTTACACATTTTTAAGTTTACATGTTCCGCTTTACCAAAACCTTTAACGTTTTTACCTTTACCGGTTCGTCGTATGGTTTTCCGACCGGCTTTCCCTATGTAGCTTGCAAGTAACTTTTTATTTCGCCTGGCCGCCGTACGGTGGCTGCGCAGATCTAGTTGGATAGTAGGGCTGCCACTTCAGGGACTTCCAACGTACCTGATTTTCTTGTAAGGGTTTACTCTCATACAAAATCTGGCTTCTCTACGCCTCTAGAGCCCTCCCTGCCCTATGTTGTGGAACAAACTTCGTCTGGCGCCTCTGTCAAGCCCTGTCCGACTTGGGTGGCCCTGCTGGTAGCTACACTACCGTCGGCATAGCCCCTTGACTTCATCGAAGCACACAAACCGTCCCGCCCCGTTAAGGTGGTGTACCATGGGAGGGCCCAAGGATTTGATTCTCGTGCGGATTTTAATGATGGTAGCCTGCTTTTCTTTTATACTTTACCGACACCACAAGTTGTGTTTTAATCTGCATGTTTTGTGCTCCATCTGGCCATACGCGAATGTACTGTCCGGGATCGCCTTTTGATTCTGATTTGGAGATGTATTGCTGATCGGATCGGATGCCCATCTGCCGTTCCATCCAAGGTTTCACCGAGGAGTGACATGCTCTTACACTCACTTGTACGTTGGAATTCGTGGCACATGAAGTATTAGTTTTGCGACTTTACTGTTTACACTATTCAGCGTTGACTACTAGTGCTTTTCCTTATGCAGTTTTATTCTATATGTAGATTCGACCTGCAGATGTAACTATAGGGCACGAAACCGATCGTCATACAATGAAAACGGCTATAGCGGATTTGGACTTTCACTCAGTCTTAAAACAGACTGTTTTACCATCTCTGATTTTAAATTGATTGATTGTCCTTCACCTTACGAGTTTTAACGCACTCATGACGGAGCTTGAACACAGAGACGGAAAACTCATGGGGTAGCAATATACACATATACAGATGGCAGTAGTATCAGCTACGCAAGATATAAAATGACAGTACACTGGCGGAGCTCTCGTTTTTAATCAGATGTTTCATGTGAAATGGTTCCCAGAGTGATTGTGACTGCAGACAGGTATTAACAAACTTAGAACGCAGAATGGTGTTTAAAGCTAGGCGCATGCAACACTCAATTTCGCATACCGTCAGGAAATTCATTATTCTCTCATATACAGTGTCAAGAGCGTGTCGAGAACACCAAATTTCAGGCGTTATCTCTCACCAAGGACAGCCCAATGGCTGACGGCATCACTTAACGACCAAGAGCAGTGGTGTTTAGATTTGTAGACAAGCAATTCTGCGTTAAATAACTGCAGAAATACATGTGGAACGTATGAAGAACCTACTTTAGGACAGTGCAGTAAAATGTGGCGTTAATGGGCTATGGCAGCGACAACCGACGCGAGGGGCTTTGCTATCACCACCACTTCGACTGCAGCGCCACTACTGGGCTAGTAACCATATCTGTTGGACCTGATATGGGTCAAGGCATGACGCCTTTAATTATTAATCAAAATGTCCACTGTGCTGGATTCGAACCACACCACCACTTGAATTTTGCTTAATAATCTTCATTGGCGGTCGAAACTGCCCCTAAAGGCGGAAGAATCAACAATGATCAACAGCATGAGAATGCAGAAGACAATGGAAAACATTGCATTATAGACACCTAACGTGTATCCACAGCACATGTGGCCTGTAACTGAGAAAAGTGTCATTGTCGAGAAGGTCTTTCCGTTGGCAAAAGATTCCGCAGTAGTCTGCCATTTGGGTCTCCGGGAGGGGACTGCAAAGGGGCACATTACCGCGAGAAAATGATTGAATAACCAACAAAGGGAAAAGTTCTACGAGTCTGGGCGTGTGATGACACAAGCTTGAGCGTAGTAGGAAAGCTAGAAAAAGGGAAATGCAAAGGTTCGATCTAGATATAGTGGGAACCAGTGAAATGGAAAGAAGACAAGAATATTTGGTCGTATGAGTACAGGGCAAAGCTACAGCAGCAGAAAATAGTATGACTGGAGTAGGATTCGTTATGAATAGGAAGGTAGGGCAGAGAGAGTGCTACTGTTAACAGTTTGGTGATTACGTTGTCTTCATCAGAGTCGACAGCAAAGTAGAAACAACAACAACAACGGTAGTTCAGGTATACATGCCGACGTTGCAAGCTCAAGACGATCAGACAAAGAAGTGTACGAGCATACTGAACGGGCAATGCAGCACGTCAAACAAAGATGAAATCAAATAGTCGTGAGGGACTGGAATGAGTTTGTAGCCGGCCGCGGTGGTCTCGGGGTTAAGGCGCTCAGTCCGGAACCGCGCGACTGCTACGGTCGCAGGTTCGAATCCTGCCTCGGGCATGGATGTGTGTGATGTCCTTAGGTTAGTTAGGTTTAAGTAGTTCTAAGTTCTAGGGGACTGATGACCATAGATGTTAAGTCCCATAGTGCTCAGAGCTATTTGAACCATTTTTTTTTTTTTTTTTTTTTTTTTTGAATGAGTTTGTAGGAGAGGGAGCAGAAGAGAAGGTTATGGGAGAATGTGGGCTTGGTTTCTAGGAATGAAAGAGGAGAAAGACTAATTGAGTTCTGTAATAAATTTAAGCTAGTAACAGCGAGTACTCTGTTAAAGAATCACAAGAGGAAGAGGTGTAGCTTGTAAAAGCCGGGAGAGACGGAAAGATTTTACATCATTGCTGGTAGACATACCGAAATGAGATACTTGATTGCAAGGTGTACACAGGGGCATATAGAGACTCAGATCGCAATGTAGAAATAATGAACAGTAGGCTGAATTTACGAGATTAGTCACGAGGTATCAATACGAAAAGAAATGGTTTGCAGAAGTACTACGAAATGACGAGATACATTCGAAGTTCTCTTACGCTGTATATACTGCAACAGTGAATAGTTCAGTAGGCAGTTCAGTTGATGAGGAGTGAACACCTTTGGATAGGGCAATCACAGAAGTCGCAAGGAAAAACATAGGTATAAAGAAGGTAACTGCGAAGAAACCATGGGTAACAGAAGGAATACTTAACGAAAATGAAGGAATTGTCGAATGGAGTGGCTCAATATAAGGGAAAGTCAAAACAACCGTCGGTGAAATTAAAAGCAAGGTGTTTACATTAAGAGTGCAACGGGAATTTCACTGCTAAATGCAGAGGAGAGAGCGGATAGGTGGAAAGAATTTATTGGAAACCTCTACGAGGAGGAGGATTTGTATGATGTGATAGAAGAGGAAACAGGAGTCGATGTAGAAGAGATAGGAGACCGTTATTAGAATCAGTTCTCAAGAGTTTTGGTGGACTTAAGATCAAATAAGGCAGGGATGGATAATACTCTATCAGAATTTCTAAAATCATTGGGGAAGTGGCAACAATACAATTATTCACGTTGGCTGGTAAAATGTATGAGTCTGGTGAGATACCAGAAGGCTGCAAGAGCTGACAAGGGCGAGAATTACCGCACAATCTGCTTAACAGCTCATGCATCCAAGTTGCTCACAAATATAACGTACAGAAAAATGGAAAAGGAAACTGAGGATGCGTTAGATGATGTTCAGTTTGGCGTTACGAAAAGGAAAGGCACCAGAGAGGCAATGCTGATGCTGTGGTCGACAATGGAGCCGAGACTAAAAAAAATCGAGACACGCTAATAGAATGTTGAGAATTAAGTGGACTGATACGGGAAGAAATGAGGAGGTTATGCGCAGAATGGTGAGGAAAGGTATATAAGGAAAACACTGAGAAGAAGGGAAAAAATGCTCGGTAATATCAAATGGATGAACACGTTATAAAGTCTGAGGAAGAAAAGAGGTACACTATAGGCACAGACGAATGTTATACAACATGTAATAGAGCCAAGAGGAAACGATAAGAGTGAAAGACCAAGAACGAAGTGCTGCTTAAAAGCATTGTAGGACAGGGATGCATTCTTTCACCCCCATTGTTCAGCCTGTGTATCGAAGCAACGACGGAAATAAAAGAAAGGTTGAGGAGTGCAATTAAAATTCAAGGTGAAAGGAAATCAATGAAACGATTCGCTGATGACACTGCTATCCTGACTGAAAGTTAAGAAGAATTACATGATCTGCTGAATGGAATGAACAGTTTAATGGGTGCAGAATATGGACTGAGAGTAAATTGAAGAAAGACGAAAGTAACGAGAAGTAGCAGAAACGAGAACAGAGAGTAACTTAACATCAGGATTGACGGTCACGAAGTAGATAAAGTTAAGGAATTCTACTACCTGGGCGGCAAAATTACCAATGACCGACGGAGCGAGGAGGACATCAAAAGCAGACTAGCACTGGCAAGAGAAGTATACTAGTATTAAACATAGAATTTAATCGAAGGAAAAAATTTTGTGAATGTACGTTTGTAGTACGGTGTTGTATAGTAGTTAAACATGGACTGTGGAAAAACCGGAAGAGAAAAGAATGGGATGTGGTGCTACAGACGAATGTTGAAAATCAGGTAGACCGATAAGATAAGAAATGATGAGGTTCTGCGCAGAATCGGACAAGAAAGGAACATGTGGAAAACACTGAGAAAGAGGAGGATCAGGATAATCGGACATGTGTTGGAACATCAGGGACTAACTTTCATGTTACTAGAGGGAGCTTTAGACGGTAAAAACTGTAGAGGAAGAGAGAGATTGAAGTACTTCCAGCAAATGACTGAGGACGTAAGAGCTCACGGTGAAAACTGGTGGTGGCTCCGTAATGATGTGGGCTGTGTTTATATGAAATGGATTGGGTCGTCTGGTCCAATTGAACCGATCGTTGACTGGAAATGGTTACGTTCAGCTACTTAAAGACCGTTTGCAGCCATTCGTGGACTTCATGTCCCCAAACAACGATGGAATGTTTATGGATGATAATGCGGCACGTCAGCGATCCACAACTGTTCGAAGCTAGTTTGAAAGCTATTCGAGCGAATAATTTAGCCACCCAGATCGCCCGACATAAATCCTATGGAATATTTGTGGAGCATAATCGATAGGTCACTTCGTGTGCAAAATCCTGCACCGACAGCTCTTTCGCAATTATGGACGGGTCAGCACGGCTTAATATCAGCGCAGGGGACTTCCTACGACTTGTTAAGTCCATGCCATGCCGACTTGCTGCACTAAGCCCGGGAAAAGGAGCTCCGACACTATATCACGAGATATCTGATAACTTGTCTCACCTCAGTGTACATAGATGAAGCCGTGAAAATGTTCCAGCGAATACAGTAATGACTTTTTTATCCAAACACGTTTCACGACAGTTGGGGCATTGTAAATTAATATCTATATTCTCTGAAAATATAATGCTAGAGAGTCTTTGCATATAGCATCTCTTTGCGTTTAGCATCAGTCTACACTAGCTTATTTTTACTGTTGAAATTCTGCTTGTAACTATTGTATCTTAACGTAGTTCACATTTTAAGCTGAGACCAGAAGTCTGTAATAAATACCGGATGTCACCTGCAGCACAAGGAAGTTCAGAAATATATAATATTTACTTTGGGGAATTATATTTAAATTGCAGCATGAAAGAAAAAACTTATGTTGGGGCAAGTAGCGATGGCTTGTGGCTACTTTGACACTTATTGTTAATGAAGGAAAGCTGCTCTGACACTTGCTAGATCCTGTGTAGCCTTCTTTTTGCCATTCCTGTACATTTGTTTTGTTGATTATGTGTGGATGTCACACTTACTGTTAGTGAATAAAAGCTTCCCTGAACTTCCTTTGCAGCCTTTTTATGCCAGTTTTCGACACATACGTTGTTGGTGGCATGTAGTCTTCGTTATGCCATTTTCCTACTGTTATTTGCCGCTGATGCGTAACTGCCAATAAAGCACTCACTTGTTGAACACAATGGAAAACAATTCAGCATAATTTTCTAGTTACTTAGTGCCGTTTACGTAATCCGTCCGTTCACCATAATAGCTATTACTCATTAGCAGCACGATTTCCTAGTTATTTCACTCCAGTCAGTGGTGTTACTGCACGAGTGAAAGTCATTTGCTCTATCCTGCTATTGGGAAACATCGGCCGTGAAATTGGACTGTGCTCTGGTGGGCTTTTAGTTTCTCGTGAATTTGTCTGTGAATGTGGGTAGGAGTGGGGTGTGGGTGCATTAGGCGGTAACCGGGAGTTTAGGGGACAGAGACGAATAACTCGTGTGTGTGTGTGTGTGTGTGTGTGTGTGTGTGTGTGTGGACGGGTTGATGGGTGGGTGCGGTTGTGGGTGGTGACTGTCAGTGCTTATTATGTGTTAATTGATAATTCTCTCATTGTTATATAGCGTTATACTGGAAAGTGTACTTTGACCACTGATGAGATTTATGCCTTGTCTAACGTATTGCTGAACGTCACACTTAAAAAATTAAACTTCCTCTCATTGTTACGTGGAAGGGTACTGTTTCCGGTCATAATTTTCTGCGTAGTACCTTGTGTACTACATCCACTCTATAAATGGGGAAGTTTATGGTTAATTGTAGTAGATCCTGCACGGAATTACTGGAAACTGTTATTTGACTACGTTAAGGAAGTAAACAGAACATTGCTACGTCACCTAGAAGGCAACCGCCAATAATTAGACACCATCTAACAATAAACAGTGTATGAACGCTTTATTTCAGTGTAGGGAACAAAATGCATATGAAGATTCCGCAAACCATTTTACTGCATGTTTACCGGATAAATATCAAATTATAGTACGAAGTAAGTATTGGTATTCCTACGCAAGAAAAGAGTGTAATGGCATGAAAATTTCTATAACAACCTGTTATGTGAACGGCAATCACAAGAACTGAAAAACACTAAATTACAGTAAGCTCCAGCAAGAAGTGGGTGTGAAGACGTATTCAATTCTTTCTGGTTATTTAGAACCACCTTAGGACATTATTACTAAGTCTTGTTGGCCTCGATAGAACTTCAGTTCTCTCCGATTGCTACCTGTCAATGGCGTACTAGGACAGGAACCGCTTCGTATCAAATGTTTTCTACTGACAGTCAGAGCCTCTCGTGCTCTTAACCTCTAAAGCTGCAGTAATCCGCTACCATTGTTATTATTATTTGCACATATTTTCTACCTAACCATGGTCGTGATGCATTCCTGTCCTACTCTGATATATGTCAGCGACATCACAGGCACGTACGAGGTGGAAAAACATTCGCTAACATGGACTTCACTTTGCATTTCCATGCACTTGTTAACGGTGCGATCATAAGTAATACATCTATATTAATCGAATATCGCATAGCGGCTCTCGCCATATAGTGAAGCAGATAGACTATTGCGTGATGATGCTGTAATTAGCTGTCTATATTATTATTTGGTAATTGTCTACCTGGTGTGGCTTCTTATTGCTGATAATCATGTAGCAGATATACAAAGACTTGTACAGATAAAAAACACGACCAGTTACTCACTGCTGAAGCAAAAACAAGAGTACTCTTATACAAGTTTGTGAAATTTATTCATTCTTACGTATTCACTGTGTTCTCTTAGCTCGCACTGTACTGTCTGTGCACTCATGTCGAGAGTTATCGTTCCATCCTTCTCCTTCAGTCGTAATGCTCCTCCCAAAGTAAAGAACCGGCATTCCACGTTGTCCATTTTGATCTACCCTTGTTCCACTGTTTAATTCATTCTTCTCTGATGTAGATCCCCTTAAACTATATCCCACTGACATATCATTTAAAAGTGTTATTTTCTCTGCTTCATCTACCGATACTGTATTTGAATCCAGATTGTGTCACATTGACTACAGGTACCTCAAGTATTTGTTGTGATCCGAAAATAAATTACATAGTCGTATCTCATAGGCAGTACTTTCATTAACCCGTCATGTATTGTTTAAATTGTTTTCCTTGTATGCTGTCGAACTGCCGATTCCAGTTGGGCACTGATAGAACAAGGTAATCTACTTTGGTTTCAGGAGGGAAATTTTCCAAAGTTACTGCTTTCTTGCAACGCACTCCTTTTAATGACTTGTATCCTATGTTTCATCCCTCAGATCATATGATAGGGAGCGAGCGAGGTGGCTCAGTGGTTAGCCCACTGGACTCGCATTCGGGGGGACGACGGTTCAATCCCTTCTCCAGCCATCCTGATTTAGGTTTTCCGTGATTTCCCTAAATCGTTTCAGGCAAATGTCGGGATGGTTCCTTTGAAAGGGCACGGCCGATTTCCTTCCCCATCCTTCCCTAACCCGGGCTTGCGCTCCGTCTCTAATGACCTCGTTGTCGACGGACGTTAAACACTAACCTCCTCCTCCTCATATGACAAGGCTCTCGCTAAATGTATGATTTGGTGACAAACAAAATTATTTTGGCGATTTATATAAGCATTTCACCACTCAGTGCCAGTACGGCTGCGAACGTGCTTAATACCTTTTTGTATAAAGTTAAAAGGAAATTTTGTATTGTCAGTATCCAAGAAACTGTTAAATACAAATGCGCTAACTTTTTAATCTTTCTTCATCTAGCGCATTTTGACGTGTATCTTAAGGTAAAACACAAAGAAACGCGCAAAAATTCTGTTTCTACACCGACAGTTAAGTTGATTTTTTTTTTTTTTTTTACTTTTTCGCTCGTTAATCTCGACGAATATCATCTCCGGAGATACTAATTTCAAGCAACAGTAGTATTTTAAGTTACTTATTGAAATCGCTTTAAACATTGAATTCAGAAGACAGTTTCTTCAGCTATTACGTCAACTTGAAAAGAATAAACGTTGCTATTTGACTGTAATACATTGCTGGGAAAGAAATGCAGCACCCTGAAGGACAGATCCTCCTTATGTTTCCTTCACAGGTGATGTGACATAGTTCGCTAAAGAACTATATGATAACAAATTCAGACATAATGAAAGACGCGTATGCCAGTAAAGGAAGCCCAAACTGTCCCATCAATTCACAGTGTACGCCGCAGAGGCGGTAAGGCAGGCATGTATTCCCGCATGCTAATTTTTGTGTCGTCTATTTGTCACTGTAGGCTTGTACCATGGGAAACAACGAGAGGATGTTGTTTGGTGGCCGGTAACATCTTCTATAACACGAACTGCACGCATGTATTAACAGGGTTCTACATTCATAAGAACAAGAGGTTACTTAAGGTATTCCAGGTGTTGTGGTAAAAGCTCTTCCGTAATAGTCCTCGTTAGCCGCACTGCTGGCAAAGCACAAGTCCGTTATGAGCACAACTCTAGTCGCTAACTAGAGGCTGAGCTAACTGCGACTGCGACTTCCACTGATCTGCGACTGATGACTCGACTCATTGACTCCCTGGATGACTGACTGTGTGAGCC
Source organism: Schistocerca serialis cubense (assembly GCF_023864345.2). Taxonomy (NCBI): domain Eukaryota; kingdom Metazoa; phylum Arthropoda; class Insecta; order Orthoptera; family Acrididae; genus Schistocerca; species Schistocerca serialis. The sequence continues at coordinate 547,603,785 of NC_064642.1, forward strand.
CTCCGGTCCGCGGTGGCGATCTAATTACCATGGCGCGTTTCTTCAGAGTCTGTCTTTGGTCTCTATCGATCTTCTAGCAACCTATTTGCCGCCTTGTGTGCTGGCGACAGCTTACGCCAAAACACAAACGATCGTATAGGTACTGTGCGGCAACCAGTGATATTGTCGTAAGCACCTTGTACCATTTGATACAATTCGGTTATGTTTCTTTCTGGCTCTGGAAAAGGATAAAGTTTCTACTGCACCATGCCCCATATGTGTTGAGTTGGTAAGAAATCTAGTGACATTACTGGACAACGTAATTTTGTACTCGATTAAGAGCACGTTGCACCGCAGCAACCGTATATGGACGTACAATGTCTACATCTACATCTATATCCATATTCCGCAAGGCACCTGACGGTGTGTGACGGAGGGTACCTTGAGTACCTCTATCGGTTCCCCCTTCTATTCCAGTCTCGTATTGTTCGTGGAAAGAAAGATTGTCGGTATGCCTCTGTGTGGACTCCAATCTCTCTGATTTTATCCTCATGGTCTCTTCGCGAGATATACATTGGAGGGAGCAGTATACTGCTTGATTCCTCGGTGAAGGTATGTTCTCGAAACTTTAACAAAAGCCCGTACCGAGCTACTGAGCGTCTCTCCTGCAGAGTCTTCCACTGGAGTTTATCTATCATCTCCGTAACGCTTTCGCGATTACTAAATGATCCTGTAACGAAGCGCGCTGCTCTCCGTTGGATCTTCTCTATCTCTTCTACAAACCCTATATGGTACGGATCCCACACTGGTGAGCAATATTCAAGCAGTCGGCGAACAAGTGTACTGTAAGCTACTTACTTTGTTTTCGGACTGGATTTCCTTAGGATTCTTCCAATGAATCTCAGTCTGCTTTACCGACTATCAACTTTATATGGTCATTCTATTTTAAATCATTCCTAATGCCTACTCCCAGATAATTTATGGAATTAACTGCTTCCAGTTACTGACCTGCTATATTGTAGCTAAATGATAAAGGATCTTTCTTTCCATGTGTTCGCAGCACATTACACATGTCTACACTGAGATTCAATTGCCATTCCCTGCACCATGCGTCAATTCGTTGCAGATCCTCCAGCATTTCAGTACAATTTTCCATTGTTACAACATCTCGAAATACTACAGCATCATCCGCAAAAAGCCCCAGTGAACTTCCGATGTTATCCACAAGGTCATTTATATATATTGTGAATAGCAACGGTCCTACGACACTCCCCTGCGGCACACCTGAAATCACTCTTACTTCAGAAGACATGCTGTGTTCTGTTATCTAGGAACTCTTCAATCAAATCACACAATTGGTCTGATAGTCCATATGCTCGTGCCTTGCTCATTAAACGACTGTGGGGAACTTTATCAAACGCTTTGCGGAAGTCAAGAAACGCCGCATCTACCTGGGAACCTGTGTCTATGGCCCTCTGAGTCTCGTGTCCTGCTGAGGAAGCGCGTCACCTTCCAGTGGTAGTAGCATGGGGTTAACAACTAGTGCACTGTGGCAGACAATGGTTACTTTATCCTCTACATACACAAAATGTGACTGAACTGTAACTGATGACGCCCCCGAACCAATAAGCATGGGGTGAGATGTGAGGTCCTTCCGCGGTGACCGGGCGGTTCTAGGAGCTTCAGTCCGGAACCACGCGCCTGCTACCGTCGCAGGTTCGAATCCTGCCTCGGGCATGGATGTGTGTGATGTCCTTAGGTTACTTAGGTTGATGTAGTTCTATGTCTAGGATGACCTCAGATGTTAAGTCCCGTAGTGCTCAGAGCCATTTGATCCATTTTTGAGACGTGAGTATTGTGAGGTAACGGTCGAGTTGTGGCACCCTGAAAATATTCTAAGTTCGGAGTTGGCGTGGTCGCGCGGGGGCCGCTAGCCAGAGCAAGAGGGGTAGCCCAAGTGCATGGTCCACGCCGACCGTGTGGCTGGGAATTCCATGTTGACACTGTGACGAGGACTGTGCTTTGTGTCGATGAAGGAGATTTGTATGCCAGGAGTGCCAAAGATATAGGATGAAAACATAATTGCAGACATTTCACATTTCATGTAGAAATTAATAATAGCCAGAGGAATCATCATACCCTAAAACGAAGCATGTACTTTACCATTATTTGCACGACAATTCTGATGATATAATCAGATTTTCATATATCTAATATATTCATTAGTTTAAAGTTTGAGTATCTGACTAAATTATACAAGTAACACGCAGTTACGAATTTCCAAAACCTAACGGTTCATCTGATTTTGTCGATCGACGTGTGTTTAGAAAGCTATTAGTGTAAACCTAAATGGTATGAACTGCAGGCATTTAACTTGCATAGTACATCTGTTACTGGAGGTCAAAGTGGCCAATTACTACTGATGGCGTCAGGCCATAAGTACTCCACAGTTACACAAAAAGAACAGCAGCAGCATGCTTATCAATATATTTAGTCCTCTGTATCTTTGTTTATATTCGATATATAGTATTTATGAAGAAATTAGTTAAACATTTACTGTGTTTTAGAAAGCACAGAGACATTAGGCTACTGGCCTAACTTCTGTTTCTATTCCGTTGATGTATTCACAAGCTGCGACATCTTCGCGAAAAAACAATGACCCGTATATGTCATAAGTTTCCTTTAATTTACGTCTATGGTCGCAAAAAGTTTGTGACCATAGACGTAAACTAAAGGACACTTATTACCCTTTGATATATGTTTATTTGATTTGTTTATGTATCTAGTAACGTGTGTTACAGCGAGTTTGTGATACAGCCGTAGGAATGTTTATTTAATTTCAAGTTATTTAAATGTAAAACTAGTATTTTGTGTGTGCTTCAATATGTTTGTGAGTGTGCATTGACTTGAAGAAATGGCGGGAGTGCTCTAGCCAATCACAGCGCTCGTTAATGGGGAGACTCGATGGAAGTGGGGGAAGAGTGCCGGACAGGACAGATGGTGCTGGACGGCAAGCAGCGACGTACGGTCGCAGGAAAGACTTCCAGAGTGGAGTAGTTTGCGCGTGGTCGCTGGAGATAAAAATATTTTGTAGTGCCGACTTGTGCAATTGTGAGATTTCCGTGGCTTCTGCAGTGAAGACGTAGTATAGGTTTAGTAGTGAACATATCGTGAGCTGTGTTGTTGTTCATAGCTAATTACGTGAAGTACAAATCTATTGTTTCCCTGTTTTTCAACTTACATTTTACTTAACTGCTGGACCATCGAACACGTAAGTGTTTTGCAGTAATAAACGGCATTCTTAAGGGTATTTCTGCTATCGTATTCGTCATTTAAAGTCATTAAAACTAGTACCTGCAAGTTTTATTTAATTGCAATCTTTCATTTATAAATTTCTGTGTCACATTCAAAATTCGCAATTGCTGAGTGATAGGAACTTTCGATGATTCGATTCATATGTATGTAATGTATACTGTAGACTCAGCAGTATTTGGCTTGTAATACAGCAACTACGTATCCCAGCCCCTAGACAACGAGACCAGCGAAAACTTTCAATATTTTAACTCTGAGTCAGAGGGTACGTAGTTGAGGGCCACTCATCACATCATTTCATTTGAAAGCTCTCACTGTTGGGGGGAATGCTCTCCATAAAAGGCCGTTCACCAGGTCTACACCATACACGTGTATGTCCAGCACCCTCATACAAGCAGAATCTGCTCTCATCACTGAAATATTTGATATGTAGTACATCCACTACTCAGAGGCATGATCATTAATTTAGAAAAGTCCACTACAGTTTTAGTAATTATTTATTACCCCCAGACCGGTTTCGGGATTCTAAATCCCATCTTCGGGTGCATGAAAATAACATACTAAAGAGGTGAGGAAGAAGTCTACTGCAATATATCGGAAAAAAACAGAAGAGCAGCGTACCGAAAGAAGACGGCTCACTCACCGTATTTGTAATGTATAACATGCGGTCGCGCCATTCAGTGCAAGAGCTCCAAATCACTGCTGCTTGGCGGAAGTGGAAATGTGGAGGATCTTGGAGGGTCTCATAATCAAACTGACCTAAAAATTTAACGTCCAGGCGGGTTCGAAGAAGCAAGTAGAAACCGAGAACAAACATTGTACTCTCACTGTCCGCCATTGGGCAGCCGCACAGTATGAATGCAAACCACGGCTGACAGTGAGTGGAGGGGCTACACTCACGTCTAAAGGCGAGACGCGATGCGGAGCCAGCAGTGTACAAGCATGTAAACTGACGTTATTAGCGAAGGTTCAGAAAATCTGGAATGATTGGTGCGACCACTTACAGTACTTTATTTAAAAACATAATAGAATACGAAAAAGCTGTGGTATGCTGTTAGGCTTCGTAACTCTCAAATTTGAAACAACATGATATGTTTTTAGGGAACAAGATAATGATACGTAGGCAAAGAGAATGTACAAGTGATAAAAAGAGAACAATAGAGATAAAAATTAATGGTAATATAGACCATGCCAAGTAAATCGTCACATGTGTGATGCATTTTGGGCTCCAGTGACGTAAAATAAAATATACAATAGTAAAATACGTAAAAACCAATGAAAATTTAAATTATGAGCGTAAGCAGGGAAATAATGAATGAAAATGATCAGTCCGACCGCACTACGTTATAGAAAGCATTAATGGTATGGGAAGACGGTGAAGAGCCGAAACAACTAAAAGGATGGGACAAACATTTGCCTGAACTTATCACACTTGTAAAAGAATGTGTTGTAACAGGCAACAAGGCAATAATAGTACATAAGTCAAATGAGTCAACAGGGGACTGGGCAGAGAAAGCCGTGAGTTAGTTACTTGTTCAATTAATCGTTCTCACGGTAACTGTTATGATGTGAAACGTGTCAAGTGCATAAGAAATGCACACATGATTTTTTTAAGTTTAAATTTTAATCCATGATTAGCATCTATTAGCTGATGAGTCCCAGTGATTCCATCAGGAAGGAGGTACACGGCTCGTGTTTTCTGTAGGTCAACCATGCCTAGACGGTCAGTACCGCGGTTATATCGCATCCGCATTGTTAATTTCTGCCAGGATGGGCTCTCAACAAGGGAAGTGTCCAGGCAGCTTAGAGTGAACCAAAGCGGCGATGTTCGGGCATTGAGGAGATACAGAGAGACATGAACTGACGATGACATGTCTCGCTCAGGCCACACAAGGGCTACTATTGCAGTGGATGACCGCTACCTACGGATTATGGCTCTGAGGAACCCTGACAGCAAAGCCATCATGTTGAATAATGCTTTCCTCACAGCCACAGGACGTCGTGTTACGACTCAAACTACGCGCAATAGGCGGCATGATGCGCAACATAACTCCCGACGTCCGTGGCAAGGTCCATCCTTGCAACCAACACCATGCAGCGCGGTACAGATGGGCCCAACAACAAACCGAATGGACCGCTCAGGATTGGCACCACGCTCTCTTCACCGATGAATGTCACATATGCCTTCAACCAGAAAATCGTCAGAGACGCGATTGGAGCCAGCCTGTTCAGGCTGAACGCCTTAGACACACTGTCTAGCGAATGCAGCAAGTTGGAGGTTCCCTGCTGTTTTGGGGTGGCATTGTGTGGGGCCGACGTACGCCGCTGGTGGTCATGGAACTGCGCCGTAACGGCTGTACGATACGTGAATGCCATCTTCCGACTGATAGTGCAAGTATATTGGCAGCATATTGGCAAGGCATTGGCCTTCATGGACGACAATTCCCACTCCCAAGGTTCACATCTTTTGAATGACTTCCATCAGGACAACGACATTGCTCGACTAGAGTGGCCAGCTTGTTATCGAATATGCCTGGGATAGATTAAAAGGGCTGTTTATGAACGACGTGACCCACCAACCACTCTGAGGGATCTACGCCGAATCGCCGTGGAGGAGTGGGACAATATGGACCAACAGTTGCTTGGTGAACTTGTGGATAGCATGCCACGATGAATACAGGCATGCAACAATGCAAGAGGTCGTGCTACTGGTGTGTACAGCAATCTGGACCACCACCTTTGAAGGTCTCGCTGTATGGTGGTACAACATGCAATGTTTTTTTGATGTGTGTATTATAACTATAGCTTTATGTATTCCTATTCAAGAATTCATCTGTGGTATAGAAGGAGTGTCAAGAAGATATGATTTTAATTTATTTTTAAGACTGTTACTGCTGTCTGTCAGACATTTTATTTCAACTGGTGATAAAAAGAAATGGTAAGGGAAGATATAGCGTGTCATATGTAGGTTACGTTAGGGGTTCCTGTTACGTAAAATGGAATACTCATACATAAAACCGCATAAATACGAAGACCATCACAAAAATTTGAAATTTAAGTATAGCGATGCTAGGAGCGAAATGACAAATTAATATGGTCAGGCTCAGCCCCTTTATTAGACGAAATAATTCTAATATGGACGGGCGATTAAGGTGAAGCAATTAATAAACGCATATGAGGCAAGAGGAATAGGCTCTTGAACCTGTGATACATTACTTAGGAAAGTTTCGTTCTCATCACTGAAGACAATGAAGGGCCATTTCAGTGTCCAGTCGACTCTCTCTAGACAGCAGAGTAGCCGCACTTCGTGGTGCGTGGCGTCAGTGGTAGTCTGGCCAGAGGCACACAAAATATTAGTCCAGCTGCAAGCAGAAGGCTCACAATGGTCCTTTGTGACACATCAGGTGCGAAATGTGCCCAGATTTGTTTCCTGTATGATGTTCGGTCGGTCACTACTGACTACGTGGAGGTCAAGAACTTTGTCTACTGGTACGTGTACGATCTGTAGACCACTCTTCAAAGCAGCTACAAACCACGATAACTGTGACCTACAAAAACGTCGGTGGATATATCTAGCTTTTCGCAGGCACTTAATGAGACACTGTTCACGTGGCTGAAGTAGTTCATCAGTAGTTTGTACTCGTCGGCAGGGCACGGGTCTACCTCAGAGTGAATGTTGCACACACTTTTCACCTCTAAGCTCAGCACAGTTACGGGCTGCAGAATCAAAGCAGGAGGCTCTCAGATAAACCTCCAGATTGCCATATGATCACCGAAGACAGTGAATGATGAATCACTAATAATTCAGCCTTCAGTATACATGTATTATACTCTGGTACCACTGAAAACGGTCATTGACGGTTTTGCAATTTTTTTCCAGCAGCGTGTGTGTGTGTGTGTGTGTGTGTGTGTGTGTGTGTGTGTGTGTGTGTGTGAATTTGACCTTCATGAATCTCTCACGCTTTATTTCCAATTACTATTATTTGATTGTACTATACACTGTAAGTGCGTATTAGACCTTTAGCTGCAGATGAAAGTGATTTTTCAGCTGTGAGTCAGAGGCGTTAAAGATGGCGACGACAAGCGTGGAGCATCGTTCAAAGCACGCCGCTAGGCCGTGGTTTCGCTTCATCGGAATAATGCTGCTTTTACAGCAGGCAGAAAGATCACACGCAGGCAGGAGTTTATTTGTTGTGGGAGGTTGCCACGAGCGATAATGGAGCCAGCTGGGGCGAGCACGCCACTGGTTAAGTATAGAGTCGCAGGTCTGCTGCGTCCAGCCGTTACTGCAACATCCACATATAACCGTCACGAAAAGTGTTTCTGTCCCGTTTACGACTCTTACAAGTTGCTCGTCTAGACAAACTAAATTAAAAATACAAGTAAAAGTGAAAATTACGTTTAGAAATAGTAGGTCAAGGTAAAAAGTTTGGTGTAACGCTAACAGTCATAATACAATTTTTTGTCTTGTGATTGAAAATTATGAAAGCAGATTTTTATAAACTTAACCTCGCGTAATGATACTGTGGGTGTTGTTTAGAAAAAATGGCATCTGCTAACAAAATTGAAGGAAGCAGGTTACGAAAGAAGTGAGTTATAAAATGACTTCTTCTTTTCCGCCACAGGGGTTCTGCTATTGACTGTTCAAGGTTTACTCTTACCCCATCTCTGGCACTGTCTCTATAATACCTCTGCCATTTGGATCATATGATGTAATTGTCCTTGGTAACCGGTATTCAGTGTTTCCTACACAGTGAGTTTTCTATTTTCTGCTGCATATTATCAGTTACGGCGGTCGTGCTCAGTTCTTGTATATCCGTATTTCTGAGAGGGTCCAGTCGAGTGCTGCTTTAACATTCCGCAAAAACTGTTCCAACAGCTGCCTGAAAACTCGATTAACCCTTACGAGAAAGATTGCACTTTTCGTTGTTCACACTTTCGTAGTGCTTAGAACACTGGACACATTCGGGAGGACGACGGTTCAAACCTGCACCCGGCCATCTAGATTTACGTTTTCCGTGATTTTTTTCCGTGATTTCCCTAAATCGCTTCCGGCGAATGCCAGGATGGTCCCTTTGAAAGGGCATGGCCATTTTCCTTCCTCATCCTTCCCTAATCCGAGCCTGTGATCCGTCTATAATGACCTCGTTGTCGACCGAATGTTAAACACTAAACTTCTTCTCTTCTTCCCATAGTGTCGTAGGCTTTGTCACTGTTTTATAGTATCTTGAGAAAGTTTCTTGTCTGATCTTATTCTTAAATATGCATTGTTCCCGATTTATATTAGAATATGTGTAAATCGTTTCTGATTTATAATCTGCCGTAGGTCATGTCAAGTCCTAGATATGTCAAGCATTACACGTTTTCAGTTGGTTAACCATCGTGCTTACCATTGTTATCTTTGCTTGTGGTGCTTTAAGACGTTTTTCTCTTATTTTAATATTTTCGTATATTTTGTGAGCAGCAGAATACGTTTTTGGAGTGGTGTCTGGAAGACATCTCAATTTTCATTCATCTTGTTATCGTCAGAAAAAATTAGTTTTAATCTAAAGAGTGATCTAGTGGATGACTAAACTTTAGAGTAAAATAGTGAAGAGAGAAAATCTGTGCAGCTATGTTACCAACAAGGGGGCCATGTTGAAAGCCACCGTCCTGGATGCAGATCGTAATTTTCAAGTTCAAAGTGACACATCGAACACGGACACGAGAGAAAAAACCTGTGTTTCCATTTGAACCTAGCTTTATTCGTTCTCGAGTTATTCCGCATTAGGTACAGAACAGGGCAAGTATTGGTGATAGTTTTGTATCCCGTCTGGGAGGCGGCGCGTGGGTAGGAACGGGAAAAGGTAATACAAGTCGGTATTGCAAGAAAATGGTTGACTGGTGCAAAAACAAGGTGATAACGATTACATAACTTTGTACGTAGGTGCGATGCTGAAGCGAAGTGTCCTGGCTGGCTGCACCTGATCAAATGGGCTGAAGCAGTCGCGGAGCTCGTAGACCTCGACAGCACCGGCTAGAGGGCGCCGTCGTCTGTGTCTCTTGTAGTGCCAGCTTGAGAAACTATTCCGTGGCATCGTTGCTATCGATACCACAGATAGCACATAAAGACAGCAGAATGCGCTACACATGTTGTGAGGTTGTTGTTACGCGCTTCATCCATTCTTCCTGGAGTCTGACCAGAAAATTTACCAAGGTGGCCAATACTGACGTACGGCTGACCCCAGTTTCCTTTGTGATGCAGCGAGTACTGAGCTCTAGACTCCCATGGAGCAACGCTACTACAACGGCTGACCATACTTCATGCGTAGTCCTTTCCGATCGTCCGGGTTTCGCTTTGTCTGCGGTAGAGCCAGTTTCAATGAATATTGTTTGAATTTTTGTCGCCACACCGTGGGTAACGGGTTATCCGTCTGGGTGTAATTGATTTCATTACACGCGAAAATACGCGGTTCCTCGCTGTTGAAATCGGAATTAAGTTAATGTATTCAGCTTGTGGTAACATCATCAGCATTCACGCTACCTATAAGGAAGGGACATGACACAAGAAGACAGTGAATAAAGCTGTGCTCAAATGAAAGGCGCTGTTGTTTACTCGTGTAATCCTATATCTGTTTGACGCGTCGCGTGGCCTCTTTTCGGTATGAAAATTGCAAGTGGTAGTGTGTGTGTGTGTGTGTGTGTGTGTGTGTGTGTGTGTCACATAATCTGGGAGAGAGAGGTTACAAACTCATTATAAACATTTTATGGGCTGTGAATAGTTCGTCTTTAAGTTCATTAAACAAGTGCATATCGCGCTCTCGATAACTGAGAAAATGTATCAGGTATCCTACATCAGACATTATAGTCCATTGCCTCTCATTAACCAGGTCAAAGAACTTCATAAAGTAAGCGAATGGCATAAGAGTTTGCCAGCTATATTTATCGCTGTGTTTCTATACTTTGGTTCAATCAGAAGTTTTCGCCTGTAGAGGATCGACATTTCCTAAATCCTTTTTGTTCATCCCATACAATAACGTCGGCTGTCACTTTTAGTCCTCTATCTATAATTTTGCTATTAATTTTATCTTCTACAATCTAAAGCTACCCTCTGTGATTTTTGCAGTTCCTTCAATTCTTTCACACATCGTTTTCCAGGAATCTCATCATGGAAGACATCTAAAAGCAATTTCGAACGGGTAAAGCTGCACATTAATAGGCATAAGCAGCCGTTCCTACCCCCATGAACCATGGACCTTGCCGTTGGTGGGGAGCCTTGCGTGCCTCAACGATACAGATAGCCGTACCTTAGGTGCAACCACAGCGGAGGGGTATCTGTTGAGAGGCCAGACAAACGTGTGGTTCCTGAAGAGGGGTAGCAGCCTTTTCAGTAGTTGCAGGGGCAACAAAAAAATGATTCAAATGGCTCTGAGCACTATGGGACTTAACATCTGAAGTCATCAGTCCCCTAGAATTACTGCAGCGCCTAGAACCGCAGACCACCGCGCCCGGCGCAGGGGCAGCAGTCTGGATGAGTGACTGATATGGCTTTGTAACACTAAGCAGAACGGCCTTGCTGTGCTGGTACTGCGAACGGCTGAAAGCAAGGGGAAACTACTGCCGTAATTTTTCCCGAGGGCATGCAGCTTTACTGTATGGTTAAATGATGATGGCGTCCTCTTGGGTAAAATATTCCGGAGGGGACTATTCAAGAGGACGTTGTTATCAGGAGAAAGAAAACTGGCGTTCTACGGATCGGAGCGTGGAATGTCAGACCCCTTAATCGGGCAGGTAGGTTAGAAAATTTAAAATGGGAAATGGATAGGTTAAAACTTAGATATAGTGGGAATTAGTGAAGTTCGGTGGCAGGAGGAACAAGACTTCTGGCCAGGTCAATACAGGGTTATAAATACAAATTCAAATGGGGGTAATGCAGGAGTAGGTTTAATAATGAATAAAAAAATAGGTGTACGGGTAAGCTACTACAAACAGCATAGTGAACGCATTATTGTGGCCAAGATAGATACGAAGCCCACACCTACTACAGTAGTACAAGTTTATATGCCAACAAGCTCTGCAGATGACGAAGAAATTGATGAAATGTATGATGAGATAAAAGAAATTATTCACGTAGTGAAGGGAGACGAAAATTTAATAGTAATGGGTGACTGGAATGTGAGAGTAGGAAAAGGGAGAGAAGGAAACATAGTAGGTGAATATGGATTGGGGCTAAGAAATGAAAGAGGAAGCCGCCTGGTAGAATTTTGCGCAGAGCATAACTTAATCATAGCTAATACTTGGTTTAAGAATCACGAAAGAGGGTTGTATACATGGAAGAACCCTGGAGATACTAAAAGGTATCAGATAGATTATATAATGGTAAGACAGAGATTTAGGAACCAGGTTTTAAATTGTAAGACATTTCCAGGGGCATATGTGGACTCTGACCACAATCTATTGGTTATGAACTGTAGATTGAAACTGAAGAAACTGCAAAAAGGTGGGAATTTAAGGAGATGGGACCTGGATAAACTGAAAGAACCAGAGGTTGTACAGAGTTTCAAGGAGAGCATAAGGGAACAATTGACAGGACTGGGGGAAAGACATACAGTAGAAGAAGAATGGGTAGCTTTGAGGGATGAAATAGTGAAGGCAGCAGAGGATCAAATAGGTAAAAAGACGAGGGCTACTACAAATCCTTGGGTAACAGAAGAAATATTGAATTTAATTGATGAAAGGAGAAAATATAAAAATGCTGTACATGAAGCAGGCAAAAAGGAATAAAAACGTCTCAAAAATGATATCGACAGGAAGTGCAAAATGGCTAAGCAGAGATGGATACAGGACAAATGTAAGGATGTAGAGGCTTATCTCACTAGGGGTAAGATAGATACTGCCTACAGGAAAATTAAAGAGACCTTTGGAGAAAGGAGAACCACTTGCATGAATATTAAGAGCTTTGATGGAAACCCAGTTCTAAGCAAAGAAGGGAAAGCAGAAAGTTGGAAGGAGTATATAGAGGGCCTATACAGAGGCGAAGTACTTGAGGACAATATTATGGAAATGGAAGAGGATGTAGATGAAGATGAAATTGGAGATATGATATTGCGTGAAGAGTTTGACAGAGCACTCACAGACCTGAGTCGAAAGAAGGCCCCCGGAGTAGACAACATTCCATTAGAACTACTGACGGCCTTGGGGGAGCCAGTCCTGACAAAACTCTACCATCTGGTGAGCAAGATGTATGAGACAGGCGAAATACCCTCAGACTTCAAGAAGAATATAATAATCCCAATCCCAAAGAAAGCAGGTGTTGACAGATGTGAAAATTACCGAACTATCAGTTTAATAAGTCACAGCTGCAAAATACTAACGCGGATTCTTTACAGACGAATGGAAAAACTAATAGGAGCCGACCTCGGGGAAGATCAGTTTGGGTTCCGTATAAATGTTGGAACACGTGAGGCAATACTGACCCTACGACTTCTCTTAGAAGAAAGATTAAGGAACGGCAAACCTACGTTTCTAGCATTTGTAGAAATAGAGAAAGCTTTTGACATTGCTTATTGGAATACTCTCTTTCAAATTCTGAAGGTGGCAGGGGTAAAATATAGAGAGCGAAAAGCTATTTAAAATTTGTACAAAAAGCAGATGGCACTTATAAGAGTCGAGGGGTATGAAAGGGAAGCAGTGGTTGGGAAGGGGGTGAGACAGGGTTGTAGCCTATCCCCGAAGTTATTCAATCTCTTTATTGAGCAAGCAGTAAAGGAAACAAAAGAAAAGTTAGGAGTAGGTATTAAAATCTATGGAGAAGAAATTAAGACTTTGAGGTTCGCCGATGACATTGTAATTCTGTCAGAGACAGCAAAGGACTTGGAATGGCAGTTGAACGGAATGGACAGTGTCTTGAAAGGAGGGTATAAGATGAACATCAACAAAAGCAAAACGATAGTAGTGGAATGTAGTCGAATTGAGTCGGGTGATGCTGAGGGAATTAGATAAGGAAAAGAGACACTTAAAGTAGTAAAGGAGTTTTGTTATTTGGGAAGCAAAATAACTGATGATGGACCAAGTAGAGAGGATATAAAATGTAGACTAGTAATGGCAAGGAAAGCGTTTCTTAAGAAGAGAAATTTGTTAACATCGAGTATTGATTTAAGTGTCAGGAAGTAGTTTCTCAAAGTATTTATATGGAGTGTAGCCATGTATGGAAGTGAAACGTGGACGATAAATAGCTTAGACAAGAAGGGAATAGAAGCTTTCGAAATGTGGTGGTACAGAAGAATGCTGAAGATTAGATGGGTTGATCACATATCTAATGAGGAGGTATCTTTTTTTTTTTTGGTCACCAGTCTACTGACTGGTTTGATGCGGCCCGCCATCAATTCCTTTCCTGTGCTAACCTCTTCATCTCAGAGTAGCACTTGCAACCTACGTCCTCAATTATTTGCTTGACGTATTCCAATCTCTGTCTTTCTCTACAGATTTTGCCCTCTACAGCTCCCTCTAGTACCATGGAAGTCATTCCCTCATGTCTTAGCAGATGTCCTATCATCCTGTCCCTTCTCCTTATCAGTGTTTTCCACATATTCCTTTCCTCTCCGATTCTGCGCAGAACCTCCTCATTCCTTACGTTATCAGTCCACCTAATTTTCACATCTCAAATGCTTCATTTCTCTTCTCTTCCGGTTTTCCCACAGTCCATGTTTCACTACCATACAATGCTGTACTCCAGACGTACATCCTCAGAAATTTCTTCCTCAAATTAAGGCCAGTATTTGATATTAGTAGACTTCTCTTGGCCAGAAATGCCTTTTTTGCCATAGCGAGTCTGCTTTTGATGTCCTCCGTGGTCCGTCCGTCATTGGTTATTTTACTGCCTAGGTAGCAGAATTCCTTAACTTCATTGACTTCGTGACCATCAATCCTGATTTTAAGTTCCTCGCTGTTCTCATTTCTACTACTTCTCATTACCTTCGTCTTTCTTCGATTTACTCTCAAACCATACTGTTTACTCATTAGCCTGTTCATTCCGTTCAGCAGATCATTTAATTCTTCTTCACTTTCAAATGGTTCAAATGGCTCTGAGCACTATGGGACTCAATTGTGTGGTCATCAGTCCCCTAGAACTTAGAACTACTTAAACCCAACTAACCTAAGGACATCACACACATCCATCACCGAGGCAGGATTCGAACCTGCGACCGTAGCAGCAGCGCGTCTCCGGGCTGGAGCGCATAGAACCGCACGGCCACCGCGGCCGCCTATATTCTCTTTCACTCAGGATAGCAATGTCATCAGCGAATCGTATCATTGATATCCTTTCACCTTGTATTTTAATTCCACTCCTGAACCATTGTTTTATTTACATCAATGCCTCCTCGATGTACAGATTGAAGAGTAGGGGCGAAAGGCTACAGCCTTGTCTTACACCCTTCTTAATACGAGCACTTCGTTCTTGATCGTCCACTCTTATTATTCCCTCTTGGTTGTTGTACATATTGTATATGACCCGTCTCTCCCTATAGCTTACCCCTGCTTTTTTCAGAATCTCGAACAGCTTGCACCATTTTATATTGTCGAAAGCTTTTTCCAGGTCGACAAATCCTATGAAAGTGTCTTGATTTTTCTTTAGCCTTGCTTCCATTATTAGCCGTAACATCAGAATTGCCTCTCGTCCCTTTACTTTTCATAAAGCCAAACTGATCGTTACCTAGCGCATTCTCAATTTTCTTTTCCAGTCTTCTGTATATTATTCTTGTAAGCAGCTTCGATGCATGAGCTGTTAAGCTGATTGTGCGATAATTCTCGCACTTGTCAGCTCTTGCCATCTTCGGAATTGTGTGGATGGTGCTTTTCCGAAAGTCGTATATCGCCAGACTCATATATTCTACACACCAACGTGAATAGTCGTTTTGTTGCCACTTCCCCGAATGATTTTAGAAATTCTGATGGAATGTTATCTATCCCTTCTGCCTTATTTGACCGTAAGTCCTCCAAAGCTCTTTTAAATTTCGATTCTAATACTGGATCCCCTATCTCTTCTAAATCGACTCCTGTTTCTTCTCCTATCGCATCAGACAAATCTTCACCCTCATAGAGGCTTTCAATGTTTTCTTTCCACCGATCTGCTCTCTCCTCTGCATTTAACAGCGGGATTCCCGTTGCACTCTTAATGTTACCACCGTTGCTTTTAGTGTCACCAAAGGTTGTTTTGACTTTCCTGTATGCTGAGTCTGTCCTTCCGACAATCATATCTTTTTCGATGTCTTCACATTTTTCGTGCAGCCATTTCGTCTTAGCTTCCCTGCACTTCCTATTTATTTCATTCCTCAGCGACTTGTATTTCTGTATTCCCGATTTTCCCGGAACATGTTTGTACTTCCTCCTTTCATCAATCAACTGAAGTATTTCTTCTGTTACCCATGGTTTCTTCGCAGCTACCTTCTTTGTACCTATGTTTTCCTTCCCAACTTCTGCGATGGCCCTTTTTAGAGATGTCCATTCCTCTTCAACTGTACTGCCTACTGCGCTATTCCTTATTGCTGTATCTATAGTGTTAGAGAACTTCAAACGTATCTCGTCATTCCTTAGTACTTCCGTATCCCCCTTCTTTGCGTATTCATTCTTCCTGATTAATGTCTTGAACTTCAGCCTACTCTTCATCACTACTATATTTTGATCTGTGCCTATATCTGCTCTTGGGTACGCCTTACAATCCAGTATCTGATTTCGGAATCTCTTCTCCTCTTTCATTCCTTGTCCCAAGCCCATATTCTCCTGTAACATTTTCTTCTACTCCTTCCCCTACAACTGCATTCCAGTCGCCCATGACTATTAGATTTTCGTCCCCGTTTACATACTGCATTACCCTTTCAATATCCTCATACACTTTCTCTATCTGTTCATCTTCAGCTTGCGACGTCGGTATGTATACCTGAACTATCGTTGTCGGTGTTGGTCTGCTGTCGATTCTGATTAGAACAACCCCTGTCACTGAACTGTTCACAGTAACACACCCTCTGCCCTACCTTCCTATTCATAAAGAATCCTACACCTGTTGTACCATTTTCTGCTGCTGTTGATATTACCCGATACTCATCTGACCAGAAATCCTTGTCTTCCTTCCACTTCACTTGACTGACCCCTACTATATCTGGATTGAGCCTATGCATTTCTCTTTTCAGATTTTCTAGTTTCCCTACCACGTTGAAGCTTCTTACATTTCACGTCCCGACTCGTAGAACGTTATCCTTTCGTTGATTATTCAATCTTTTTCTCATGGTAACCTCCCTCTTGGCAGTCCCCTCCCGGACATCCGAATGGGGGACTATTCCGGAATCTTTTGCCAATGGAGAGATCATCCTGACACTTCTTCAAATACAGGCCACATGTCATGTGGATACACGGTACGTGTCTTTAATGCAGTGGTTTCCATTGCCTTCTGCATCCTCATGTCGTTCATCATTGCTGATTCTTCCGCCTTTAGGGGCAATTTCCCACCCCTAGGACATGAGAGTGCCCTGAACCTCTATCCGCTCCTCTGCCCTCTTTGACAAGGCCGTTGGCAGAATGAGGTTGACTTCTTATGCCGGAAGTCTTCGGCCGCCAATGCTGATTATTTATCAAAATTTAGGCAGTGGCGGGAATCCAAACTGGGACCGAAGTTTTTTATTATGAATCAAAGACGCTACCCCCCCTTTTCTTTTTCATTCGTTGTATCTGATCGGGGCGGACGTCGTAAGACACCCTTTTAAGTTCGTTGTCAGTTTTTTTATTACAGAGGGTGGCTAACTCTGTGACCGAACACGCTGAGCTACCGTGCCGGCTGCCCCTAAACCACGGGTACCTCCTGAGGAGGTATTGAATAGAATTGGGGAGAAGAGGAGCTTGTGGAACAACTTTACTAAAAGAAGGGATCGGTTGGTAGGACATGTTCTGAGACATCGAGAGATCACCAATTTTGTATTGGAGGGCAGCGTGGAGGGTGAAAATCGTAGAGGGAGACCAAGAGATGGGTACACTATGCAGATTCAGAAGGATGTAGTTTGCAGTAGGTACTGGAAAATGAAGAAGCTTGCACAGGATAGAGTAGCATGGAGAGCTGCATCAAACCAGTCTCAGGACTGAAGACCACAACATCAACAACAAGCAGCCATTACATTCTTATAACCAATTAAAAGTACAGTTCACCTACTCACATCGATATGTCGGTATTTATTTCTAAATCATAGTCATTATGCATTCATAATCAAGATATTATATATATTTTCAGAAACCAAACTATTTACGTGCATTGCTATTCCTGTTAAAGTGCTTTAATGCTATTTTATCTGCTTGTTTGTTAGAAGCATATATGTTACATAAATTACTTAAAATAGTATCAGCTCTCTACTGTATATACTAGAAGAAATTAGACACTCGTAGTATAAAGGTTGATGTTACCACGAATTAAAACGTGATCGCATAGTGTTACTCGACTGTAGCGCTCCAGGCGTAACCATTTCTGACGTTTGGGAAGTCCCATTCTTACAGTGTGATAATATCCAAGATGTGGTGTCCGTGGAGTAAACATTTAATTGCCCTCTTATATTATGGGCTTTACTAACTGTGCTCAAGATCGTGAAATTTCATTGTTCATGTCACTGTTGTTGTAACAAGCCGCCAGGGCCATTCCTCCTCCTGTAAATTTATTACCGAAGACAGTACAAGGTCAGTGTTATTTCAGTTGCACAATGAAATAAATCATATGTAGCTTAGAGACTACAGCGTTATATTAGATTACTGTCCAGATCAAAAATATTAAAAATATATTCTGTAATATGATAAATATTGTGTGACTCTTTGGTCTATTTTGCAATATCATATCAGTTGTTCGTGAGATTCGGATGGAGCACAGTAACTGCTTTCGGCTGAAGAGCTTCTACTTATTTATTTTGAGTTATTGATTATGCAGCTGTTTCGTATCTGTCGTCATTGATAAAGTGAGGAAGACCCAGGAGTAAAGTATAGAAACAGAGAGTTATGCTACAGCTGCGCAGATATCAATGAAGGTTCACCTCTCTCAGGACGGTGAAGTCTCAGGACAAAAATGAAGCAATAAGTAAACAGAAAGGAAAGCGCTTCTGGCTATGAGTAAATATCTAAGGAGAACTTAAGTAACATTGTACAGTATAGTCATGCAATAGTATTGGCCACGAGGGGCCGCCAACATTACAGCACACCTCATTCGAAGCACCTGCCATTCACAGAACTTCTTCATTTCTGTGTGACATACTGAGTTCTCGAAAACAATAAACACTTGAGGAGGGACGTTTAACTCTCACTTGAGCATCAGTAAGCTGACATGCTGCCCTGACATCTGTTAGTTTTGCCATTCTGGGTTCATAGCACTTCATCGCTATTATAGGCCAGGATATATTTGAAAAACTAATCAGCATTTCGTTTTCGAAAATTGAATAGAGAATAACTGATTCCTTTTCAAAGACGGTTTCCTATTTCCTTTTTTGTGACGAACTTCATAATGTTTATAATCACTAACAAACTGGGAGAAAAATACCATTAAACAAGCTACATATTAAAGTGCTTTCATCTATACACTCAATCATCTGCTTGATTAGCTTATTTTGTTGGTAGTATTTGGAGGGCGCCGATTGTAAAATATCTCTGACGGTGAACTGTAAGAATAGATATATTGATGCAGTTACAGCGTACCGAATCTTGCCCTGATTCACCTCTGCAGGACCGGAATTCAAGGGTGTTATGAGGATACCCTTTCATACGAGCATGGCAGGGGTTTGGCGATCCCCAGGAACTGGTTGTAGAGAAACTGCAGAATGAGTCTCAGTCAAGCGCAGTGAGCAACAACGACGCAACAGACTGCTGTAAGTATGTGTTAACACTAATAATCGTTGATTCACGTTAGGTGGAATGAAACAACATACAATACTTTACGGTGACTAGACTGGATCAGAAAAGCAATGGCTAACTCGATTGGAGTTGAGGAATCGTGAGAAAGCTAGTGTACTTTGAATGAACGTCAACATCGTGTGGATGTTTTCTATGAACTTCAAACAGTATAAATACAAGAGTCTAACACCAGGTGGTTATAATTAAAGTGATGGTGTTCCGAGTGCTGTAGTGCGGGCTGTATACAGCATAGGACGCTGAAACAGCCTAAGTATGTTCATTAATAGGTGCGATCACGGAATATACTCAAAAAACTATTAGTTTCACATTCAGCCACTAGGTGAAAATATGGCCTGTAAGCAGTCAGAATGTGATGTGGGTGGAGGAAGAGTAAGGAACGATCGAACACACGAACGCTGAATTTGGCATGTTTGTTAGGATATGGTCACAAGTTACAACGTGTGTTTATTATTGTATCCCGGCTAAGCAAGATGCTGCATCCGTAACACGGAACGGTCGACAGTTGCTCGCAGCTTATCAGGTGTAATCAGGGCGATCTGTAGTCTTGTGCTATCCATCACATGCCGGATACGCCCCTGATAGACACGACCTTTCAGATATCCCCACAGCCAGAAGTCACATCGATTTAGGTAAGGGGACCTGAAAGACCACACAATTTGCAATGGCTTAGGGATGATGTGGTCGTTACCGTAGGTTTCTCCTAGCAAATTTTTCACCTGGCAAGCGACATGTGGTGTTGTCCCATCTTGACTGAAAATATTGCATTGGATACAGTTACGTTCTTGCAAAGCTGGACTCACGTGTTGCATAAAGAGGCCATCATAATGTGCAGATTTCAGCATATACCAAATAGACACGCAAGATGTCGTATTCTCGAATAAAAACGAAACGAGAATGAAGGAGCCTGTCAAACAAGACTATGCTGTCACAGAATCTGATTCGTTGGATGTTCCTGCACAATGTGTGTAGGAGTAGAACCCATATACAATAGTCTTGTGTATTCACGGGACGTGCAGAGTAAAACGTGCTTTGTCCGTCCAGTAAATATTCCCCGGTCACATGTCATCCATTACCACGCGCTCCAATAAACGAAGGGCAGCGCAACACCGTTGTAGCCGATCTGAACTTAAAACTTTAACTGTTGACCTGGACAGAGACAATTACCGTGAAACAGCTCGTGCAGTGGATACAGAAATTGCGGCATGTGCTGCACAGTCGGTTACACCTACAGCAACTTCATTAGTAAGTACCACAGGAATGGGCCATTTGTCTCTCCAAACTGCACCAAATAATTCACCTCTTCATTCAAAATTTCTTGATTATACTCCTTCTGCTTCTTTTTGAGTCATCAGTATACTGACTGGTTTGATGATCCCCCTCAAGAATTTCTCTCCTGTGCCAACGTCTTCATCCCAGAGTAGCACTGGATGTATTCCAATCTCTGTCCTCGTCTACAGTTTTTGCCCTCTACAGCGACCTCTAGTACCATGGAAGTCATTCCCTCATGTCTTAACAGATGTCCTATCATCCTGTCCTTTTTCCTTATCAATGTTCCACATGTACTTTTCCTCTCCCATTCAGTGCAGAACCTCCCCGTCCTTACCTTACTAGTCCACCTAATTTTCAACATTCGTCTGAAGCACGACATCTCAAATGCTTCGGTTCTCTTCCGTTCCGGTTTTCCCAAAGTCCATGTTTCATTATCATACAATGCCAGATGTACGTTTACAGAGTTTTCTTCCTCAAATTAAAGCCTTTTTTTCCATAGCTAGTCTGCTTTTACTGCTCCCCTTGCTCCGTCCGTCATTGGTTATTTTACTGCCTAGGTACCTAAAATCCCTAACTTCATCTACATATTTCGTGATCATCAATCCTGATGCTGAGTTTTTCGCTGTGCTCATTTCTGATACTTCTCACTACTTTCGTCTTTCTTCAATTTACTCTCAATCCATACTGTGTCCTCATTAGCCTGTCAATTCCATTCAGCAGATCATGTAATTCTTCTTCTCTTTCACTCAGGTTAGCAATGTTATCAGTGAATCATATCATTGAAACCGTTTCACATTGGGTGGCCGAGCGGTTCTAGGCGCTACAGTCTGGAACCGCGCGACCGCTACTGTTGTAGGTTCGAATCCTGCATCGGGCATGGATGTGTGTGATGTCCTCAGGTTAGTTAGGTTTAAGTAGTTCTAAGTCTAGGACACTGATGACCTCAGATGTTTAGTCCCATAGTGCTTAGAGCCATTTGATTTGAACTAGCGGTGAAAGAGAAAATCACAGTCTCACACACATTTTAATACGAGCATTTCTTTCTAGGTCAACACTCTTATTATTCTCTCCGAGCTCCTGTATATGTTGTATATTACCCAACTTTCCCTATAGCTGACCCCTATTTTTCACAGAATTTAGAACATTTTCCACCATTTTACATTGTCGAACCCTTTTTTCGGGTCGACAAATATTATGGATGTGTGTAGATTTTCCTTTCGTCTTGCTTCCGTAATTAACCGCAACGTCAAACTCGCCTTTCTTCTGCCTTTACCTTTCCTAAAGCCAGACTGATCGTCATCTAACGCATCCACAGTATTCTTTCCCATTCTTCTGCATATTATTCTTGTCAGTAGGTTGGATGCATGAGCTGTAAAGCTGATTGTGCGATAATTCTCGCCCTTGTCAGTTCTTACATCTTCGGAATTGTGTGGATGACATTTTTCCGAAAGTCAGTTGGAATGTCGCCAGACTCGTACATTCTACACACGAACGTGGATAGTCGTTTTGATGCTACTTCCACCAATGATTTTAGCAATGTTGATAGAAGTTGTACATCTCTTCTGCCTTGTTTGATTTTAAGTCCTACAAAGCTGTATTAAATACAGATTCTAATACTGGCTGTCTTACCTCTTCTACATCGACTCATGTTTCTTCTTCTATCACGTTAGACATATGTTGCCCTCACATAGTCTGTAGGTCGTGGTCTAGTGGCTAGCGTTGCTGTCACTTGATCATGGGGTCCCTTGTTCGATTCCCGGCCTGGTTGGGGATTATCTCTGCCGGGGGACTGGGTGTTTGTGTTGTCCTCATCATGTCATCATCATCTTTCGTGACAGTGGCTAGAGCGGACTGTGTAAAATTTTGGACTTTGCAAAATTTGGGGGTATGTGCGGCCGCTGATGACCGTACTGTTGAGCACCACACAAACCAAACGTCGTTATCATTCCCCCACATGCCTTCAGTATACTCTTTCCACCTATCCGCTCCCTCCTCTGTATTTAACAATGGACTTCCTTTTGTACTCTTAATATTAACGACCTTGCTTTTAATGTCACCAAAAGTTGTTTTGACTTTCCTATATACTGAGTCCGTCCTTCCGACTGTCATTTCTTCTTCGGTTTCTTCACATTTTTCATGCATACATATTAACTAATATATACATATATATATATATAAAATCACCGGCCATGTGACCATCTTCTTCTCTGCGGATGCACATGTTGTTGTTGTTGTTGTGGTCTTCAGTCCTGAGACTGGTTTGATGCAGCTCTCCATGCTACTCTATCGCGGATGCACTGTATGTGCGGATGCACATACAGTGCCCGAACTCTTAAGGGAATCGCCAAAAAGCCGCGAGCAATCAGTATAATGGGCTGGAGAACTAGGAATATAGTGTGGGATAATAAGTTGAGAATGTGGGTCTCACGGGAGGTGTGCCAGAGGTAAGTCCCTGCAGTTGCACTATCCTCTGTGTCCTCAGTGGCTCAGATGGATAGACCGTCTGCCATGTAAGCAGAATCTCCCGGGTTCGAGTCGTGGCCGGGGCACACATTTTCAACTGTCCCCGTTGACTTATATCAACGCCTGTATGCAGCTACGGGTATTCATTTCATTGAGGTTACATCATCGTCAGACAAAGATTCCGAAATCAGATACTGGGTTTTAAGACGTACTCAGATCACAATATAGTGATGCTGAAATTGAAGATACTAGTCACGAAGAATCAATACGCAAAGAAGTGGGATACCGAAGTGCTAAGGAATGACGAGATACGCTTGAAGTTCTCTAAGGCTATAGATACAGTAATAAGAATACTTCAGTAGACAGTACAGTTGAAGAGTAATAGACATATCTGAAAAGCAACATCACAGAAGTTGGAAAGAAACACATAGGTACAAAGAAGGTGACAGCGAAGAAAGAGTGGGTAACAGAAGAAATACTTCAATTGATGGATGAAAAGAGGAAGCGCAAAAACGTTCCGGCAAATTCAGGAATTCAGAAATACACATTGCTGAAGAATAAAATAAAAGGAAGTGCAGGGAAGCTAAGAAGAAATGGCTGCATGAAAAATGTGAAGAAATCAAAAGAGAGATGATTGTTGGAAGGACAGACTTAGCATACAGGATACTAATCTTCGGTGACATTAAAAGCAAGGGTGGTAACATTAAGAGTGAGTGCTACGAGAATTCCACTGCTAAATGCAGAGCAGAGAGTGAATAGATGGAAAGAATACAATGAAAGGGGATGAGGGGGAAGATTTGTATGATGTAATAGAAGAGGAAACCGGAGTCAATTTAGAAGAGATAGGGTATCCAGTCTTAGAATCAGAATTTAAAAGAACTTTGGTGGACTTAGGATCTAATAAGGCACAAGGGACAGATAAAATTCCTCAGAATTTCTAAAGTCACTGGGGGCAACAAAACGACTGTTCCTGTTGGTGTGTAGAATGTATGAGTCTGGAGACATACCATCTGACTTTCGAAAAAATGTTATCCACACAACTCCGAAGACTGCAAGAGGTGAAAAGTGCGAGAATTATCGCACAATTATCTTAAAAGCTCATGCAGCCAAGTTGCTGAGAAGAATAAAGTACTGAAGAATGGAAGGGAAAATTGAGGATGTGCTAGATGACGATCAGTTCGTTTTTAGAAAAGGTAAAGGCAAGAGAGAGGCTAGGCTATTCTGACGTTGCGGTTGATAATGGAAGCAAGACGAAAGAAAAATCAAGAAACTTTCATAGGATTTGTCGACCTGGAAAAGGCCTTCGACAATGTAAAGTGGTGCAAGCTGTTCGTGATTCTGAGAAAAATAGGGAGAAGCTATAAGGAGAGTAGGGTAATATACAATATGTACAAGAGCCAAGAGGGAGTAATAACAGTGGACGACCAAGAACGAAGTACTCAGATTAAAAAGGGTGTAAGACAGGGACGTAGTCTTTCCCCCCTACTGTTCAATCTGTACATCATCAAAGAAGTAAATATAGAAATAACAGAAAGTTTCTGGAGTTGAACTACAATTCAATATGAATGGATGTCAATGATACGATTTGCTGATGACTTTGCTGTATTGAGTGAATGTGAGGAAGAATTACATTATCTGCTGAACGGAATGAACAATATAATGTGTACAGAATATGAAATGAGAGTAAATCGAAGAAAGACGAAAGTAATGAGAAGTAGCAGAAATGAGAACAGCGAGAAACTCAGCATCAGGATTGATGGTCACGAAATAGATGATGTGAAGGGATTCTATTACCTGGGCAGCCAAATAATCAATGACGGACGGAGCAAGGAGAGCATCAAAAGCACACTAGCTATGGCAAAAATTGCATTCCTGGCCTAGAGGAGTCTAGTAGTATCAAACCTATGTCTTAATTTGAGCAAGAAAACCCTGAAAACATACAGGGTGATTCAAAAAGAATACCACAACTTTAGGAATTTAAAACTCTGCAACGACAAAAGGCAGAGCTAAGCACTATCTGTCGGTGAATTAAGGGAGCTATAAAGTTTCATTTAGTTGTACATTTGTTCGCTTGAGGCGCTGTTGACTAGGCGTCAGCGTCAGTTGGTGCTAAGATGGCGACCGCTCAACAGAAAGCTTTTTGTGTTATTGAGTATGGCAGAAGTGAATCGACGACAGTTGTTCAGTGTGCATTTCGAACGAAGTATGGTGTTAAACCTCCTGATAGGTGGTGTATTAAACGTTGGTATAAACAGTTTACTGAGAATGGGTGTTTGTGCAAAGGGAAAAGTTCTGGACGGCCGAGAAGAAGCCCTGATTTTACCCCCTGCGATTTTTTCTTATGGGGGTGTGTTAAGGATATGGTGTTTCGGCCACCTCTCCCAGCCACCATTGATGATTTGAAACGTGAAATAACAGCAGCTATCCAAACTGTTACCGCTGCGAGTGTGGAATGAGTTGGAGTATCGGGTTGATATTGCTCGTGTGTCTGGAGGGGGCCATATTGAACATCTCTGAACTTGTTTTTGAGTGGAAAACAAACCTTTTTAAATACTCTTTGTAATGATGTATAACAGAAGGTTATATTACGTTTCTTTCATTAAATACACATTTTTAAAGTTGTGGTATTCTTTTTGAATCACCCTGTACATCAGGAGTGCAGCATTGTATGGTAGTGAAACATGGACTGTGGGAAACTGGAACAGAAGAGAATCTCATCAATTGAGATGTGGTGCTACAGACGAATGTTGAAAATTAGGTAGTCTGATGAGGTAAGGAATGGGGAGGTTCTGCGCTGAATAGGAGAGGAAACGTAGTTGTGGAAAACACTGATAAGGAGAAGTGACAGGATGATAGGACATCTGTTAAAACATGAGGAAATGACTTCCGTGGCACTAGAACGAACTCTGGAGGGAAAAAACTGTAGAGGAAGACAGAGATTGGAATACGTCAAGCAAATAATTGACGACGTAGGTTGCAAGTGCTACTCTGAGATGAAGAGGTTAGCACAGGAGAGGAATCCGTAGAGTGTTGCATCAAACCAGTCAGAAGACTGATGAACCAAAAAAAAAAAAATAAAAAAAATAAAAAAGAAAGAGAGAAAGAAAGAAAAGTCTTTTCCCAAGCCCATATTCTCCTGTAACCTTTTCTTCTACTCCAACTGGATTCCACTCTACCATGACTATTAGATTTTCGTTTCCCTTTGCCTATTGTGTTACCCTTTCATTATCCTCATTTTCTTCTTTATCTCTTCATCTTCAGCTTACGACGTCGGCATGTATACCTTGTATTCCTTAGCCCATTTATGAGCGTGGAGTCTCTTCGTAGCTGTCACCGTCAGCGATATTCCCGTATCGGTGTTACTGCTGCCGTTCTGATTTACCAGCTGTGCTCCGTCTATCGTCCTACTACCTCTGCGATTCACTCAGAAAACAACTATTTTAATGTTTATAATTTATATAAAGAACAGCTACCAGCCACATGTATGGTTTAAAAAGGTTTATTATCTTCAGACCGTGACCGGTTTCGGATTTTTCTTTACAAATCCATCTTCAGATGGCAGATTACAAGCATTCTTAGTTGGACCTAGTTTTGTTTGTGTTATTCGTTTGCTGCACTGGGAAAGGAAAGAAATATTTTTGTTGTCATATCAGTAACACATCCTGCCACCCGAACCAACATAAGATGGCTAATTTCCGGTCAATGCTACATCGTATGCATAAAGTCCCCCTCACCCCCACTGAACAGCACAAAGAAATCAGCATAATCAAATCAATTGCCCAAAATAATGGCTATGATGCTTCAATCATAGACACACACTCTCAAAAAACTAAAGTAAAAATTGCTAGCAATAGGTCTTTGCAACAAGCAACAGCGACAATAACTATGAAAGACAAAAAATCAGTAAAATATGTAGCCTTACCGTATATAGGCCCACTTTCATATAAAATTTCCAACTTATTCAAGAAGAAGAATGTCAAAATCAGTTTCTCTACAAATAACAAACTCCAACAAAGAGTCATACACTCACTCCCGCACAATAGCATACCGCACAAAAGATCTGGAATTTATAAACTCAAGTGTAACAACTGTCCTAAATTCTACATTGGCCAAACAGGTAGAGCTTTTGAAACAAGATTCAAGGAACACCTTGATGCCCTACGTCTGAAAAACCTAAGCAAATCTGCTTTTGCCACCCATCTTGCAGAAAACAATCATACAGTTGAGAATATAGAAAACAATCTGAAGATATTACACCTCAAAGACAAAGGTTTCACATTGAATCTCCTAGAGGAGATTGAGATTCATACACATAAAAATAGGTTCCCTGATCTCATTTTGAATGAACAGACAGAGTCAGTTAACACCCCCTTCCTAAATAACTTTGAAGAAGCTTTCACTTTTTAAAAATAACTTAAGCCTAATATTCCATCAAAAACATTTAGTATACAGGCCCCAAAAACTGCTTATATGTCATTGAAAAAAACTGCATAATGAAACAATCTGCATTGCATTTTATGTCATATATTAGAATTTATTTCCTACTATTGTAACAACTAATTAGTAACACACAGTAATTCTGTACTACATATAATGTTTGTAATCTTATTTATATGTAATTTTATTTATTCCGTTTTAGATTAATTTCATACAATAGCAAAGAGATATTTTACTGTACCCATATCAACTATACAGCATCTGTAAGTTAACATCGTTATGACTGTAAGCTCTTTGCAAATATTGTTCTCGTTTGTAATGTGAAGCTGGGCCACGTTTTGTAAACGTTATTCGTGTGTGCTGCGTGTGTAATTAAGATGATGAGGTTGAAAGTGACGTCCATTGACTGGAATAGCACTCACATAGTGCATATTGAAAAGTGTATTAAGCTTGCGTTCGAAAACATAAACGCACGAATATTTTGTCAGGCAGAACTACACATCTCGTAAGTACACTAACCTGCATGTTTACTAATGTTTATAAAAACCATCTCATGAGCAATTAGATCTTGTAAAAGAAGTAAATCCTTCGTAAAAACACCATTACCGATACGACAACAAAAATATTTCTTTCCTTTCCCAGTGCAGCAAACGAATAACACAAACAAAACTAAGTCCAACTAAGAATGCTTGTAATCTGCCATCTGAAGATGGATTTGTAAAAAAAAATCCGAAACCGGTCATGGTCTGAAGATAATAAACCTCTTTAAACCATACATGTGGCTGGTAGCTGTTCTTTATATAAATTATAAACCTTAAGTACAAAAGCCACGTTTCTCAACATGTTGCCTTTCGACAAAATAGCGTTAACTATTTTAATGCCTTACAGCCCCATATTTTCAGCTGGTGGCTGAAAGTGGAACTGCTATATTTTTCAGCCTGCTCCGCGAGCGCACCGATTAATGAACATACATACTATGTTCCTGCGTTCTGTAATGTACATATCCTTCACTGCAGCACTCTGAACATCATCAGTTTAACTGTAACCATACTGTACAAATCAAATTTAAGAAGTCTTTTCTCATCATTTTTATGCGTTTGTGAACTATATACGTGCTGTAATGTGAAAAAAACTATGTAGACAATTTTCCTGGCACGTATTCACTTAAGCGTACGGTTAGAAACTTTATTACCGTGTACGTGTACCTTGGGATTGAAGCTACCCAGCAGCGCTGATACTATCAGTCCAATGCCAAACCAATAAACAACAAACTAAAGTAACCACTATTCAAGAACCAAGATTAGTCTAAAAAGTTAAATGCGTGAAACGAAGTTAAATAGAACAACTCATGGTCGTGTCTAACATTGACAAGGTTTCTGACATTACAGAATATCATAAAGCTCATTGCCTTACCACGCCACCGCTCTTCCCTCATTCCGGCCCTGTACGACCTTTAGCAGCACCGAGACCATCAACTGCACGAAGATGGAGGTAGAAAGTGTAATCAGAATCACATGTTCAAAGTAATAGCTTCATCCAATACATCACCCTGGTAACGATTTCCAGCAGTAGTACGCAATATGGCAGTAGTTTTATGATGTGTCGTTACACACAACCAGACGAAGTCTTTTGGAAACAAACACTCGCGCTATAACACTACACATACTGTTCAACTTCTAGCCGCCTGTGTGTTTGCGACCCATACCGGCGAGGGGAATTGAAACACTCAAAAATGCCCCAAAGTCATTTATTTAAAATTACAAATTTTCAGGGTCCTAATCTAACGAGACGTCCGCCTGAAGCACGAAAAGCTTCATGAAGTGATAGCTGACCTGGGAGTGCTCTGAGAAAATTCATGTCGAAAGCTGAAGCAGAGTGACCTGAGCTTGTCATAACTTTTGGCTGTCTCCCAGCCTTTGACCTGATAGAAGCTAACTGTACCCTCTCGTTTCTATGACAGCTTATTGGATTGACGGAAGTCAAAACGTGGTTTGATAGTTCAAACATCACTAGTAATATTTACTTACTGTTCGCCGCTCATGATTAAATATTGTAAATGAATGAAATTCATGAATCGACTTCCATATGACAAACTACTGTAAACATGTGCAACACGACTCATAACCTGAAGTATGTATGATAAACACGTATAATACAAAGCTTGTTTGTCAATGTGGCGATCTAGCCATTTTCCGAGAGGTACGTAGTTCGGGTGTGAAAATGTCACTGCCGTAAAGCGACGAAATTACAGAAAGTGACCGTGTTTATTGAGATTGTACTTGATATCCCAATTAGTTACGCAAAAATTTGATGGTGGTCGGTGCACAGACTTTAATGGCCCACAGCATCGGCTATCCATGATAAAAATGACCAGATTTCGTTCCGAACAGTGTATTATTTGATGTAGACATTTTTTATACACGTGCATATTGAAAGTTTCTCAGAGCCACGGATCACAAGGTTTTTGAACATTTCAGAATAAAAGGTGGTTCTTCTCCTGACAAATTAATTAAAATTTCTCTTTTCAAAAGTTTTTCCTTGAATTATTGTGATTTAGAGGAATAAAAACAACTTCTCAAATGTTTAATAAGGACTCAGTTGTTAGAGGTAATCAGTAAACAAGATTAAAACCGTCCTGTACTTATGCATATGCCCGTATTTTATTGAAAAACCATATCCAATCTCGAATGAGATGGATGACAATGTTCAAAAAGTATTCAACTTTTACCTAAAAATTCAGTTTTTATTCAGATACAATTGTTCGACGCTATTCACCTGAAAATTTGTCACCTTCAGTTTCTACACACCTCTCCCAGTGTTGCTCCAACTACTGGAAGCATCGCTGGAAAGCCTTTTTCGGTATAGTGCGCAGGCTCTGTCGAATTCTACGTAATGTGTTCCCCGTTCTGAAATCTGGCTCCTTTCAGAGTCTTTTTCAGTTTATGGCAAAGTCGGAAATCACTGTGCTAGGTCAGAGGAATAAGGAGGCTCACAAACCTCAGCCGAGTTGTATTTGGCCAAAATGGTGTTAAATGAGTTCGATGAGCGGATCTGTTACCGTCGCGAAGATATCAAATCCCCGTTGCTCGTAAGTACGGCCGTTTGCGTCTCAGCGTTTCACGAAGGCAACACAGAACCTCTTGGTAGTACTTTTCAGAACATAGCCTAGCAAAATATGTTTGACAATGTAAATTATTCTTTGTTCAGTCGCTATGTGTATCGTTTAACAGCCAGTCGAATCCATAGCAAAGTACAGACGTCTCACTGAAACAAATGTGTTGTTGGAGAATTGTATTGGTGCGCGCATATTTGTGTACCTCTCACCTTTCTCTCTCTCTCTCTCTCTCTCTCTCTCTCTCTCTGTGTGTGTGTGTGTGTGTGTGTGTGTGTGTGTGTGTGTGTCTCGCGACAGTTTTTTTCAGTCAGCAGATTTCTGACTGGTTTGATGGGGCAGACACGAATTCCACTCCTGTAACCGGCTTCTTCATCTCACGGTAACACTTACAATATTCATCTTCAATTATTTGCTTTGTTGGATGTATTTCAGTCTCGGTCTTTCACTACAGTTTTTACATTCCATGGTTCCCTCTTTACCAAGGAGTTATTTCCTGACGTCTTAGTACATGTCCTACTACCCTGTCCATTTTTCCTGTCGGTGTTACTCATCTGTTCCGTTCTTCGCTGATTCCGCGAACATCATCTTCGTCCCTTAGCTTGTCAGTCCATAATTTTTAACAGTCTTCTGTAGCACGACTACTCAAATGCTTTGATTTTCTTCCTTTCCAGTTTCGTATAGTCAATGTTTCACTACCATACGATGCTGCACCTTCTCATTTTTTTTTTTTTTCAGATTAAGGCTTGATACTAATAGACTTCTCTTGGCCAGGAATGCTCTTTTTGTTAGTGTTAGCCTGCTTGCTTGGTGAATCACGGTCTATTTTACTTCCAAGACAGAAGAATCGTCTACTACATGGTCACCAATTTTGATGCTAAGTTTCGCACTACTCTCATTTCTGCTACTTCTCATTAATTTAGCCTATTTCCGGTTCACTCTCAATCCATATCCTTCACTCATTAGACTTTTCATTCCATTCAGGGGAGCCTGTAATTCTTCTTCACTTCTACTAAGGATAGCACTATCACCAGCGACTGTTACCTCTGATACGTTTCAAACAGAACTATAATCCCACTCTTGAACCTTTATTTTCTTTCCGTCATTCCGCCTTAGGTGTATAGACTGAACAGTAGAGGCGAAAGATTGCATCTGTGTCTTATACACTTTTCAGTCTCAGGACTTCGTTCTTGGTCATACAGTCTTATTTCTCCCTCTTGGTTCCTATACGTACTGTATATTGCTCCTCTTTCCCTATAGCTTTCTTCTATAATTTCGAACTTTTTGCACCATTTCACATTGTCGAACACATTCCCCAGGCCTACAGATCCCAACCTGGCTTCGATTATCAAGCGCAATATCAGGACTGGCCGTCTGGTGCCTTTGCCATTCTGAAAGCCAAAGAGGCCGTGAACTAACAAATCTTCAAATATCTTTTCCATTTTGTACAATTATTCTTGTCAGAAAATTTGATGCATGAGCGATTCTGTTCATTGTGTTATAGTTCCCGCACTTATCAACTCTTAATGTCTGCAGAATGGATGATGAGTTCCGAAAGTGCGATGGTATGTCACAAGTCTCTCAGGTTTTGGACTACTCCTCAAATAATCGTTTGGTTGCCGCTTCCTCCAGTGATTTTAGAAATTTCCATAGAATGTTATCCCTTCTGTCTTATTTAACCTCAAATCCCCTACCTCTTCCACTCTTCCATATCGATCCCGATTTCTTCCGTCATGTCACCAGACAATTGCTCTCCTTCATTTAGGCCTTCATTGTACCCTGTCCACCTATGACACAAATACATAACTTGTTAAATCGATCAGCTCTTTTCAGTCAATTTACCGTCTGAGAAGCACTGCCGCACAGGGTAGCCGTGCGGTCGGAGATTCTAATCCTCCCTTGGGCCTGGGTGTGTATATTGTCCTTAGCATAAGTTAAAGTTAGCGTAAGTAGTGCATAAGCCTAAGGACCGATGACCTCAGCAGTTTGGTCCCATAGTCCTTACCACAAATTTCCAAATTTGAGGTGCACTCAAGTGTCCCTTCACACACGTTTAGCCGATACCGTAAATGTATGTTTCTTACGAATGTCTTCACTTTGTGATTCCAGTGGGACTGAGTTACATTTCATTTCCTTGTAGCGAAGTCTTAAGGATATTTATCTTTGCAGATACATTAGAGCATCTTCTACAAATGCCAGCATTCCTAAAATTTTATGTTAGTGATTGGGCATCACTTTAAAAGCACTAACCTGAAGTGAAATATTTAGTGCAGTGCCGTTCCGTTTGAAGGTCATCTGTCATCAGTGCTAAATAACGAAGGAATGTGTCTTCTCATCTATGATCCTGAAAACTGTACACATCAAGAAATTTGTTCATTAATATTCATAGTTTTTGTGAGAGGCTGAAACGCTACAGTAAGTAACCCTGCCACAGTTAGGGAATGCAGCACGTTTGTAATATTCGCTTACATATTTTTATGCTAACGATTCCGGCAATGCTTCGCAATTGCTAAATTTGTATGGTAATTAGATTGTACGTCCTCAGCTCCTTCACTCTCCTGTCTGTCTATTTCCTCCTCCTCCTCCCCCCCCCCCAACCCCTTTCTTTGTCCATTTCGTCCTCCTTCCCGTCTGTCTGCCCATCAACTACCCTTTGCCCATCTCCTCCCCCTAGTTCGTGCTCTCTCTACACTCCTGCACCCCGTCTCTCTTTCTTTGAGCGTTGTTTATTGTTACCGAAAATTCAGATACGATTGTATTACCCTGATCAATATTTCATAAGCCACGTATGTAGCTTTCTGTTTTCTGTGAAAAAAAAAGACTGCGAGAAAGAAAACACAACCGTAACTTTTCGCATCAGAGTATTTTCTTTCTCAGATTTGAAGTAAATCGCTCAAGCAGTTTCAGAGATTTTTGTTAACAGCGTTAAATAACGATTTGTCTTTATATAGTAGTAATGGAAGGGTAGATATCAGATGTTCCGTGTTTACATAATCAGTATTCCAGAGTATTAATTAAAACTGGCTTAAGGAAACGAGAGAAAATTTGGACACCGAGACACGATTTTGGAACGTTGTCCTAATAACTGAATCATCTTGTTCAGTCATAGAGCAGTTTGAAATTATCAATTATCCCTCGCTCCGACACAGCCAAATACAATTTACATGTGTCGTTGGATCTAGTTATTGTCACATTCCAGTTTTATGACAATGTTTTTGTGAATTCCGAAATTAGCGCAATAACCTATTCGAATACTAGAATGAGATTTTCACTCTGCAGCGGAGTGTGCGCTGATATGAAACTTCCTGGCAGATTAAAACTGTGTGCCGACCGAGACTCGAACTCGGGACCTTTGTCTTTCGCGGGCAAGTGCTCTACCATCTGAGCTACCGAAGCACGACTCACGCCCGGTACTCACAGCCTTACTTCTGCCAGTACCTCGTCTCCTACCTTCCAAACTTTACAGAAGCTCTCCTGCGAACCTTGCAGAACTAGCACTCCTGAAAGAAAGGATATTGCGGAGACATGGCTTAGCCACAGCCTGGGGGACGTTTCCAGAATGAGATTTTCACTCTGCAGCGGAGTGTGCGCTGATATGAAACTTCCTGGCAGATTAAAACTGTGTGCCCGACCGAGACTCGAACTCGGGACCTTTGCCTTTCGCAAAGGTCCCGAGTTCGAGTCTCGGTCGGGCACACAGTTTTAATCTGCCAGGAAGTTTCATATCCGAATACTAGTTTCTCGCAGCTATCCACAAAAGTTTGTCCTGTGCAAATCTCTCCTCCACCGCTTGTGCTCCTACCTACATAAAGCTACTATCCCGACTTTTAGTTACGTGTTGCTGTAAGTCTCTTTTCTCCTCTATTCGGTTCACTGGCTTTTCATTAGCTACGTACCATGTAATTTTAAGCTTTTGTCTGTAACACCACGTTTTACGCTCGTACTCTTTATCGTCCGTGTTTCACTGAAGTATGACGGTTTCACAATTAACAGTCACCCACAATAAGCAGCAATTGTTAATGTTCCGATTATATTCGCATAAATTTACTGTCATAAACTAATCGTATTAATGACAATGAAATTCACTTTCGAGCTTATTTTCCTTATTGGTACTGGTACCATTTATTAAGTATTGCGTCATTTTATTGTTGGATGCGCTGAGTGAATGTGGTGACCGATAATTATTTTATTCAGCGCTATTACTTATCATCCGCCGCCCTTATCTTGAATTGGGATGTGATTACCTTTGTTACTAAACTCCTTATTTATTCGGCTGTGTCGCCAGGAGATGTATTTGGTTAATTAATCCATGGTTTTTGAGCTTACCAGTAATGACTGATTACTGAGAAACTTAGTTACGTAACTAGATCAGTATAGCATTTTGCCGGCCGCGGTGGTCTCGCGGTTCTAGGCGCGCAGTCCGGAACCGTGCGACTGCTACGGTCGCAGGTTCGAATCCTGCCTCGGGCATGGATGTGTGTGATGTCCTTAGGTTAGTTAGGTTTAAGTAGTTCTAAGTTCTAGGGGACTGATGACCTCAGATGTTAAGTCCCATAGTGCTCAGAGCCATTTGAACCAAAGTATAGCATTTTAACTGTTCGCTAGAATTCACTTTCACTTGATAATTTGCTTAGATATGAATAAGACTAGAGAAGTGCAGTCCCCAAACATACTCCCCTAAATTTCGATCCAATCTTATTACCAGTCAGTACTACGGAATCAGCCCAAAAATCACTGTCACATTAAATATCACGCGTGACCGCGTATCCCGTAAAATTGGAATTGGTGTCTCGTGGAAACGATATTGTT
This sequence comes from Schistocerca serialis cubense, assembly GCF_023864345.2. Classification (NCBI taxonomy): domain Eukaryota; kingdom Metazoa; phylum Arthropoda; class Insecta; order Orthoptera; family Acrididae; genus Schistocerca; species Schistocerca serialis. The sequence continues at coordinate 547,639,075 of NC_064642.1, forward strand.
TGCTAAATCCTGTAAAGATGTCGACTCACATCCGTTAGTAAAAAGGGCGTTTCCGTCACCGTACTGTGTAACTGAACTGTTTTGTTGCGCAGACTGGGCACATGATTCCCTATGGACGCCAGACGTCACCTGGGATCGTGTGTTTCGTGCGCAGCATACGTAACCGCTGTTGGCATCAGTGCAGTATCGGTTACGCAACATAACTCACGGTAATGGACCCTGGACTAAACACCGTTGTCGAATCCTGTGCTAAAAGCTAATATTAACTGAAGAGAAAGGGGCAGCATTATAATGGTTTATAGCAGCTGCATTACTGATATACTGTAATCACGGTCATGTGTAAACAAAAATAATTGAACCTGACATATGTTCTAATGGAAATATCATATGGAGTGTATTCATTACTCAAGGGACACAAAATCCGGTAAATAACGTAACCAACGTAACATTAGACCATTTTTCTTGTTTATGGCCATTATTATCTACATTAACCCATTAATAGTGGCGGAGATGATGAGAGGGGCACCGTAACCTTGAACAAATAACGTTACTTAATAAAAATAATGCGTATTTTTATTTTTACTATACTGCACTGGCTGCCAAAAAGATGGACCAGTAGAAGAAATGGTCGGATATCAATATAACTTCGTACACCTACGCACGATCGTTGGGTATGTTAACGATTCAAATTTCCGTCGTCTGTGACAGAGAACAGCCATCAAAATTCATTAGTGTCGCTCGAGTTTAGTTTTGTTACCAGGCATGGTAGGGCACAGAAAGTGTGTACAGCGTTCGCTGTTGAGTGATCACGGCGAAGGATGCTGAAATGTTCCGTACTTGGGTGAGAGAGCGCTATCAGCGAACAGTGACGAAATGTCACGGTTGGTTCCCTGCGTTTCCTCCTTGTCTGTAGCGCGTTCCTTTTTAAACCCTCGTTTCGCGCTCTGCTGTTTCCTTACCCCAAACTAAGGGCGTTGTGGCGTTGTTGCTGCCGGCTGCCTGCAGTGTTTACGAGAGAGCGTCGGTCTGGAGGAGGAACTCTAATTGCGGACGTCTGGAAGTGTACAGCAGGCCACGCTGTATTGTTGATGTTTGGCGTGACTCGTATCAGGTGTGATGCATCTTTAAGGCCGTGATAGCAGCCAATGTTACTGTCTTGGTCGCAGATGGATCAAAGTGGATGATGCCCGGTTGTCCATTGAAACTCCTATCTTACGGATGTCGTCGGACCTTAAGACATTATTATGCGTTATTTGCAAGCAAATGGGTATTCCGGCGTCTACAGTAATTCGGCGAAGATTATTTGTTTCGTCGGTGTGTAAATGACTGAACAAGGAGCAGTTTATTTAATGTTCACCTTATGCTCGTGTTCTGCGTGTGCTGTTTGCGAGTGTAAACTTGACTCTCACTTTTGTCTGTTGATTTTGAGCGCATCGTCAGATTCCGGATCCAAGTAGTGACTTCAGTTAATTAGCTGGATTCTTCCTTTTCCTCGGCACGACGCGTGTTAAATGGCCAAGTAGAATTGTAGACCTTAACTTCTTACCTCATTTGCGGGGCTTCAACAACAGAGCTTAACCTGTTAACTGATTAAGGCTTGTGGTAAACAAAGGTATTTAACTATGTTGTTTTAAAATGTTACCTGAAATGTGTCAATGATTTATGTTGCGCTAGTTGATTCTAGGGTATGAACGGATGTGTTGGCACGTCTGTCGTGTAACGGAATCCTGCTAATTTTGATTAACTTCTGACCAGGATCCTTGCTCGACGCTCGTCTTTAAATATGCCGCGAACCTGGTTAGCGTATGTTGTGGCTATTTTAAATTAATCACTGCTCAATAGCTCAACACAGTTTGTCGGCCGTCAGAAGCTGTGATTGTGTTATTTATGCCTTTATTCTAGTCAATCTATAAGCTTGCTATTTTTAATTTTTTTCTCTAGGTGCCATTAAGTTGCCATTTTTGGGGTGTTTAGGTGGAGTGCGGCTCCTTTGAGTATACATATGTCAATTTCCAATTTATTGTTTTTCCATCAGTTTTTAAGTGTGCTTATGCATGTGTATATATATATATCTGGCATCTATAACTTTTTATTACTACCGTGCTTTACTTAATTTTTTGTTACTATTGAGCTGTACTTAATGTCATATTGTACAGAAAGGAACTTATTTGAGGTTAACTGCCACCGTAATGTGTTGTGGACGGTGCACTTTCCGTTATTTTAATGTTCTAGTCAATATGTAAACTTGCTAATTATTTTCTCTTTACGTGGAGTGTGCCTCCCTTGACGTTATAAGTGACTGATAATCAGTTCTTTAACGCGCATACGCGCATATTTATATTTATGGGAAAACTTAAAGTGTCTTCACCTGTTGAACTGTAACTAAAGTGCAGAAAACTGAATCAGGTGTTCATTAGTGTTCTAGTACTGTTATCTGTCAAGTGTAACACTTGACATTTTATTGGTGTGTTATCAAGTGCTACAATAAATGCAAATTGCTGTGAAGCGATGCGCTATTTCAGTTGTTCCCGTGATTTTCTATATCCGCATTGGTTAATCTAAACTCATAATATTTAATCCTTTAAATATTGGAGGGAGGTGCGTGTGTCCCAATCAGCAGTTTGAAAGATGCTTCCCTGTCGGTCTCTATTTGGCTGGCTGGTCTAAATGTGCAACGTTCGGAATTTGGATGTGACGGCCCAGTGTTAGAACGTATGGATACGTCAATCATACTCGTCGCCAAGGTTTCGGATGACGACATCTGGTCACCACAAGAGAGGTGCGTGAAGTATATCAAAACCCTTTCACGTATGCGCCTGCCATCCGAGAACAAGTAAGGGACTCTTCCACTGTGTCATCCCGCAACATTGATCAGGGAGTAGCAGCAGCAGAACCAGAGAATGACAGTCCAGTGGGTGGGCTGTTGACAACGTCACAGCAGAAATGGATGCTTGCGGAAAGGTGCCGTGGTCGAGAAGAATGGACTTCTGATAAACAGCGCCGAATTACGTTGAGTGATGAGTCGTGGCTTTCCATCATCTCAGATTACCAACTTTGATGAGTATGGCGCCAACGTGGAGAGAGGTCCCGGTTGCCAAGGTCCTGGAGAGGCAGAGCGGTGTTACTCCTGGCGCTTGGTGTATTGGAGCCATGGGAAATGACTTCAGGTCATGGTTGGTGGTGAGTGAGGGAACACCGTTGGTAGTTCACGGACTTGCTGACTCCACAGCTGTTAGATCTCATGGGACATTATTACGGCATAAATTTTCAACAGGATAATGCTCGTCCACGTACTGCACGTATCTGTATGAACTATGTGACGCTGGAATACTACAGTGCCCAGAAAAATCCCCCGATTTGTCGTCGATAGAACATGTGTAGTTCTGGGTGGAGATTTTAATTTGCCGGATATAGACTGGGAGACTCAGACGTTCATAACGGGTGGCAGGGACAAAGAATCCAGTGAAATTTTTTTAAGTGCTTTATCTGAAAACTACCTTGAGCAGTTAAACAGAGAACCGACTCGTGGCGATAACATATTAGACCTTCTGGTGACAAACAGACCCGAACTATTTGAAAAAGTTAACGCAGAACAGGGAATCAGCGATCATAAAGCGGTTACGGCATCGATGATTTCAGACGTAAATAGGAATATTAAAAAGGGTAGGAAGATTTTTCTGTTTAGAGAAAGTGACAAAAAGCAGATTTCAGAGTACCTGTTGGCTCAAAACAAAAGTTTTGTCTCAAGTACAGATAGTGTTCAGGATCAGTGGACAAAGTTCAAAACCGTCGTACATAATGCGTTGGATGAGTATGTGCCAAGCAAGATCGTAAGAGATGGAAAAGAGCCACCGTGGTACAACAACCGAGTTAGAAAACTGCTGCGGAAGCAAAGGGAACTTCACAGCAAACATAAAAATAGCCAAAGCCTTGCAGACAAACAAAAATTACGCGAAGCGAAATGTAGTGTGAGGAGGGCTATGCGAGAGGCGTTCAATGAATTCGAAAGTAAAGTTCTATGTACTGACTTGGCAGAAAATCCTAAGAAATTTTGGTCTTATGTCAAAGCGGTAGGTGGGTCAAACAAAATGTCCAGACACTCTGTGACCAAAATGGTACTGAAACAGAGGATGACAGACTAAAGGCCGAAATACTAAATGTCTTTTTCCAAAGTTGTTTCACAGAGGAAGATTGCACTGTAGTTCCTTCTCTAGATTGTCGCACAGATGACAAAATGGTAGATATCGAAATAGACGACAGAGGAATAGAGAAACAATTAAAATCGCTCAAAAGAGGAAAGGCCTCTGGACCTGATGGGATACCAGTTCAATTTTACACAGAGTACGCGAAGGAACTTGCCCCCCTTCTTGCAGCGGTGTACCGTAGGTCTCTAGAAGAGCGTAGCGTTCCAAAGGATTGGAAAAGGGCATAGGTCATCCCCGTTTTCAAGAAGGGACGTCGAGCAGATGTGCAGAACTATAGACCTATATCTCTAACGTCGATCAGTTGTAGAATTTTGGAACACGTATTGTGTTCGAGTATAATGACTTTTCTGGGACAAGAAATCTACTCTGTAGGAATCAGCATGGGTTTCGAAAAAGACGGTCATGTGAAACCCAGCTCGCGCTATTCGTCCACGAGACTCAGAGGGCCATAGACACGGGTTCACAGGTAGATGCCGTGTTTCTTGACTTCCGCAAGGCGTTCGATACAGTTCCCCACAGTCGTTTAATGAACAAAGTAAGAGCATATGGACTATCAGACCAATTGTGTGATTGGATTGAGGAGTTCCTAGATAACAGGACGCAGCATGTCAATCTCAATGGAGAGAAGTCTTCTGAAGTAAGAGTGATTTCAGGTGTGCCACAGGGGAGTGTCATAGGACCGTTGCTATTCACAATATACATAAATGACCTTGTGGATGACATCGGAAGTTTACTGAGGCTTTTTCCGGATGATACTGTGGTGTATCGAGAGATTGTAACAATGGAAAATTGTACTGAAATGCAGGAGTATCTGCAGCGAATTGACGCATGGTGCAGGGAATGGCAATTGAATCTCAATGTAGACAAGTGTAATGTCCTGCGAATACACAGAAAGAAAGATCCCTTATCATTTGGCTACAATATAGCAGGTCAGCAACTGGAAGCAATTAATACCATAAATTATCTGGGAGTACGCATTAGGAGTGATTTAAAATGGAATGATCATATAATGTTGATCGTCGGTAAAGCAGATGCCAGACTGAGATTCATTGGAAGAATCCTAAGGAAATGCAATCCGAAAACAAAGGAAGTAGGTTGGTTACAGTGCGCTTGTTCGCCCACTGCTTGAATACTGCTCAGCAGTGTGGGATCCGTACCAGATAGGGCTGATAGAAGATATAGAGAAGATCCAACGGAGAGCAGCGCGCTTCGTTACAGGATCATTTAGTAATCGCGAAAGCGTTACGGAGATGATAGATAAACTCCAGTGGAAGACTCTGTAGGAGAGACGCTCAGTAGCTCGGTACGGGCTTTTGTCAAAGTTTCGAGAACATACCTTCACCTTCACCTACCCTGCTACGTATATCTCGCGAAGAGACCATGAGGATAAAATCAGAGAGATTAGAGGCCACACAGAGGCATACCGACAATCCTTCTTTCCACGAACAATACGAGACTGGAATAGAAGGGAGAACCGATAGAGGTACTCAAGGTACCCTCCGCCACACACCGCCAGGTGGCTTGCGGAGTATGGATGTAGATGTAGATGTAGATGTAGCATCAGATCTGACGTGAGCTTCGTCCCAGTGTCAGTATCCAGTATAACAAGGACTCCTTTTTGCCTAAGGGGACGATACAACAGGTCTGTGATAGCCTTCCCTGCCAAATCAGCACAGGTTCCTATGCCAGAGAGGGTGCAACATCATACTGATAACTGGGCTCATTCTATCAAGGTCTTTGTAAGTTTCAGTTGATTCCGTAATCATTCAAATAGCATCTAATACCTCTCAACTCATGAAGCTTGATTCTGTTTCTTTCATCCGTTTAGGATGGTTCGTTCTTTTTCGTACAGCAGTGCAACTGGCATAGCGACGGGAATATAAAAGGTAATAAAAAATGAATACTTCACTCTAGAGCAAAACTTACTGCCACATTAAACTGAACCTGGAAACTTTCCTCTCAAGTTATGGAACAGGTTCTAAGTCGTACCCGGTTAGCTCAGTTGGTAAGAGCATTTCCTACGACAAAGACATTTCCAGCCTCTTATCCCGATTTGCCATACACTTTCATTCTGTGAACAAGTTTCGGAGATGTTATTATTTTATGCATTGTTATTAGGAAATTCCGCTCTTTTGTAACTCCCTCCTGTGCAAATATAAGCTAATACATTGCACCAAATTTGAGACTTCTCCATTTGATTTATTTATTTATGTGTTGATCGGCAAAGAAGCTGTCGGTAATTATTTTTGCTGACTTGTTCCATAATCATGGGCCGGCCGCGGTGGTCTCGCGGTTAAGGCGCTCAGTCCGGAACCGCGCGACTGCTACGGTCGCAGATTCGAATCCTGTCTCGGGCATGGATGTGTGTGATGTCCTTAGGTTAGTTAGGTTTAAGTAGTTCTAAGTTCTGATGACCACAGAAGTTAAGTCTCATAGTGCTCAGAGCCATTTGAACCATAATCATGGAGAGTTGCTCCTTTATTTAATCCTGTGGAAATGGGAGTGTAAAAAAATAAAATATCTCCTGGAAGTTATTTTCATCTTGATGAGGTGATACAGTCAGACCATGCGTTGACACGCTTTTCATTATCGTTGCAAGGCATCCGCCACAGCGTTATTACTTGTCTGAGTTGGCGTAACTCGACGACAGGATGTCGTAGTCAACAAGGGATTATACCACGGAGCGCGAGATGCGACATTTCTCTCTCCTGCCCTCGCAATTAGTACTCAAATTAGTACATACCTTATGAGAGAATACTTGGTATGTCACTGTAATGCCTCGACCTTCTTATGAGTGTTACGTAGATAAAAATTGTGTAGTCGTCATGTGACAGTGTGGTGCAATCATTGCATGATGTAACTACCATTGCTCAGTTTAATGGATCTGAGAATGGTAATACAGTACAGTATGATTCGTATTTCCGAAATGGTGACATGCACAAATTATTAATGACATTTCAGTAGTCATTGAACCTTGGACTATTGAACGATGGGTCGTTCTTTTCGATACCTTTGTTGCAATCCGTTATTCAGCAGAGTAGCACAACAAAGATGTTGATTCCACTTTAATGGCGGTTGACACAGTGATCTCCAATTGTGCTTCCATCGCTCCCAACGTACAATTCAGAATTCGATGCAGGAGTATGAGCTGCACCCAATTTCCTTTCTTTAGTGACCAGTCGCCATATCGGATGAGTCACGTTTCGTGTTTCACCAGGTCAAGGGTCGTGTCCGGATAGGCCATCATCCACTAGAAAGGCTACTTAAAACGTGCACCGTGTCACGGACACAGACCAATGGGACACACAGTACAGTGGTGAACATTACCCTGGGCATCTATGGGACTTCTGATAGTGCGCGAAGGCACCATAACAGTTTTCAACTTGGTGAACGTTATCGTGAAACAAACCACATTCCTTTCATGCCTAGTGGCTTCCCCGATGGAGACGACATTTCCTAGTAAGGTAGTTGTCTGTGTTACAACGTCAGACTCGCACTACGGTGGTTTGAACTCACGTTGATTATCGGCCACCAATGTTGCCTGATCTGAACCATATAGCCGGCCGTAGTGACCGAGCGATTCTAGGCGCTTCAGTCTGGGACCGCGCGATCAATAAGGTCGCAGGATCGAATCCTGCCTCGGGCATGGATGTGTGTGATGTCCTTAGGTTAGTTAGGTTTAAGTAGTTCTAAGTTAGAGGGGACTGATGACCTCAGATGGTAGGTCCCATAGTGCTCTGAGCCATTTGAACCATTTTTGAACCAGATAGAACGCCTGTTGGAAGCAATCGGATTCGAGCTCCGCGTCCATAAACTACCGTCCCCATGATTCTTAGGAATTCTATGACCTGAGTGTAGACATATGGTGCCATATACGTCCGGAAACCCACCAAGAACTTGTAAAATTCATGACACGCAGAAACGCTGCTGTATTGCATTCCGAAGCTGGAAAAAAAACGCTCTTAAGCACGTGGTCACAATATTTTAACTCAATATACTTTTTGCCTGATAATACCGGAGAGGGAGGAATTAATAACTTCCAACGAAATAAAGGCTCTTTTACTATTAAAAACATCCTGATGCATAAAAAAACTGGCTTCCTGCAATTACTTTAAAACAGCTGAGGACTGAAAAATACGTGCAAGCGTTTTCAAGCAGTTAATAACCTTTAACAACTCAATGCAAGTTTGCAGTTTGCGTAAGGCGTATTTCAGAGCAATCTTTTGAAGAGAAGTATTTAGGAAATAATTTATACTGCTTTACTCACTTCTTACTAACATTTAAATAGCAGTTGCACTTCAGCAGCGTCCTGCCATCGTCAAATGCATTACAGTTACATGTACGTTATATTAATCTGAAGTATGATGTTCATTTGCTGGGTGTGCCAGTGAGCTTACCTATCGAAATAAAACACTGTACAAAAAAATACATTTACCTTAAGTGTACTTTAAGTGGATTTATGTTTTACATCATTTCATATTTTGCTGGAAATTTAGCTGTCTGGTGCACACACAGCACAGAGCACAGAGCCCTCGCAATAAAATGAACCACTACGAATAAAATTATTTGCTGTAAAATTAATGTTTGTAACCATTGATGTTGGTAGATTGTGAGACAAATGATACGAGTATCTACAACATACCCTATACTCTTGATAAACAGGATACGAATATAAAATTAACTGTTGGATATTGAAACAGTGGTAGCATCAACTTCCTGGACTTGAAAATCACTATAGGAAATAGTTTTCACATTTTTTAAGTTCACAAAAAAATTACATCAGACACCATCATGCACAGCTCACTTTGGAACCCCCCACGATACGCAAATATGCCTCGTCTCGGTCACTAGCTATCATAGCTAGTAATATACAAATGGATAAATATGCAATCACGATGAATTCATCACGATTAAACAAACAGCTGCATCAAATGACTATGAAGGTACATTTATTTTAAACTTCAAACAGAAAAGAACAAACAATAATAAACCAACTGATACACAGTAAATAAAAAATAAACCCACTGCTTGCATACCATTCACAGGCAAACTCTTCTACAGAATAGCGAACATTTTCAGACTACAGAATATTAACATTGCTTTCACAGAATGCAGCAAACTGTAACACACATTGAGACACAACAAAACACCATACACACAAACACACAGGTATTTACAAAATAGTATGTAGTACATGGAAAGGCCTCTATGTAGGTCCAACCAGGAGAAACTTCCAAAAAGATACAACGAAAACACAAATGCGTATCTCAGAAGTAGTTGTACTAAATCAGCAATAACTACCCACAAAAATGGCGCCGACTACCCGTTCCATGATACCACCAATTATCTTATGTATTACACGAAATGCACAAGGGACTCCAAACGGGCTTTTATGAAGAATTAGAAATTTTCGTTCACGACGTAGTACATGGTGTAAAAGGACGAGGACGAGGAGGAGGAGGAAGCAGAGATGGAAAGAGAGTGGCAGAAGAGGATGTGGTCAGAGGATGGAGGAGGAAGACGTGGTCAGAGAAAGGATGGAGAAAAAAGACAGAGGAGGAGGACATGAGCAGGTAGTGTTTGATGAGGCGGGCAGAGGGAGGACGAGGTGGAGGCAGACAGCGGGATTAGGTGGTGTGTTCAATATATGTGTCCAACACACATGCGGGCGAAGCTGCGGGGAAAAGACTGAGACGTCCATAGCAAATGCATTTTAATCCATAGCTGTTTTACTTAAACTATGTATCATGTAACGGTTTTAGTCATTCATTCTCTGACACCACTAGATGCAGGTAAAACAGTTTAGATAAAAATTGATTGTGGATGTGTTCGTTATTATTTTAGGGACAGGTTAAGATGGTTATTTGGATGGTTTCACTGTGACAACCTAGGTATTGTATCAGCTTAAAAGGAAAATGGGGATACGTTTTCAACTAATCGGGTATTAACTTATATCCAGTGATGACTGTCTACGACCGAAACTTATATATATAACAGCTAAGGGTTAGAATGCATTTTCTAAATCAGTTAATGGTTTTCGGTTCTCCCCATCTAATAGAAACATTAAAAGCACATCTTTATATAAAAAGCTTTCGTCTTCATTTTATGTCTTACTAATACAGGGTGTTACAAAAAGGTACCGCCAAACTTTCAGGAAACATTCCTCAAACACAAATAAAGAAAAGATGTTATGTGGACATGTGTCCGGAAACGCTTAATTTCCATGTTAGACCTCATTTTAGTTTCGTTAGTATGTACTGTACTTCTTCGATTCACCGCCAGCAGGCCCAGTTGAAGGAAGGTAATGTTGACTTCGGTGCTTGAGTTGGCATGCGACTCATTGCTCTACAGTACTAGCATCAAGCACATCAGTACGTAGCATCAACAGGTTAGTGTTCATCACGAACGCGGTTTTGCAGTCAGTGCAATGTTTACAAATGCGGAGTTGGCAGATGCCCATTTGATGTATGGATTAGCACGGGGCAATAGCCGTGGCGCGGTACGTTTTTATCGAAACAGATTTCCAGAACGAAGGTATCCCGACAGGAAGACGTTCGAAGCAATTGATCGGCGTCTTAGGGAGCACGGAACATCCCAGCCTATGACTCGCGACTGGGGAAGACCTAGAACGACGAGGACACCTGCAATGGACGAGCAATTCTTCTTGCAGTTGACGATAACCTTAAAGTCAGCGTCAGAGAAGTTGCTGCTGTACAAGGTAACGTTGACCACGTCACTGTATGGAGAGTGCTACGAGAGAACCAGTTGTTTCCGTACCATGCACAGCGTGTGCAGGCACTATCAGCAGCTGATTGGCCTCCACGGGTACACTTCTGCGAATGGTTCATCCAACAATGTGTCAATCCTCATTTCAGTGCAAATGTTCTCTTTACGGATGAGGCTTCATTCCAACGTGATCAAATTGTAAATTTTCACAATCAACATGTGTGGGCTGACGAGAATCCGCACGCAATTGTGCAATCACGTCATCATCACAGATTTTTTGTGAACGTTTGGGAAGGCATTGTTGGTGATGTCTTGATTGGGCCCCATGTTCTTCCACCTACGCTCAATGGAGCACGTTATCATGATTTCATACGGGATACTCTACCTGTGTTGCTAGAACATGTGCCTTTACAAGTCCGACACAACATGTGGTTCATGCACGATGGAGCTCCTGCACATTTCAGTCGAAGTGTTCCTACGCTTCTCAACAACAGATTCGGTGAACGATGGATTGGTAGAGGCGGACCAATTCCATGGCCTCCACGCTCTCCTGACCTCAACCTTCTTGACTTTCATTTATGGGGGCATTTGAAAGCTCTTGTCTACGCAACCCCGATACCAAATGTAGACACACTTCGTGCTCGTATTGTGGACGGCTGTGATACAATACGCCATTCTCCAGGGCTGCATCAGCGTATCTGGGATTCCATGCTACGGAGGGTGGATGCATGTATCCTCGCTAACGGAGGACATTTTGAACATTTCACGCTGGTACGTTCTGTTGCTGTGTGTTTCCATTCCGTGATTAATGTGATTTGAAGAGAAGTAATAAAATAAGGTCTAACATGGAATGTAAGCGTTTCCGGACACATGTCCACATAACATATTTTCTTTCTTTGTGTGTGAGGAATGTTTCCTGAAAGGTTGGCCGTACCTTTTTGTAACACCCTGTAGGAAGTAGCTTATCCCACGAATTAAGAATATCTGTAATGATGTAAGTGTCTGAATACGAAAGTGTTAAGCTTTGATGCGTTTTTTACTGTGCTGTGTGAGCAAGACAACTAAATTTACAACAAAAATGTAAATAAGCACCCTAATGAAATGATTCAAAACGTACAACCCACTTATAGTACGCACTGAAATAAATGTATATTTTTGTAAATGGTTGCATTTCGATAGATAACCATACTGGTCCACCCAGTAAGACGAACTCCATCACACCTGTGATTAATATAATGTACATGTAATTGAAATGCACTTTATGACGGCAGAATGCTGCCGAAACGCGTTTTGTTTATTAAATATTAGTAAAAATTGGTTGAAGCAGTAGAAACTATATCATAAATTTCCAATACAATCACAGGCCTCAGACACATCTGTATAACGTAGATAGGCTAAAGTATTGTTTATTAGGTTAGAAACCGTTCAAACCGGATACTATATACTTGTCAGTGTTTCCCATATTAAATTGGTTCTATGACTCAAATGCTTTCATTGGGCTCAACAACGTGTTTAACGTCTCACATGTCTCAAGGTATTGATGTTAAGTGGTCCTCCGAGCCTGCCAAATCCGTTGCATATCTTGTGTGCTACAATAAATCACTTTACCATTTACTAAAGTATGTCTGAGGAAGGATTTATTGTCATGTTGTTGTTGTTTGTGTCTTCAGTCCTGAGACTGGTTTGATGCAGCTCTCCATGCTACTCTATCCTGTGCCAGCTCATATCCCAGTACTTACTGCAACCTACATCCTACTGAATCTGCTTAGTGTATTCATCTCTTTGTCTCCCTCTACGATTTTTACCCTCCACGCTGCCCTGCAGTACTAAATTGGTGATCCCTTGATGCCTCAGAACATGTCCTATCAACCGGTCCCTTCTTCTTGTCAAGTTGTGTCACAAACTCCTCTTCTCCCCAATTCTATTCACTACCTCCTCGTTAGTTATGTGATCTCCCCATCTAATCTTCAGCATTCTTCTGTAGCACCACATTTCGAAAGCTTCTATTCTCTTCTTGTCCAAACTATTTGTCGTCCATGTTTCACTTCCATACATGGCTACACTCCATACAAATACTTTCAGAAACGTCTTCCTGACACTTAAATCTATACTCGATGTTAACAAATTTCTCTTCTTCAGAAACGCTTTCCTTGCCATTGCCAGTCTACATTTTATATCCTGACTACTTCGACCATCACCAGTTATTTTGCTCCCCAAATAGCAAAACTCCTTTACTACTTTAAGTGTCTCATTTCTTAATCTAATTCCCTCAGCATCACCCGACTTAATTCGACTACATTCCATTATCCTCGTTTTGCTTTTGTTGATGTTCATCTTATATCCTTTCAAGACACTGTCCATTCCGTTCAACTGCTCTTCCAAGTCCTTTGCTGTCTCTGACAGAATTACAATGTCATCGGCGAACCTCAACGTTTTATTTCTTCTTCATGGACTTTAATACCTACTCCGAATTTTTCTTTTGTTTCCTTTACTGCTTGCTCAATATACAGATTGAATAACATCGGGGACAGGCTACAAAACTGTCTCACTCCCTTCCCAACCGCTGCTTCCCTTTCATGCCCCTCGACTCTTATAACTGCCATCTGGTTTCTGTACAAATTGTAAATAGCCTTTCGCTCCCTGTATTTTACCCCTGCCAGCTTTAGAATTTGAAAGAGAGTATTCCAGTCAACATTGTCAAAAGCTTTCTCCAAGTCTACAAATGCTAGAAATGTAGGTTTGCCTTTGCTTAATCTACTTTCTAAGATAAGTCGTAGGGTCATAGGCAGTGTGCAATTATTCCATTCATCCGTAAGTACGTGAACGTAGATGAATCCGTTTTATATGTCACACAACACTATCATTACCGACAAATGAAAAAAATTTCGCTTTTAAGAATGTACTACACACAGCGTCATACCCGTAGCAAAACGGGTATCTATTTTTTTAGCTTTTGGAGGATATGGCATTACACGATATTTAAAACACAGAACTATGAACTGTATACGCTAAGATTACTTGAAGGCAATTTTTGTGTTGCAACGAAGTATATCATTTGATGGGAGCACGCTCTCAGCTCACATTCTTGGACAAGGTGATAGCTGATCTCGCAGCTTCACAGTCGGTTTGGCGTTGGAAGATTTCCCCAATTATGCAGAATTTTTTGTAAAAATACAGTTTCCTTTGTGAATTCTATTTAAACTTGGCAGTTATATCTTGTGAGTTCAGAATCATTGTTCATTTCTGATGAATCTGTCAGGTCACGTGGATAGCAGAGGGTGTTTTCATTCCAGAATGACAACCATCTAATACTGAGGTTTCAGCCGTCGCCAAAGAGTTGTAGAGCAAGACTCTAGGCTCACAAAGTCGATTTAAGATGGTTGTAAATATGTTCAGATAAGTTGTTCTACATTCTCAAAGTGAATTCATCAAGTAAAATATGTCGCGCGCGTCTTGGTGAGAAATTTAAGTTGTTAGATATTTTACACGCGATTAATTTCCGACTTACAGCACATTATTCAGCACTTTCTGACAGTTTCCATTCGTGGTTAACCCGTCTTCAAAAGTCTAAAAGAATCATTAGTACTTCAAAACCTATATAATAGCTCTAGCGCACACCACTATTTAACAGGTTCCACTATTTTTCGCAACCTCTTCCATTCATTTGAAAGAGAGTTTTAGTGTTGTGGCCATAGTATATCAAGTAATTGTTTTGGAAATAGATATTGCACACATAAATTTGGACTGTGACCAGTGGTGATGCCATATTCCAGATTGAAGGCTTCGTTGAAGGCAAGAATGGTTATTTGAGCCTGTAGCTGCGACCTCAAAATTATTCATAGTGGACGGATGATAAATAATAAAATAAAACCAATGAAATATAGCTGCACAACGCCTCGATCCAAAACAATTCGCCCAAGCTATTAAAACAAACTTCCAATTATTTCAAAGGTAGTTTCGTGTATGTCGGATCATGTTGTCACTTGTCCTCGCAGTACCCAAAGAAACCATGGTTCCTTTCGTGACCGAAATACTATATTGATTATCGACATTCAAAGTAGTGCACTTATTACGAAATTAACAGCGCACGGCCTGCTTTCCTTAACACGATTATGTTGTAATCGGGCAGCTACAGTCTGCAATGGTCAGCGGTTTCTCCCCAGGCGCTACAAATCTATTCAAGTTATTTTATTGCAACATGTGACCGAGTCAGCTAGTGTTGCATATGACAGCACAGCACGTGAATTTCTGTTTGCGCTATGAGCCGCAAAAATAGTTTCAGTTGTGACTTCATGAATATTCCAGTGTACACATTCAAATCGTCTCTCTCTATGTTTCTTACTGCAAAGATTATGACTGTACGGCTGTGCATTGCTGTACGCTTTCTAAGGATTAGAGGAATTTTTAATGTGTGTATTGTTCCTATTCCCTCTATACAATCTTCGCAGCTTCACCGGGCGCACACAAATCGTTGCTCAGAACGAGATTAGCAAGGCTCCTACACGTCACAGCGCTTAATCCGACATCTCACACTGTTAATCCCAGGGAAGTTGGACCAGTTCTGTTGTATTCGTATTCGCATATATTCATAGTTACGGCTACTGCGTGCTTAGAGAGATTTCCATAGGTTTTTGTTGCGCATCTTACACGTGGCGCTTGTTCATCGGTGTCCGAAATACGTAATTCCAATGCCAGCCTTATTATTCGTAACTTTTATATAAATGAACCGTGATAGTGCTTTAGACAGTAATATACATAATAAGTAGCTAAATGAGTCTCGGATCTGCCATATCCCCAACTTAATTTCGTGAAAATTAGATTCGTGACGTGTTAGGATGATTATCTTGCACAGTGCTGCTCTCAACATACATAATACGATTAATTAATAAATTTTCCTTTTAAAATTAAGAGTTAGTAATTCAGTGGTGCTTTAAATATGAAGTCTGTCAGACCTTACACGTTAGTAATATCGGTCTCAATTCTTGATCCTCTGAATAGAAGCAAAATTTCGGCTGAGGAAACGTCATTTCACTACTTCAGCTTTCCTAGACACCACAGGTGTGGATGTACTCCTATTCAGAGCATTCTTCTTTGTTATCATCTTCATCATCATCACAATCAGTCATTTAGAATTCACTGCTGGATAACAACCTGTTCATGGATTATGACTTTCTGCGATATGCACTATTACTTAGGAACGTAACTACTTCTGTGGTTAGAGAAGTAACACATGTAGTGTACATCTACATCTACATCTACATTGATACTCCGCAAGCCACCCAACGGTGTGTGGCGGAGGGCACTTTACGTGCCACTGTCATTACCTCCCTTTCCTGTTCCAGTCGCGTATGGTTCGCGGGAAGAACGACTGTCTGAAAGCCTCCGTGCGCGCTCTAATCTCTCTAATTTTACATTCGTGATCTCCTCGGGAGGTATAAGTAGGGGGAAGCAATATATTCGATACCTCATCCAGAAACGCACCCTCTCGAAACCTGGCGAGCAAGCTACACCGCGATGCAGAGCGCCTCTCTTGCAGAGTCTGCCACTTGAGTTTATTAAACATCTCCGTAACGCTATCACGGTTACCAAATAACCCTGTGACGAAACGCGCCGCTCTTCTTTGGATCTTTTCTATCTCCTCCGTCAACCCGACCTGGTACGGATCCCACACTGATGAGCAATACTCAAGTATAGGTCGAACGAGTGTTTTGTAAGCCACCTCCTTTGTTGATGGACTACATTTTCTAAGCACTCTCCCAATGAATCTCAACCTGGTACCCGCCTTACCAACAATTAATTTTATATGATCATTCCACTTCAAATCGTTCCGTACGCATACTCCCAGATATTTTACAGAAGTAACTGCTACCAGTGTTTGTTCCGCTATCATATAATCATACAATAAAGGATCCTTCTTTCTATGTATTCGCAATACATTACATTTGTCTATGTTAAGGGTCAGTTGCCACTCCCTGCACCAAGTGCCTATCCGCTGCAGATCTTCCTGCATTTCGCTACAATTTTCTAATGCAGCAACTTCTGTGTATACTACAGCATCATCCGCGAAAAGCCGCATGGAACTTCCGACACTATCTACTAAGTCATTTATATATATTTTGAAAAGCAATGGTCCCATAACACTCCCCTGTGGCACGCCAGAGGTTACTTTAACGTCTGTAGACGTCTCTCCATTGATAACAACATGCTGTGTTCTGTTTGCTAAAAACTCTTCAATCCAGCCACACAGCTGGTCTGATATTCCGTAGGCTCTTACTTTGTTTATCAGGCGACAGTGCGGAACTGTATCGAACGCCTTCCGGAAGTCAAGAAAAATAGCATCTACCTGGGAGCCTGTATCTAATATTTTCTGGGTCTCATGAACAAATAAGGCGAGTTGGGTCTCACACGATCGCTGTTTCCGGAATCCATGTTGATTCCTACATAGTAGATTCTGGGTTTCCAGAAATGACATGATACGCGAGCAAAATACATGTTCTAAAATTCTACAAGAGATCGACGTAAGAGATATAGGTCTATAGTTTTGCGCATCTGCTCGACGACCCTTCTTGAAGACTGGGACTATCTGTGCTCTTTTCCAATCATTTGGAACCCTCCGTTCCTCTAGAGACTTGCGGTACACGGCTGTTAGAAGGGGGGCAAGTTCTTTCGCGTACTCTGTGTAGAATCGAATTGGTATCCCGTCAGGTCCAGTGGACTTTCCTCTATTGAGTGATTCCAGTTGCTTTTCTATTCCTTGGACACTTATTTCGATGTCAGCCATTTTTTCGTTTGTGCGAGGATTTAGAGAAGGAACTGCAGTGCGGTCATCCTCTGTGAAACAGCTTTGGAAAAAGGTGTTTAGTATTTCAGCTTTACGCGTGTCATCCTCTGTTTCAATGCCATCATCATCCCGTAGTGTCTGGATATGCTGTTTCGAGCCACTTACTGATTTAACGTAAGACCAGAACTTCCTAGGATTTTCTGTCAAGTCGATACATAGAATTTTACTTTCGAATTCAATGAACGCTTCACCCATAGCCCTCCTTACGCTAACTTTGACATCGTTTAGCTTCTGTTTGTCTGAGAGGTTTTGGCTGCGTTTAAACTTGGAGTGGAGCTCTCTTCGCTTTCGCAGTAGTTTCCTAACTTTGTTGTTGTACCACGGTGGGTTTTTCCCGTCCCTCACAGTTTTACTCGGCACGTACCTGTCTAAAACGCATTTTACGATTGCTGCGCGCTAATGGCCAGAAATGATGTCATGGGAAGCGATCTGTTTCTCGTATAGATCACACTACGCCTCTCAAGGGTATGTTAAATGCCAAATCGACACCTAATATAATGATTCGACCTTCCTCAGAGTCTGAAAGATGGCTATAAGCTGCTGTAGTAACTGATAATTGCCAGTAACGTTAAACGCACTCAGTAATCCACAATTCACTCACATAATTCTTTCATCAAATG
This sequence comes from Schistocerca serialis cubense, assembly GCF_023864345.2. NCBI lineage: Eukaryota > Metazoa > Arthropoda > Insecta > Orthoptera > Acrididae > Schistocerca > Schistocerca serialis. The sequence goes on from NC_064642.1 coordinate 547,657,467, forward strand.
AAAAAGCAGAGTCAGGCAACAGATGACTAAAAAATATATAAATTTTATGGGGTGGTCCAGTTAAACATGAAAGATGTCTCAACTCACATAGATATAGGGTGTTAGTGGTAAAAGTGCAGATTCTTTTATTGGCGACTAAGGGCAGTGTACTGAACAATATTATATCAGTATTTTATTCATTTCCAAATATTTTTATTTACTTATTTATTTGTTTGTGAGTCATCAGTCTTCTACTGGTTTGATGCGATCCCCCACGTATTCCTTTCCTGTGCCATCCAATGATCTCTTCATCTCAGACAGTAGCACTTGCAACCTTCAGCCTCAATTATTTCCTGGATGTATTACAATCTCTCTCTTCCTCTACAGTTTTTAACCAATACAGCTCCTTCTAGTACCATGGAAGTTGATTATATGATATCTTAACAGACATCCTATCATCCTGGTCCTTCTTCTTATCACAGTTCTCCTTACATCCATTTCCTCACAGATTCTGCGCAGAACCACCTCATTCCTTACCATATCAGTCCAGGGCATTATAATTTTCAAAATTCGTCTGTAGCACCACATCTCAAATACTTCGATTCTCTTTTGTTTCCTTTTACCCATAGCCCATGTCGCACTGCCATACAATGTTGTGCTCCAAATACACATTCTCAGAAATTTCTTCCGCAGATGAAGGCCTAAGTTTGATACTAGTAGACTTCTAGGGGCGTGTCCTTTTTCGAGAGAAAGTCTGCTTTTGATGTCCTCGTTGCTCTCTCCGTCATTGGATATTTTGTGCCTATGTAGCTGAATCTACTTCCTGACAGTCAATCCTAATGTTAAATTTGAAACTGTGCGTATTGCTGATACTTCTCATTACTTCCAACTTTCTTCGATTTACTCTCAGATTATAGTATCTCTTTTGGGTAGTATATTTTTAGGTTGGTTAGTAACATCAAGTACGCGTGACACAAGTAAGCCATTAATGTTTGTTTTTCCCTGGGCATCAGGCTAGGCATTGAAGTGCGGACATTTGGACATAAAATGGACAGTATAGTGACAGGCGTATTCCACTTTGCGTTTCTATTTTGACCATCCAGGAAACATCAGGTCGTAAATTACTTGACGTGTTTGCAGTAAGGCAAACTGAAGTTGGCACGTATTAAGGTACCAATGATCACATTATCTGTATCTATACCCCTAAACCCCGAATATCGATAAATGTTTCCATCGAGCTACTAAATGAAACTAAAGATCACTGTGACAATCCGATTTACTTCTAAATGCACTAACGTGATTCTAGCCACTGAATAAACAACACAAAGAATTACAAAATGGCACAAGAGTGAAAATTATTACAGTAGACGTTGGCGCATGTGGGTGGATCTGAGAGAGAAATGATGGAATGTGTCCAGGAAAATCGCCAGTGAGTGCTGAATAAGTTGACAGCCTAAAGGAAATATCAAGGAAAGTACGTAGAAGCACCAGTTCTCTCGTATAAACACCTGGTGGTTATAATTCAACTTTCCCTATTTAACACGTTATAACACGGAAACTAATTACTGTACGAGTACCAAATTGGGTAGCATTAATGTCCAGAGTATGGGGTGCATGATTTCCATGTCTCACAGCGCCACCATCCATTTCCAACTTTGGCTACCAGGTGCAGTGATCAGTCTCGTGATTCGTAGTCTCACACATCTGATCAGACGTAGTGCACTTGTTGATGTGTCAGTATGAGCGTGAACAAAAAGAACAGGACATTGTTGGTGAAGCTCTATTATCAAAACAACAGTAATGCTGCAGCTGCACTTCTAGAATATCACCGGGTGAAAGGATTACGAGATGGTGCTCTTTCTGGACCCGCTGTGCGGAGCATGATGAAGTAGTTCGAATCAACTGGAGAACTGGGCGTCGTTCCGGAAAGAGGCTGTCGATATGGTAGACAAAGCTCCGCCCAGTTCCCGGTCGTCAGGCAGCGCGCGTGCTGTAGCACGACAGTTGAACATCCCGTGGTCCACTGTACTGAAGATGCTTCGAACCATTCTTAAATCGTATCCGTACAAAAGCCATATCGTACAGCAGCTTGCGCCACTTTCTCGCAAGAATTGAAGTTGACGCGAGCTGGCGCTGGACCATCCTGCGGACTAACGAAGCTCATTTTTCTCTGACGGGTGAGGTGAAAACACAGAATTGGGCGGGTGTGGGGATATTCACCTCGAGTCACTGTGCTTGAAATCCCTCTGTATGGTGAACATCTCACCGTATGGTGTGGCTTCACGGCTTGTCCGATTCTTTTTTGAACAGTTTGGCGCTCAAGGACCAAAGCCGTGCAGTGTGACTGGCCAGCGTTACTGCGATATGTTTCGCCAGCATGTCATACCCGCCCTACAGGGGAGAGACGCATTGAACTCAAAAGTTTTCATGCAAGATGGGGCCCCTCCGCACAACGCTCGTCTTCACCTGCTTCTCAGAAACACAGTTGTAAATGGTCGAATTATCAGCCGATCGTTTCCTAGTGCTTAGCTGGAACGATCACCAGATCTCACTCCCAGTGATTTATGGTTGTCGGGCTACCTGAGGGACAGGGTTTACCAGGGATCAGTCACAAATGTGCTGATCTGAAGCGCAGCATGTCAAGAGAGGTAGCCAGAATACCCGCGGACATGCTTCGTTCTGTTGTGCACAATTCAATCCTGCGCTTTCAGATCTTTTGTAGCAGTAAGGGCTCCGGTATGTAATGATATGTAGCACAACACTGAAATTGTTTCAAAGGAATTGATTCTGAATAATTTCTCTTTCCCCAAGTCCTCAACATTAATGCTATCCTTGACATTAATGCTAAAAAAGAATGCTGAAGTTTAGATGGGTAGACAACGTAAGAAATGTGGAGGTATTGAATAGAATTGGGGAGAAGAGAAATTCGTGGCACAACTTGACTAGAAGAAGGGATCGGTTGGTAGGACATGTTCTGAGGCATCAAAGGATCACAAACTTAGTATTGGAGGGCAGCGTGGAGAGTAAAAATTCGTAGAGGGAGACGAAAAGATGAATACACTAAGCAGATTCACAAGGATGTAGGTTGCATAGGTACTGGGAGATGAAGAAGCTTGCACAGAATAGAGTACCATGGAGAGCTGCATCAAACCAGTCTCTGGACTCAAGACCACAGCTACAACAACAACGGTAACTAGTTTCCTTCTTATTGAAACACGTATGTAACGTAACAGCGATGGTGAGTCACGTTAAAATCTTTGACCAGAGAGCCTATTATCGTGGTTAGTATGCGCTTGACCGCGCGAGTGTTACGAGTAGTACTCTGTCAGTAGTCGTTGCGATCAGTAGCTCTGTTCAGTCGTCGTGGAGTACGCTAGTGGTCGTCATGCAGAGCAGTCAGTCAGTAGTAGCAGCCCAGTGCGGTTGTGTGATGTAGTCTGTCGGCAACACTGGTCAAGATGCTGAATGAGGTATACTGTTAATTAAGATAATCATCGGATAATGTAAAGTTTATTTATTGTAATTAATTTCCAACAAGTGCCCCCAATAATAATTTTGATTTCAAAGCAATTTTTACAAAAACAAATTTATTTAATTTCGTTCCACTTCCCTTAAAGAAAAGTTTCAGTTTTCAATTAGATTACAAAAAAAAAGGCATATTATTATTTGCAATGCAGTTCCTCCAAGCTGTGCGCAAGAATAAGAGCAGAAATTTCACTAGCAGTTACATTGAGGTAAGAATTTAATTCTGATTTTTTGCTCAGGGCCAAAGACAGATATTTCGGTTTAATTGAATTATCGTTATCACTGAGATTTCATTAGCACTGAATTCTTTTTCATTATTTTTTTTGTGGGAGCTTACACCAGAGTCAGATTGCGAATTTCACATTTTTGTTGCCTTTGTCAGTACATTTCATTGCGGGGAGGTTATTCTTGGGTCCCATTTATTATTATATTTTTTATTTAAATATTTCTGTGTGGACGATATTGCTTCTTGGCTCCATTTCTATATATCATTATTTTTTTTTTAAATCCCTGCCAGGATCGTATTTCGTTGAGAATCTTTTGAGCGACAGTCAGATATCTGCTCTTATTTGCTTAAATATAATTGGATTTGGCGCAATGCTTTTATTAACTTGTGACTTTCTTTCTACAGGTCAACGGCAATTTGTTGCTTTGTTGTATTTGTGTGTTGTTTTTGCATTGTGCTTATTGTTTTGTGAATATTTGTGACTATTGTAAAAATGCCACGAAAGACTGTGAATAGTGTATCGCGAGGTATTATGAATGAAATTACCGACTCAAACAACTTTACCGATAGGACATATGACACGCAGTGTAATGATGACAATCCTGCGTTCACTAACAATCAGTGCATTCCAACCACTAGTGATGACTTTTACCCTGATAATGAACAAACGAACTCAATTGTCTCGTCTGTTAATTTGACGACAATTGATGACGCAGAACGCTCTACTGTAATGAGCGCTGCCAAGCTTAACACACCCGATTTGGAAAATTCAAGTAACGTACAGACAAATTTGTCTAGTGAAAATGAACAGTGTACTGAAAGTAGGACGGATTTATTTAATTCCGAAATAATGTCTGACAGTGTACATCCGACTGACAAACCTTTTTCTAAATCTCAGAATAACCAAATGGTTACAGTAAGCGAGAAAGTCCCAGATCCACCACTAAACAGCACAGAGAGTATAAACGCTAACTTTGGCTTTGAACAAATTATGGCAAGATTGCTACAACAACAATTTAGTGAACGAAAATTTTAGACAACTTAATGAACAGGTCAAACAACAGAGTGTAGATAACAAACAAGATAATGAAAATCTCAAACAGCACTTAAATGAAAAACTTGACAATAATGACGAAAATCTCAAACAACTTAGTGAAAAGGTCAAACAAGATAACGAAAAACTCAAACAACACTTAAATGAAAAATTAGAAGACAATTCCAGACAGCTTAGTGAACAAATTAGAGCCGTTGCCGCGCAGTGCCATGACACTAAGCAACAGTTGCGCGTGGAAATTGAGGCTTGTTCACAAAAAAATAGCGAAGAAATTAAGTCTGTTGCGCAAGAATTAAGGGAAATGCAGACAGCCGCAACAGAAACACTCAGAGACGAAATTAGCGGAATCGCTAAACAATGCTCTGAAAAAGCTACACAATTACGGGACGAGTTTAAAGCAATGACGGTAGAACTTTCGCGTACAGTGGACGCAAAGATAGACGCGAAATTCGAACAGCAGAACACTCAGATGAACGAGCGCTATAATCAGCACATACAAAACAGTAATACGCGTTTCCGCAAATTTATTCAAGATCAAAACAAAGTAAAACGACAAGTCATGGAAACAATCACTGCACAAAGACAAGAGGACAAACGTAAAATGTTCGCGAAGGCGAAGACGTATGTAGACAATAATATTACTACAGTGTCCGACAAAATTAATACCATAGAACAATTGAACGCGGAATTACGGGATGAAATTTCTGATCTTAAATCAAAAACAGATACACACACAGTAAATATTCAAATAATGACCGACAGACTCGAACAATTAGAACTAACACAGGATTCCGATGTCGTCAAAGCTGACGTTAAAAAACTGAACGAAACTACACGTAAGTTGCAAAAACAGATTAATGCGTCTGATTCTAAAACCGATGATCAGGTTAAAATACTGACTGAAAAATGTGATGAATTGGCCAGTCGTATTGACGATATTGAAAGTAATAATGATAATAAATCAGACGATACTGCACCGATTTCATTTAACCAAACACCTGAATTTCAAAATTTACAGCAGACAATTAATGAGATCGATTCGTCTAATAACACGTTGCATAGAAAATTGTCGAGTTTACAACAAGAAGTAACAGAGATGAAAAACATTTCAGTTAATAACATACCACAACAGACGCCACTTTATGAACATTTGTCAGACTCACGCAGCGCGTACAATTTGGGTAATCTACAGAGAGTACGGGACTTAGATTCCGATCAACCACAGTTCAATAGATTCTCTTACGATCCTGAACCTGTTCCATCACACAGAGATGATAATTTCGATTACAAACATTTTCTGTCAGTGAGAAAGTTTAAAGTTTTTAAAAACGATAGAACGCAGATTCACCCACTGGATTGGATTCAACAATTTAGCTTTGCTCTTCCACCGACTTGGCCTGTAACACACAAACTTGAATTTATTTGCAGTTTTTTGGAAGGCGAACCGGCAACTCGTATGAGACCGATCGCGAGACAGTGTTACTCGGTAGAGGAATTTCAGAATGCTTTTCTGTCAGCGTACTGGTCCAAGACGACACAGCGCGGAATTAAAGATCAGTTAATTAGTTTGCCGAATTACGAGAACTCAAATTTTCCGAGTGTGACGCAATTTTTTGAGCACATGGTGCAACAGAACCAGTACCTAAGTGAGCTGTACAGTGAATCCGCACTTATACAATTATGCATTTCCATATTACCACGGTCATTACGAGTGTCACTTCTAACGGGGCAGCAAAAAGAAAATATTTCAGCGTTCAGAGATCTTTTACAGCTCTTGGAAGTACAGCAATCTGATTATTCTTTTGTAAACAAAAACTTTTCGTGTAACAACCAAGGTCAACAAAAGTACGGTAATTATGATCAGGGACGTAATTTCAATAGGAAAAGTAACAGAGGCTTTAGGAACGATAACTACCAGAACTTAAATCACAGACAAAATTCAGATTATCAATATCGTCAAAATTTTCAGCAACAGGAAGCACATTTTGGTAACAATAGACGTTTTCCCCCACAACAGCATGAAAGTCAGCCGGTTGGAATACATAACCAACAATGTAATGCACAAGGTCAACCAGGCTTTAATGTTCCGCCGCGAGCACGTATAGTCCCTGATACAACAAATAGTAACGTACGTCAGCAATGAAACAACTACGTACAAAGAAGGCAGTATTTCAATTCCTATCGCAATACACCGTATAGGAATGACTATTACGACAGACGTAAAAATAATGAGAACAATTTTCAGCGTACATCTAACAACAGTCGGACATACCAACAGCAAAATTTTACACAAGAACCTATTCTCATGAATGAACCCGACAGTAGGTATCATCCAGAGCGTAATACGTCTGGAAGAAGTAATAGAACTGTTCAAATAGTACAAATGCCACAGAATCCTGCTAATAATGATAACACGTCAGATAGAATCTGACTAGATACTGCACAGGACGCATCTTCCAATAACACAAGCACTACCTTTGACACGCAAAATGTTGTTCACGAAAACGTAATTACTTTTGACGATATCAGAGACACTCTCTTGCAGGAAAGACCATTTGTTCAGAAATCTATTTCACATCCTGTTATCGAAATTAAAATTGGTTCATCGAAATTCTCAGCAGTAATTGATTCCGGCTCACCTATATCTGTAATAAATGAGGAGACTTTCAACGAGTGCAACAAAGAGAATACGTATCCGACATTACCATTAGGCAAAACAAAAGTGAAAGGAGCAGTACCGAGTAAAGGTGTAGACGTTAAATTACAGACGCATTTGTCATTTTGTATTGGAGGTCATACTTTCCACTCTAATTTTTGGATTGTTCCTTTATTGACAACAGACATAATTTTAGGTACGAATTTTCTGGTACAACACGACGCAGTCATTGATTTTCAGAATTCTTATTTAATGTTAAAGGATGAAAATGTACAATTGGCTTTAGAATTTCAGCACTCTTTATCTGCGGAAGAACAAACAATTAACCGCACAGAGGTCATTTCCGCAACACGTGACATAGACTGTAATCCCACATTGTTCACGGATACGTACGTACACAACTATAATACTCCAGACGAAGCTGACTACGACGTAATGCAATTGATTTCTGATAAGGTTAAAGAGAGCAGTGCAACTACAGACGACGAACGAACGCAATTACACAAAAATTCTTCTACAGCAAGCTCCAGTTTTTGACAACATTCCTGGTACTATGTCCGGTTTTATGTATGAATTTCAAGTCAAACAGCACGATACATTTAAAGCAAAGCATTATCCCATTCCATATATTCACAGAGGACAAGTTAAAAAGGAGTTGCAGGATATGCTTGATCAAGGAATTATAGAACCAGCAGTTAGTCCGTACATAAACCCGCTACATATTGTTAAGAAAAAAGATTGCTCACTTCGCCTCGTACTTGATTCACGTCACATTAATGACATTATTATTAATGAAACAGATCGACCACAGACACTAGAGGAACTTTTACAGAAATTTCATGGTACAGCTATTTATTCTACATTAGATTTGAAATCGGGATTTTGGCAAATTCAACTTCATCCGAATTGCAGAAAATATACAGCTTTTCTCTGTTTTGGCGATTGTTATCAATTTTGCAAATTACCGTTCGGCTTAACTATTTCTTCTGCAGCTTTTATTCGCGGTTTGAACACAATACTTCCGACAGAGCTTAAGGACAGAATCACGACGTATGTAGACGACATTCTTATCGCAGAAGCTAATTGGTCTGAACACAATATGATTCTTGAACAACTGTTGCAAACTTTTCATGCACAAGGACTTACAGTTAACCTTAGTAAATCGCATTTTGGCAAAACTTCTATAAAATTTCTTGGACACGTAATTTCAGCAGAAGGTATTGCACCTGATCCGGAAAAACTTCAGGCTCTACGTGACATTAGTATTCCTACAACGAAAAAACAATTACGCAGTTTTTTGGGTTTAATTAATTTTTTTCGTAAATTTATTCATCACTCTGCTTTAGACACACCCAGATTATGCCAATTAACAGGTAAAAACAGTATTTGGTCTTGGGATAAGCAAGCACACTCTGAATTTATGAACCTGAAACATGCTTTGTTGAATGCTCCACTTTTATCGCACCCAGATCTTACCAGAAATTTTTCTATTGCCACCGACAGTTCTAACACCGATTTAGGCGTACACATTTTCCAGGAAATTGAAGAAGATGGTTCTACAGTAATTAAAAACATCGCATTTGCAAGCCGCATTCTGTCACCTGCTGAGCGAAATTATTCCGTTACAGAACTTGAAACATTATGTGTTGTATGGGCTTTCACGAGATTTAGGCACTTTCTTTATGGCAGACATACCACCGTTTACACAGACCACAGAGCGATACAGTTTTCACTTTCAGCTAAATTTACTCATGACAGATTAAGTAGATGGAAACTTTATTTACAAGAATTTAATTTTACAATAGTTCACATTCCCGGCACACAAAATGTTATAGCAGACGCACTATCGCGTTCTCTCGGCAACAATCAACAAGACGCAGCAACCAACTTCTGCAAAACAAATTTCAGTGTCATGTACATTCAGCAAGTTGCATTTGAAAACTTTATTTCATCGTCATTACAGGACATAGCACAAGAGCAGAATAAAGACAATGTGTGGAAAGAAATTAAACACCTTTGGCAAGATAAGAATAATGTTACGATTAGGAACCACTACACTGTACGCAATGACATTCTGTTTCGCCGCTCTCATCCTGACAGCAACAATTGGTTATTATGCATTCCTGACGAACTGGTCAACAAATTAATCTGGTACACTCATTTAAGTTACGCACATTACGGAGCACGAAAATGTTTTCTTATACTGAGACAGAACTGTTATTTTACCAACATGGAGAAACGTATACGACGAGTTTTAGCGTCTTGTAAAATTTGCCAGAAAGCTAAATCAGACACCACTTCACATATTCCTCCATTATATCCCATTATACCTGTTAAATTAAGACATATGGCCGCAGTAGATATTTTTGGTCCAATTCCCAGAACTAACAGAGGTTTTTGCTACATCTTTGTCGCTGTTGAGCTCACTTCAAAATTTGTTACTTTCACTCCATTACGCAAAGCTACTGCTAAAACTGTTTCGAAAGCATTTGTAAAACATTTTCTATTTCATGTAGGGCATGTGATGAAAGTAATTTCCGACAATGGATCACAATTTCGATGTGGCGTATGGACACGTATGTTACGAGCTAGAAACATTTCTCCGATTTATATATCCAAGTACCACGCTTCTTCGAACCCCTGTGAAAGATTAATGAAAGAAATTGGTAAGCTGTGCCGAATATACTGCCACAAAAGACATATTGATTGGGATACACACATACTCTCATTCCAAGATGTAATTAATTCCATGCCAAATGAATCCACTATGCTATCTCCGTCTGTTATATTGAAAAACGTTGAACCACCAAACAAAATTAAAGAATTAGTAAACTTCCCTAAATGTCGTCGACTAAGACACCACGAAATAATTTACATTGCGCTGAACAACATCAAACGTGCCGCAGAGCGCCGGAGAAGACAGCAAAAACAGGTTTGTAGACGCCGAGACTTTCACGTTGGACAGAAGATATTAGTACGTACACACTATTTATCCAGCAAATTAAAAGGTAAGTGCAGTAAATTTGAACTTCTATACGCAGGTCCATATCGGATTCGCAGCATCCCTCACCCCAATGTTGTACACGTCGAGACTTTGACAACCAGAAAATCGAAAGGCAATCACCATATCTCAAACATTAAACCGTTTATTGAATGAAGACACTTTATGATTCAACACACTATGATGTCATTTACTAATGCAATTATTTCACCTGACTAATTACTGATGATTATCGTATTTTTTCTTGGCAAGTGCCCGGCAAGGTAAGGTTAGCAGGTCGCTTTTCTTGTCGTTACACATCAGACCGTGCACATTTTCCATTTTTTTTTGGTATGTGATTGTATTCCAGTTTTGTTTGTATGCACTGTGAAATAGTTAAGATATAACACACCAGTCGACTTTGACATTTTTTGCCTTATGACATCTCAACATCGTGACTGTTTTACATTTTTTGCTGCTGCATTGTGATATTCTCTGTACATTTTGGCTTTGAACACTGTCAATGTCTTTGACATATTACGTTTTCTGTCATGTTATGCTGTATGCTTAATTATGTTACCATAAACCAGTCATTATTTAGTGGGTATATGATTTAAATGCAACACATTAATCCTTGTTCATCAATTTCAGAAAGAAATGATGCGTGTAAGAAATAAATTCAACAGAAATGGGAATTTCACCTACGGAATAAACGATAGAAGATGCAATAACTTTATGAGGAAGAGTAAATGGATCAGGATTAACAAGCATTAACAAGAATATACTATACTCATCGTAGAATAGCAGTCTTAACTAATTTTTTCTTTCAGAGTACAAGGTGATTGATGCAGGCTGTCAGACAGAACTACACATCTTAGTTTTAGTGATGAAATATGCTAGAGATAAGGATTAGTTGTGTAATGAGTAATGAAGTGATTTTTTTGCAGATGATAATGAATGCTGATGAATAATGATGAAGAATATGCTGTTATGAATAATGAAGTTTTTCTTTACAGGTGATGATAATGGTGAAGTTATGATGATATGGATAATGAAGTTTTCTCTTTACAGATGAGGATAATGTTGAAGTTATATATTTAGGCTATGTAGTTATTTAAGTATTTGTTGCAGTTTGTTTTGACAGCAAGTGTTATATTGCATAATAGGATGACGGAAAGTTTTGGAAAGGACAGCTATGGAACACATTTTTATACACATTTCACTACCTGTTAATTCGAAGTTCACTACTTTTCAGCATAGTGTGCGTTTCTTCTTTCAGGTCAATAATCCATTTTGTATTTTTTCCAGGAGAAGCTTTTCATGATACTTACTAAACCTGTTACTTATTATACCTGTTCTAGTACTTGCATTTTTATTTTTTACCCATTTGTGTCTATCATTTATAAATGTGATCGCATATACTGCCTTGTTACATAACCTTGCTACAGCTGACTCATGACGAATGACGTTACCTATCCTCATTTGCAGCAATAGGTCAAAAGCAAATAGTATTATGCCTCAGCAATTAATTATCGATCCCAACGCAATGCATTGCTAACAAAAAAAAAAAAAATGTATTACCAGTCCCAAGTAGTGATACCAGTTTGAGAAAGTTCTGAGTAATACTGATTAGCTCTGAATAGTATGTCACTTGAGTAATGACTTCTTAATGAGACAAAAATATACATATAAAATAATGCTTTGTAACTGGCTAAGAACTGCCACTGTTTATTGTAATGAGACTACTTATAATGCCCATGATTATTAATGCTATGACTATAATTAACTGATTTTTAATAATGACTTCGTAATGATCTTAATAATACTGAATGATGAACAATGTTTTATTCTATTCAATACTTGCTGGCCACTGAGTGCCAATAATTAATGTCAATCAATGAATTATGTTATTAATTATGCCATTAATTAGCTCTTGTTTTCAATGTTGATACTTGGTAACTGGAAAAGAATGTGATTGTTTTATAATGCTTTGTAATTAGGAAAAAGCTAATGATTATTACTATATTGGAATGACAAATGATTAATTAATTATGCTATGCTTTATAATTGGGAAAAAATGTGATTGTTTAATAATGCTTTGTAATTAGAAGAAGGCTAATGATTCTTAATTATACTTTGTAACTGGAAAAGAATGCGACTGTTTAATAATGCTTTGTAATTAGGAGAAGGCTAATGATTCTTACTGTATTGGAATGACAAATGATTAATTAACTATGCCATACTTTGTAACTGGAAAAGAATGCGATTGTTTAATAATGCTTTGTAATTAGGAGAAGGCTAATGATTATTACTGTATTGGAATGACAAATGATTAATTAACTATGCTATACTTTGTAACTAGGAAAAGAAGATTACTGATTCTATGTAAAACAATTAATGAACATTTTTCTGTAATACTGCATACTTGGTACAGAAATGTTCAATAACTGGGCTATGAATGCCGCAAACTACTAATGAAGACTGTAATTGTCAATATTATGTGACTTAATGTCCTTCACCTTATGAGCTAACTACCCTGAATTACTGCAATGTCCATTTGTCCTGCCTATCCTAGTGATCATGGAGCACTATCTTTGGTTTTGCACTAATTCTACGTTGGTGTGCCTTGTAAGAGCGTGGTGTTAACACGACATGCTGTCCACCACCGTGAGCGATGAAGACGTTATTATGGTCCCACTGTTTGGTGTACCTAATGTACTGCCAAAATGAAAACATGGAACATTACTACGACAGTTCAGTGTCTTGGCTACACTGATAAATTCTGATGGGAAAAGAACTTCAAGTTGTGTCACTTGGTGTTGTACTTCTGTGGAAAGATATGGACTTTCAGAACAGCTGTGTGCAATCTAAAGTGCTACAACCATGATGCAATCCTTCCCTTTCCTATCCTAATTCTTGTCACATAGTGAAAATCATTTTTTGCTAACATTATTTATGTTCATGGGTTATACATTTTTTTTCGATTCGCTGAACTCCAGTGCGAGTACACCTTTCTCATTTTTCAATATGATGATTTTTTTTTGCCATTATGTTTATTTATTGCGAAAATGCTAAAGACATTTTTTCGATTTGTTCTGAAGTCTTTTATATTGTATATACATTTTTTTATTTTGAGGATATGTTCTGAACTACAGTGCATGTGCACTTATGTTAGGTGTTAATATGTTTTCTACTGAACTTCAGTGCCTGTGCACTTTTCTCATTTTTCAAGATGATTTGTACTCATTCAGTATATTCAATACTTCAGTGTGTATGATTTTTTTTCAGTGCGTGTGCACTCTGTTATCTGTCAAATAATTTGTATATACAGTTTTCTGATTTGCTACTATGTTTTGTAATCACTTTGTTTTTGTCTCATATATTTTGTACTCGGTGCGTGTGCACAACATTTAATTTATGTACAAAATTTGAATATTCTGTAAATTGTAAAAATTTCTTGCGATGGCAAGTCCAAATGACTCACCATCGCTGCCAAATTCCCCCCCCCCCCCCCGGAGGGTTATGAAACACGTATGTAACGTAACAGCGATGGTGAGTCACGTTAGAATCTTTGACCAGAGAGCCTATTATCGTGGTTAGTATGCGCTTGACCGCGCGAGTGTTACGAGTAGTACTCTGTCAGTAGTCGTTGCGATCCGTAGCTCTGTTCAGTCGTCGTGGAGTACGCTAGTGGTCGTCATGCAGAGCAGTCGGTCAGTAGTAGCAGCCCAGTGCGGTTGTGTGATGTAGTCTGTCGGCAACACTGGTCAAGATGCTGAATGAGGTATACTGTTAATTAAGATAATCATCGGATAATGTAAAGTTTATTTATTGTAATTAATTTCCAACAAGTGCCCCCAATAATAATTTTGATTTCAAAGCATTTTTTACAAAAACAAATTTATTTAATTTCGTTCCACTTCCCTTAAAGAAAAGTTTCAGTTTTCAATTAGATTACAAAAAAAAAGCATATTATTATTTGCAATGCAGTTCCTCCAAGCCGTGCGCAAGAATAAGAGCAGAAATTTCACTAGCAGTTACATTGAGGTAAGAATTTAATTCTGATTTTTTGCACAGGGCCAAAGACAGATATTTCGGTTTAATTGAATTATCATTATCACTGAGATTTCATTAGCACTGAATTCTTTTTCATTATTTTTTTTGTGGGAGCTTACACCAGAGTCAGATTGCGAATTTCACATTTTTGTTGCCTTTGTCAGTACATTTCATTGCGGGGAGGTTATTCTTGGGTCCCATTTATTATTATATTTTTTATTTAAATATTTCTGTGAGGACGATATTGCTTCTTGGCTCCATTTATATATATTATTATTTATTTTAAAATTTTGTGGGGAGGTTACATTATAAAGTGTTAAATAGGGAAAGTTTAATGGCTCTTAGCACTGTGGGACTTAACGTCTATGGTCATCAGTCCCCTAGAACTTAGAACTACGTAAACCTAACTAACCTAAGGACATCACACAACACCCAGTCATCACGAGGCAGAGAAAATCCTTGACCCCGCCGGGAATCGAACCCGGGAACCCGGGCGTGGGAAGCGAGAACGCTACCGAACGACCACGAGCTGCGGACGGGAAAGTTTAATTATAACCAGGCTGTACGGGTTAATTCAGAAAGACGAAGCTCTGAAGTGATACAAATGACTTCGTGCTCCCTCGTCACGACATATGGAAATGTGGCCCATGCTTACCACTCTACCGATACTTATGTGTAAGGAATGACTGTAGTAGTGACTAAGAATTGTAAAATCAGCCCTGGTATTTGTGATCAGCCCTAAAGTGAGTAATCTTCCTTTGCCTCACTGAACTGGAGTATTCTGACCCTGAAGATCAAGGACGAAGAGATGTACTGAATCATGTCCTAAGACGAAGAGTTTTACTCCTCTCTTTCCAAAATCTAGCTGGATCTGCCAGCGATGGAATCTCTGTAGCCATTAGCAGCATTCTTTCTGAGTTCCTATCAATAAAAAGTATATAACAGATGCAATTATTTCCCTTTTCCTAACGAATCTGCCGTGGTTTTTCAATACTGCTCAGTTCTCTCTCGCAGTCGAGCAGTATAAAAATTATCTTCCACTATCTGTGTTTGCACATTTCTCCCAATAGAAACGGCTGCACATCCATACTCAGGAATCTCGAACACTGCCATGAAATTAACTAACAAGAGCTAACCATTGGCCTCCTTCAAAATTTAAACATCTACACTTATGGCCTCCTCTGGCCTACGGCTATGCCCACGCCGGGTGTGTCATATTTTTCTATTCCCTTTACATACATTACCTTTTCGAAAAGGCATTCTTTAAGCTCCTTGCACACCGAGAGTTTACAATATGTTGGGAACTTTATAATATGTTGGGCACTCTTAGTCTTCCGCTAACTGTGGCAATATGGGGTCTTCACATATTTCGGAAAGCGGTTCTCGGGGTTGCTGCATGTGCGTGACTATTCTGGCAGTCAGCAGTAACATTTTTATGTTTTATGTGCCATGTGCTCCCGTTGTAGTTCTTGTGCGTTCTTCCAGGTACCCAGCTATCACAGGCTGTAGATCAGCACCACAAATACTCGTCACCATAAAGAATTAAAGAAAATAGTCCTACTATGCGTATACTGTCATCCTAAACAATCTGTAGCAGATTAATGGAAGTTGCTTGAAGTTTTCTAGTTGCCAAGTGCCGTTTACCATTAACTAAGTACCATAGATAACTGAAATTTCCATGCTGTAGACTCGGAGTCAAATGGGAGAAACAAGTAGGTGACAAAAGTCATGGGATGCCTCCTAATATCACGATATACGTTCTTTTGTCCCGCGTAGTTCAGCAACTGGGAGTGGCATGGAGTCCACAAGTCATTGGACGTCCCCTGCAGATATATTGAACCATGCTGCCTTTATAGCTATAAATAACTGCCAAAATGTAGGGGGTGTATAATTTTTTACACAAACTGACCTCTCTGTTACGTACCACGAATGTTCGATGGGATTCGTGTTGGGCAAGTGGGTGGCCAAAGTATTTGCTCCAGTCATTCAAAATGTTCTTCGTAGCAATCATGAACAACTGCGACCTGGTGACATAACTGGGAAAACGAAGTCCATTGATGGCTGCCGAAAATAACCACTCACAGTTAACATCTGGTTCAGTTGGACCAGTAGACCCAATACATTCCACGTAAGCCCAGTCCACACCATTATGGAACCACCACGAGGTAATGATCGGTTCAGCTGGAGCAGAAAGCCCAGTCCATTCCTTGTAAACACATCCCACACCATTCGGAGCCAGCAGAGCACCTTTTTGACAACTTGGGCCAATTGCTTCCTTGGATCGGCGCCACACTCGAACCCTACCATCAGCTGAAATCGGGACTCACCTCACCAGGCCACGCTCTTCCAATCATCTAGGATCCAACCGATACTGTCACAGCCCAGGAAAGGCGCTACAGGCGATGTCATGCTGTTAGCAAAGGCACTCATGTCGGTCGTCTGCTGTCATCTGCTACCGCCAAATTTCGCCGCACTGTCCCAACGAATATGTTTGTCTTACGTCACACGTTGATTTCTGCTGTTGTTTCACGCAATGCTGCTTGTCTGTTAGCACTGACAGCTGTACGCAAACGCCGCTCCTCTAGGTCGTTAAGTAAAGGTTATCAGCTACTGCGTTGTTCCTGGTGAGGGGTAATACCTGAAACTTTTGCTGTCGTCACGCTCTTGGTACTGTGGATCTCGGAATATTGCATACGCTAATGATTTCTTAAATGGAATGTGCCATGTGTCTAATTTCAGCAACCTTTCCGCTTCAAAGACTGTTAATTCCTGTAGTGCGGACACCATCACGCTGGAAACCTTTTATATGAATCATCTGAGACCAATTGACATCTTCGACAACGCACTGAAGTATACGCTATACCACCGCCATTTGCATATTGCTAGCCATTTGTCTCCTCAGTTTATGGTGTCATTCTGTGGTCTTCAGTGGTATGTCTCGCTTATGTTTGGGGCGGTCAGATACACACTAAAATGTCTCAATATTATATATTGATAGGTCGCAGAAAGCAGCAATGGCCGGCCGGTGTGGCCGAGCGGTTCCAGGCGCTTCAGTCTGGAACAGCGCGACCGCTACGGTCATAGGTTCGAATCCTGCCTCGGACATGGACGTGTCTGATGTCCTTAGATTAGTTAGGTTTAAGTAGTTCTAAGTTCTAGGGGACTGATGACCTCAGAAGTTAAGTCCCAGAGCACTCAGAGCCTTTTGAGACAACACCAGCCCTCCACATTAGGACCTTCGAGCCCACGGCGTTCCGTCCCCAACCGACTGCTTCCATGGAGCCCACCGACCAACCGGCCTTGCCATCCGACACCGACGTCGCCCCTCACGCAGAGTCCAGAGCTAGCTCCCCGCAAACCCCTTCTTCCTCCTTCTGTCGCCTCACAGCGCACGGGAAACCAACTCGCCAAAGACATGCGGCGACCAAAGACTCCAGTCCGACATCGATATTGATATCGAGGCGAGTACTGAGAAGGCGGGTGATTTCAAAAATATGAAACATTTAAATAGCTATCCGTACCGGCTCAATATTCAGTCATGCATCAACTTAGTTATGTAACTATTCAGTGACGTTTTCCATTAGAGTTGTGCGATTTCTACGGAAATAATTTTGGTTATTTTTAGCCGTTTTGTATGATATTCCTGAAAAATCTACAACTTTAAAAAAAAAAGTTGAATATACGTCCGACTTCGTTCCCTGCTCTCGGATTTGAATTCTATTTAATTTTCTTTCCACACATTTTTCAACCCCAAATATTCCATTTGATGTTGTTTAATGTTTCCTCTGATTATTCCCCTGTTCTGTCTCTGCATCCGAGAATTCAATAATTTCTTTCCCCTAAATAAAACGCAGAACGTGCGTGCTATTCTATTTCACGTTTTGCTGGACGTGCCCTCAGACCTTGGGCCATTGCTTTACATTTACGAGATATTTTGAAAAGTTCCCACATCGACGCTAGCATAATACATGTAGTAGCACACACCAAGAAGAAACACAAGTGCATGCACTACTTATGTGGATTCTAATCAGTAACGAGACAGTCGAACATCGCAGATTGTGTTCAAAACGACCACCAGCATCAGCAACATATGCTTCCAGTCTGGTGTGGAACGACTGCTGCACATGGGCTAGCATTTCAGCGGAGATGTTCCACCAGGCTCGAGCTTCGTTGCATATCATCGGGTGCATTTGGCATGGCCTTGTAGATAACGTCTTTCAGCTTTCCCCGCGGAAAAAAGTCTACAGGCGTCAAATCCGGGGAATGGGTAGGCCAAGGTACTGTTGGCTGGATACCCATATCACTGGTACCACAGGATCCTCGTAGTGTGCCAAGGAACGTCTTCTAGCATCTGTGGAAGATGGTTTGTTAGGAGGCTGCGATACATGTGTGCTTTCAGCGTTCTGTCTATGGAAAATGGGACTGTGAACTCATGATTCATTGTCCCACATGTGCTAGCGCTCCATGGACGCTGACGTTCCACCAGACAAATAGTGCATCTTTCGGCGGTTTACCTGGCCATGATTGGTAACCGTGGCTTCATCACTAAACAAGATACATGATAAATCTGGACTATCATGTCTTAATGTCCTAATTTCAACATAGGATTATACAGTCAACCGGTTGCACATAACTGGTATCTACATTGGCTTAGATTTCGAAACCTACTAGAATGATATTTTGATAAATCGTAAAATTACATTCCTAAAAAGCAATGGTCAGAATTTAGAGCAGCTATGCAAATTTGGAAATTTGTCGTAAGGTACTATGGGACCAAACTGCTGAGGTCATAGGTCCCAAGGCTACGCTATTTAAACTAACTAAAACTAACAAATTACGCTTTAATGTATACTTTAAAAGGTTCATTTAAATTAGTGTAACGTTGTATTATTCCACTGACATCGATTTTGAAATATGGAGAACATGTTATATCTGGGTGTTTCGTTTGGTCTGTACCTAAATAAAGAGACAACACACACGACCAATCCCGAGGGAAGACTCAAACGGCCGGCCGCTGTGGCAACGTGGTTCTAGGCGCTGCAGTCCGGTCGCAGGTTCGAATCCTGCCTCGGGCATGGATGTGTGTGATGTCCTTGGGTTACTTAGGTTTAAGTAGTTTTAAGTCTAGGGCACTGATGACTGCATATATTAAGTCCCACAGTGCTTAGAGCCATTTGAACCATTTTTTGAGGACTCAAACCTCCGACAGAGAAGGCTGTGCGAACAGTGACAAGCCGCCCCAGACCAAGCTGCTACCCCGCGCGGCCAGCTATGCAATTTTGACTTGAACATCGTTGCTCTAAATTCTTACCATCGCTTTTTGTCAATGTCATTTTAAGATTCATCAAAATTTCATTGTGATGAAGACAGCCCTAGCAGGTGTCGAAACCAAGGTCAATGGACATACCAGTTTTGTGCAAAAGGTTGGCTGTATAAACCTATGTTCAGACTAGTGTACGGTTGTTAACAGCCATGTTTAAAAAACTGCTGATGTCCCAATGTCGTTTCCATACAGCTCTTCACGTAAAGAGATGTGATAAGATTGGAACCTAAGTCGATGGACAATGCGTCAGGCACTAACCTGACTCTGCCACTTCCTCGTGTGACTGCGCGGGAGCTAACGTGCGGACCAACGCCAATAGTAGTACGAAAATTAATTTTCCCTGTCGCCACTTGATTCCTTCTGTTACGATGCGTAGGTGTCACACTACCACTTTCACGTAACCGGTTGAAGAGGTTGATAAATAATTACCGAGATGGTTGACTGTTGGGATATCTGGCTGATACACCGTACAAGAACGGTATCCACTGTCCAAGAACACTGCACATAAACAATGAACATGTCACTTCTCCTTCATTGATGAATGCCATCATTCTCTCACCACGTGCTGCTTGGACTGTCACACATTAACTGTCTACCATGTCGCAATGTACTCTAGGAATTTACAAGTACACTGTAAGCAAACATATCATCGTATCTTACATCCATACAGATTGAATGTCACACACAAGTATCGCTGTGGGAACTTTTTGAGATATGGTATCTCGTGAACAACTCCCATTAGAATCTTGCAATAAACACCACGGTCATTCTAATTTGCCATACTTTTTTTAGTGTCCGTAGGCACTGGTTCATTTTAAAAAGTGTATGTTTGCACAAAAATCGGGCTTTCTAAGTATTATTACAATATGTTTATTGTGGTATCGATAGTTATGATGCCACGGCGTAAATACAAGTTCTAAAGTTTTCACTTCGACAGACGCCGACGTCAGCGCACTCTAGCCGGCGAGGGAGAGCTCTACCAGCTCCGCTCCAGATTCTCCCCATTTCATCAAGAGCAGGCGGCCTGGAAACATCACTTCAACCTCAGCTTGCTATTCAGACTATGAACTGCTTACGACGGGAATACGGTTTTGCACCTACGGGCTCTTTAGTTGTAAAGTTACGTATGTCGTTGACTAATAATTAAATTGAAAGTCGCGAGCTCTTTCTTCTTATCTCGTGTTTTCTATTGAAAATCTCGTGCTTGTACTCTTGTTAACTTTAGTATTACAAAGATAGCCTAAACATTATTTTTTTATTGGTCCTGTGCGCAACAAATAACTTACTTGGTCTTTCTGCTGCCACTGCTTGATCTGCTACATTCCATTATTTAACAAAAACATAAAAAACTATTATCCATGCTGAGTGCAATGCATGTTCTGTATGGCGGCACCTGCTGTTGCTGCGGCTACTGCTGCTTACTACAACTACATATAATTCAAGAGAAAGGGTTTGGTCATATCTAAACTCGAAAAATGATAACCCAAACAAGTAATTCCTTATTTCAAAAACTATATTCTGAAAGCGATTCTTTCTCATTCAATTAACAAAACGCTAGAAACTCTTTGAACAATCGCTTCATATGTAAATCTGCCTCCAGTGGCATTAAAGCAATATTACAAATTAATCAAATTCTTGAGACAGACTGAAATACTTTTCAATTAAATAAATAGTGAAACAATTCCCTGACAATTACAAAAGAAATCAATGACAAATATCAATACTTCATCTATTCGCCTAACAATGGTTTCCCTTAAGAATTTAACTCCTATCATTATCAAAATTACCGTCTGATACTACGCACATACACAAACCCTTTTCTTTAAATTAATAAGCGCTCTGCAAGTTATAAAAAATATCAACTCAATACCAAATCCTGTGTCGCTGCTGGCGGACACGGCAGTACGGCAGCTCGGCGACGACCCCTCGCCCAACACACGTGCGCACCACAGCAGGCGGGCTCCTACACAGGCTTCAAAACTGCCACTAATCAATCCGTGCGCTGCGAAGCGCGACAACAATATCTTAGATTCCAGAACTTGTGTATGCGCGCTGTATCCAACCTTTAAATCCTAAGAGAGTATTGCCAACTCTCAAAATGTACTTTCACGTAAAAAGCTGTACCGAGAATCTTACCTCACATGCTCCTGTCCACTTCCTACATTCGGCCTACCCATTCCGTTTACAGGAGAAGGCCCACGAGCCGCCATCAAGGCGGGATACAAAATGTATTGGCTAACAATACTATGAGCTCCTGACTACTAATCCATTCTGTGAAAACCTCACATCAACCGCACTTTCCATGCTTCAATTAATGCACCCTGTACATTATATGGAGTGGGCGATGGACTGCCTCCTTGTCGTCCTGCTCTGTTAATTACTAGTGGTTCATTTAATTTCTGTTGATGTAATCTTTTTTAGATGTCAATTCGATTAATGTTAACGGAGGAAAGAGACACTTTTTATTTCATGGCCGTGTTTTCTAATATTCCTCAGCGTAAGAGAGCGCGTGAATGCAACGTGACCTTTATTGGACGTTGGCTAGACTAGACGTGTCATGGACAGCTGCTTTTGTGGGCGTAAGAATTCCTGCGGTGTGGTTGAAGGATAGACAGCAGCCAGTGGGCGGGTCACGGCTGCCAGTCACAGGGGTGAATGCGGTCGGCCCTGCAGGGTGAACGCCGCCCGAGTTGCGTGTTTGCCCTTTGCGCGGCCTGACAGGCTGACGTCGCGGTGAAGCGAGGGCCGAACGCTCGTGCGAACGGCTGTCTTTCTCTTTAGGCACAATTTACGCTTTAATGCACTCCCACTCCCCAGATCTCACGAGTGAGGATAATGTATACCTTAAAATGCTCATTTAAATTACTATAACGTTGTATTACTCCATTTACATCGATTTTGAGGTATGGAGAACATGTTATGTATGTATATACGGAGTGTCGCTACCACTTTAAAAAAATCATAAGTTGGAAGCTATTCGATACAGATTATCGTTGTTCGTTGTAAAACGTTTAGTAGCTCCCAATGATTTTTTCCCCTTTGTCCTCTGTGACAAACATGAAGTCTATTAAAATGGCGACAGAGCAGGCGAAAGCCTAATGTGTTATCTGTTATCCAAAATCTGTGACAACGGTATTTCAGAATTATCGGTACCAGTAAGGCAGGGCAACACCGCCAAAAACAATCGTTTTGTGGTGGTTAAAAAATGTAAAGGAATAGGTAGTGTCGTGATAGCGCCCTCCCGATATCACGCCATTAGACTTCTTTATGGCTTCCTGTGTGGTGAAACATCCCCTTTGAAAAATTAATGAATTACTGTGCTGATAAACCTCAACGTTATTTGATTTTCAAGCAGCTGAGCAGAACTGAACGTACTCAGACATTACTCCCTTTACTTATTCTGATCAACACTAAACTGACACACAATATTTTGTGCTGATAAACCTCTACATTTCCAGAATGAGATTTTCACTCTGCAGCGGAGTGTGCGCTGATATGAAACTTTCTGGCAGATTAAAACTGTGTGCTCGACCGAGACTCGAACTCGGGACCTTTGCTTTTCGCGGGCAAGTGCTCTACCATTTGAGCTACCGAAGCACGACTCACGCCCCGTACTCACAGCTTTACTTCTGCCAGTACCTCGTCCCCTACCTTCCAAACTTTACAGAAGCTCTCCTGCGAAACTTCGAGAACTAGCACTCCTGAAAGAAAGGATACTGCGGAGACATGGCTTAGCCACAGCCTGGGGGATGTTTCCAGAATGAGATTTTCACTCTGCAGCGGAGTGTGCGCTGATATGAAACTTCCTGCAAGAAGTAAAGCTGTGAGTACCGGGCATGAGTCGTGCTTCGGTAGCTCAGATGGTAGAGCACTTGCCCGGGAAAGGCAAAGGTCCCGAGTTCAAGTCTCGGTCGGGCACACAGTTTTAATCTGCCAGGAAGTTTCAAACTTCTACATTATTTGATTTTCAAACAGATGAGCAAAACTGAACGTACTCAGACATTTCTCTCTTCACTTATTCTGACCAACACTAAACGGACACACAATATTTTTAGCGCAATGCAATCTGACTTTCAAAAATCCCTACAAAAGAATGTCCCTGACTAACAATAACCTATACGTTTCATGAATCACTTACCTCACAAAAATCTTCGTTACTCGAACTACTGCAATACAGCAAGCGCCACTACTGCCAGCTAAGTAAAAGATTCTAACTACTGAAGGCACTAACTACTGATAGGCATAGTCAGCAAATGAAAGATTTTGATAGAGAACAAACAATTTATTTACCTTAATAATGACCAAAAGTCATATATATATATATAATCAGTTCATGATATCCAGTATTACAAATTTACTCTTTCTACCGGGGAAAAGAGAACCACTTGTATGAATATCAAGAGCTCAGATGGAAACCCAGTTCTAAGCAAAGAAGGGAAAGCAGAAAGATGGGCGGAGTATATAGAGGGTCTATATAAGGGCGACGTACTTGAGGACAATATTCTGGAAATGGAAGAGAATGTAGATGAAGATGAAATGGGAGATACAATACTGCGTGAAGAGTTTGACAGAGCACTAAAAGACCAGAGTCGAAACAAGGCCCCAAGAGTAGACAACATTCCATTGGAACTACTGAGGGGCTTGGGAGAGCCAGTCCTGACAGAACTCTACCATCTGGTGAGCAGGATGTATGAGACAGGCGAAATACCCTCAGACTTCAAGAAGAATATAATAATTCCAATCCCAAAGAAGCAGGTGTTGACAGATGTGAAAATTACCGAACTATCAGTTTAATAATTCACAGCTGCAAAATACTAACGCGAATTCTTTACAGACGAATGGAAAAAATAGTAGAAGCCAAACTTGGGGAAGATCAGTTTGGATTCCGTAGAAATATTGGAACACGTGGGGCAATACTGACCCTACGACTTCTCTTAGAAGAAAGATTAAGGAAAGGCAAACCTACGTTTCTAGCGTTTGTAAGAGAAACCTTTTGACAATGTTCACTGGAATACTCTCTTTCAAATTCTGAAGGTGGCAGGGGTAAAATAAAGGGAGCGAAAGGCTATTTACAATTTGTATAGAAACCAGATGGCAGTTATAAGAGTCGAGGGCTATAAAAGGGAAGCAGTAGTTGGGAAGGGAGTGAGACAGGGTTGTAGCCTCTCCATGATGTTATTCAATCTGTATATTGAGCAAGCAGTAAAGTCAACAAAAGAAAAATTCGGAGTAGGTATCAAAATCCATGGAGAACAAATAATAACTTTGAGGTTCACCGATGACACTGTAATTCTATCAGAGACGGCAAAGGACTTGGAAGAGCATTTGAACGGAATGGACAGTGTCATGAAAGGAGGATATAAGATGAACATCAACAAAAGCAAAATGAGGATAATGGAATGTAGTCGAAAAGTCGGGTGTTACTGAGGGAATTAGATTAGGAAATGAGACACTTAAAGTAGTAAAGGAGTTTTGCTATTTTGGGAGCAAAATAAGTGATGATGGTCGAAGTAGAGAGGATATAAAATGTAGACTGGCAATGGCAAGGAAAGCGTTTCTGAAGAAGAGAAATTTGTTAACATCGAGTATAGATTTAAGTGTCAGGAAGTCGTTTCTGAAAGTATTTGTATGGAGTGTAGCCATGTATGGAAGTCAAACATGGACGATAAATAGTTTGGACAAGAAGAGAATAGAAGCTTTTGAAATGTGGTGCTACAGAAGAATGCTGAAGATTAGATGGGTAGATCACATAACTAATGAGGAGGTATGGAATAGAATTGGGAAGAAGAGGAGTCTGTGGCACAACTTGACAAGAAGAAGGGACCGGTTGGTAGGACATGTTCTGAGGCATCTAGGGATAACAAAATTAAGCATTGGAGGGCAGCGTGGAGGGTAAAAATCGTAGAGGGAGACCAATAGATGAATAAACTAAGGAGATTCAGAGGGATGAAGGTTGCAGTACGTACTGGGAGATGAAGAAGCTTGCACAGGATAGGGTAGCATGGAGAGCTGCATCAAACCAGTCTCAGGACTGAAGACCACAGCAACAACAACATCGGACACACATCCAGATAGTACGCTCTTAAAATTCTGCCATCTCTCTCCCCACATCCCCCACAGCTGGCGGCTCACCTCCAACTGCGCAACGATACGCGCTGTTCACATCCAACTGCTCAACACTACAATAGCGAATATTCCAACAATGCTAACCTGCCACAGACTGTACACAGCACAGTCAGTGATTTTCATGTAGAGCGCTACGTGGCGTTACCAACATAAAAATCTAAACAGCCTACTTACATTGGAGCACTTGTACACAGCACCATCCTTTGTCTATCAGTCAATCAAGTATTCAAAACTGTTGTTGCTGCTGTGCTGACCCATATATAGCGATGAGTGGGACACACGTTGAAATTCCGACACAGCGAACAAAACCTTTGAGAGCTGCTAAATGTCTGACAACATATCATGATGATCTGTTAATATTTTACAAATTAATCTTTTTTGATAACAGGAATTTATGGACACCGTACATATAAGGTTGTGCTGAACCACAGGGTTCAATTTCTGTTCCACTCGTAATCATCATGTATGTGAATGACCTCTCACTTAACATTTATCAAGAAGAATTTGTACTTCTTGCAGACAGTACTAGTGTTATAATAAATCCCACGGAGAGAGAATGACAAAAGGAGCTGTTAATTCTGAATTGATTATGACTTGGTTTTCTGAAACAATACTCTCGCTTAGGTTTGAGAAAACGTACTGCATTCAGCACAATACAAGAAATAGTCATGCTATCAATTCACGTAGTACATGATCAGAAATTAAAGGGTGGCACGTTTCAAATTTTTGGGGTGTTCATATTGATGTAAACTTCAACTGGGAGTAATATATTTCCGAGCTCCTCAAGGAGTTGAACTAATTTAGGTTTTTGTATAATTGCTAGTATTCGGAACAAAGGACTCAACCTCCAAAACATTCTACATATTACCAATCAATCACAGTTTACATATACAATCGCGACACTCCTGCTTGCTTTTGTTATACGTTGCGAAAGCAACGCTCTAAGTATCCAGAAAGTAACGCTTTTGAATACCATATCGGATTAGTACTAATACTGTCGTTTACATTGATTTTTAACATGGATTTTACAATAGAGTACGTAGTGGCATAATACCTAAGAAATGGCAACACATTTGTCTTTCTTAAGCTTCCTAAGGACCATAGAAGTTGTAAAGCGGTACTTTAAAGAACAGTTTGTTGCGTTTCCCTTGTAAGTTATAGATATTTATTGAAGAAAGTTATATTGCTTTGAGAACCAAAAAATAGTTCTTAAACAGCAAAACACCTGACCCTTTGCAGGAAAACTTCGTATATCCATTCAACAACGTGAAGTTCCGTTCACTACACTTAGTCAAATCAGTGAATGTGGAACGCAGTAAACTTGTATGGAATGCAATACTTACATTACGTAATGTACTAAGTAAGTCACTACAACGGTAGATGAAGGGGAAACTACACAGATGTGATAATAAAACGTCAATAGTCATAAAATTGTTTGACAAAGAAGAAAGCAATTCTACTATTTTTTACGACATCTGAGCCACAAACGGCAAGGATCTTCTACTTTCGCTTTAGAAGCAAAAATATTCGTGCATTGGAAAGTCAAGTGATGTTTAATAATGAGCGAATCATTAGACTCCACAAACAATTTTTAGATGTCAAGAAAAGTGCCGATCATAATAAGAACAAACAACAACATAAAAAAACATGTCCCTCATGCATTAAATATATGTTTGTATTCTCTCGACTTCATCTGTAAATGCTGCAGTTAAATATCGAGGGTTGGACTTTAATAGTGGCAACTATTAAAAAGTACAAAGTAGAGACTACTGCAAAGTTTTACTGACCTTCGATGTAGTTACCAGCATTGTGTATAACCCGTTGCCAGCGATGTGGAAGTCGTAGGAGACTCTTAGCAGTGCCAGTTGTGTTGACAGTTCGAGCGGCGCGGTCTATTACCCGCCGAATGGCGTGAAGTGTTTTCTTCAGTTTAGAAATCGAGTTGATCACACGAGGGCTTGGAGTGCAGTAGGTGGTCTAGAATTTAGCAGATCCATCGGTAAAACAAATTGGTAACAGTTTGCACTGTACGTGCTTGAGCAGTGGCATGCAAAATGATTGCCAGGTCCTGCAGAAAGTGTCGTCATTTCTGTCTCTAAGCTGGTCGTAGGTTGTGATCCACAAATTAACAGCACTGCTAAGAATATCCTACGACTTCCATATCTGGAAACGGGTTATACACAATGCTAGTGACTAGTTTGGTTAGTAAAATTTTGAAACACGTATCTATTTTGCACGAACTGTGAATAAATAGTTGCCATTATTAAAGTTCCAACCCTCGTATAGTCGCAAGTATTTCTTCATGAATAATTTGTAGCTTATGGCACCAATTCTGTGAGAAGAGGCTGTTTTCACATTTATTTCATGATAATTCACGTCTCTCGATGATACTAAATCTTTGAACACAAGAAATATAGAAACTATTGCGTTAAATGAGAAGAAAAATAACTAGACATACACGTTAATCTTACTGCTGCTGTCTCGCCGCTGGGAGCGGTAGTATCGTTCCAACTGTCGTACGGTAACAACTATCACAGGTATCAATGTTGTGAGTGTATGTATTAGACTGCCACTCAACACCGTCTCATGAAATTTCTCTAAGATAATGCATCGCTGGGAACGAACGTACTGATTGCATAAAAGAGAGAGCAGTGACAATACTGTATGGTGTTCATCTGCTGTAATCTTGTAGGTATCTCTTTAGGGAGCTAGGTGTTTTTCTTTTTTAATGAAGCATCACAGTATATTTGTTTGCTAATGAAATACATCATAAATAATTTTCACAATTTAAAGAACACTACACAGTGGAGCAAAAAAATAACCATTATTCAACATTATTAAAGATATCAGACGTTCAGAATGAAGTTAAGTATCCATCAATACAAAATGGTTGGTAATTTGTCCAGTAATATAAAGTATCTGACAGATGGTAAATCATATCTAAAATAATTTCTTCTTTGCAGTTCCTTCTATACCATAAACAAATTTCAAAACTGTTCGCCTGTAAAGATATCCCTAAGCACTGGAAAATGAGTTTGTTAACGTTAAATTTAGGCAAGTATAAATCGCTACCAGACAGCCAACTTCTGAAACTAATCGTGGGTACATACCTTGTCAATTGGATCGTTATACATTACTTTGATAAAAATGCATTTAAATTCTCTATGGGTGATGTAACTAATTAACGACCAAATTAACTGTGAATGTTTAAATAATGGTATCTACATCCCATGACTGGCATTATTATGTAACGGCCAAAGGTAAGCACTGACTTACACGTAAACGTTTTTTATAAAGTTGAGAAGTCTTCAGTTTCACCCAAACGAATTATATCATCTCCTAATGTATTTAGGATTCATCAAAACGAGTGTTGCTAAATTTAGAAGGTTTCCACTGCTGTACACTCAATTTTCAGCAGTAAAATCAACTAGTAATAAGTTTCATTTATTGTGGGAATGCAGTATAATTGCAAGAAAACAGGTAAAGTTGTGTTGTTGTTGTGGTCTTCAGTCCTGACACTGGTTTGGTGCAGCTCTCCATGCTACTCTATCCTGTGCAAGCTTCTTCATCTCCCAGTACCTACTGCAGATTACATCCTTCCGAATCTGCTTAGCGAATTTATCTCTTGGTCTCCCTCTACGATTTTTACCCTCCACGCTGCCCTCCAATACTAAATTCGTGATCCCTCGATGTCTCAGAACATGTCCTACCAACCGATCCCTTCTTCTAGTCAAGTTGTGCCACAAGCTCCTCTTCTCCCCAATTCTGTTCAATACCTCCTCATTAGTTATGTGGTCTACCCATCTAATCTTCAGCATTCTTCTGTAGCACCACGTTTCGAAAGCATCTATTCTTTTCTTGTCTAAGCTATTTATCGTCCACGTTTCACTTCCATACATGGCTACACTCCATACAAATACTTTCAGAAATGTCTTCCTGACATTTAAATCTAGACTCGATGTTAACAAATTTTTCTTCTTCAGAAACGATTTCCTTGCCATTGCCAGTCTACATTTTATATCCTCTCTACTTCGACCATCGTCAGTTATTTTGCTCCCCAAATAGCAAATCTCCTTTACTACTTTAAGTGTCTCATTTCCTAATCTAATTCCCTCAGCATCACCCGACTTAATTCGATTACATTCCATCATCCTCGTTTTGCTCATGTTGATGTTCATCTTACACCCTCCCTTCAAGACACTGTCCATTCCGTTCAACTGCTCTTCCAAGTCCTTTGCTGTCTCTGACAGAATTACAATGTCATCTTCGAACCTCAAAGTTTTTATTTCTTCTCCATGGATTTTAATACCTACTCCGAACTTTTCTTTTGTTTCCTTCACTGCCTGCTCAATATACAGATTGAATAACATCGGGGAGAGGCTACAACCCTGTCTCACTCCCTTCCCAACCACTGCCTCCCTTTCATGCCCCTCGACTCTTATAACTGCCATCTGCTTTCTGTACAAACTGTAAATAGCCTTTCGCTCCCTGTATTTTAGCCCTGCCACCTTCAGAATTTGAAAGAGAGTATTCCAATCAACATTGTCGAAAGCTTTCTCTAAGTCTACAAATGCTAGAAACGTAGGTTTGCCATTCCTTAATCTTTCTTCTAAGATAAGTCGTAGGGTCAGTATTGCCTCACGTGTTCCAACATTTCTACGGAATCCAAACTGATCTCCCCCGAGATCGGCTTCTATCAGTTTTTCCATTAGTCTGTAAAGAATTCGTGTTAGTATTTTGCAGCTGTGAATTATGAAACTGATAGTTCGGTAATTTTCACATCTGTCAACACCTGCTTTCTTTGGGATTGGAATTATTATATCCTTCTTGATGTCTGAGGGTATTTCGCCTGTCTCTTACATCTTGCTCACCAGATGGTAGAGTTTTGTCAGGACTGGCTCTCGCAAGGCTCTCAGTAGTTCTAATGGAATGTTGTCTACTCCAGGGGCCTTGTTTCGACTCAGGTCTTTCAGTGCTCTGTCAAACTCTTCACGCAGTATCATATCTCCCATTTCATCTTCCATTTCCATAATACTGTCCTCAAGTACATCGCCCTTGTATAGAACCTCTATATACTCCATCCACCTTTCTGCTTTCCCTTCTTTGCTTAGAACTGGGTTTCCATCAAAGCTCTTAGTATTCATGCAAGTTGTTCTTGTTTCTCCGAAGGTCTCTTTAATTTTTCTGTAGGCAGTATCTATCTTACCCCTAGAGAGATAAGCCTCTACATCCATACATTTGTCCTCTAGCCATCCCTGCTTAGCCATTTTGCACTTCCTGTCGATATCATTTTTGAGACATTTGTATTCCTTTTTGCCTGCTTCATTCACTGCATATTTATATTTTTTCCTTTCATCAATTAAATTCAATATTTCTTCGGTTACCCAAGGGTTTCTACTAGCCCTCGTCTTTTTACCTATTTGATCCTCTGCTGCCTTCACTATTTCATCCCTCAAAGCTACCCATTCTTCTTCTACTGTATTTCTTTCCCCCATTCCTGTCAATTGTTCCCTTATGCTCTCCATGAAACTCTGTACAACCTCTGGTTCTTTCAGTTTATCCAGGTCCCATCTCCTTAAATTCCCACCTTTTTGCAGTCTCTTCAGTTTTAATCTACAGTTCATAATCAATAGATTGTGTTCAGAGTCCACATATGCCCCTGGAAATGTCTTACAATTTAAAACCTGGTTCCTAAATCTCTGTCTTACCGTTATATAATATGGCTGATACCTTTTAGTATCTCCAGGGTTCTTCCATGTATACAACCTTCTTTCATGATTCTTAAAGCAAGTGTTAGCTATGATTAAGTTATGCTCTGCGCAAAATTCTACCAGACGGCTTCCTTTTTCATTTCTTAGCCCCAATCCATATTCACCTACTATGTTTCCTTCTCTCCCTTTTCCTACTGACGATTTCCAGTCACCCATGACTATTAAATTTTCGTCTCCCTTTACTACCTGAATAATTTCTTTTATCTCATCATACATTTCATCAATTTCTTCGTCATCTGCAGAGCTAGTTGGCATATAAACTCGTACTACTGTAGTGGGCGTGGACTTTGTGTCTATCTTGGCCACAATAATGCGTTCACTATGATGTTTGTAGTAGCTTACCCGCACTCCTATTTTTTTATTCATTATTAAACCTACACCTGCATTACCCCTATTTGCTTTTGTATTTATATCCCTGTATTCACCTGACCAAAATTCTTGTTCCTCCTGCCGCCGAACTTCAGTAATTCCCACTATATCTAACTTTAACCTATCCATTTCCCTTTTTAAATTTTCTAACCTACCTGCCCGATTAAGGGATCTGACATTCCACGCTCCGATCCGTAGAACGCCAGTTCTCTTTCTACTGATAACGAAGTCCTCTTGAGTAGTCCCAGCCCGGAGATCCGAATGGGGGACTATTTTACCTCCGGAATATTTTACCCCAGAGGACGTCATCATCGTTTAATCTAAAACTGCATGCCCTCGGGAAAAATTACGGCTGTAGTTTCCCCTTGCTTTCAGCCGTTCGCAGTACCAGAACAGCAAGGCCATTTTGGTTAGTGTTACAAGACCAGATCAGTCAATCATCCAGACTGCTGCCCCTGCAACTAATGAAAAGGCTGCTGCTCCTCTTCAGGAACCACACGTTTGTCAGGTCTCTAAGCAGATACCCCTCCGTTGTGATTGCACCTATGGTACGGCTATCTGTATCGTTGCGGCACGCAAGCCCCCCCCACCAACGGCAAGGTCAATGGTTCATAGGGGGAGGTAAAGTGTGTAGCTCATTTGGGGGTGTACAGAGTGTTGAATTTAGCAATCACACCTGACCACCGCTAGCAACAGTGGCCTTTAGCTGGCCGGATATCCAGTCGAACTGAGCTTGGATAACAGATACGAGGAAAGCATTAAATGCTGCTGTTTGTCAGTCTTAGTGGCTAGCCTGTAGTTACATGTCAGTATCAGCACTACATGACCGAATCTCTTCTTTGGTTTAGAGATCTGTAGACGGTGCTGACTAGGGCAAT
The DNA here is from genome assembly GCF_023864345.2 of Schistocerca serialis cubense. Lineage (NCBI taxonomy): Eukaryota > Metazoa > Arthropoda > Insecta > Orthoptera > Acrididae > Schistocerca > Schistocerca serialis. The sequence continues at coordinate 547,690,410 of NC_064642.1, forward strand.
AGTAGAAAACAGTATGGTTGAAGGTCGTGACAGCACGGGCCACACACAGTCTTGGTTTGCTGAAAGATAGCGTCGAGGAGACCTCGAAAATAGGGCACAGCCTTAACATACCAGAACTGTGAAGGCTGCTGCCGTAATTACTGCCAATGGTAACCAGAGGTGATAGTGCCTACTGGCATACTGAACAAGTACTTAACACAGTGTTTCCGCCACTCAAATGTCAAAACAAATAATAGTATATAATATGTTTTGATGATGAGGTAGGCCTGACACATGTAATTAAAAGTCTTAAAAAAGTGTTAGAAGGGTTAAGGGTGAATACAATTTTTATTTTCCTAAGAAAGTTTGAAGTTCTCTAACGCTGTAGATACAGCAATAAGGAATAGCGCAGTAGGCAGTACAGTTGAAGAGGAATGGATATATCTAAAAAGGGCCATCACAGAAGTTGGGAAGGAAAACATAGGTACAAAGAAGGTAGCTGCGAAGAAACCATGGGTAACAGAAGAAATACTTCAGTTGATTGATGAAAGGAGGAAGTACAAACATGTTCCGGGAAAATCAGGAATACAGAAATACAAGTCGCTGAGGAATGAAATAAATAGGAAGTGCAGGGAAGCTAAGACAAAATGGCTGCAGGAAAAATGTGAACACATCGAAAAAGATATGATTGTCGGAAGGACAGAGTCAGCATACAGGAAAGTCAAAATAACCTTTGGTGACATCAAAAGCAACGGTGGTAACATTAAGAGTGCAATGGGAATTCCACTGTTAAATGCAGAGGAGAGAGCAGATAGGTGGAAAGAATACATTGAAAGCCTCTATGAGGGTGAAGATTTGTCTGATGTGATAGAAGAAGAAACAGGAGTCGATTTAGAAGAGATATGGGATCTAGTATTAGTATCGGAATTTAAAAGAGCTTTGGAGGACTTACGGTCAAATAAGGCAGAAGGGATAGATAACATTCGATCAGAATTTCTAAAATCATTGGGGGAAGTGGCAACAATACGACTATTCACGTTGGTGTGTAGAATATATGAGTCTGCCGATATACCATCTGACTTTCGGAAAAGCATCATCCACACAATTCCGAAGACGGCAAGAGCTGACAAGTGCGAGAATTACCGCACAAGCAGCTTAACAGCTCATGCATCGAAGCTGCTTACAAGAATAATATAAAGAAGAACGAAAAAGAAAATTGAGAATGCGCTAGGTGACGATCAGTTTGGCTTTAGGAAAAGTAAAGGGACGAGAGAGGCAATTCTGACGTTACGGCTAATAATAGAAACAAGGCTAAAGAAAAATCAAAACACTTCCATAGGATTTGTCGACCTGGAAAAAGCGTTCGACAATACAAAATGGTCCAAGCTGTTCGAGATTCTGAAAAAAGTGGGGGTAAGCTATAGGGAGAGACGGGTCAAGTACAATATGTACAACAACCAAGAGGGAATAATAAGAGTGCTCGTATTAAGAAGGGTGTAAGACAAGGCTGTAGCCTTTCGCCCCTACTCTTCAATGTGTACATCGAGGAAGCAATGATGGAAATAAAAGAAAGGTTCAAGAGAGGAATTGAAATACAAGGTGAAAGGATATCAATGATACGATTCGCTGATGACATTGCTATCGTGAGTGAAAGTGAAGAAGAATTAAATGATCTGCTGAACGGAATGAACAGTCTAATGAGTACACAGTATGGTTTGAGAGTAAATCGGAGAAAGACGAAGGTAATGAGAAGTAGTAGAAATGAGAACAGCGAGAAACTTAACATCAGGATTGATGGTCACATAGTCAATGAAGATAAGGAATTCTGCTACCTAGACAGTAAAATAACCAATGACGAACGGAGCAAGGAGGACATCAAAAGCAGACTCGCTATGGCAAAAAAGGCATTTCTGGCCAAGAGAAGTCTACTAATATCAAATACCGGCCTTAATTTGAGGAAGAAATTTCTGAGGATGTACGTCTGGAGTACTGCATTGTATGGTAGTGTAACATGGACTGTGGGAAAACCGGAACAGAAGAGAATCGAAGCATTTGAGATGTGGTGCTATAGACGAATGTTGAAAATTAGGTGGACTGATAAGGTAAGGAATGAGGAGGTTCTACGCAGAATCGGAGAGTAAAGGAATATGTGGAAAACACTGATAAGGAGAAAGGACAGGATGATAGGACATCTGCTAAGACATGAGGGAATGACTTCCATGGTACTACAGGGAGCTATAAGGGCAAAAACTGTAGAGGAAGACAGAGATTGGAATACGTCAAGCAAATAATTGAGGACGTAGGTTGCAAGTGCTACTCTGAGATCAAAAGGTTAGCACAGGAAAGGAATTCGTGGCGGGCCGCATCAAACCATTCAGTAGACTGATGACAAAAGAAAGTTTGCATAGCCAACATTATTAGATAGGTATGATCTGAGAATCGTGAATGTTGAGCTCAAGAGTATGTAGACCTAGAGGTTTCGTCAATATCAAATTAACAAGGATCACGAACTGAGAGGAACTGCTTAGGGATACAACTTCACGCTCAGTATTGTTTCGGTTCCTCTCCCTCCTACGCATGGTGAAGGTGGACGAGCCCATTGATTAAATGCTTTTCAATTTCATTTAAAGCAGAGGAAGTTTTGCTATTGTTATTCGTATCTATATGAGATGATGACTCTTTCCGTTCCTCCAATTGTTATACACTACTGGAAATTGAAATAAGAACACCGTGAATTCATTGTCCCAGGAAGGGGAAACTTTATTGACACATTCCTGGGGTCAGATACATCACATGATCACACTGACAGAACCACAGGCACGTAGACCCAGGCAACAGAGCATGCACAATGTCGGCACTAGTACAGTGTATATCCACCTTTCGCAGCAATGCAGGCTGCTATTCTCCCATGGAGACGATCATAGAGATGCTGGATGTAGTCCTGTGGAACGACTTGCCATGCCATTTCCACCTGGCGCCTCAGTTGTACCAGCGTTCGTGCTGGACGTGCAGACCGCGTGAGACGACGCTTCATCCAGTCCCAAACATGCTCAATGGGGGACAGATCCGGAGATCTTGCTGGCCAGGGTAGTTGACATACACCTTCTAGAGCACGTTGGGTGGCACGGGATACATGCGGACGTGCATTGTCCTGTTGGAACAGCAAGTTCCCTTGCCGGTCTAGGAATGGTAGAACGATGGGTTCGATGACTGTTTGGATGTACCGTGCACTATTCAGTGTCGCCTCGACGATCACCAGTGGTGTACGGCCAGTGTAGGAGATCGCTCCCCACACCATGATGCCGGGTGTTGGCCCTGTGTTCCTCGGTCGTATGCAGTCCTGATTGTGGCGCTCACCTGCACGGCGCCAAACACGCATACGACCATCATTGGCACCAAGGCAGAAGCGACTCTCATCGCTGAAGACGACACGTCTCCATTCGTCCCTCCATTCACGCCTGTCGCGACACCACTGGAGGCGGGCTGCACGATGTTGGGGCGTGAGCGGAAGACGGCCTAACGGTGTGCGGGACCGTAGCCCAGCTTCATGGAGACGGTTGCGAATGGTCCTCGCCGATACCCCAGGAGCAACAGTGTCCCTAATTTGCTGGGAAGTGGCGGTGCGGTCCCCTACGGCACTGCGTAGGATCCTACGGTCTTGACGTGCATCCGTGCGTCGCTGCGGTCCGGTCCCTGGTCGACGGGCACATGCACCTTCCGCCGACCACTGGCGACAACATCGATGTACTGTGGAGACCTCACGCCCCACGTGTTGAGCAATTCGGCGGTACGTCCATCCGGCCTCCCGCATGCCCACTATACGCCCTCGCTCAAAGTCCGTCAACTGCACATTCGGTTCACGTCCACGCTGTCGCGGCATGCTACCGGTGTTAAAGACTGCGATGGAGCTCCGTATGCCACGGCAAACTGGCTGACACTGACGGCGGCGGTGCACAAATGCTGCGCAGCTAGCACCATTCGACGGCCAACACCGCGGTTCCTGGTGTGTCCGCTGTTCCGTGCGTGTGATCATTGCTTGTACAGCCCTCTCGCAGTGTCCGGAGCAAGTATGGTGGGTCTGACACACCGGTGTCAATGTGTTCTTTTTTCCATTTCCAGGAGTGTATACTCAATGTCAGTTCCGTTTACAGATGACGTATTCTAGGCAACAATGTCACCTCAGTTGGTGTGCCTTTATACAGGGTCTGATGGAACCTGTTTCCTCTTTCATGTTATCAGAGGCTACAATCAAATTTGCACTGCATACAAAAATTGGTATCTTTCCTTAGCGCTTTTTTGAACCCATTTATGTAGTCATTACACATGGTTTTTCCCGAAAAGTTCGGTTCATTGATTTGAATCTTTGTTACTCGTACCTTTCGGGATAGTAGCAAATAAAAGCGTACTTAGAAAAAATTGTTTTTGTGTTTCTGTGGTCAAAGGATCAAAAAAAATTATATGCTTATAATGTTTACAGCATTGTCGCTGTAGGTTACGAGAAATAAAAAAAGAAAGAATGCGAATCGTCTCTGGTGAATGACTTTGTCATCTTAACAGTAAGTTTAAGAATAAAACATAAAAATTAGTACTATAAATATCCCAATTTATTGTTTTCAGAATGCAGCTGGTGAATCTGGTTATCATCATGACTGTGCTTTACGTCCGAAATGAGAATACAACTGGTTAATCTATTTGTCTGGTGTTTTGGCAATTATCTGTGAAGCATCGCTGATATGCATGCTGAACAGATCAAGGGAGTTTGGCTGTGCTAATTAAAATGGGATGTGACAACTTCGTGGAGTGCCTCAGAGTTATCTAACTAAATTCATTTGATATTTTCTTGATATTTTCTTTACATTTCCAATAATATTCTTGAAACTTCCTGGCAGATTAAAACTGTGTGCCCGACCGAGACTCGAACTCGGGACCTTTGCCTTTCGCGGGCAAGTGCTCTACCAACTGAGCTACCGAAGCAGGACTCACGCCCGGTACTCACAGCTTTACTTCTGCCAGTACCTCGTCTCCTACCTTCCAAACTTTACAGAAGCTCTCCTGCGAACCTTGCAGAACTAGTTCTGCAAGGTTCGCAGGAGAGCTTCTGTAAAGTTTGGAAGGTAGGAGACGAGGTACTGGCAGAAGTAAAGCTGTGAGTAGCGGGCGTGAGTCGTGCTTCGGTAGCTCAGTTGGTAGAGCACTTGCCCGCGAAAGGCAAAGGTCCCGAGTTCGAGTCTCGGTCGGGCACACAGTTTTAATCTGCCAGGAAGTTTCATATCAGCGCACACTCCGCTGCAGAGTGAAAATCTCATTCTGGAAACATTCCCCAGGCTGTGGCTAAGCCATGTCTCCGCAATATCCTTTCTTTCAGGATTGCTAGTTCTGCAAGGTTCGCAGGAGAGCTTCTGTAAAGCTTGGAAGGTAGGAGACGAGGTACTGGCAGAAGTAAAGCTGTGAGTACCGGGCGTGAGTCGTGCTTCGGTAGCTCAGTTGGCAGAGCACTTGCCCGCGAAAGGCAAAGGTCCCGAGTTCGAGTCTCGGTCGGGCACACAGTTTTAATCTGCCAGGAAGTTTCATATCAGCGCACACTCCGCTGCAGAGTGAAAATCTCATTCTGGAAACATTCCCCAGGCTGTGGCTAAGCCATGTCTCCGCAATATCCTTTCTTTCAGGAGTGCTAGTTCTGCAAGGTTCGCAGGAGAGCTTCTGTAAAGTTTGGAAGGTAGGAGACGAGGTACTGGCAGAAGTAAAGCTGTGAGTACCGGGCGTGAGTCGTGCTTCGGTAGCTCAGTTGGTAGAGCACTTGCCCGCGAAAGGCAAAGGTCCGAGTTCGAGTCTCGGTCGGGCACACAGTTTTAATCTGCCAGGAAGTTTCATATCAGCGCACACTCCGCTGCAGAGTGAAAATCTCATTCTGGAAACATTCCCCAGGCTGTGGCTAAACCATGTCTCCGCAATATCCTTTCTTTCAGGAGTGCTAGTTCTGCAAGGTTCGCAGGAGAGCTTCTGTAAAGTTTGGAAGGTAGGAGACGAGGTACTGGCAGAAGTAAAGCTGTGAGTAGCGGGCGTGAGTCGTGCTTCGGTAGCTCAGTTGGTAGAGCACTTGCCCGCGAAAGGCAAAGGTCCCGAGTTCGAGTCTCGGTCGGGCACACAGTTTTAATCTGCCAGGAAGTTTCATATCAGCGCACACTCCGCTGCAGAGTGAAAATCTCATTCTGGAAACATTCCCCAGGCTGTGGCTAAGCCATGTCTCCGCAATATCCTTTCTTTCAGGATTGCTAGTTCTGCAAGGTTCGCAGGAGAGCTTCTGTAAAGCTTGGAAGGTAGGAGACGAGGTACTGGCAGAAGTAAAGCTGTGAGTACCGGGCGTGAGTCGTGCTTCGGTAGCTCAGTTGGCAGAGCACTTGCCCGCGAAAGGCAAAGGTCCCGAGTTCGAGTCTCGGTCGGGCACACAGTTTTAATCTGCCAGGAAGTTTCATATCAGCGCACACTCCGCTGCAGAGTGAAAATCTCATTCTGGAAACATTCCCCAGGCTGTGGCTAAGCAATGTCTCCGCAATATCCTTTCTTTCAGGAGTGCTAGTTCTGCAAGGTTCGCAGGAGAGCTTCTGTAAAGTTTGGAAGGTAGGAGACGAGGTACTGGCAGAAGTAAAGCTGTGAGTACCGGGCGTGAGTCGTGCTTCGGTAGCTCAGTTGGTAGAGCACTTGCCCGCGAAAGGCAAAGGTCCGAGTTCGAGTCTCGGTCGGGCACACAGTTTTAATCTGCCAGGAAGTTTCATATCAGCGCACACTCCGCTGCAGAGTGAAAATCTCATTCTGGAAACATTCCCCAGGCTGTGGCTAAACCATGTCTCCGCAATATCCTTTCTTTCAGGAGTGCTAGTTCTGCAAGATTCGCAGGAGAGCTTCTGTAAAGTTTGGAAGGTAGGAGACGAGGTACTGGCAGAAGTAAAGCTGTGAGTACCGGGCGTGAGTCGTGCTTCGGTAGCTCAGTTGGTAGAGCACTTGCCCGCGAAAGGCAAAGGTCCCGAGTTCGAGTCTCGGTCGGGCACACAGTTTTAATCTGCCAGGAAGTTTCATATCAGCGCACACTCCGCTGCAGAGTGAAAACCTCATTCTGGAAACATTCCCCAGGCTGTGGCTAAGCCATGTCTCCGCAATATCCTTTCTTTCAGGAGTGCTAGTTCTGCAAGGTTCGCAGGAGAGCTTCTGTAAAGTTTGGAAGGTAGGAGACGAGGTACTGGCAGAAGTAAAGCTGTGAGTACCGGGCGTGAGTCGTGCTTCGGTAGCTCAGTTGGTAGAGCACTTGCCCGTGAAAGGCAAAGGTCCCGATTTCGAGTCTCGGTCGGGCACACAGTTTTAATCTGCCAGGAAGTTTCATATCAGCGCACACTCCGCTGCAGAGTGAAAATCTCATTCTGGAAACATTCCCCAGGCTGTGGCTAAGCCATGTCTCCGCAATATCCTTTCTTTCAGGAGTGCTAGTTCTGCAAGGTTCGCAGGAGAGCTTCTGTAAAGTTTGGAAGGTAGGAGACGAGGTACTGGCAGAAGTAAAGCTGTGAGTACCGGGCGTGAGTCGTGCTTCGGTAGCTCAGTTGGTAGAGCACTTGCCCGCGAAAGGCAAAGGTCCGAGTTCGAGTCTCGGTCGGGCACACAGTTTTAATCTGCCAGGAAGTTTCATATCAGCGCACACTCCGCTGCAGAGTGAAAATCTCATTCTGGAAACATTCCCCAGGCTGTGGCTAAACCATGTCTCCGCAATATCCTTTCTTTCAGGAGTGCTAGTTCTGCAAGGTTCGCAGGAGAGCTTCTGTAAAGTTTGGAAGGTAGGAGACGAGGTACTGGCAGAAGTAAAGCTGTGCGTACCGGGCGTGAGTCGTGCTTCGGTAGCTCAGTTGGTAGAGCACTTGCCCGTGAAAGGCAAAGGTCCCGAGTTCGAGTCTCGGTCGGGCACACAGTTTTAATCTGCCAGGAAGTTTCATATCAGCGCACACTCCGCTGCAGAGTGAAAACCTCATTCTGGAAACATTCCCCAGGCTGTGGCTAAGCCATGTCTCCGCAATATCCTTTCTTTCAGGAGTGCTAGTTCTGCAAGGTTCGCAGGAGAGCTTCTGTAAAGTTTGGAAGGTAGGAGACGAAGTACTGCCAGAAGTAAAGCTGTGAGTACCGGGCGTGAGTCGTGCTTCGGTAGCTCAGTTGGTAGAGCACTTGCCCGCGAAAGGCAAAGGTCCCGATTTCGAGTCTCGGTCGGGCACACAGTTTTAATCTGCCAGGAAGTTTCATATCAGCGCACACTCCGCTGCAGAGTGAAAATCTCATTCTGGAAACATTCCCCAGGCTGTGGCTAAGCCATGTCTCCGCAATATCCTTTCTTTCAGGATTGCTAGTTCTGCAAGGTTCGCAGGAGAGCTTCTGTAAAGTTTGGAAGGTAGGAGACGAGGTACTGGCAGAAGTAAAGCTGTGAGTACCGGGCGTGAGTCGTGCTTCGGTAGCTCAGTTGGTAGAGCACTTGCCCGCGAAAGGCAAAGGTCCGAGTTCGAGTCTCGGTCGGGCACACAGTTTTAATCTGCCAGGAAGTTTCATATCAGCGCACACTCCGCTGCAGAGTGAAAATCTCATTCTGGAAACATTCCCCAGGCTGTGGCTAAACCATGTCTCCGCAATATCCTTTCTTTCAGGAGTGCTAGTTCTGCAAGGTTCGCAGGAGAGCTTCTGTAAAGTTTGGAAGGTAGGAGACGAGGTACTGGCAGAAGTAAAGCTGTGAGTACCGGGCGTGAGTCGTGCTTCGGTAGCTCAGTTGGTAGAGCACTTGCCCGCGAAAGGCAAAGGTCCCGAGTTCGAGTCTCGGTCGGGCACACAGTTTTAATCTGCCAGGAAGTTTCATATCAGCGCACACTCCGCTGCAGAGTGAAAACCTCATTCTGGAAACATTCCCCAGGCTGTGGCTAAGCCATGTCTACGCAATATCCTTTCTTTCAGGAGTGCTAGTTCTGCAAGGTTCGCAGGAGAGCTTCTGTAAAGTTTGGAAGGTAGGAGACGAGGTACTGGCAGAAGTAAAGCTGTGAGTACCGGGCGTGAGTCGTGCTTCGGTAGCTCAGTTGGTAGAGCACTTGCCCGCGAAAGGCAAAGGTCCCGATTTCGAGTCTCGGTCGGGCACACAGTTTTAATCTGCCAGGAAGTTTCGTATCAGCGCACACCCCGCTGCAGAGTGAAAATCTCATTCTGGAAACATTCCCCAGGCTGTGGCTAAGCCATGTCTCCGCAATATCCTTTCTTTCAGGAGTGCTAGTTCTGCAAGGTTCGCAGGAGAGCTTCTGTAAAGTTTGGAAGGTAGGAGACGAGGTACTGCCAGAAGTAAAGCTGTGAGTACCGGGCGTGAGTCGTGCTTCGGTAGCTCAGTTGGTAGAGCACTTGCCCGTGAAAGGCAAAGGTCCCGAGTTTGAGTCTCGGTCGGGCACACAGTTTTAATCTGCCAGGAAGTTTCATATCAGCGCACACTCCGCTGCAGAGTGAAAATCTCATTCTGGAAACATTCCCCAGGCTGTGGCTAAGCCATGTCTCCGCAATATCCTTTCTTTCAGGAGTTCTAGTTCTGCAAGGTCCGCAGGAGAGCTTCTGTAAAGTTTGGGAGGTAGGAGACGAGGTACTGGCAGAAATAAAGCTGTGAGTACCGGGCGTGAGTCGTGCTTCGGTAGCTCAGTTGGTAGAGCACTTGCCCGCGAAAGGCAAAGGTCCCGAGTTCGAGTCTCGGTCGGGCACACAGTTTTAATCTGCCAGGAAGTTTCATATCAGCGCACACTCCGCTGCAGAGTGAAAATCTCTTTCTGGAAACATTCCCCAGGCTGTGGCTAAACCATGTCTCCGCAATATCCTTTCTTTCAGGAGTGCTAGTTCTGCAAGGTTCGCAGGAGAGCTTCTGTAAAGTTTGGAAGGTAGGAGACGAGGTACTGGCAGAAGTAAAGCTGTGAGTACCGGGCGTGAGTCGTGCTTCGGTAGCTCAGTTGGTAGAGCACTTGCCCGCGAAAGCAAAGGTCCCGAGTTCGAGTCTCGGTCGGGCACACGGTTTTAATCTGCCAGGAAGTTTCTTATCAGCGCACACTCCGCTGCAGAGTGAAAATCTCATTCTGGAAACATTCCCCAGGCTGTGGCTAAGCCATGTCTCCGCAATATCCTTTCTTTTAGGAGTGCTAGTTCTGCAAGTTTCGCAGGAGAGCTTCTGTAAAGTTTGGAAGGTAGGAGACGAGGTACTGCCAGAAGTAAAGCTGTGAGTACCGGGCGTGAGTCGTGCTTCGGTAGCTCAGTTGGTAGAGCACTTGCCCGTGAAAGGCAAAGGTCCCGAGTTCGAGTCTCGGTCGGGCACACAGTTTTAATCTGCCAGGAAGTTTCATATCAGCGCACACTCCGCTGCAGAGTGAAAATCTCATTCTGGAAACATTCCCCAGGCTGTGGCTAAGCCATGTCTCCGCAATATCCTTTCTTTCAGGAGTGCTAGTTCTGCAAGGTTCGCAGGAGAGCTTCTGTAAAGTTTGGAAGGTAGGAGACGAGGTACTGGCAGAAGTAAAGCTGTGAGTACCGGGCGTGAGTCGTGCTTCGGTAGCTCAGTTGGTAGAGCACTTGCCCGCGAAAGGCAAAGGTCCCGAGTTCGAGTCTCGGTCGGGCACACAGTTTTAATCTGCCAGGAAGTTTCATATCAGCGCACACTCCGCTGCAGAGTGAAAATCTCATTCTGGAAACATTCCCCAGGCTGTGGCTAAGCCATGTCTCCGCAATATCCTTTCTTTCAGGAGTGCTAGTTCTGCAAGGCTCGCAGGAGAGCTTCTGTAAAGTTTGGAAGGTAGGAGACGAGGTACTGGCAGAAGTAAAGCTGTGAGTACCGGGCGTGAGTCGTGCTTCGGTAGCTCAGTTGGTAGAGCACTTGCCCGCGAAAGGCAAAGGTCCCGAGTTCGAGTCTCGGTCGGGCACACAGTTTTAATCTGCCAGGAAGTTTCATATCAGCGCACACTCCGCTGCAGAGTGAAAATCTCATTCTGGAAATAATATTCTTAATTATTACTACTCACATAGAGAACGCCCATATCTCAACACGTTTTGTTTCTGGATGTGTAATAATAGACATTTTTCTTCGAGTTTTGATCAGTAGTAGAAATATGTGCCACTTCTCTCTAATATGTGTTATACATAATCAAAGTTCATTGTGTGTTGCAACTAACATTCCACAGGAGAATTTAATTTGCATGAAATGAACGTAACTGAATGTAAAGCTAGTCAACTTACAAACTGGTGAGCCAAAACATTATGAACACCTGCTTAACAGCAAATATGTCCACCAGTGGAAAACAATACATTTGTAACACACTGGATGAGATGAATTCGACAGGTCCTTTGTAGGGTTCTAGAGGTATGTAACAATAGATGTGTATACACATGTCACACGATTCCCGTAAATTACGGGAAGATGGTATCTGGGTGGGAATCTGGCGCACAGTTATGTTCCATCGGGCTCAAGTTAGGTCAATTTGATGCTCAAGACATTAACATGAGCTTACTGTCGCGCTCCTGAAAGCACTGTAGCATAATTTTGCTTCTGTCAGTTACCATGCTCAAAGCTACCATAGTCATCGCAGAAGACATGGTGCATGCAAGGCTGCAATAGTGCTCACATTGTCCACTGGTTCATAATGCCTTCATTCGATTACTACAACAGCTCACATGTTAACTCATCTGAATGTTCCCCATAGTATAATACTGTCACCACTGGTCTGCGTTGGTGGTCCACTGTATGCTGCGAACAGTGATTCACTGGGTGACCGCATATCCTCACATCATTGACCTGTTGTAACGAGGGCCATGTTTCACCCAACCGCGCAACAAGTTACCATTGATACACAGTCTCATGTCGATTATACTGTGCCTACTGGAACCGTAACTGATGATGTTGTCGCATCAACAAGAGATTACATAGGGCTTGCCTGCTACTGTGCACCACGTTCAACAATGTGTGCTGAAAAGTTTACTCCGAAGTACTTGTGCCTGCGGCACCACTGTTGTCTGTCGTGAAATAAGCCACAGATCGGGCCTTTCTTGCTTGACAGGGTACCAAATCTCAGACATTAAAGTTCTTTGATAAAGGGTGGGCGTCCAAAACGTTAGCGCCTTCCACCGTCCTTCTATCACTTTCTATATTTGCCCACGACAGTAACACACGAGCAGCCCACCAACTTCGCCTCTCCCAAAATGCTTGTTCTTAGACGCTGGGCTAAAACAATATGGCTTTTCTCAAAGTTGCTCTTGTCGATTATCCCATTTGTGACCCGTATTGTCAATAGAATGATTTCCCATTCGTCCTTGCTCTGCTTACATGGAAAATGGCTGTAATTAAACTTTCGCTGCTTGAGCCCATGTAGACGGAAAACTATTTACCATTTAGGTATCCAACTTTTAAGAAATGATGTTCAAACTATTGTAACGTTGTTGCATTAATTTGTTCTGAAAGCGGTGCTGATATTCAAGACCATAAAAGTGGGTTAAAAGCTGTGAGCTATCTGAGGAAGTTAACCTTGCATTACTGCGCAACTGTTTCACCAGGTATCCAGTCTAGCTTACCAAATTCCCAACCAGACTAACATTAATTACAATCTTTTAGTACTCATCTTACGATAACTGGTGATATATATAAAGACAATTTAATAAAAAGAAATAAATCAGTTTATATTTGGACATTTATTTTAACATTGATCATTGTTCCGTTAAAATTTCAGCATATCAAACTTGATTCATAACTAAACTAGTGTCTTATTACGGATTGTGTAAATGTGAGTTTGTAATCTTGCGGAACACATCAAATAGGGAGCCAAGATTGGGAGACTACATACAACACTGCAGTCATAAAATAACACATGAAGAACGTTGAAACATATGCAAGAGGAAATTAACCACAACCAACCAATTCAATTTTCACCCAAAGAAGTTACGTTCGTAGCGCAATCCTGCCCATCATGAAATTACCACACACTGGTATACTAAATTCATACTAACTTTCTGTGAAATTTTCCCGAAAAGAATAGCTGAGGGCTACTTTGATGCTTACACCACATGCTTCACGTGGTCAACTTGGTTTACACGAAGATAATTAAAATAAATTACATCGAAACGCAATTTACAAAAGAAAAACCTCGAACTGGTTACTATCGTCTTACTATTAACCTGATGGGTCAAACAATTGTATAAGCACGTGGTACTGGTCTCACAAAGTACACGCCACGTGGGTTGAACATAAAGAAAAGTTGCTATATTGAAAAATATTGTCAAGACGAGACCTTATAATCTCACGCACATTTGCATTTAAGATTGATGATCTTAGTTAGAGTTACTGATCAACACGTGGTTCCACTTTACTCACAAACTAGTGACAAAGCAACTACCGTAAGATACTCTGAACTTCACACTCTAATTACACTGCGTTGCAATTTAAGATAACATTAGATATTTTAGAGCTAAACCTGAAATAAAGGTGATTAAATTTTCAGTTAGGCTGAACTTAAGAAATCCATTGTCCTACGGACTTAGCAGACACGCGCTTAGCTGGAGATCTTACCACTTCAGACGCTCGCCGCGGGCAGACTGACCTGGGCCCCTACCGAGCGTGCTTAACAAATACAAACGAAAGTGACCAGAGATGCAGCTTCCTATACCAACATGACAAGGGACGGACAGGACCATACTAAGAATAGAAACCTCTCTGCTTTTAGAAAGCGTAGCTACCTGTTCCGAAGTTGGTGCTACTGTTCTCTAGCAGACAGGCTTGTCTGCTACCATCAAGCATGCAACTAGAAATACATTTGCTCATTCATCCTCTCACACAGAATGGAAGGGGGATGACAGTATCTTATCATATACAGGATATAAAAGAAAGCGGATGTAGGTACCGTATGAGACTGTGTGACATGAATTACACATAAACTGTGTTTTAAAGTGTAGTAGTGTGACAGACCGTACTTGTTTATGTGTAAAAGTAACACGTTCCACTGCTCAGTCTCCTCCCAGATAGTCAGAAACACCACAGTAAATTTAGAAGAGGAATTTATGCCGTAAATGACAACATATTTAAGAAATTAACATGAAAGGAATCCAACAGAGTCCTTTCACTATCAGCTGTAGGATTTCCGTTGCGTCCCAACTTGTCTTTAGACCAGGGTTGGGAAAATATCGTTTCACGAGCGCGGGCGCTAGCAGATGTTCGCAAGGCCTGCCCGCGGCTCTCCCCCACTCTACCAGCCAGCATTAACCCCACCATCTACTCGCCTAGCCACGCAAGTCACTGCACCTTGCGGAGCTACTCGGTCCGTTTACTTCCCGTCGTTTCTATTGCCTGCGTAGACATTGAGTTCGGTCTTTGTGATACAAAAGAACTAGTGGGTAGAAAATGGCTGAGGAGGAGTTAAAATCGTTGAAACGAGAGTCGTTTGGAACCATACTCGTTAATTCACAGTGGGAAGAAGAAAACGTTTTTGCAGGAACGCAAAGCGGACCCCGGTGTTGGATTTGCAATGCAACATTGTCTTCACGGAAGAAGTACAATGTGAAGCGACATTATCAACCGCTTCACGAGACGGATATAGTCTGTTTGAATAATGGAGAAAGAAAAGCCAAACTTATCGAATTGAAGCAGCAAAAGGAGAAAGATGTACAAATGCATGTAAATAATTATTACACTGATTCACATTATTACTGTTATTAATGATATGTTCTGTGCATTTCCCGTCACCTTTACCTTCTCCTGTACAAATTTACAGGACGAAAACCTGATCATCCACAACGATGCAGCGATGACAGTAAACTATCATCTAGCTCTTAAAATAGCTAAAGCAGCACGGCCCTTCGGCGATGGAGAATCTGTGAAAGAATGTTTTGTTGCTGCCGAAACAATTTTGTGCCCAGCAAGTCTTCCTGTTTTTGAAACCGTTCCTCTTTCACGCAGAACGGTTTGCAGGCGCATTGAAGAAATGGCACACGATGTGGAAGCTCAATTGAGAAACAGGATCAAACATTTCGTTTTCTTTTCATTGTCATTGGACGAAAGCACTGATATATATGATGTTGCTCAAATTGCAGTCTTTTTGCGAGGGAATGATGCTCAGTTTAATGTGATGGAGGAACTCCTCGATTTAGGGCCAATGCATTATACAACAACGGTTGACGGTATATTTTCATGCGTAGAACATTTAATAGAGAAATACGAACTATGTTGGGAAAAGCTTTCATCGACTGCAACAGATGGGACTCCTGCAATGTTTGGTCTTAAGTCTGGTGTCGTTGCTTTGGTACGAAAAAAATTTGAAAGCCGTTGCTGTCCAGCAGTAACTACCAGCTATACATTACATTCTTCACCGTCTTAATTTGCTGGCAAAATGTGCTAAGTAGTTGGTGTCATGGACGTGGTTATGAAAACAGTTAACATTGTCAGATCGCACGGTTTGGGAGGCAGACAATTCAAATCCATATTTTTGTGAAGTACGCTGGTTTAGTCGAGGTATTGTTTTAGAACGATGTTTTAATTTACGTAAAGATATAGCGTTATTCACGGATGCGAAAGGGGAACCGGTGAAAGAATTGGATAACCCACAGTGGATTTGAGACCTTGCGTTTTTAACTGACGTAACGAAGCATCTAAATAGCTTGAATGTAGCTTTGCAAGGTGGAAATATGGTAATTAGCGCAGTATTTGACACTATTTCGGCATTCAAGAGAATACTGCTTTTGTGGGCAAAGAAACTGTCAGAAATGTCGCGTGTACACTTCCCGAGCGTTGCACTAGTTGTTAGTGAAAACAATTTCGTACAGGAAAGGCTCAAAGAACATTTTGATTGGTTTGTAACGATGCTACAGCCTCTCGAAGACATTTTTGATAGTAGATTTGAGGACTTAAATCGACTGGAATGCGAAGTGAACCTTTATGTGACTCCTTTCACAGTTAACGTTAAAAATGTGCCTTGTGAAATTCATTTGGAACTCATTGACTTTCATTGCGATCGTGTGCTGAAGGACAAATTTCGCTCTGCAGAAACCTTGGATAGCTTCTACAAATATTTCCCACTTGAACAGTTTCCATTGTTATTTAAAAATGCTGCTCGTGTGGATAGTTTTTTTTTTTGGAACAACATACTTGTGCGAAAGTGCTTACTCCGTAATGTAACCGACAAAATTCAAGCTTAGGAGTAGTCTTACTGATGTTCATGTGACTGGTGCAGTGCGCCTAACGACCAGTAACTTCACACCAAATATCGAGACGCTAGTTCTAAATCATTTTAAAAACCTCCAGGATGATGAAAATTAATGCCTATGTCCAATTCGTACGTAGTAACCCTTCTCTTAACTACAAACGTCTTTGCAAATATAACGTCACAATTACAATGCAAATGTCTTCGTTTCTTAATCATTTCGGCTATATCCCCTTTGAGCCATGAAAGTAGAACGTGTTACAGCGGTTCGAAACTGTTTCATCCGTACATGGTTAACCTTTGCATGGCACAGGATACACAAACGTCTGGTAAGGATGTTTTACACTTACGTCCCACACACGCATGTTGTGCCACATACGATTGGCCTCCCAATAACCATGTAACGGTGCAGAGGTCACGGACGCACATACGCGTGAAATGACCTAGGACGCGTGTTCCACCTGCACTGCCTAGGTTAGCTTTTCCATACTCAGCTGTGTGCGGCAAGCGCTCTCAGAGCGACACGGTTGCCCCCCATGCAGTGTGCATACCTAAGCGGCCAGCCACATCGCACGGATCTGCTACCCGCACTACGTGCCCTCAGAGTTGCTCAGCATTGCCCTCGCGGCTCACATGCCCGCGGGAAACCATGCGGGCAGCTCTCGTGCCCACCCCTGCTTTAGACACTGCTAATGGTACTGTTAAGTAGGGTCCTAACACACGGATCATTGTTCATTAGAGTTGCTGAGAGTCGGCGTGGGTCTGGTGGGCAGGGCCCTATTCGTAAAGCTGTTTAATCAAAACAACAGCAATAGTGCTGCTTGACGAGTACCCACGCAATGCTTGTGAGGTCACTCCCTTACTTCGTAACACGTTTGGAGAAAACCTAGTCACTGGCCAACCAATCCATACTATGTAGACACCAAAATCACCGGATTTGAAACCATATGATTTCTGGCTGTGGGTTTTCCTGTAAGATATGGTTTATCATAAGTTCCAAGCAGATGAGGATAATGAAGAATGTTGCCAATATCCCATCTGAGATATTTCCAGAACGAGTAGAGCAACATCTAGTGGGGTTCGTGGCTACCATGAACGCAAATGGTCGTCACTTTGAGTAACGTTGTAACCTAGAACGTAAACACAGTCTGCAGTTAACAAATGTTTCTGATGCGGAAATTAAAACGGTTTATTTCAATTGTTAATTGATTATTTCCCTTTCGCGTGTCCTTACAAATGTTTCGACAATGTTTCATCGTCCTACGGTCACTCTTTTCTTATGGGGGCCCGCTCAAGAAGCGAAAATTAATTATGAAAGCCCCGACTATTCTTACCGCAACAGCACTAGGCGACACTCAGTTTCGACGTGAGCGGTCCTCATATCTTTTGTGTTAAGTGCGTTAAATAGACAGGTCAGAGACAATCAGCATCCAGTACAGTTGTGAAGAAAGGACAGCGGAATATCCTTTTCTAACTGGAACGATTGGAACCACTCTCTTGCGATCATTGGGCAATAAAATTACATTTCCACGTCTACGACCAAAGAGAAAAACGCATTATCAAAGGGTGATACAGGTGAAGACTTGCGGTCTATGGGACTTAACTGTACGTGTTAAGAAGTTAGCCAGTGAAAATTACGCGGCTGAGAAGTTATCTGACGGGTGAACGCGAGCCTGGAGGTAGCGCGGCCGGTTATCGCATCCAGAACTTGGCCGCATTACTAAAGCAACAGCAACACCAGCAGCGAAGACAAATGGCTGCGCCCGCAGGCGGGTTAAGCGCCCCCTGCCACGCTGCCGTCACGCCTTTGGCTGCCTAATGGCTCTCCCGCTGTGCACATCCGCCAGGGATAAACAGCAGCCCATCGCACTCACGACGGTGTACAGCCTGTCAAACGTCTAACGGGCCGACAAGGCTTCGGCGATCCACTTCTTTCCTGCTGTTTATCTCCCGTTATTTTGAATTTTCTCAGCATCTTCCAGGCCAGTTTCCTTAGCACATAGCAGATTTGGTATAGTTTGTAGAGGAAGCCTTTGCACAAATATATAACGTAGTGAGTTTTCCCGCCAGAAATTCTTCAAGTTCTTCCACCAGCATTAAAGATGTCCTTTACGAACTATCGTTTCTAACTGCGCCATATGCAATACGTGTTTTGATTACTCTTGTTCCTTCTTTACGACGTGCTTTAGCGCCTTAAGACTGTATACCTCTTTCTTCATCTGCACTACAGATGTATTCAGATACTTATTACTGTACGTTAATGTTAGGCATGTCCATCCTTTGCCTTTATGACAGCTTGTGCTCTGCCGGAGACACTTCCATTGAGTGCTCTGAATGTCTGTGGAGGAATGGCAGCCGTCGGCATGTGTGGCCAAGCGGTTCTAGGCGCTTCAGTCTGGAACCGCGTGACCACAACGGTCGCAGGTTAGAATCCTGCCTCGGGCATGGATGTGTGTCACGTCCTTAGGTTAGTTAGGTTTAATTAGTTCTAAGTTCTAGGGGACTGATGACCTCAGATGTTCCCATAGTACTCAGAGCCATTTGAGGAAAGGCAGCCAAAGCCAGAGAACAGTGATGTAGGACACTTGGGTCTACAGTGAAGCTGACGTTGTAACTCATCCCCAGAGTTGTTCCATTGCGTTAAGTTCTGGGCCCTGGGCTGGTCATTCTCTTTCATAAATCTTACTGTCCACAAACCATTTCTCACAGATGCTGATCTACGAAAGGGTACACTGTCATGCTAATGAAACAGTCATCGTCTCCAAACTGTTCCTCTACTGTACTCAGTACACTTTGCCGTAAAATTGGGTTTGTGATCTGGCACATTTGGCCATTTGGCGTTTTCTTAAGCGGAATAAGTCGACAGTAACATAACCATGAAAACACCCCAATACTGCAACATCATCACTTCCATACTTCACTGTAATCTATGTGCACGATGGCTGGCAACATTCTTCAACAGCCCTATTTTGTGGAGTTCGGTCGCTCAACCGATCGATACAGTAGGAGACCACACCGAATGGTAGGGTTACCGCAAATGAGGCCCCGTGCAGCTTGGTAGTGAGGCGGTCCACCTCCATAGGAACTGAGGTGGGCCCATACCACACCAGCTAAAAAAAGGCAAGTGACCACAGCTACGGGCATGTTCACGCGACGACTGCTCACCCAGCACAGCGCGCCACAGCACGCACAGTGCCTCACACCTGAAGGGGAGGGGGGGGGGCAACAATTACCAGAAACCCTGTTCACAGTATTGATTTAGAAAACTTTGTTTATAGTGAATAGTGTTGGTCATATAAGGTATCAGTGGAAATAAAACTGAACTCCGTCCGAACAGGCCATGGAGGCCCAACGATACGGACCGGCCGCCGTGTCATCCTTAGTCCACTTGTGTCACTGGATGAGGATATCGAGGGGCATGTGGTCAGCACACCGTTGTCTCACTCCGTTTGTTAGTTTACGAGACCGGAGCCGCTACATCTCAATCAAGTAGCTCCTCAGTAAGGCTCACAGGGGCTGAGTGCACCCCTCTTGCCAATAGCACTCGGCAGACTGGATGGTCACCCACTCCAGTACTAGCCCAACCCGACAGGGCTTATTTTCGGTGATCTGACGGAACCGGTGTTACCATCGCGGCACAGCCGTTGCCTGTCATTGTAAATGACGGAACAAAATGAGAAGGTTAGTATGTTCACATCCTTCTGACGTTGAAATGGGTTTGCATATTTCCTTTGTGCATGTGTTTTTTTTTTTTTTTTTGTCATCAGTCTACTGACTGGTTTGATGCGGCCCGCCACGAATTCCTTTCCTGTGCTAACCTCTTCATCTCAGAGTAGCACTTGCAACCTACGTCCTCAACTATTTGCTTGACGTATTCCAATCTCTGTCTTCCTCTACAGTTTTTGCCCTCTACAGCTCCCTCT
Source organism: Schistocerca serialis cubense (assembly GCF_023864345.2). NCBI lineage: Eukaryota > Metazoa > Arthropoda > Insecta > Orthoptera > Acrididae > Schistocerca > Schistocerca serialis. Next base: position 547,710,523 of record NC_064642.1, read on the forward strand.
AGTACCATGGAAGTCATTCCCTCATGTCTTACCAGATGTCCTATCATCCTGTCCCTTCTCCTTATCAGTGTTTTCCACATATTCCTTTCCTCTCCGATTCTGCGTAGAACCTCCTCATTCCTTCCCTTATCAGTCCACCTAATTTTCAACATTCGTCTATAGCACCACATCTCAAATGCTTCGATTCTCTTCTGTTCCGGTTTTCCAACAGTCCATGTTTCACTACCATACAATGCTGTACTCCAGACGTACATCCTCAGAAATTTCTTCCTCAAATTAACGCCGGTATTTGATATTAGTAGACTTCTCTTGGCCAGAAATGCCTTTTTTGCCATAGCGAGCCTGCTTTTGATGTCCTCCTTGCTCCGTCCGTCATTGGTTATTTTACTGTCTAGGTAGCAGAATTCCTTAACTTCAATGACTTCGTGACCATCAATCCTGATGTTAAGTTTCTCGCTGTTCTCATTTCTACTACTTCTCATTACCTTCGTCTTTCTCCGATTTACTCTCAAACCATACTGTGTACTCATTAGACTGTTCATTCCGTTCGGCAGATCATTTAATTCTTCTTCACTTTCACTCACGATAGCAATGTCATCAGCGAATCGAATCATTAATATCCTTTCACCTTGTATTTTAATTCCACTCCTGACCTTTTTTTTATTTCCATCATTGCTTCCTCGATGTACAGATTGGAGAGTAGCGGCGAAAGGCTACAGCCTTGTCTTACATCCTTCTTAATACGAGCACTTCGTTCTTGATCGTCCACTCTTATTATTCCCTCTTGGTTGTTGTACATATTGTATATGACCCGTCTCTCCCTATACCTTCCCCCTACTTTTTTTCAGAATCTCGAACAGCTTGCACCATTTTATTTTGTCGAACGCTTTTTCCAGGTCGACAAACCCTATGAAAGTGTCTTGATTTTTCTTTAGCCTTGCTTCCATTAAGAGGCGTAACGTCAGAATTGCCTCTCTCGTCCCTTTACTTTTCCTAAAGCCAAACTGATCGTCACCTTGCGCTTTCTCAATTTTCTTTTCCATTCTTCTTTATATTATTCTTGTAAGCAGCTTCGATTCATGAGCTGTTAAGCTGATTGTGCGATAATTCTCGCACTTGTCAGCTCTTGCCGTCTTCGGAATTGTGTGGATGATGCTTTTCCGAAAGTCAGATGGTATGTCGCCAGACTCATACATTCTACACACCAACGTGAATAGTCGTTTTGTTGCCACTTCCCCCAATGATTTTAGAAATTCTGATGGAATGTTATCTATCTCTTCTGCCTTATTTGACCGTATGTGTTTATGCGTGTTATAATTGAAACAAAACCAGCAAACCAGGATGCATAAGACCTTTTAATACTGACGGTATCTACCAGTATGTCTGATCTTCCTCAGAATAAGAGCCTGTCTTAAAAACTGTAGCCATTAGGTCACAGCTGTGCGCATAAATTCGTGAACAACATGTGAAGTCTAGACTTTTGTTCACTTGCTTCCAAAATCTACTAAATGGTGATGCAAGCAGTTCGTAACTAAAGCTCTTTTCTTCAGTTTTAAAATTTTTTAGACAATTACAGCAGTGTTTTAATTTGTTATATTTCTTATTTAATTCACATGCGCACATGGCGTTTTTAGATTCGTAGTGATAATAACTGTGTCAGATATAGCACGTAAAATTTCATAATAACGCCTTTTGGACAAAATGATATTATTGGTACTAAGCGAATATACATTAGTCTTCCATAGCTAGTCCTGTAGCAAGCAGTGAAACAAGTTATTGATTAGTGTTGATCAGACTCGTGTCCTTGACTCTGTATGCTCATCTTTTCATAGATGGTTGCGGGACTAGGCTATGCGGTACAGGATGTCAGATCAAACACCTTTCAAGCCGTCTAATTTGCAAATTTACTTGATCTGGCTGGCAGTTTCGGATATTTACTGCAGCATCTGCAGGCCCTTGACCAACATGGAAGATTCCAACCTGGGTTTCGGTCAAAATAGGGCCCAGGATTCAAATACTGGTATCTGTAGATCTCTGCTTGATACAGCGTTCACTTTAACCATCATTTTGTTTTGCAGTTGATGGTCACTTCAACCATCATCTTGGTCGGCAGATGATGGTTGAAGTGATTATCAAGCAAATATCTACAGATACCAGTATTTGAATACTAGCCCCTATTTTGACCTGGAAGTAGCTTTGAATGTTCGTACACGTCAGTCAGGGAGTCTGAAGACGCCGTAGTAAATTGCCGAGACTGGTAGCCAAATAAAATAGGTTAGGAAATTAGACGGATGAAAGGTGTTCCATTTGATATCCATGTCCCAAGAAGATACGCGTTGTCAAAACCTAAAAGAAAATCAATAATCATTACATTTGATAGTAGACAAGAATTATGCAGTTGATTTAGTCATTTCACGACTTGCTAAACAAATGTAACTTCAAGTGCAAAGGGACGGCTGTAGCTTTTTCGATGGGCTCTGAGTGCGGCTACAGTTCCTCAACCAAATTACGGGTGGCCTAACTGCTCACCCTGTGCCCCACCACGGATTTCTTCTCACGCATTTCAACGATGTTCGTCTCGAAGATTAAATTCTCATAACGCATGGCGCCGCATATTGTCGATTCGCCTTGCCGCCCTCCAATGCTCTTGCCTCCTTGACAGCACCACGCGTACCAACCTGCACTCACCAAGTCTACTTCCATGATTCTCGGCTGAAACACATGCATAATAACATTTGTAAACTCACATTCCACTTTGGTACATTTGGTGATTCTTCAATAAAATGTAATCACCAAATCCAGAACCAAAAATTACTAAAATAACGAATTATTTCCGTAACCAAAGCACAACGAACCGAAGGAAATGCCTTACCGAGACCTCACACCTCTCGGTACAGTAGACGAACAATGAACAAGCAGACGGATCGTTAACAGGCCTCAGTAGCGACAGAATAGCAACTTTGGTTGCCGAATCAAAAATAATGTCATTACCGAGGCTAACCTATGGAACCGAACGGTATGCACGATACAGAATAGAGCTATGGGCATTCACCAAACCCAAATCTTTGTTGACCCATGGTACAGCAGAATCCATCGCTCCAAATCACGTGTTTCCAATCAGTCACTGTGCAGTAGTGTCTTTCTTTACACCACCGTAAGTGCCACTTCGCAACTTTAAGCTATTGAGCTGTTATACTCCATTATTTTTAACTCATGATGCACAGTTGCTGTGTTAATTGGACTGTTAGTAACAGTTTCGAACTCACAAGTGATTTCGTCCGTTGATTTCAGGCGATATTTCGCAACTATCCACTGCAGTGTTCTATGGCCCTATGTAATCTGGATACTTTTCTGAGATGCAGAAAACACGCGAGGAAGCGTTAGCAACTGTCCAGTCCAGGCCTCTTACAAAGGAAAAGTGTTGAAAATGGCTCTGAGCACTATGGGACTCAACTGCTGAGGTCATTAGTCCCCTAGAACTTAGAACTAGTTAAACCTAACTAACCTAAGGACATCACAAACATCCATGCCCGAGGCAGGATTCGAACCTGCGACCGTAGCGGTCTTGCGGTTCCAGACTGCAGCGCCTTTAACCGCACGGCCACTTCGGCCGGCGAAAAGTGTTGAATTAAATATCATACCTTCTATTACAGATTCGTATTGGGTAGGTAATCACGAGTTCAGTTGCAGTAATCGGGGGTCTATAAATCAGCTAATTAAAAATTCGATGAAACTTATCAGTCAAATTATGCTTTAAACTCAATTTTTCCCAGCCAAATGCAACCACTGTGGCTTGACTGAGTAGAGGGCTATTGAGTGGTGTGGGGTGAAGCAGTTTTCATCTCCACCAATCGTTTATTTCCGAAAATACACAATACGGCGAAAATCTGTAGAAAGTACCGGCCGTAACTCAGGCAACGGTAAAGCCGAAGCATAGGAACACTAGCCCCGTCAGCCTTCAGCAAACTGGCACCACAACATGTTCGCCAGCCTGAGCGATAGGAGGCCAAGCTACTACCCCTGCCCGAAAACGTTAGGAGCCGGTGCATTGACTCACGTAGCAGTCTACAGTAACATTTTTCCCTCGCTGGACACAGACCAGTATGCTGAGTCCAAGTTTACAGGAGTCATGGAGAGACAGCTGCTTTTCTTCGCCGGCTTTGCTTCGTTATTAACAGTAGTGGGGAAATTCTGCCATTTTCTTTGTACTTCTATTTGCTGTAGGCAGCTCGTGGTCATGTGGGTAGCGTTGCTGCCTCTCCATTTCGGGGATCTAGGTTCGATTTCCGGCCGGTCGGTGATTTTGTCCTCTCTCGATTTTGTGTGTGTGTGTGTGTGTGTGTGTGTGTGTGTGTGTGTGTGTGGGTGTGTGTGTGTGTGTGTGTGTGTGTGTGTGTGGGTGTGTGTGTTTTGTCCTCATCATTTCATCACCATCGACATGCAAGTTGCTGAAATGGCGTCAAATGAAAAAGCTTGCACCAGGCGGCCCAGTTCCCCGTATGGAGAATCCGGGCCACAAATGCCATACGCATATTTCACATTTTTTGTGTTGGGTTTCACCATCTTGGAGACAACCATATATATGTGCAATCAGCTATAGTCAAGATGTTTCGCAGTAGAATTCTCATGGCAACACCAGTCTCCATTAAGAAGTAATCCTGAAAAGATGAACTAAAATCTTCCGCAACACAAGAAATCGAATACAATGATGACAGTATCTTTACCATTGTGATGGCAAATGGAATCCCAAGCGGAAAAAAATCTTTAGAAATGACAGAAACGAGATTAAAAACGCGTACAAACACGTAAATTAGAAACGTCAAACCTTTAAGAACGTTTAAAAGACACAATTTAAGCGACCACATCAACAGGACACAACACCGAAGGAACCAGAAACGACTAATCAGAATGCAACTTCAGCAAACCAGAAGACAGTAGCTGTAAAATCACGGAACAACTTCACCAAATCAGAACACGCAGGCAGCCAAACTTCGAAATGTGCGTATCACACAATCTCGAAAAAAATATTGATGGCGATATATAGAGATGATAACATTAAATACCGCTTTGAATCGATGGAAGGCCACAGGAAAGCGCTGTATGTCTTCAAACTACACTCAGGTTCAGAAAAATATATAATACCTTGAACGACTAGAGACAGGACGTTCATATTCACAGGATACGTATGTTCTGCAGAAATAATTAGCATCTGAACCATGTCGACTTGCGAGTTAAAGGTCAACATCGATATCGCGGCGCAACACCACCTACCAGTGAAATGTGCCTACGGCTGTCGTTGTCGCTGAAGACAGAAAGTAATGGATCAACGCGACCTGAGCAGACGTGCCGGATGCCTCTTAGACGTATGCCGCGAACCGTACCGTCAAATCAGTGAGTTTCAAAGAGGGCGCATTATTGACATGAGGAAATGCGATGCATCCATCCGAGAAATTCCTGCTTGTGTGGGACAAAGTGTTTCGACGGTGCAATGGGTGTGTGGCGAATGGTTCACGGAAGTCCGTAGAACACGACGACATGGGTCAGGATGCATCACCCAGACTACCCTCCGAGAAGATCGACACCTCATTTGATTGGCATTTCAGGACAGATCTGAGTCTGGCGCAACACTGGAACACTATCAGGGGTGAGAGCCTGTCGCCGTTTGTTACGGCATGGGTTACGTGCGCACCGTCCACTTCTCCGCCTACCATTGACGAACGTGCAGGGACATGCTACACTGCAGCTGTGTATGGAAGGACGTCACTGGGGACAGGAATGGCATCAGATATTGTTTTCGGACGAATTCAGGTTTTGTTTGTTTGAAATTGATGGCCAGAGTTTGAATCGCTGCAGACAGTTGGCGCGACAGCACAGTGAATGCATTCGCTGGGACATACATCGCCAACTTGAGGACTTACGGTGTGGGGTGCTATGCGGGTACAACCACAAATCGCAACTCGCAAATTGCTGTTTTCTGCTCAACAATAATTTTTGGGGTTATTGCTGTAAACCTCGTCTTTAATTTTTTTTTTTTGCTCATCAGTCGACTGACTGGTTTGATGCGGCCCGCCACGAATTCCTTTCCTGTGCTAACCTCTTCATCTCAGAGTAGCACTTGCAACCTACGTCCTCAACTATTTGCTTGACGTATTCCAATCTCTGTCTTCCTCTACAGTTTTTGCCCTCTACAGCTCCCTCTAGTACCATGGAAGTCATTCCCTCAAGTCTTACCAGATGTCCTATCATCCTGTCCCTTCTCCTTATCAGTGTTTTCCACATATTCCTTTCCTCTCCGTTTCTGCGTAGAACCTCCTCATTCCTTACCTTATCAGTCCACCTAATTTTCAACATTCGTCTATAGCATCACATCTCAAATGCTTCGATTCTCTTCTGTTCCGGTTTTCCCACAGTGCATGTTTCACTGCCATACAATGCTGTGCTCCAGACGTACATCCTCAGAAATTTCTTCCTCAAATTAAGGCCGGTATTTGATATTAGTAGACTTCTCTTGGCCAGAAATGCCTTTTTTGCCAAAGCGAGTCTGCTTTTGATGTCCTCCTTGCTCCGTCCGTCATTGGTTATTTTACTGTCTAGGTAGCAGATTTCCTTCATTGACTTCGTGGCCATCAATCCTGATGTTAAGTTTCTCGCTATTCTCATTTCTACTAGTTCTCATTACCTTCGTCTTTCTCCGATTTACTCTCAAACCGTACTGTGTACTCATTAGACTGTTTATTCCGTTCAGCAGATCATTTAATTCTTCTTCACTTTCACTCAGGATAGCAATGTCATCAGCGAATCGTATCATTGATATCCTTTCACCTTGTATTTTAATTCCACTCCTGAACCTTTCTTTTATTTCCATCATTGCTTCTTCCATGTACAGATTGAATAGTAGGAGCGAAAGGCTACAGCCTTGTCATACACCCTTCTTAATACGAGCACTTCGCTCTTGATCGTCCACTCTTATTATTCCCTCTTGGTTGTTGTGCATATTGTATATGACCCGTCTCTCCCTATAGCTTACCCCTACTGTTTTCAGAATCTCGAACAGCTTGCACCATTTTATATTTTCGAACGCTTTTTCCAGGTCGACAAATCCTATGAAACTGTCTTGATTTTTCTTTAGCCTTGCTTCCATTATTAGCCGTAACGTCAGAATTGCCTCTCTCGTCCCTTTACTTTTCCTAAAGACAAACTGATCGTCACCTAGCGCATTCTCAATTTTCTTTTCCATTCTTCTGTATATTATTCTTGTAAGCAGCTTCGATGCATGAGCTGTTAAGCTAAATGTGCAATAATTCTCGCAATGGTCAGCCCTTGCCGTCTTCGGAATTGTGTGGATGATGCTTTTCCGAAAGTCAGATGGTATATCGCCAGACTCATATATTCTACACACCAATGTGAGTAGTCGTTGCCACTTCCCCCAATGATTTTAGAGATTCTGATGGAATGTTATCTATCCCTTCTGCCTTATTTGACCGTAAGTCCTCCAAAGCTCTTTTAAATTCCGACTCTAATACTGGATCCGCTATGTTTTCTAAATCGCCTCCTGTTTCTTCTGCTGTCACATCAGACAAATCTTCACTCTCATAGTCTTTCAATGTATTCTTTCCACCTATCTGCTCTCTCTTCTGCATTTAACAGTGGAATTCCCGTTGCACTCGTAATGTTACCACCGTTGCTTTTAATATCACCAAAGGTTGTTTTGACTTTCCTGTATGCTGAGTCTGTCCTTCCGACAATCATATCTTTTTCGATGTCTTCACATTTTTCCTGCAGCCATTTCGTCTTAGCTTCCCTGCACTTCCTATTTATTTCATTCCTCAGCGACTTGTATTTCTGTATTCCTGATTTTCCCGGAACATGTTTGTACTTCCTCCTTTCATCAATCAACTGAAGTATTTCTTCTGTTACCCATGGTTTCTTCGCAGCTACCTTCTTTGTACCTATGTTTTCCTTCCCAACTTCTGTGATGGCCCTTTTTAGAGATGTCCATTCCTCTTCAACTGTACTGCCTACTGCGCTATTCCTTATTGCTGTATCTATAGCGTTAGAGAACTTTAAGCGTATCTCGTCATTCCTTAGTACTTCCGTATCCCAATTCTTTGCGTATTGATTCTTCCTGACTAATGTCTTGAACTTCAGCCTACTCTTCATCACTACTATATTGTGATCTAAGTCTATATCTGCTCCTGGGTACGCCTTACAATCCAGTATCTGATTTCGGAATCTCTGTCTGACCATGATGTAATGTAATTGAAATCTTCCCGTATCTCCCGGCCTTTTCCAAGTGTACCTCCTCCTCTTGTGATTCTTGAACAGGGTATTTGCTATTACTAGCTGAAACTTGTTACAGAACTCAATTAGTCTTTCTCCTGTTTCATTCCTTGTCCCAAGCCCATATTCTCCTGTAACCTTTTCTTCTACTCCTTCCCCTATAACTGCATTCCAATCGCCCATGAGTATTAGATTTTCGTCCTCCTTTACATACTACATTACCCTTTCAATATCCGCATGCACTTTCTCTATCTGTTCATCTTCAGCTTGCGACGTCGGCATGTATACCTGAACTATCGTTGTCGGTGTTGCTCTGCTGTCGATTCAGATTAGAACAACCCGGTCACTGAACTGTTCACAGTAACACACCCTCTGCCCTACCTTTCTATTCATAACGAGTCCTACATCTGTTATACCATTTTCTGCTGCTGTTGATATTAGCCGATACTCATCTGACCAGAAATCCTTGTCTTCCTTCCACTTCACTTCACTGACCCCTACTAAATCTAGATTGAGCCTTTGCATTTCCCTTTTCAGATTTTCTAGTTTCCCTACCATGTTCAAGCTTCTGGCATTCCACGCCCCGACTCGTAGAATGTTATCCTTTCGTTGATTATTCGATCTTTTTCTCATGGTAACCTCCCCCTTGGCAGTCCCCTCCCGGAGATCCGAATGGGGGACTATTCCGGAATCTTTTGCCAGTGGAGAGATCATCATGACACTTCTTCAGTTACAGGCCACATGTCCTGTGGATACACGTTACGTGTCTTTAATGCAGTGGTTTCCATTGCCTTCTGCATCCTCATGTCGTTGATCATTGCTGATTTTTCCGCCTTTAGGGGCAATTTCCCACCCCTAGGACAAGAGAGTGCCCTGAACCTCTATCCGCTCCTCCGCCCTCTTTGACAAGGCTGTTGGCAGAATGAGGCTGACTTCTTATGCCGGAAGTCTTCGGCCGCCAATGGTACCTATCAAAATTTAGGCAGTGGCGGGGATCGAACCCGGGACCGAAAACGTTTTGATTATGAATCAAAGACGCTACCCCTAGACCACTGTGTCTCCCTGTTGTCTTTAATATATAGCCATGAAAAAGGAGCCGCATGCGATGATATCCGGAGACTATGGCGGCCAATCCGAGCTCATGACAGTGGCCTCTGGGTACCCTAGGGGCAAAATGTGTCCCCAAATTGCCCTTCCATGACATCAAACACTCTCCTGCTTCGATGGGGACGTGCTACGTCTTTCACGAAACACATCGTGTCAAAATTAGGATCACTTTAGATAATGGGTATGAAATCATCTTTCAAAACCTTCACGTACCGTTCGGTAGCCACCGTTGTACCGATTATTTCGTGACTAGATACTGCACACCACGCAGACACCCGCTGAGGGTGAAGAGACTTCTCTATCGCGAAATGCGGATTCTCAGTCCCCTAAATGCGCCAAATTCGCTTATTGACGAACCCATCCAAATGAGTGTGGGCTTCGTCGCCAAATCAAACCATGCATTCGCATACCAATTCACATCATGCCCAATGGCAAACAGTACAGTTTGAACGTTCTCACGCAATCCGTTCAGAAGTTATGTCGATTTTATTTTATACAGTTGAATAATTGCTACCCTGTAACTAATGTGTTCTGTGAATATGAATGTCCTTTCTCTAGTCGTTCAATATGTTCTGTTTTCTCTGACCGTGAGTGTACATAATATCCTCCATTTCACTCAGCACATATCGGAAAACAGACATCTGCGAGTTTTCATCAAGTGTCTTCCTGCATGAGTTACGGAATCAGAATTCGAAGGAAAACCACACGATTTCAGGTTCACAGAAACTGATGATATCCAAACCGGAAACCTTAAAGCAAACCCGTATTTGCCGTTATTCTGCCTCGAGGTAAATCCAATGAGGCAATATATGACGTCCAGCACATGCTGCACACATGTTTCGTCATTGAGCATTATGAGAACAAAGATGGATCTGCTCAATGGCGGCAGAAGCTCAGCCACGCTGCTAACTACCGCACCATGTCTGCTCGCTGTGTCTGCTGCGAAGACCACCATGAATCTCGTACCTCCGAACGAGACAGCGCCTTACCGCCGATTTGCGCCATCAGCGGCAATCAGGGGCACCCTCCCTCCTATAGAGGCTGTCGCAATTTTCAGGAGGCCATTGAAGCCTGTCATCCTTATTATTGGAAAACACAACTGCAGAAACAACAGAGGTAAAATGGACTCTCGTCTTTGCTTCAACTTCAAAAACTCCGTCGCAGGACAGATTGCTACAACAGCATTGGTCACGTTTCGACCGAAGGCGAGCCCAAACGTTCAGTAAAGCAGTTCAGTAGGAGAGAACTTCAACCAGAGATCCATTTCCTGCAAACCTATATGTCGTTGCTGGAATAACGAAGGCTTTGGATAACTTGGAAACCTCATCTCGATCTTACAACAACAAAATATCGCAAGAGTTATCAAAGAAACGACAAAGTAATTTAACAATTCGCCAACCTTTCAGCCCTAATCGACTGGGTCATGGAACTCTTCGAAGCCTGTCATGGCAACTAAACATCCTTCGCTAACCTCGTATTTTAATTGCTACCTCCAGAGCTAAACGAATTTCCAGTAAACTATAAAGTCCACATCTTATTACTTACGTAATCTCACTTTAGCCCTACACAGACCTTCACAAAAAGAAACATCAAGGGTTACCGTTACGATCGCTTGAACGGAAAAGGAGGCGGAAAGGCAAATGTTGTAAAACACAACATCTCTCACAGCAGAGAAAGCACACCTCCACTTTCAGAACTAGGAGCTAAAGATTGCCAATATTGATACCATCCATAGCTGCAAATGTATGCACTCCCAGTGTTTTGGATGAAGAAGAATTTTTTGAACTATTTGACACACATGGCAAAGTCGCCCTTTGCAGAGACCTAAATGCGAAACATTAACTATGGAATAGTCGAGAATCAAACCAAAGGAGCGAGCAACTCCTTGCGCTCGAATACAGACTTCAAGCTGTCACCGTCGGCGCAGGTGAAACTGCCTACCACCCACACGTCGCCCATCGTCGAAAAGATATACTGGATATCGCTATTGTACAAAATTGGGACACAGACTTAAATCTCCAAATGTAGATACGGAAGTACAACTTCAAACAGCCAAGATCTTTATTGTACAGCATTTATTGTGATGACATCTTTCAGCAAACTACGTTGGCTTCATCAGATCTGTGAACCATATATCAGCATCTTCAAACACACTAGGACCAGATGTAAACGGGTGTAGTGCAATTTACCGTAAACAGGGACTACACCGTGGAATGTAACACACCTTCTACAGTACATTTCAACGAATCTTCACCAAAAGCATCTTATGTCGTATCATATTATAAGACTGTATTTCATTAATGTGAGAACAATAAAATATCAGCGAGTCGGGCATAATATAAATATTACATAAAACAACGAACGTATTGCCCTGATTGTACAAGCTCATATTCGTACATTGGCAGAATGAAGACTGAGATTGTCAGGTAAGCATCATACAGGTTACAACTAGCCACCAGATGGTACCGTGATAGTAGTCGCAAACAAAAATAGATCGGAGCCACATAATGTACAAAGACAAACCAACTATGCAAGAACGTTACTCTATAGGCATACAATAAATAAATAATCCAAATCATGGTATGTTAGACTTACTTTGTTATATTTCCGACTTATTTTGTTACAATTATAATTTAAAACCACATCAAGAAATGTAACAGGAGGCACTATACTTTCAATGTATCGTTTAACACACTAGCCCGTGATATGGCGTGTTCGTATTATAAAAACAAATACAATAAAGTACACATGTCATAAAATGCAGGCAGCATAAAGCCTCAACAAGCTGTTTGGGACCTCGGTGTAGTTCAGCAAATATGAAGCAACTACAAAGGGAATATCTAGTGTTCTATTCGTAACTACTGGAAACACGTTATTACAAGTACGAAACCAAACAATGGAATCACTTAGCTGGCTTCATGGAATTACAAATTACGCTGTCAACATGTAGCTCAATGTGTGAGTACTAGCATGGTGCTCGAGGTCTTGGTGTGAAAGACACAGATGACAAGAGCACAGGAATAATTTAGTAAAAACAAATTACCAAATATCATCAAAAACAGTGAAAAACATTTCTCACTAGATTATAACTGGTTATTAAATAAATTATTCGGAGATATTTTCTTATAACTGTAAGTTCTTATATTTTCTAAGATACCCAATCTGTCATACGACGAATGCCAGTAATGTTATGTTTCCTAACATGACCTCCGAACGTCGTTTTATCACGCGTGCTAGTGTGTTCCTTAAGTCTCGTGAAAAAAGACTACCCCGACTGTCCCACATAAAAACCACTGCATTCATCACGCAGTAATTTGTAAACACCCGCTGTATTATACCACTTCGGTGTTAAAGTTTGTTATTAAATTAGAAATAACTATAACACAGTGATAACTCAAGCAGCTAAATTGTTCAAGCATAATAATATCGTACAAATCGCTATGAAATTTAATATGGTACACAGAAATAAAATCGGCAGTGAAAAAGGAAAACGATATGTCAAGATGACGAATACGATTATAACAAAGTTATGCTCACAGGTTAAGACACACAAGGCTAGCTGAATGATAAGGGCTAATGTTGGTAACACATCGTCACCTAATTACAGACTAAATAAGCTGTTAAATAAGAAATTAAAAGAGGTGCTTTTTCTGCGAACCCCAAAAATGTAAAAAATAGTAAGGAACTCGCATATTGTTTGAGGGACATTCAGATTCAATGAATAGATAAATCCTTTGATATAACGAACATCTATACGAACATCACATTTGGGGAGTCTCTTGAAATAATAAATAAATGTTTGTTTACTCATTGTAAGGTAAGTCGTTGAGAAATTGTTGAGTTGACTGAGATGCTTGAATTACCACTGTCTTACAATTATTTCCAGTTCAATTATAAATGTTGCCACCAAAATGAGAAATTGGCTTTGGGTAAAAGTCTGGCTGCAACCATGGCAGACATGTTTAACAACAACTTAAAAAGTAACTTTTTTCGTCGGAACAGTAATCTCAAAGTAAAAAAAAAGAACATATACTACAAACGTTACGTAGATGACATTATTGTCCTGATAAAGGGTACTGAATTAGATGTTCAGAATTATATAACAACTTTGAAAACAATGTACAAGAAAATTTTTTTCAATAAAAAAATTAGCAGGCCAACACTAACTCTTAAAGCGTCATGCTTCTAAATTTGTGCATTGTTAGGTGGATGCACATATTAAGCTCATAACGTGAAATTAAATAAGGAATTTTAATGTACCAAGAATGATTTTTCTTCCTACAGGCTTTGTCTAGCGATACTGAAACATCCTAGAGGTCAAATTTGCGTTATAGAACTGATTCGAACTGAGACTTATGTCGTAATAGGGCTACGCTCTCAACAGCTATACTATCTTAGTACGCCCTGCAGTCTGGCACTAAGCACATTCTGGCAGTATAACCTAATAGCCAAATCACAGGAGAGATACGCGCAAAGTTAAGAATGGTCTGGGTTAGAGCCCAGTTTCGGTAGAAATTGAAATCCGTCAGAAATTTTCGTTATTGTCTACGTTCAGCAGACGACTGTCCGATTCATTCTGGATACGATGAAATCTTTCAGTCCGCTCATATTACATCATAGAAAAAGTATCATCCAACAACAGTATCGTAAAGACCAGCTATACATTGGTCGAATGAATCTTTATGGTTACGTGTTCTCAAGGTATTGACCGCATCATTGTGTCAAGAGCGACGATTGCGTTCTATCAAAATCTTGGAAGGTTTTCTTCTTTTTTACATTCGGGCATGGGATTTAAGTATTGGCGAATGTAAAACAAGTTTGTTTGTGTTTCACACGAGGATGTTATTTCGGGCCGGAGACTGGATTAAGTAAATTTTGTCTGAGGGATCTTCGTTTATCAGGATCAGACTGATCCTTTTTTTTTTCTTTAAAAGAAAAAAGAAAAGGATCTACTTACGTTACTTACTTACTTGCTTCCTTCACTTAAGAAAGTTCACTAGGAAAACAGATGACACTTGTCAACTAGACATAGACCTGATGTAGTAGATATGTTCTTTCCTTCTTCCCACCTTTGAACAAACTTATCCAGTCAGTTATAGGCGAACTCCAAACCATATTTCAACTTTTTTAACAGCATCTATTTACCTTCTTGCTGCCCATTCGTTTAATCAATTACTGTCTTACGTAACACGTTAACAACTTATTTATTCATATAACATGTTTACACTGAAGTTTCTATACATTTCAATCTCTTGATAACTATGTATTGTCACTCAAAGTAACACAAACATACACCATTACCCGAATGAAAAATGCTCCTGTCACAGCACAAAAAAGGCGAATATGTGCTGGGCAGACTCTAGAGGTTGCACAACACTCTCTCACATTAAAAACACCGTCAATCAGATTAATATTCATATTTTAGGTCATGATCTCTATGTTCCCCAGTACTATATTTGGTATGTGTGGTTTATGACTTTTTAAATGAGGAAATTGTTGGCAGAATGTTCATGTAACTGCACGTGTAGCCTGTAGAGAACTTGTACTCTTAGGGCCACAGTGGAGGCGACAGAGAATAGTGAGAAAGTGGGATTGCGGACCATAAATGCTGTGTCTATCGGCATGGCTGTGCGAGTGATTCAGGGAAGCAGCGCTCTGTGAACTGTACCTACAGAGGGACTTCAGGCAGTGGCAGTGGTTCACAAAATGTTTTACTTGGGTCAGGCGACAGACTGTCGCGAAGGTGGTCAGTTGGCGGAAAGTGGATGGAGACAGCCATTTAAGAGATACTGCTGTAATCTAAGTTTTTGTGTGAACAGTGGGATGGTCATAAAACGCCAAGCTTTCTCTTGTAAGAAGCTCAGACGATATGGACAGAGCTGCTGGTGCACATATTTAGTGGAGGCAAGACTGTAACTCCCCTGATGCCAGGAAATTGCCAGGTTCTTTTAGCGCATGGCAAAAACATATATTTCATGAACGTGACTGTCTGGGAAGCTTAAGAGCCCTCTTTGAGTAATTGGAAAAGGTCACAATGGAAAGATTAAATGAGGGACTGTGGTCACATCTAAGTAGAGGGTTTTTGCCGAAACGTGACCATGCTTACTGTGAGAACGACGCCTCCCTAGTCTAAAATCTTCTTTTTTCAAACGAGAGATATTTTGAGTCGCTAATTGGCTCCTCTCAGGATATGCAAAACAGAGGCTTGCTTGCTTTGCTGCCTTTTTTTCCCTACCAATTGCACCAACAGTGGAAGTGCGTTATCTTCTCGTACATACCGTGTGTCACGAGAGAGAACTTGTCCGTCCTGAGTCGGCCGACTGACGTTCGTGTAACTCACAATCGTGCCTGTGAGTCAAACTGGTTTCGCCAGAGAAGCGAATGTGTGCACCTCATACTGAAATCAGCTGGGATTTCAGGGCTCTGATAGGGAAATTTCCCGTATGGTTGTTAAACGCTATTCGCAGCTCCCTGTTCTCCGTGAACCATAGTTTGTGGTTTACTTGGTCGTAGTTGATTCCATTTCAGCAGAATTCGGCCTCACAGTGGATTCAGGTAAAACAAGTCTGGTTGCGTTGTAAAAGGGATTAATTCGGGGGAGAATTTGTTTAGCTTCCACTCCAATGAAAGCTTAGCAAATCTAGTGCCATCCCTTTTTTGATCTGTTTTTGCCATTTCTATGAGCTCGTTGTAGTTGTAAAATGATGGATAAAAACTTGTCATTATCTTTGTAAACTTAAATACGCCAGTGATCTCATTCATATTTCCTCAACTATCCACAGATTTCATTTTTCTTTTCTTTTTTTAAAAAAACACATCGGTACACCAGGAATTCAAGTTTCAGTCTTGTTAAATTAATTAATTTGACTGTTAATTTGAGTTCTATAAGTGATTGCAGACATGCGCAACAATAGCGCCGTGAGTAAATTCACTAATTTTCATAAATAAAAAATTAAGGACGTAGCTCACGATTTGAAGGTTATTGAGAAGATAATACTTTTCTTTATGTAAAAACAATAACATTTAGCATCAGTCCGAGATATATTTATGACTAAAGCAAGCGACGGCTTGCAGACGTAGGGGTGTAAATGAAGGGAAATAACTTTCCGACTGATCTGGCACTGGAAAGATATTTAAATCAAAAACATCTGGACATGATCGCGCTTTTTTTTGTTCATATTAGTACTCACATCATGTAATAGAATGCATCGTGTCAAGTAAACTAACATGATAAATTTTGTCATGTCATCACGTCTTCCAGAATGGAGTTTTTCATGTCATGCTGCATGACACAACGTCTCATATTTATTTTTACATGCCCACCCTGGAATACTTTCTATAAGAGATGCACATTGTCCCCCCCCCCTCTAGGATACTTCCTATTGTGATTGCAACTCCTCTTTTTTTTGTCATCAGCCTTCTGACTGGTTTGATGAGGCCCGATACTAATTCTTCTCCTGCTAACGTTTTCATCTCAGAGCAGCACTTGCAACATACGTCCTCGATTATTTGCTGGATGTAGTCCGATCTCTGTCTCATTCCTCTGCAATTTTTGCTCTCTGCAGCTCCCTCTAGTACCATGGAAGTCATTCCCTCATGTCTTAACAGATGTTCTATCATTCTGTCCCTTCTCCATATCAGTGTTTTCCACACATTCCTTTCCTCTCCGATTCTACTTATAGTCTCCTCAACCCTTACCTTATCAGTCCGCCTAATTTCCAACATTCGTCTGTAACACCACATCTCACATGGTTCGATTCCCTTGTGTTACAGTTTTCCCACAGTCCATGTTTTACTATCATAGAATGCTGTACTCCAGACGGACAATCTCAGAAATTTCTTCCTCAAGGCCGATATTTGATATTAGTAGACTTCTCTCGGCCAGGAAAACCTTTTTTGCAATAGCTAGTCTGCTTTTGATGTCCTCCTTGCTCCGTCCGTCATGGTTATTTTACTGCCTAGGTAGCAGAATTCCTTAACGTCATCTACTTCGTGACCATCAATTCCGATGTTAAGTTCTCCACTGTTCTCATTTGTACTACTCCTCATTACCTTCGCCTTTCTTCAATTTACTTATTAGACTGTCGTTCCGTTCAGTAGATCATGTAATTCTTCTTCACTTTCACTCAAGATAGCAATGTCATCAGCGAATCTTATCATTGATATCCTTTCATTTTGAATTTTAATTCCCACTCCTGAATCATTCTTTTATTTCCGTCATTGCTTCTTCGATGTATACATTGAACATAAGGGGCGAAAGGCTATATCCTTGTCTTACACCCTTTTTAATACGAGCACTTCGTTCTTGGTCCACTCTTATTGTACCCTCTTGGTTGTTGCACATATTGTATGTGACCCATCTCTCCCTATAGCTCTACTTTTTTCAGAATTTGGAACATCTTGCACCATTTTACATTGTCGAACACTTTTTCGAGATCGACAAATCCTATGAACGTGTCTTGATTTTTCTATAGTCATTATTATCCGCAACGTCAGAATTGCCTCTCTCGTCCCTTTACTTTTCCTAAAGCCAAACTGATCGTCATCTAGCGCATCCCCAATTTTCTTTTCAATTCTTCTGTATATTACTCTTGCAATCAACTTAGATGCGTGAGCTGTTAAGCTGATTGTGCTATAATTCTCGCCCTTTTCAGCTCTTGCCGTCTCTGGAACTGTGGGATGATATTTTTCCTAAAGTCACATCGTATGTCTCCAAACTCATACATTCTACACACCAACGTGAATAGTCGTTTTGATGCTACTTCCACCAATGATTTTAGAAATTCTGATGGAACGTTATCTATACCTTACGCCTTATTTGACCGTAAGTGCTCCAAAGCCCTTTTAAATTCTGATTCTAATACCGGATCCCCTATCTCTTCTAAATCGTCTCCTTTTTCTTCACATCAGACAAATCTTCCCCATCATAGATGCTTTTGACGTATTCTTTCCACTTATACGCTCTCTCCTCGGCATTTAACAGTGGAATTCCCGTTGCACTCTTAATGTAACAACCGTTGCTTTTATTGTGAACGAACGTTGTTTTGACTTTCCTGTATGCTGAGTCTGTCCTTCCGACAATCATTTCTTTTTCTATGTCTTCAGATTTTTCCCGCAGCCATTTCGTCTTAGTTTCCCTGCACTTGCTATTTATTTCATTCCTCAGCGACTTACATTTCTGTATTCCTGAGTTTCCCAGATCATTTTCGTACTTGCTCCTTTCATCAATCAAATGAAGTATTTCCTCTGTTACCAACAGTTTCTTCGCAGTTACGTTCTTTGTACCTATGTTTTCCTGCCCAACTTCTGTAACGGCCCTTTTTAGGGATGTCTATTTTTCTTCAACTGTACTGCCTACTGAGCTATTTGTTTTTGCTGTCTCTATAGCTTTAGAAAACTTCAGTCTATCAAATCAATCCTTAGTACTTCCGTATCCCATTTCTTTGCGTATTGATTCTTCTTGACTAATGTCATCACTACTATATTGCGATGTGAGTCTAGATATGCTCCTGGTTACGCCTTACAATCCAGTTTCTGATTTCGGAATTTCTGTGATGTAATCTAACTGAAATCTTCCCGACCTTTTCCAGGTATACCTACTCCTCTTGTGATTCTTCAACAGGATATTCGCTATTACTAGCTGAAACTTGTTACAGAACTCAGTTAGTCCTGCTCCTCTCTCAGTTCTTGTCGCAATCCCATATTCTCCTGTAACCTTTTCTTCTACTCCTTACAATTGCATTCCAGTCCCCCATGACTATTACATTTTCATCCCCGTTTACACACTGTATTACCCTTTCAATATCCTCATCCACTTTTTCTATCTCTTCATCTTCACCTTGCGACGTCTGCATGTATACTTGAACTATAGTTGCCGCTGTTGGTTTGCTGACGATTCTGATAAGAACAGCCGGCCGGTGTGGCCGTGCGGTTCTAGGCGCTTCAGTCTAGAACCCCGTGACCGCTACGGTCGCAGGTTCGAATCCTGCTTCGGGGATGGATGTGTGTGATGTCCTTAGGTTAGTTAGGTTTAAGTAGTTCTAAGTTCTAGGGGACTGACGACCACAGATGTTAAGTCCCATAGTGTTCAGAGCCATTTGAACCATTTGATAAGAACAACTCTGTCAATGAACTGTTCACAGAAACACACTCTCTGCCCTACCTTCCTATTTCTAATGAACCTTACTCCTGATATAGCATTATCTGCTACTGCTGATACTCATCTGACCAGAAATCCTTATCCTCTTTCCAATTCACTTCACTGACCCTACTATACCTTGACTAAGCCTTTGCCTTTCCCTTCTCAGATTTTCTAGTTTCCCTACCACGTTCAAGCTTCTGACATTCCACGCCCCGCCTCGTAGATCGTTATCCGTCCATTGACAGAAAATCTTTTTCTCATGGTAACCTCCCCATTGGCAGTCCCCTCCCTGGGATCCGAATGGGTGACTATTCAGGAATCTTTTGCCAATGGAGAGGTCATCATGACACTTCTTCAATTGCAGGCCACATGTCCTGTGGATACACGTTATATGCATTTATTGCGGTGGTTTCCATTGCCTTCTGCATCCTCATGCCGTTGATCTTTGCTGATTCTTCCGCCGTTTGGGGTAGTTCCCACTTGAAGGACAGGGGAGTGCGCTGAATCTCTGTCCACTCCTACGCCCTCTTTGATAAGGCCAATGGCAGAATGAGGGTGATTTCTTATGCCGGAAGTCTTCGGCTGCCAATGTTGATTATTAACCAAAATTTAAGCAGCAGCGGGATTCGAACCCAGGACTGAAGACTTTTGATTATGAATAAAAGACGCTACGCCTAGATCATAAATATTCATCTGTTTGTTCTTCGAACCCACAACATATATATACGCGTAACAGGTGTGTGCGTTTGGGGGAGAAACGGTGGCTTAGGGGAAGAAATCCATCCATCACCCACGCAGAAACCAAAAAATTGCTTAGCACCACAATAAGAATAAATTCACCTTTACAAATTTTATTGCTTCAGGAAAACTTTATTAGTTATCACACGTAGGCTCTTCAACCTTTGATATTATATATATTTTATTGTGGCTGGTGAATCTTCTGGATTTTGGGCGCAGCATCAAGATGCTTGTGTCCACACACGTTGAAGCAACCAGATAAGTCCAGAAGCTAGTTCTCATCTTTTGCCTCTTTTGTGGTATGATGGGAACAGTTTTCATTAACATTCCTAACTTTTATTCTACCTTAATTGTGACATTAGAACACCATAGCTCGGCAGACAGTGTAATTTGACACAACGACGACTGAAAAATTGTGTGTGAAATCTCATAGGACATAACTGCTAAGGTCATCAGTCCCTAAGCTTACACACTACGTAACCTAAATTAACCTAAGGAGAAACACGCACACCCATTCCCGAGGGAGGACTCGAACTTCCGCCGGAACCAGCCGCACAGGCGACGACTGATCCGGTGTAGGTTGCTTATACCGTGGCAACGGATAAGGCTTTCAGGAAACAACAGTACAGTCATTAATTACATGAATCTTTCTACCTTATTACAAAATTTGAACCTATTCGCACAACTCTGAAACACAGAAATTGAGCGCGTAAAAAACACACTCGTAAAATTCGCGGTTTTGTATAGGAGTTTTCAACTTTATCGTAAGAATGCATTTTTGTTTATTTTATTCACTTCAAATCGTTTCCGCGGATTCAATTCACGTAAGAGCGAATTTTACATGTTACATTTAGCCCGAATTTAAACCATTACACCTCGACAACGTATAAAGATTATTGGATAAAAAGTTTGATTTTTCCTTTATCCATTTACCTTATAACAATGTTTGAACCGTTTCGTGCATTTTTAAAGTATAGTAACGGTGCGCTTAAAAATAACCCAAAACAAGTGTTTTTGTTGTTTTCGCACGTAAAATCCAATCACTGCAATTACAAATGGTCCATTAGATGAGCATTAATATCAGCCAAATCAAAATATTTTGCAAAAGGAGGAATCGATTCGCAAAATTTACCTGGGTGACAGCTCATGTGTGTCGTTCAAACCTTGCTTAATGCACTGTAACATAGTTACAGTATGACTGACGTTCGAATGGCTATACAAATGGCTGCTAGTCCAGGCTAAACCAAAATTTTTCCACACCACATTCCTAGTTGAAACATGAATCGAGCATTAGCACAAGCCAAAAACGTGATTCTGCGAGCAGCACTTCCAGACATATTAGTTACTACGCTTCTGTGCTGCACGATTGTTATTTTTGTTATTAATGCAGTACCATTTTATGTAAAGTACTTCCATTGGGGAAGTTAATAACTGACATCACTGATATAATTAAAAGCTGCGCGGAGTGGCCGCGCGGTTAGAGGCGCCATGGCACTAATTGCGCGGCCTCTCCCGCCGGAGGTTCGAGTCCTCCCTCGGGCATGGGTGTACGTGTGCTGTCTTTAGCGTAAGTTAGTTTAAGTAGTGTGTAAGTCTAGGGACCAATGACGTTAGCAGTTTCGTCCCTTAGAAATACACACACATTAGAAAATTTTTTATAATTAGAACTGCACACACACAAACCTTTTTTCCGATAGTCTATACGTTAGCGAAAACTAAATAAAAGTCACCACAGTAGTTCCTGATATTAGCCTTAACATACGACCAGTGAAACGCAGCGGTAGACGTTTCATAATATGTATGTATAAATGACGAATCCGTGTTATTGGTCTCTTGTCTGTGAAGAAGAATCGGCCGTGCTGCCCTGGATCACTTCTCGACTATTTTGTTGAACATATGTCACTATGGTTTATTCCGTGTGGTGTTGTGTACGTTTTCACTCCCCTCGTATTCTGAAATGAATAAAGTGCTGAGCAATGTGCTCCGGCATTCCAGTTTCTGCACAGTAATAGTCACCGTCACCGTTAAGTCGATGTCCCATTCCATTCGGCCGGCAGGGGTGGCCGAGCGGTTCTAGGCGCTACAGTCTGGAACCGCGCGACCGCTACGGTCGCAGGTTCGAATCCTGCCTCGGCCATGGATGTTTGTGGTGTTCTTAGGTTAGTTAGATTTAAGTAGTTCTAAGTTCTAGGGGACTGATGACCTCAGAAGGTAAGTCCCATAGTGCTCAGAGCCAGAGCCCATTCCATTCTTTTATGTGGAAAGAAAATGTATCACCTCTTTTGAGGGTATAATGTATTTCATTTTTATTATTTCCCATAGCCCTCTTGCCATTCTCGTGTAATGAATGTAGTGATTTCCTGCTTGTTTGCTCTACCTTCTAACGTCTCCCTCCCTTATTTCTGATTTCTAGGTCTACCGGACGTATTCCTGATATTACTTTGTGTGATCTTCCTTAGCAATGTTTGAAGCTGTAAGTCTCAGTGATACACTCGTCTACATCCTGTGCAGAGGTAGTTAAAATTTACTGATGAAATTCTTTTGAGCTTGCAGCTCCTTCAAATGATTTAAAAACCACTACCTTTTGGTCAAGTGCTCCTCAGCCATAGTCAAGCGGTGGCTGTCTTTTGGTTGCTGCTGCCGTCCTTAAATACCAGCGCTGCCTTCAGTGACGCCAGTGGTGCTCGCTCTAGCGCCATGAAGACTGAATCGACTTTATGCCTCATTAGGAGCCGCCTAGTCTTCCCTGTTACTGAACCACAGAAAGTCAAAAACGCCAGCTACCTCGTGTGTTCCTCTGGCGCCTACTGCATAAGTTTCTTCACAAGATGGCTTGCGAAATCTGGCGATTGTTGTGGCCGTTTTCAAAAATGGTTCGAATGGCTCTGAGCACTATGGGACTTAACTGCCGAGGTTATCAGTCCCCTTGAACTTAGAACTACTTAAACCTACCAAAACTAAGGACATCACACACATCCATGCCCAAGGCGGGATCCGAACCTGCGACCGTAGCGGTCGCACGGTTCCAGACTGTAGCGCCTAGAACCGCTCGGCCACTTCGGCCGGCTGACCGTTTCCCTTCGATACTTTTCGTAAGTGGTTCAGTCCCTTTGGAAGGCTTTCACCGTCTAGAACGGCTTTCGCTCGATGCATCAAGGTCCGTTGAACAGAACTTTTCTGTGAAGGATGGTGACAGCTGGTAACATGCAGATATCGGTCAGTGTTCCCGGGTTTCCGGTAAACACTGTGACCGAGACACCCGTTTCTTTACGGCGAACATCAAGAAAAGGCAAGGCGCTAACTGTTGCTACCTCCATCGTGAACTTGACGATGGCATGGATGCTGCTGATATCGTCCAAGAATTGGTGCATAGTTAAGATTTAGTTACTTTGACCCTATGCACTCGCACACTGGCATGGAAGCAAATGTAGCTGCTTGATAATCACTGGTGATACTCTGACGTAGGGTGAACTGACTATAGACAATCGTTGCTACTTTTATCGTTAGACATAGCGATCTTCGGCAGACAATTTCGATGGGTTTATAAAAACATTGCTTCTCAGCGACATGCCACCGCAAGTACTTTGTTACTATGCATTTGTTGATCCAGTTGTGATTTATATTTGGCTTCCAATGTGGACATGCATTTTTGCCTGTCGTTAAAAGTTCGTGCCACTTGTGGATAAAGGAATTCCACATTGCTTTATCGAGTTTGGCCTGTTGACCGGCGTATTGGTAATAGCTGTGCACCAGGTAGTTCTGCCAGTTCTGCGAAATAATCTTTCGATTCTGTGGAGAAATGCAGGGAAACACCCGTGTCAATTTCATATTCTTACTATTGATGTTGTATGTAGTTGTGTAATTCCGAAATTTGAATACCTCTGTTTTATAGTAATGAGTTATTGAATCCTTGTAAAGTCTCGTCCTCCCGTCTGAGATGCTTCCGAGAATTGGTACCATTCATCAAAGGCCGCTTTTTCGTTAGTGTAGTTACAAGTCTGTATAAATTAAGTATACAAACTATGGTACCTTGCCCATGATATTTTTTTCTTATGATTAGTGTACTATTTCGTTGTCAATGATTTAGCCTTTTTCACGTGTATAAACACTGCATAGGTCAAGGAAGTGATCCCGAAAAAAAATCTTAGTACTAAATTAAGACTGAACTCCTACTTGTAATCTGATCCACCAAGTTATCGTGCAATTGTACCTCTCTCTCTCTCATATATATATATATATATATATATATATATATATATATATATATATATATAGAGAGAGAGAGAGAGAGAGAGAGAGAGAGAGAGAGAGAGAGAGTAGCACTGTTATTGTGTAATTGGCTTGTGATTCACCTTCCCTCGTATTTCTCAAAGTTGTATTTCGTCTACCATTACCAAATTTTTAAGAATCATTGTGCACAAATATCATTTAACCATTACAATGAAGTTACGGCATATTTACACTGAAGCCCCAAAGAAACTAGTATAGGCATGCGTATTCAAATACAGAGACATGAAGAAAGGCAGACTGCGGCACTGCTGTCGCCAACGCCTACATAACAAGTGTGTGGCGCAGTTAGATCGGTGTCTGATGCTACAATGAATGGCAGGTTACCAAAATTTAAGTGAGTTTGAACGTGGTGCTATATTCGGCACACGAGCGATGGGACACAGCATCTACGAGGTAGCGATGAAGTGAGGATTTTCCCGTATGACCACTTCACGAGTGCACCGTGAATATAAGGTATCGGTAAAATATCAACTCTCAGACATCACAGCGGCCGGAGAAAGATACAACAAGAACGGGACCAACGACGACTGCAACGAATCGTTCAACCTGACAGAAGTGCAACCCTTCCGCAAATTGCTGCAAATTTCAATGCTGGGCCATCAACAAGTGTCAGCCAGCAAGCCATTCAACGAAACATCATCGATATGGGCTTTTGGAGCCGAAGACTCACTCGTTTCACATTGAGGACTGCACAACAAAAAGCTTTACACCTCGCCTGGGCCCTTCAACGCCAACGTTGGGCTGTTGATGACTAGAAACATGTTGCCTGGTCGGACGAGTCTCGTTTCAAATTGTATCGAGCGGATGGATGTGTAGGGGTATGGAGACAACATCATGAATCCATGGGGACTTTTCAAGCTGGTGGAGGCTCTGTAATAGTGAGGGGCAAGTGCAGTTGAAGTGATGTGGGACTCCTGATACATCTAGATACTACTCGAAAGACAATACGACACCCCATACGTCCGGAATTCCTCAGGAGTGGCTCCAGGAACTCTTTTCTGAGTTTAAATACGCCCTCTGGCCATCTAACTCCCCAGAAATAAGCATTAATGAGCATATCTGGGATGCCCTGTAACGTGCTGTTCAGAAGAGATCTCCACCCCTTCGTACTCTTACGTATTTATGGACGACCCTCCAGCACTACTTCAGACATCAATTGAGTCCATGCAGCATCGTGTTTCGGCACTTGTGCGTGCTCGCGGAGCCTTACACGATATTAGGCAGGTGTTCCATTTTCTTTGGCTATTCATTGTATGTCCTACCCATTTGCAAGTACAGTTCACATCATATAGCTGATTTTCAAAATTAGTAATTAAATAATGATGAATGGAAATATGTACTGAACACTGATTCCTTATTTTCTAAAACACTTCATGGCAGTTGAGGTCTGATTTCCTACACAAGGATTTTCTACCTAACTGAAAACCTAGATAGAACCTATATTTAATTATCTTGATATCGATTAAGCGTTAAAACCGTAACGAAGCCATCCATCGATATTCTCAGTCTATTGCACTTGCTGCACCATTCCTGTAATACGTTTCAGAGTGTCAGCCCTCTGTGTAAGCCTGTATTGCCATAAATTCTTCAGAGCGCCTTCTAAATGTGTAATCGGCACGTCATACAATACATTCAGCAACATTTTAAAATAAAGTAACGTATACAATATGGAAAGTAATAAAATTCTGAGCCGTATAACTGAATATACATGAGAGGAACACGCACTCTTTCATTAAAGCGTGTCTGATTTACGTCCAGTATAAATTTTATTGCATTTCGTGCAGCGGAACTCCAAAAATGTTAGTTGGAATCACAATATGCGCGAGCTTTATTAAATGTTTTATTCAAAGTATAAAATGCGGCCTACAAACATACACTCACTGCTGTGTTGCTATTCCTCCACTGCAAGCCGCTGTCATAAGAAACGTTAAGAGGGCCATGTACAATTCACGTCAATTCACACAATATGAAATTGTGGTTCATAATATGTAACTGTTTTGTTAACATGATAATATTGGATAATCCGTGTGCCTGTTTAATTGATGGAATTTAATTCACATAACTGATTTCGAAATTAGGCAATTTCATCTTCAGACAAGTTTGTGGTGGATCAAATTGTATGCTTTCGAAATCGGTCCATTAATTCAGTACCATCAACAAAATGCCTGAATGGATTATTCAACAGCAGTATATTAATGAAACACAGCTGAACGCCTCTAAAATACCATCAATGAGGAATCTCATCAAAATAACAGTTTTGTCACTTTAGACTGTTTGCTCCTTCCTATTTTTCGTTTCATGTATTTAGGCGTGTTATTACTACAATTTTAAGTCAAGGCACAATCAGCAGACTCCAGTATTCTAGAAAAGTGACCTCTAAATTATTTGCTCATTGTTATCATTTTCAGATCGTGGAAATGAATTAAAATAATTGAACGTAAAGTACTCACTACAATTCTCTCCAGCTTCTGTTTTCTCGCATAATTAATTTTCCTGTAATCTTTCGATCCCTTTTTCGGAAAGTATAACTGAAACATCAGACCTGCAACCAAACAACCAATTCGGCTCTTCTTTTTCTGCCACCCATTCTCAGTCCATCGCCACGAACACTGCACTGAACGCTTGAACTGAGAGAACTGACAATGGAACTGAGGAGATACCCGAATGCATTATACACACATTCTGTTTAGATACACTATGTGATCAAACGTATTCAGACAGCTGGCCGAAAATGACTTACCAATTTGTGGCGCCGTCCATCGGTAACGCTGGAATTAAATATGGTGTTGGCCCACCCTTAGCCTTATTGACAGCTTCCACTCTCGCAAACACACGTTCAGTCAGGTGCTGGAAGGTTTCTTGGGGAATTGCATCCCATTCCTCACGGAGTGCTGTATTGATCGGAGGTATCGATGTCGGTCGGAGAGGTCTGGCACGAAGTCGGATTTCCAAAACGTCCCAAAGATGTTCTATACGATTCAGGTCAGGACTCTGTGCAGGACAGTCCATTACAGGGATCTTATTATTGTGTAACCACTTTGCCACTAGCCGTACATTATGAACAGGTGCTCGATCGTGTTGAAAGATGCAGTCGCCATCCCCGGATTGCTCTTCAACAGTTGGAAGCAAGAAAGTGCTTAAAACATCAATGTAGGCCTGTGCTGTGAGAGTGTCACGTAAAAAAACAGGGTGTAAGCCCCCACCATGAAAAACACGACCACACCGTAACACCACCGAATACGAATTTTACTGTTGGCACTATACACGATGGTAGATGAGGTTCACTGTGTATTCTCTATACCCGAATGCTGCCATCGTATCGCCACATTGTGTACCGTGTTTCGCTGCTCGACACAACGTTTCTCCACTGTTCAGTCGTCTAATGTTTACGCTCCTTACACTAAGCGAGGCGTCGTTTGGCATCTACTGGCATAATGTCTGGCTTATGAGCAGCCGCTCGACCATGAAATCCAAGTTTTCTCACCTCCCGCCTAACTGTCATAGTACTTTCAGTGGATCCTGGTGCGGTTTGGAATTCCTGTGTGATGGTGTGCCTATTACACATTACGACCCTCTTTAACAGTCGGCGGTCTCTGTCAATCAACAGACGAGGTCGGCCTGTACGGTTTTGTGCTGTACGTGTCCCTTCACGTTTCCCTTTCACTATAACATCTGAAAAAGTGGACCTAAGGATATTTAGGAGTGTGGATATCTCGCTTACAGACGTATGACACAAGTGACACCCAACCATCTGAGCACTTTCGAAGCCCGGAGTTCTGCGGTGCGCCCCATTCTGCTCTCTCAAGATCTATAATGACTACTGAGGTCGCTGATACGGAGTACCTGGCAATAGGTGGCTGCACAATGCACCTAATATGAAAAACGTATGTTTTTGGGGGTGTCCAGATACCTTTGATCACAGTGTGGATGTGCAGGTTTTTTACTTCCATGGATAGCTGTACTGCTGAACTGAAAGTATGTTACAGGCTCTTTTGTCCTGATGTATGGTTGATAGTAGTTTGCTTCTGATAATCGAACCGTTATTGATTATTGCGCTTAAAAATAACAGAATTACATCATTTTGTCTACAGAATTACCCCAGTTCTGACGATAAGGAGCTACGCGTTCGTGATTGCGCTGTGTATCACTGATGTCGTATCTGGTCGATAAACTGTACTAATATTGGAGACACCTGCGCAGTTCTGTCACGCTGCACAAGAGCCTCGCGTTTTCGGACGATAAACTGCGTGTTTCCCCCGATAGTCGTGTAGTGCACACAGTCACTTCGTCGCTAGTCACCTGGACTAAACGAGTTGCTCACATAAAGAAGGTGTGCTTTTAGATTTACTGAATATTGTTGTTGTTGTTGTTGTTGTTGTTGTTGTGGTCTTCAGTCCTGAGACTGGTTCAGCCCTCCATGCTACTCTATCCTGTGCAAGCTCCTTCATCTCCCAGTACCTACTGCAACCTACATCCTACTGAATCTGCTTAGTGTATTCATCTCTTGGTCTCCCTCTACGATTTTTACCCTCCACGCTGTTCTCCAGTACTAAACTGGTGATCTCTTGATGCCTCAGAACATGTCCTACAAACCCATCCCTTCTTCTAGTCAAGTTGTGCCACAAACTTCTCTTCTACCCTATCCTATTCAGTACTTCCTCATTATTTATGTGATCTACCCTTCTAATCTTCAGCATTCTTCTGTAGCACCACATTTCGAAAGCTTCTATTCTCTTCTTGTCCAATTATTGTATATTATACATATATTATACAATAATTTATTACGTTCAACAGTGCTTAGATTTTAAGTGTTCACACTATCGTTTTCAGCACTTGGTTGCAACCTTCAGATGCGATTAATTTGGTAAGAGACTCATCAAGATAAACA
Organism: Schistocerca serialis cubense; assembly: GCF_023864345.2. Taxonomy (NCBI): domain Eukaryota; kingdom Metazoa; phylum Arthropoda; class Insecta; order Orthoptera; family Acrididae; genus Schistocerca; species Schistocerca serialis. The sequence goes on from NC_064642.1 coordinate 547,739,967, forward strand.
ATGCCAGCTAAGCATTCTGAATATCATGAAGCCTTATAATATACGACAGTGAAATAATCATCTTGTCACATGCAGGATCTTCGGAAATTGACCTTACAAACTGGAGAGTGAGAATATAAAACTTTGAACAGGAACACATATCCACAAACGTACCTGAGAGGTGGTTGCTGAGTACATGTTTGCAAGAGTAGGAGGACCAAACCCATTTAAGTAGACAGTATAACAATGCCATTTTTACTTACTTTACTAATCGTGACATAACAGCACAGCACACTAATATTGGCGTAGATATCCAGGCTACAATAACCGACTGTTAGCCAGTAAACTTTGATACGTGGTACTTACTAGAATTAACGAAAACGTGGAAGGGAGGCCCACCAATATAACTTTCTTTCCACACAACTTGTTTATTTAACAATATATAAATTGTGTTTTACAGATAATCGAAGCATTTAACCATAAAATTCTCCCTAAGAAAGTGAACAAATGTGCAAAATTCTTCTGACCTTAAACCTTAACTTGAGTGAGCTTTTAATCATGGCAAAAGAAATCTAAAGCGCTGTATTGCAAAACAGCAAACAATATGACAATGAATACAACACGGCCAATCTTGCAGCCCGCCTGTTATCGGGTGAAACAGCAGTGTTTACTACCACGCTGGACACAGTCTCTCTTACAGAGAAACATGAAAACTATATAAGCACCAATGATGAGAAGAGTGATTCAGTTACTCAATACAGATGACTTAAGTTTTAATTTGAAAGCTGTAGATCGAAAGTTTCGGGGTTAATATGCTCACCTGTGCTTAAAGGTTAAGTAGATTAGCAAAAAATTTGACAATGATAAGGCTTACTTCAAGAAATCAATCCCTAAATATCAATCGGCAAGCAAGGTGCGACTGTATCCCAATCCGTCCCCTCTGACAATTTTATTTTCACTAAAGCCATGGTGACAGTTGGCTGTTAATAGTTTCAGAGTTAAACTGATTATCAGTTATCAAGACCACTCTGAAGAAGTGTGTTAAAACATTACTTATGAACACTTATTACAAGAGAACTCACTCGGCATAACCACAAGATCCAGCTAAAATACACCAATAACGACCCAGTCTTACACAGAAACAAACAGCGTAGCACAACAGGTTATAACTAATGATTGAGAAATACAATTATAATCAAAGAATTGGGCCGGTTAACAGCTAACTCTAACCACAAAGTCCCTCTTTTGTTTAACGGAAACCTGTGCCTTAGTCCAATTGTTCCGTCTGTATTTAAGACCAAGGCTGATTAATTAAAACATCAATTATCGGATACAAACCAGAAAGGAAAAGCAGTATAATAGCAGGACAAATATTTAAACGAGAGCTAGTGTCCTAGTACAATACTACGGCCTACATTTACGACCAAAGAGCCGACCGAGTAAAACTCTGAGAATCGGGTACAAACCAGAAAATAATAAGGAGGGCAGGTAGACAATGAAACAAATCACCACGAGGATTGCAGAATGTAACTCCCCTTTATCAGCAAGCAGTTCCATGGACCCATGGTGCGTCGCAGCGGTTACTGAGAGGTACCGATGAAAGCCGGGTACCAGTGGGTCGTCTGACACGAATTTGCCAACCAACTGACGGGATGTGGGGCTGCTGCTTGTAGTGCATGCTGACCCCGGTGGAGAACTTTGGTATCTTCGATCTGCGCAGGCCCTCCTTGTGCAGAGCATGGCTTCGGCCGCTCGGATCACGTGACCGCCTCTTGTCGCGAAGCAAACGCCAATCCCCAAACTTCGTGCCTCCCTCTCGGGCGAGCTAAGACCTTCTAAGGGCACAGCCCACAGATACCAACTCTTCCTCATATGCACTACTGGTCATTAAAATTGCTACACCAAGAAGAAATGTAGATGATAAACGGGTATTCAGTGGACAAATATATTATACTAGAACTGACATGTGATGACATTTTCACGCAATTTGGGTGCGTAGATGCTGAGAAATCAGTACCCAGAACAACCACCTCTGGCCGTAATAACGGCCTTGATGCGCCTGGTCATTGAGTCAAACAGAGCTTGGATGGCCTGTACAGATACAGCTGCCCATGCAGCTTCAACACGATACCACAGTTCATCAAGAGTGGCGTATTGTGACGAGCCAGTTGCTCGGCCACCATTGACCATACGTTTTCAGTTGGTGAGAGATCTGGAGAATGTGCTGGCCAGCGCAGCAGTCGAACATTTTCTGTGTCCAGAAAGGCCCTTACAGGACCTGCAACATTTGGTCGTGCATTATCCTGCTGAAATGTAGGCTTTCGCAGGGATCGAATGAAGGGTAGAATCACGGCTCTTAACACATCTGAAATGTAACGTCCACTGTTCAAAGCACCGTCAATGCGAACAAGAGGTGACCGAGACGTGTAACCAATGGCGCCGGGTGATACGTCAGTGTGGCGATGATGAATACGCGCTTCCAATGTGCGTTCACCGCGATGTCGCCAAACACGGATGCGACCACCATGATGCTGTAAACAGAAGCTGGATTCATCCGAAAAAATTACGTTTTGTCATTCGTGCACCCAGGTTCGTCGTTGAGTACACCATCGCAGGCGCTCCTGTCTGTGATGCAGCGTCAAGGGTAACCGCAGCCATGGTCTCCGAGCTGATTGTCCATGCTACTGGAAACGTCGTCGATCTGTTCGTGGAGATGGTTGTTGTCTTGCAGACGTCCCCATCTGTTGACTCAGGGATCAAGAGGTGGCTGCACGATCCGTTACAGCCATGCGGATTAGATGCCTGTCATCTCGACTACTAGTGATATGAGGCCGTTTGGATCCAGCATGGAGTTCCGTATTACCCTCCCGAAACCACCGATTCCATATTCTGCTAACAGTTATTGGATCTCGACGAACACGAACAGCAATGTCGCGATACGATAAGCCGCAACCGCGATAGTCTACAATCCGACCTTTATCAAAGTCGGAAACGTGATGGTACGCATTTCTCCTCCTTACACGAGGCATCACAACAACGTTTCACCAGGCAACGCCGGTCAATTGCTGTTTGTGTATGAGAAATCGGTTGTAAACTTTCCTCATGTCAGCACGTTGTAGGTGTCGCCACCGGCGCCAACATTGTGTGAATGCTCTGAAAAGCTAATGATTTGCATATCACAGCATCTTCTTCCTGTCGGTTAAATTTCGCGTCTGTAGCACGTCATCTTCGTGGTGTAGCAGTTTTAATGGCCAGTAGTGTATATCGGCAATGGGGCCGCAAGAGCGGTAGTCGATACTACGTCTGAGTCAGGGGCGCCATACAGAACAGTCTACTAACTCTATGGCGCCATAGCTCAAACTATATTTACACAAAATGTAACAATAAAATGAAAATTAAATTTGGCAGTATACTGAATTTATAGTAGGAGTCCCCGGCGATTACACCGTGAAATACAACACACGATAATCAAAAGCATAAATTCATAAAAAAATGGAATATTAATACAGGAATGCTTCAATGTAAAAACAAAAGATCACTCATGTAACGTGAATAAACAGGCACAGCTAGTGAAATTATACTTCAAATTGATTTTAACTTCAGCTTCAAAAAGCTGCAGTTACATAGAAAAAATTAATCGTCACAAGGAAACAACCAATCCTGATGTCTGGAGCTACTGCGTGATGCCACAGGACAGGACACAGTCACGTGCAGGCCTAACTGCCCACTGACAGCAACGGCTTCCACTGCGGACGTTGACAGTCCCAGCCCCGCTACGCCAACGTTGCTTCGCAGTGCCAACCGACTCAGCATTGTCACTCCTCCGTGTCACGCCAAACCAACAAAGGCCCCCACTGCTCCAGAACTGACTGGTCGCTGCGGCCGCCGTAGCCGCCCTCTCCCGAACGTGCTCGTAACTTCCTCCTACCTCGCTGGAAAGCAGCCTGTCAGCCCATCTTAGACCGCCCCTTTTAACCCTGTGGCGCATAGTGTCCACTACAGTGGACAGCTGTTAATTGTCGCTTCTTTGGCATTTTAAATCAGCCCTGAGGCTGCAGATGCACACGGTTCACTGCAGTGCGCCTTCCCTACTGGTGTTGTGTCCTGGATGAATCTACAGCCTCATGACTGATTGAAAACGCCAGAATATTGACCATTATAAGTTGTCCACTGCAGTGAAATTCATGCACCACAGGGTTAAACTTGACGTGGCCAATCAAGACACGGCAAAGCGTGCTAAGACGAAGAGCCAACACACAGCTAGCGCCAGAGATAAAGAGAAGGCGCCACGGGTCAGTACCGTATCCGTTGTACGACTTCTTCAATTCAATAATGTAACTCATCCAGGTCTGCTGAGGGAAGGAGAAATGTCTCCTAGTGGTTTGTCCTGGTACGTAATAGGGTAGACAGGATGACGTGTACTTCGTCAGACCGCCACCTGACGTCACTTACTGTTTGCCTCCAATAGAAACAAAGGCAGACCTGCTGGCACGAGTTCTGGCCGCTGCATTAGAAATTAAATGAGACATCAGGCGGCATGAAGAGTATTTGCCACAACATTCTTAGTAGCTATAATCTGGATAACATCGTTAGTGGCCGCCACATCCAGCCGCTGCTGTAAATCATCAGCATTTTTCTGTACTTATAGTAGGCTGGATTCCTTGTGTTGGAATAGTGTAAACACGTAATGTTTGTGTGTTAATACAAACAAATTTGCTTAAGTGTTAATGGATGTTTCTTTGTGTTTCCTTTCGAATTGTTACCTAATAACTGAACTGCGTCACATGTGATTCAGTTACTAAAGCAGACGTCGGTGAGTGACACATCTGAACCGATACCGTCGTAGAGCGGGAACGTTACGTTTCCGGATAGGCGTTCCTGCTCGAAATATTATATACTCACATCCCTCTGCAAGTTCTAGAGGTTAAATATTTTAAACATAGCTGCACAACAGCAACGGTTTCACGTAATAAAATTATAAACAGCCGACCAGTTGCAATGGATAAAGAAATTCTTTACCTAGGTTTCGACAAATACGAGGGGCGTTCAGAAAGTAAGCTCCGATCGGTCGCGAAATGTAAACGACTATGAAAATCCGATAAAGCTGTGCACAGATGTGTTGGGTAGTGTCTCTAGTATAACCCCAGTTAGCATCACGTCGCTCCTCTCATTTCTGAGCTCGCAGTGAGTGCGTAAAGATGTCTAGAAAATAGTGTCTGCCGCCAAGTACGAGGGCCTGGAGAGATATTTCGCCTTAAGCTATGCAGCTAACATTACATAACTGTCGTGCTGTTTCGTCTTCACGACAATTCTCAGCCGCATTCTGCAGGGGCAATGAAGATGCTCCTGCATCGTTTTGAAATGGAAATGTTAGATTACCCACAATACAGTCCGCAATTGTCTCCCCCTGAGTTTCATCTCTGGTCACATGAACCGCTGTCTTTGAAGACAACATTTTGACACAGACAACGAGGTGTAGGCCAGCGTGGAGAATTGGCGGAAAGCACTGGCGGCTGCCTTCTATGATGAGGCTATTGAAAAGTTGGTACAACGCTATGACAAAAGTCTAAGTCAGAACGGCGACTACGTAGAGAAGTAGCTGAAAGGTGTAGCTAATTGTTACAAGTAAAACATTTCTGATGTTCACTGTGGTTTCAATTTGGCAATCAATTGGATCTTACTTTCTGAACAGGCCTCGTATAAATTTGTCTTCTTCAGAACGTAACAATTTTACATCAGTAAGGAATAATGTACCATCGCCGTTTTTACAAGTGTCGGCATAGATCCATGTGTCAAAAATAAAATATAGCCCTAGAATTAGGGTTTGTCACGTTAATATAAAATAGCTCATGGACGTGAAAATGACTGATTATATTTACTATTTAAGGATCGCTTAATCTGGACCAAATGTAGGACAATTAGTTTTGGAAATGCAAAGCAAGTATGCGTTAACTATAGTAAATATTATTTCTCGAAGGTGTTCATTTCGCGGTACGCGGTATCTCCCGTGTTACTTAATCAAAATTAATAAGTCATAATTTTCGAGCTCTCTTTAACCATTAATGATGAAAAAGACACAGGAAAATAATAGTTGCATCACAAGTAATGCTTGATCTACTTAATCATTAAGCACTGAACTCTTAAATGTAGCTCACAATGTACCTGATTCTCAAATACAGTTCACTACTAGCAATGCATCTCGTCCTGAAGATCCACTGCGCCTACTATCAATATGGTGTCTGATGTTTTTGCCTCTTATGACAGACCGCCACCATGCGATTTTGATTTGGTCATCTATTCTGAAGGAACTAATGCACTTACTAAAATACGTTTTTTGAACACGCCATTGCTTTCTCCATGTAGTGATCCAGGATGCACTGCAGGTGAGCCACAGGTGCAGCTTCATGCTGCTGTGTAAAAAGCAGTCACAACGCCACTAGGTACTATTGTCATCGTGTAGCAGGTGGAGAAGGTTTCAGTTTATTTCGTGCTTCAGATAAATTGATTCAAGAAATATATTGCTGACAGTTGATAACACCCTAAATCAACATCACACCTTGTGAATCGACCATGCCTTTCCAAATATTAGAAATAAATTCCAATAAAAGTAACCTTCACTATGATCTTTAATAAATTACAAGATCATGGGCTTCAAAGGGAAAGATTTTATTTACCAGAACCAATTTTGTTCTCATGGACAGCTGTAAGTTGCTTTTTCGCGTGTTCGCACATTCATTGATATATATGTTCGTGCTAAAGGCACAGATAGTCAAAAATCACATTACAGCTGCTAATATTGTTTTCAAAGAAGTTCTATGAAATAAAAAAAAAATTTTGTTCATAAAATTAATATGAGAAGGACAATGCTTTTTGTATGTTTTACAGTTGACCATACTGTACGTAATGATATCAGCTTTATACAACGAGACCAATCCTGATTACTACCATTCAAACTACACTGAGGCGATAAAAGTCATGGGATAGCGATATGCACATGTACAGACTGCGGTAGCTTAGTGTTCTTTTTTTTTTTTTCTCCGTTCTTCTGACTGGCTTCATGCGTCCCGCCAAACTCTTCATATAATCCAGTCTCTGTCTTGCTCTACAGTTTCTGCCCTCCACAGCCCCTCGAGTACTGTAAAAGTCATTCCCTCACGTCTAAACAGATGTATTATCCTGTACTTTCCCCTAATCAGTTTTTTCCATACATTACATTCCACTCAGATTCTGCGCAGAACCTCCTCGTTCCTTACCTTTCCTGTCCACCTTATTTTCAACATTCCCCTATAGCACCACATCTCAAAAGTTTTGTTCCGGTTTTCCCACAGCCATGTTTCACTACCACACAGTGCTGTGCTCAGAACGTACGTTAACAGAAATAGCTTCAAAATAGGCCTTGTTTGTTACTGGTAGACTTCTCTTTGCCAGGAATGCCCTCTCTTTTAGTGCCAGTCATCTTTTGATGTCCCCCTTATTCCATCCATCATTAGTTATTTTGCTGCCTAGGTAGCAGAATTCCTTAACTTATCTACTTCGTGACCATCAATACTCATGTGAAATTTCTCACTGTTCTCATTCCTGCGACTTCTCATTATTTCGGCCTTTCCTCGATTTACTCTCAGTCCCTATTCTGTACTCATTAGACCATTCATTCCATTCAGAATAGCAATGTAATCAGTGAATCGTATCATTGATATCCTTTCAGCTTGAATTCCAATCCTGAACCTTTCTTTTATTTCCATCATTGCGTCTTCGATGAAACGATTAAATAGTAGGAATACATCCGTGTCTTACCCCCTTTTTAATCCGAGCACTTCGTTTTTGGTCGTCCAGTTTTATTATTCCTTCTTGGCTCTTGTACATATTGTATATTACCTGTCTCTCGCTATAGCTGAACCCTATTTTTCTAAGAATTTCGAACATTTTACACTATCGAAAGCTTTTTCTGGAACGACAAATACTATGAACGTGTCTTGATTTTACTTTCATCTTGCTTCCATTATGAACCGCAGTGTCTGAATTGACCTTCTGGTGCCTTCATTCTCCTAATGCCAAACTGATCGTTATCTGACACATCCTCAGTTTTGTTTTCCAATCTTCTGGATATTATTCTTGTCAACAACTTACATGCATGATGTGTTAAGCTGATCGTACGATAATTCTCGCACTTGTCAGCTATTTCGGTCTTCAGAATAGTGTGGATGATATTTTTCCGAAAGTCAGTTGGTATGTCTCCAGACTCATACTTTCTACACATCAACGTGAATAGGCGTTCTGTTTCCACTTCCCCCAATGATTTTGGAAATTGTGGTGGAATGTTATCCACCACTTCGCCTTATTTTATCTTGGATTCCAAAGCTCTCTTAAAAGCTGATTCTAATAGTGGATCCCTATCTCTTCTAAATCGTCTCCTGTTTCGTCTTCTAACACATTAGACAAATCTTTCCCCTCGTAGAAGCACTCAATGTGCTCTGTCCACCTATCCTCTCCCTCCTCTGCATTTAACAGAAGAATTCCCGTTCCACTGTTAATGTTATCACCCTTGCTTTTAATTTCACAGAAGGTTTTTTGGCTTTCCTATATGCTGTCTAACATTCTGAGTGGTGTCTGTTTGTTCTAAGTCGTGTATTCCTACCACCTTCGCGCAAAGACGCTCTGAGCGTGTTTTTTAGGGAATTGACTAGTTTGAACCTGGGACCTTTTGCTGGTAAGGAGACGCCAGACCACACATGACATGTAGAGTTCAGAAGAGTTCACTGAGACTAGCGATGATATAACCAAATACTTAATGATTTCAGCATCAGCTCCACTGCACTCCCTGTAAAAGAATCCCAATACTAACTAAATTTAGTGGAAGAGGTTCAAGGCTTTCCTATTTTTAGTTAGCTGGTAAAATAACGTCGAAAAAGCAGTTAAGTTTACCATTTGAAATTTCATTCTACTCACAAAACATTGTTTATAAATCGCACTATTGATAAAAGGAAATGTTTTAATACAGGATGATAAAAAACCAACTGTGTTCAACAAAAATGTGAACGAATATTCCCTGAATGGGTTTCCAAGTTCTACAATGGATCGAAGGATGACCTATGCCATATCACATCTATAATCTAGGTTTAAATTAAGTTTCACAAAAGAGAAAACTATCAAAATGGTCTACAGTGACCCTCAATTATCTTTAATTACTTATCTAACTTGTCGCAAATTCTGTGGCTGATGCGGCTTCTCAATTATAAATAACAGAAAAATCATCACGTTTCAGATTTTAACTTACATAGCAAATGTGAATACCATGAGCTTCAATTGACGATCGACACTAGTATTATGTAAAAAGGGGATGTAACAGATGAGACTTCTGCAGTTCTGAGTGAAGCCTTATGTGCTCAAAAATGCGGCATCGCGTGCGTTCATTACCTTGTCGGTGTTCGTCAGGGGGCGGCGGCCGGTGCAGCTCCATACAGCTCGCCATCTCCGAACCAACTCTACCCTAACTTCTCCTTACTACAATTTACCGAAGTTGGTTTAAAAAAAAACTATCTGGCTGTGTTTTCATCTGACCAATCAGGGTCTCAATGTTAACCTTAAGCTCGGCCTACAAAAATTCTGCCTATCCAATGAGAAACGTTATACTTTTCGTGGTGGGGCAATGTTTTTAATGTTTGCAACGTAACAGAGACGCGAAAAAATCTCACGTTAAAACTTGCAGCTGGTCTGGTCCATTTAGTATTATCGTAAGGTCTATACTGTTCTTCTGGAGGGCTCTATCTTTTAACATGGGCTGCAGGGTGGTCCTGACGTAACAGAGACACGAAAAAGTCTCACGCTAAAACTTGCGGCTGGGGTAGCCCTTTTTGTGTTATCGTAAGATCTATTCTGTTCTTCTGGAGGGCTCTAGCCTTTAACATGGGCTGGGGGGTGGTCCTAGCGGTTAGCTGGAAACGTGGGTGTCCGTCCCTTATCGTAGGGTCTTCCAGCTTAACACGGTTCTGCTCTCAGCTTCTGTTCTCGTTTCTCCCCTCGGAACTGCGTCTGTCTCACGGTGGGAAGGTATGACATGCATTTAGGCATTCCATTTGCTCACTCGTTACTCGTATTACTTTGGTTAATTTAATTTCACGATTTATTCGGAGCTATGTGACATACTACTGGATTTGCTTATCCTGTCAGGGTTTCATGGAAGGTGTTGGATTTGCCTGACACCTTGCAGCTGAGTCAGTCCTTCTGACAATCATTTCTTTTTCGATTTCTTCATATTTCTGAGGCAGCCATTTCGTCTCAGCTTGTTTCATTCCTCAGCAACTTGTATATCTGTATTGCTGAATGTGCATGAATATTATTGTCCTTCCTTCTTTCATCGATCAGCTGAAATATTTCTACTGTTACCTGTGGTTTCTTCACAGTTGTCTTCTTTGTACCTATGTTTTTCTTTCCAACTCCTGTGATTGCCCTTTCTATACATGTCCATTCCTCTTCAACTGTACTACCTACTGAACTATTCCTTATTGCTGTATCTATAGTTTTAGAGAACTTCAAGCGCATATCGTCATTCCTTAGTACTTCCGTATCCCACCTCGTTGAATTCTTCCTCGCTAATCTCTCAATCTCTTCATCCTGCTCTTCATCAGTAGTGCTTTGTGATCTAAGTCTATAATCTCCGATAAGCCTTATAATCCAGTATCTGATTTTGGAATCTCTGTCTTACCATGATGTAGTTTAACTGAAATCTTCCTGTATCACCCGGCCTTTTCCAAGTATATCTCTTCCTCTACTGATTCTTGAACAGAGCATTCGCTATTACTAGCTGAAATTTCTTACAGAACTCAATTAGTCGTTCTCCTTACTCATTCCTTGTCCCAAACCAGTATTCTCCTGTAACCTTTTCTTCTACTCCTTCGCTACAACTGCATTCCAGCTCCCCATGAGTATTACATTTTTATCTCCCTTCATGTACTGTATTATTCTCTCAATATCTTCATGTACTTTCTTTAGCTCTTCATCCTTAGCTTGCGATGTCGGCATGTATACCTGGACTGTCGATGTCGGCGTTGGATTGCTGTCGATTCTGATAAGAACCAACCGTATCACTGAAATGTTCACGCCGGCCGAAGTGGCCGTGCGGTTAAAGGCGCTGCAGTCTGGAACCGCAAGACCGCTACAGTCGCAGGTTCGAATCCTGCCTCGGGCATGGATGTTTGTGATGTCCTTAGGTTAGTTAGGTTTAACTAGTTCTAAGTTCTAGGGGACTAATGACCTCAGCAGTTGAGTCCCATAGTGCTCAGAGCCATTTGAACCATTTTTTTGAAATGTTCACAGTAACACACAATCTGCCCCACCTTCGTATTCATAACGAATCGTCGTCCCATGATACCATTATCTACTGCTGTTGATAGTACTCTATAATCATCTGACCAGAAATCCTTGGTTTCTTCTCATTTGACTTCACTGACCGGTATCATATCTACATTTAGCCTTTACATTTCCGTTTTCAGATTTTCTAGCTTCGCTATCACGTTCGACCTTCTGACATTTCATGCCCCGCCTCATAGAACGTTATCGTTTCGTTGGTTGTTCAGTCTCTTTCACGCGGTCACCTCCCACATTGCAGTCCCCTCCCAGTGATTCGAATGGGGGACTACTCAGGAATCTTTCGCCATTGGAGAGATCATCGTGACCCTTTTGCAATTATAGGCCACATCTTTTGCGGATACACGTTATGTGCCTGTAATGCAGTGGTTAATATTGCCTTCTGCATCTTCGTCCCATTGATCTTAAGTGGCAGTTTCCCACTCCATGGGTTAGAGTGTGCCCTGAACCTCTGTCTGCACCCGCGCCTTCTTGACAAGGCCATTGACAGAACGACGGCCACTTTTTATGCCGAAATTCTAAGGCCGCTAAACCTGATCATTAATGAAAATTTAGGTGGTGGCAGGTTTCGAACCCAGGATCGAGGCCGTTTAGAACTACATTTGCAGCTCCGTACACAACGAAGAAGAAAGCATTACATCGACGAGCTGTCATTTGTACCCACGTGACCCGTGTGAAAAGGTGTCAGACGTAATTACGACCGCACGTCTGAAATTAACAGACTTTGAACGCGGAGTGGCAGTTGGAGCTAAATGTGGAGGTCATTCAGTTTCGTAAATCGTTAGTGAATTCAATATTCCGCGATCCACCGTGTTAAGACTGTGCGAGAATACTAAATTTCAGGCATTTCCTCTGACCACGGATACGCGGTGCCCGACAACCTTCATTTAACGACCGAGAGCAGCGGCATTTGCGTAGAGGTATCAGTGGTAACAGACAAGCAACGCTACACGAAATAACATTAGAATCAATGTGGGATGTAGGACGAACGAAGAACACAGCGGCGAAAATTGGCGTAATGGACTATGGCAGCAGACGACCGACGCGAGTGCCTTTGGTAACAGCATATCACCTGCAGTGCCTTCGTGGGCTCATGGACATATCGGTTGGACCCTAGACGACTGGAAAACAGTGGCCTGGTCAGATGAGTCCCGATTTCAGTTGATAAGAGTTTATGATAGGGTTCGAGTTCGGCGCAAAGCCTTCGAAGCCATGGACCCAACCTGTCAACGAGGCATACCTGGTGCTGTCTCCATAATGGTGAGAGTTGTGTTGACATGCTATGTACTGAGTTGTTTCGTCCAACTGAACGGATTGCTAACTTCGGCTACTTCGAGACCGTTTGAAGCCAATCGTGGACTTCGTTTTCACAAATAGTCATTGGGCCTCAATTACTCTTGATTGCTTTGAAGAACGTTTTGGACGTTTCGAGTAAACGCTTTGGCCTCCCACATCCCCGACATTAATCCCACTGAACATTCATGGGATGTAACTGAGAAGTCATTTTGTACTCAAAATCACGCATCGGCAACGTTTCCCCCAATTACAGACGTCTGTAGATGCAGCACGGTTCAATATCTGCATGGGACTTCTAACAACTTCAGTTTCTGCCACGCTGAGTTGCTGCACTACGCCGAGCAATAGGACGTCCGACACGATATTCCGAGGTATCCCATGACTTTTGCTACCTCACTGTATAACACGTTTATTAATAAATAAATTTCTCCATTACCATGTTACCCTTCAGTGACTGATCAGGATGGCGTGTGAATGATTTACAAAGGTCAAGGATTATTGATTTACTGATTCAAAGTTAGACATGAACCACAATTGAATTGGCAGATAAACAGTTATTAGGGAAGCGAACATTAATTCTAATAAACTTAAGCAAAGGCTGCCTCACTAGAAGCTCAAACGCATAATGAATGCACCGCTAACACGGTGGAGGATATCTCAAAACTTCATGGAAGACAGCTTGTGAACTGCGGTAAGCTCGCCTAACGTGTGCAGTTCGCTCTTGCGAAGTAAACGGATTCATGATACGTGAAAGAATACATTTAATGAAGCCATACACATTGCGTAGCAACTCCAGTGAATTGTGAGGTGCTCAAAAAGCGGATAGTGCCAACACAAAGTGCAAAACATACTCGAAAAATTAGGAAGTGCGCCGTGTCGAAGCTGGATCAGACGCCTTTCTCTCTGTGACAGGGCAGCATGCCTCCGTCACACTGAATGTACTGTTCAAAACTTCGCTTCTTTCTCCTCCAAGAAAACTACATGGACGGAACGACTCCCACCTTTACCACAGAAACTGAGAAATTCCCTAAATTCAAGTAAACGCAGGAGAATCCATCCACAGGTTACAGAACGTAACTTAATATAAAGGAGGTTTTTACCAGCTGATACAGTGTCCCACTCACTGGTTGTGCACTTCACACCACGGTGTAGAGGCGAACCGATTTGTTCATTGGATGTCAACGGCTGGAATGAAAGACACCCAATTCCCTCACGGTGTACTGCATAGCTGTGGCGGCGCGTTGTTACATCTGCATACAGGAATGTGACTTTAGTCTTGCACAGTGATTGTCTAGGGACCCGCGGTGACTTAGCACAGGCTATAAAGGCGAACGCCACCGGTGCCGACATAAGCACACGGCTGTTATGGCATTGCCGACTTCTGCAAACTTCATTCCCTTGGGGAGCTCTTTCCCATGCACAGATAACCCCGCAACCGTCACAAGAAGCAGAAATGCAGACCGCAGAATACCACCGGCAACCAACCAGAGAAATATTGCTTCCCGAATCAAGTAAGGCACCTTAAACAGGTGCCGCAAATAAAGGATAAACATTACTAACGAAGAGACCTTACCTTATTGGAGTCGTTATGTGGCGGCCGAAGACTTCCGGCATAAGAAGTCGGCCTCATTCTGCCAACGGCCTTGTCAAAGAGGGCGGAGGAGCGGATAGAGGTTCAGGGCACTCTCTTGTCCTAGGGGTGGGAAATTGCCCCTAAAGGCGGAAGAATCAGCAACGATCAACGACATGAGGATGCAGAAGGCAATGGAAACCACAGCATTAAAGACACGTAACGTGTATCCACAGGACATGTGGCCTGTAATTGAATAAGTGTCATGATGATCTCTCCATTGGCAAAAGATTCCGGAATAGTCCCCCATTCGGATCTCCGGGAGGGGACTGCCAAGGGGGAGGTTACCATGAGAAAAAGATTGAGTAATCAACGAAAGGATAACGTTCTACGAGTCGGGGCGTGGCATGTCAGAAGCTTGAACGTGGTAGGGAAACTAGAAAATCTGAAAAGGGAAATGCAAAGGCTCAATCTAGATATAGTAGGGGCCAGTGAAGTGAAGTGGAAGGAAGACAAGGATTTCTGGTCAGATGAGTATCGGGTAATATCAACAGCAGCAGAAAATGGTATAACAGGTGTAGGACTCGTTATGAGTAGAAAGGTAGGGCAGATGGTGTGTTACTGTGAACAGTTCAGTGACCGGGTTGTTCTAGTCAGAATCGACAGCAGACCAACACCGACAACGATAGTTCAGGTATACATGCCGACGTCGCAAGCTGAAGATGAACAGATAGAGAAAGTGTATGAGGATATTGAAAGGGTAATGCAGTATGTAAAGGGGGAAGAAAATCTAATAGTCATGGGCGATTGGAATGCAGTTGTAGGGGAAGGAGAAGAAGAAAAGGTTACAGGAGAAAATGAGCTTGGGACAAGGAATGAAAGAGGAGAAAGACTAATTGAGTTCTGTAACAAGTTTCAGCTAGTAATAGCGAATACCCTGTTCAAGAATCACAAGAGGAGGAGATATACTTGGAAAAGGCCGGGAGATATAGCAAGATTTCAATTAGATTACATCATGGTCAGACAGAGATTACGAAATCAGATACTGGGTTATATGGCGTACCCAGGAGCAGATATAGACTCAGATCACAATGTAGTAGTGATAAAGAGTAGGCTGAAGTTCAAGACATTAGTCAGGAAGAATCAATACGCAAAAAAGTGGGATACGGAAGTACTAAGGAATGACGAGATACGTTTGAAGTTCTCTAACGCTATAGATACAGCAATAAGGAACAGCGCAGTAGGCAGTACAGTTGAAGAGGAATGGACAGCTCTAAAAAGGGCCATCACAGAAGTTGTGAAGGATAACATAGATACAAAGAAGATAGCTGCGAAGAAACCATGGGTAACAGAAGAAATACTTCAGTTGATTGATGAAAGGAGGAAGTACAAACGTGTTCCGGGAAAATCAGGAATACAGAAATACAAGTCGCTGAGGAATGAAATAAATAGGAGGTGCAGGGAAGCTATGACGAAATGGCTGCAGGAAAAATGTGAAGTCATCGAAAAAGATATGATTGTCGGAAGGACAGACTCAGCATACAGGAAAGTCAAAACAGCCTTTGGTGACATTAAAAGCAAAGGTAGTAACATTAAGAGTGCAACGGGAATTCCACTGTTAAATGAAGACGAGAGAGCAGATAGGTGGAAAGAATACATTGAAAGCCTCTATTAGGGTGAAGATTTGTCTGATGTGATAGAAGAAGAAACAGGAGTCGATTTAGAAGAGATAGGGGATCCATTATTAGAATCGGAATTTAAAAGAGCTTTGGAGGACTTACGGTCAAATAAGGCAGAAAGGATAGATAACATTCCATCAGAATTTCTAAAATCATTGGGGGAAGTGGCAACAAAACGACTATTCACGTTGGTGTGTAGAATATATGAGTCTGGCGATATACCATCTGACTTTCGGAAAAGCATCATTCACACAGTTCCGAAGACGGCAAGAGCTGACAAGTGCGAGAATTATCGCACAATCAGCTTAACAGCTCATGCATCGAAGCTGCTTACAAGAATAATATACACAATAATGGAAAAGAAAATTGAGTATGCGCTAGGTGACGATCAGTTTGGCTTTAGGAAAAGTAAAGGGACGAGAGAGGCAATTCTGACGTTACGGCTAATAATGGAAGCAAGGCTAAAGAAAAATCAAGATACTTTCATTGGATTTGTCGACCTGGAAAAAGTGTTCGACAATATAAAATAGTGCAAGCTGTTCGAGATTCTGAAAAAAGTAGGTGTAAGCTATAGGGAGAGACGGAATGGACAGTCTAATGAGTACACAGTATGGTTTGAGAGTAAATCGGAGAAAGACGAAGGTAATGAGAAGTAGTAGAAATGAGAACAGCGAGAAACTTAACATCAGGATTGATGGTCACGAAGTCAATGAAGTTAAGGAATTCTGCTACCTAGGCAGTAAAATAACCAATGACGGACGGAGCAAGGAGGACATCAAAAGCAGACTCGCTATGGCAAAAAAGGCATTTCTGTCCAAGAGGAGTCTACTAATATCAAATACCGGTTTTAATTTGAGGAAGAAATTTCTGAGGATGTACGTCTGGAGTACAGCATTGTATGGTAGTGAAACATGGACTGTTGGAAAACCGGAACAGAAGAGAATCGAAGCATTTGAGATGTGGTGCTATAGACGAATGTTGAAAATTAGGTGGACTGATAAGGTAAGGAATGAGGAGGTTCTATGCAGAATCGGAGAGGAAAGGAATATGTGGAAAACACTGATAAGGAGAAGGGACAGGATGATAGGACATCTGCTAAGACATGAGGGAATGACTTCCATGGTACTAGAGGGAGCTGTAGAGGACAAAAACTATAGAGGAAGACAGAGATTGGAATACGTCAAGCAAATAGTTGAGGACGTAGGTTGCAAGTGCTACTCTGAGTTGAAGAGGTTAGCACAGGAAAGGAATTCGTGGCGGGCCGCATCAAACCAGTCAGTAGACTGATGACCAAAAAAAATGTGACCCACTGTTATTCGTACCCTCAGCTAATGACCGATGGTACCAGATCTTTTTCACGCTGTCTCGCGGTACTGGATAATCGCGCATCTTTTTTTTTTTTTTTTTTTCTTCTTCTTCTTTTGAGTCATCAGTCTTCTGACTAGTTTGCTGCGGCCTGCCATGAATTCCTCTCCTGTGCCAACCTCTTCATAACAGAGTAGCACTTTCCACCTACGTCCTCCCTTATTTGCTGAATGTATTCCAATCTCTCTCTTCCTGTACAGTTTTTGCACTCTACAGCTCCCTCTAGTATCTTCGAAGTCATTCCCTGACGTGTTAACAGATGTCCTATCATTCTGTCCCTTCTCCTAGCCAGTGTTTTCCACACATTCCTTTATTCTCCAATTCTGCCCAGAATGTCCTCATTCCTTACCTTATCAGTCGACCTAATTTTCAACATTCGTTTGTAGCTCCACAACTAAAGTGCTTCGATTCCCTTCTCTTCTGGTTTTCTCGCAGTCCGTGTTTCACTGCCATGTTTCACTGTCTTCGCTTGTTATTGCTCGCGTAACAACTAATATATTGATAAATGTATGAGATTAATATGTTGCTACGAAAAGAGCCCTGAAATACTTTTTAGGGATGCTGTGCTGTGACTTTCTTTGGATCATTAATTTTCAACAAAACAAAATATATTATGTTCGCATTATTCTGGATCTCGCTTTCTATTAAAGGAACTTTGTATAGTTACTGTAACTCGCTATAAAGTTCAACATATCTTCCTTACTTTACAGTTATTGAAAAGGTTACTGAAAATTATTTCGTTATCAATACTGTTGTTACAATACGCAATATTTGCTCAACATCAAAATTTTGCAGTCGATTTTTGTTAACAGTAAAATACCAATAAGTACCACGACTAACACGAGAACATGAGACTATTATCAGAGAAAAAGAAGTTTTCACTATAATGTTTGACAGACCAGAACTACGCACAGCAAGATTTCTTTTATGTCGTGAAGGTAAATTATCTTTTTGCACTGTTAATAATATATCATCTGCAGCCCGCGTCCATCTGTAAAACACATCATAAAATCTGCTGCTCTGCCCTGAAATCCCGAAAGCTGGAAGAAATAATTTTAGTTCACTATTGCCTGCCCGCTTCTTTTCGGTATGATTGGTTTCATTTAATGCAGTTTGAATGCGCTGCGGCAGCGGCTCGTTCGTTCGTAGCGCAGCTCTGCACCTCGAATAATATTTAAATAGCTGAAAAGGTCTTAAAAGGATGGGATGAAATACCGGGCAAGCTTATTACAAATCATAATGCAAGTTTTCACTAAGTAACTCTATTCAAAACATTTAGACAGATTAAATTATTACACACCTTTACAAAGCAATTCCTAATGGCGTCCTTCTCTCAATCTTGACAAAAGAATGCTACACAAGCATACA
Organism: Schistocerca serialis cubense; assembly: GCF_023864345.2. Taxonomy (NCBI): domain Eukaryota; kingdom Metazoa; phylum Arthropoda; class Insecta; order Orthoptera; family Acrididae; genus Schistocerca; species Schistocerca serialis. The sequence continues at coordinate 547,758,588 of NC_064642.1, forward strand.
ATATAGCGTCACAGGCTCTTCCTATCCACGTAACTTCAATAAGACGACAGAGAAATTAATGCTCGGTCACAACTATTTATACTCGTTGTGATAATGTTTGACATTTAATAAGTATCGTCTGTGGCGGTTTCAGTAGTCACCGACACAGATATTATCTTTAAAAAATCGGTACATAATTCTATATAAATATAAAACATGACACATAACGGTGTCTCTTTATTACATAAAGATCACACAATCATTGTCCATGCAGAAATAAAATTACAATTATCCGGTTCAATTATTTTTACTTTTTTACTACATATAATACGTGTTTTGCCAAGAGGCGTTACACATATATCGCTGTGCTCCAAACGTACATTCTCAGAAATTAGTTCTTCAAATTAAGGCCTATGTTGGTGTCTAGTAGATTTCATTTTGCCAGAAATGCCTTTTGTTCCAGTGCTTGTCTCCTTTTGATGTCCTCCTTATTCCATCCGTCATTGGTTGTTTTGCTGCCTGCGTAGCAGGATTCCTTAACTTCATCTACTCCGTCACCATCAATGTTGATGTTAAGTTCCTCGCTGTACAGATTTCTGCTACTCCTCAGCACTTTCGTCTTTCTTCGATTTACTCTCAATCCATATTCTGTACACATTAGATTGTTCATTCCATTCAGGAGATCATGTAATTCACCTTGACTTTCACTCGGGATAGCAACGTCATCAGCAAATTCTATCAATGATATCCTTTCGCATTGAATTTCGATTTCACTCCTAAAAGTTTCTTTTATTTTCCTTATTGTCTCTTCAACATACAGATTAACAATAGGGACGAAAGTCTACTTCCGTGTCTTACACACTTTTTAATCCGAGCACTTCGTTCTTGGTCATCAATCTTATTATCCACACATGGTTCTTGTACATATTCTATATTATCCGTATCTCCCTTTAATTTACCCTTATTTTACTCGAATTTCGAACATTTTGCTCTATTATACATTGCTGAACGCTTTTCCCGGTCGACAAATCTGATGAACGTGTCTTGACTTTTCTTTAATCTTGCTTCCATTATTGGCCCTAACGTCAGAATACCTTCTCTGGTCCCGTTATTTTTCTTAAAGCCAAAGTGATCGTCATCTAATAAATCCTCAATTTTCTTTTCTATTCTTCAATATTTTATTCTTGTCAGTAACTTGGATGCATGAGCTGTTGCTGATTGTGCGATAATACTCGCACTTGTGAACTCTTGCAGTCTTCGGAATTCTGTGGATGATATTTTTCCGAAGGTCTGATGATATGTTGCCAGACTCATACATTCTACTCCCCCCAATGACTTGAGAAATTCTGATGGAATGTCATTTAGTCTTTGTGCCTTATTTGATCTTAAGTCTTCCAAAGCACTTTTGTATTCTGATCCTAATACTGGGCATCCCCATCTCTTCTAAATTGACCCTTGTCTCTTCTTTGATTACATCAGACAAATCTTCCCCCTCATAGAGGTCTTCTGTGTATTTTTGTATCTTTCCACCTATCCGCTCTCTCTTTTTCATTTAACAGTGGAATTCTCATTGCTCTCTTAATGCTACTAACCTTGCGTTTTATTTCAACGAAGGTTGTTATGACTTTTCTATATGCTGAGTCAGTCCTTCCAACAATTATATCTTTTTTATCTCTTCGCATTCTTCATGCAGCCATTTCGTATTACATTCCCTGCACTTCTATTTAATTCATTCCTCAGCGACTTGTATTTTTGTATCCCTGAGCTTCCCTGAACATTTTTGTACTTCTTTCTTTCATCGATCAACTGAAGTATTTCTTCTGTTGTCCATCGTTCCTTCGCAGTTACCTTCTTTATCCCTTTGTTTTTCTTTTCAGTTTCTGCGATTTCCCTTACATTACATTTCAACTGCACTGCCTACTGAACTATCCTTATTGCTGTATCTATAGTCTTAGAGAATTTCGAGCGCATCTCGTCATTCGTTAGTACTTCCATATCCCACATCTTGTGCATTGATTCTTCCTGAATAATCTCTTAAACTTCAGCCTACTCCTCATCACCATTGCATTGTGATCTGGCTCTATATCTGGTCCTGGGTACACCTCCCTATCCATTATGTCATTTCGAAATGTCTGTCTGACCATGATGTAATCTGAAATATTCCAGTATTACCAAGCCTTTTCCAAGTATACCTGCTCCTCTTGTGATTCTCATTCCTTGGCCCAAGCCCATATTCTTTTGTAACCTTTTCTTTAGTCTCTCCCTACAACTGCATTCCAGTGCCCCTCATGGCTATTACATTTTTATCTCCCTTCATGTACTGTATTACCCTCCCAATACCTTAATATGCTTTCCCCATCACTTCGTCTTCAGCTTGCGACATGGGCATGTATACGAAAACCTATCATAGAACTATTCACAGTAACACGCTCCCTTCCATACCTTCCTATTCAATACGATTCGGACTCCCGTTATACCATTTTCTGCTGCTGTTGGTATTACCCTACACTCATATGACCAGAACTCCTTCTGTCCTTTGCATTTCACTTCACTGACCCCTACTATATCTAGATTGAGCGTTTAAATTTTCCTTTTCCGATTTTTTAGCTTCCCTACCACACTCAAGCTTCTGACGCTCCACGCCCCTACTCATGGAACGTCAACCTTCACATGCTGCGTCACATTCACATTGTGACGCAGCGTGTGAAGGTTGCTGAGTGTGGACGGGTTACTCCTGTAACCGAAATTGCAGATCTGAAGATGGTTCTAGAGAAACCGAAACCGGCCATGTGAATAAGTATTTTTGCAATCAAGATGGATTATATGTAACAGTGAAATTAGCAGTAACGGAACTAAGACTGGACAATATGTATTACTTTTTGCAATTGTCTCAGTGGATGCTGATCCACATTAAGAACATTGCTCAGGCTAACAGAGACTGGCGAACGTTACACAGAGCAATATGCAAGAATCCGAAGACAGATTTCGGTGACAAGGGCTCAGTAAAGGAAACAGGCGTTTTCTGAAACCTTACTCAATACTTTTTAACCATGTGGAAGACAAGACGCTCAACGCTTTTTCCATGCTGGACCTTGGTGGAACGTAGAATGCTAGCAGAAACACATCCACTAACCAAGGCAGCAGAAATGGGAACTGTGCCGATTTAGAAGACCCAATCAGCGATCACAACGCAGAAGAAAGCAGTGATTCTCCAAATTGCGTAGGCACTCTCTTCAAGGCAAACGATCTCCAACCACAACACAGCGAGGACGCCTCCGTTCTCCGTAGGCGTCCCATATCAGCAGTCCTAACAGCCAGCCAGAAAAGCCTTCAAAAAAGCCGTGTGTACGATTAAATTCGTTCAAATAGTTACACGGCTTCGTCCTCGTGGTATGTCAGGGAAACTAACGCTAAGGACCAAAGACCAGAGAAGTTAAACGAGAGGCCGGAACCTCCATGAATACACGTCCCGCTCATTATGCTTGTGCTACTAGTGTATGCTACGAAATATTAATGTTGATCGCATACACAATGACTTTTACATCTACATCTATTGTCAATTATTATGAATTACATCGCTGCTATAAATTTCGTACTTGTTTGTCGGAAAATTACTTTATTACTTGGCTACCATTCTAAACTTGCGCAGAACGTGGGAAAAATGAACACCGAAATCTTTTTGCGCAAGCTCTGATTTTCTTAGCACTATGGTCATTTCTTCCAGTGTATGTGGGGATCAACGCAATATTTTGACATTCAGAAGAGTGAGTTGGAGATTAAGGTTTCATGATAAGTTGTCGCCGCCACATTAGATGCCATCCAGATTCGCTTATCCTATCGCTGACACACTCTCCCATATTTCGCTATGATACAAAACAAACTTCACTTCTTTGAACATTTCTGATATCCTCCATGAATACGGCATTGTAACAATTTCAAACCGCACAGCAGTATTCGAGAAGAGCGTGGGCAGATATAATGTAAGGAGTCTCTACAACCGATTTCTTACATCGTCTAGGTGTTCTGGCAATAAAAAGCAACTTTTTAGTACACCATCCGCACAAAACTTTCTGTCTGAAGGTTCTCATTTATTCTCACTTCATCTCATTCGTTAGCACGAATTTATTAGCTTTCGGTACGAAATATTTATTTTTCCATTTTTTAGGTAGTGATAACCTGTGTGGTTCATCTGAAATGATACAATCCAGTTTTTTTCGTTTTCTGTGACCTGGGAGGCAAGAGTTTGCTGGTAGTATTTTGTAGGATTTTTTGATAACAGATATAACATCTACATCTCCATCTACATATACATGATTACTCTGCAATTCACATTTAAGTGCTTGGCAGAGTGTTCATCGAACCACAATCGTACTATCTCTCTACCATTCCACTTCCGAACAGCGCGTGGGAAAAACGAACACCTAAACCTTTCTGTTCGACCTCTGATTTCTCTTATTTTATTTTGATGATCATTCCTACCTATGTAGGTTGGGCTCAACAAAATATTTTCGCATTCGGAAGAGAAAGTTGGTGACTGAAATTTCGTAAATAGATCTCGCCGCGACGAAAAACGTCTTTGCTTTAATGACTTCCATCCCAACTCGCGTATCATATCTGCCACACTCTTTCCCCTATTACGTGATAATACAAAACGAGCTGCCCTTTTTTGCACTCTTTCGATGTCCTCCGTCAAAATGTTCAAATGTGTGTGAAAGCTTATGGGACTTAACTGCTAAGGTCATCAGTCCCTAAGCTTACATACTACTTAACCTAAATTATCCTAAGGACAAACACACACACCCCCGCCCGAGGGAGGACTCGAACCTCCGCCGGGACCAGCCCCACAGTCCATGACTGCAGCGCCTTAGACCGCTCGGCTAATCCTGCGCGGCTGTCCTCCGTCAATCCCACCTGGTAAGGATCCCACACCGCGCAGCAATATTGTAACAGAGGACGAAGGAGTGTAGTGTAAGCTGTCTCTTTAGTGGACTTGTTGCTTCTTCTAAGTTTCCTGCCAATGAAACGCAACCTTTGGCGCGCCTTCCCCACAATATTAACTATGTGGTCTTTCCAACCGAAATTGCTCGTAATTTTAACACCCAGGTACTCAGTTGAATTGACAGCCTTGAGAATTGTACTATATATCGAGTAATCGAATTCCAACGGATTTCTTTTGGAACTCATGTGGATCACCTCACTCTTTTCGTTATTTAGAGTCAACTGCCACCTGCCACACCATACAGCAATCTTTTCTAAATCGCTTTGCAACTGATACTGGTCTTCGGATGACCTTACTAGACGGTAAATTACAGCATCATCTGCGAACAACCTAAGAGAACTGCTCAGATTGTCACCCAGGTCATTTACATAGATCAGGAACACCAGAGGTCCCAGGACGCTTCCCTGGGGAACATCTGATATCACTTCAGTTTTACTCGATGATTTGCCGTCTATTACTAAGAACTGCGACCTTCCTGACAGGAAATCACGAATCCAGTCGCACAACTGAGACGATACCCCATAGGCCCGCAGCTTGATTAGAAGTCGCTTGTGAGGAACGGTGTCAAAAGCTTTCCGGAAATCTAGAAATATGGAATCAATTTGAGATTCCCTGTCGATAGCGGCCGTTACTTCGTGCGAATAAAGAGCTAGCTACGTTGCACAAGAATGATGTTTTCTGAAACCATGCTGATTACGTATCAATAGATCGTTCCCTTCGAGGTGATTCATAATGTTTGAATGCAGTATATGCTCCAAAACCCTACTGCAAACCGACGTCAATGATATAGGTCTGTAGTTCGAAGGATTACTCCTACTACCCTTCTTAAACACTGGTGCGACCTGCGCAGTTTTCCAATCTGTAGGTACAGATCTATCGGTGAGCGAGCGGTTGTATATGATTGCTAAGTAGGGAGCTATTGCATCAGCGTAATCTGAAAGGAACCTAATCGGTATACAATCTGGACCTGAAGACTTGCCCGTATCAAACGATTTGAGTTGCTTCGCAACCCCTAAGGTATCTAGTTCTAAGAAAATCATGCTAGCGGCTGTTCGTGTTTCAAATTCTGGAATATTCCATTCATCTTCCCTGGTGAAGGAATTTCGGAAAACTGCGTTCAATAGCTCCGCCTTAGTGGCACAGTCGTCGGTAACAGTACCATCGGCACTGCGCAGCGAAGGTATTGACTGCGTCTTGCCGCTTGTGTACGACCAGAATTTCTTCGGATTTTCTACCAAATTTCGAGACAATGTTTCGTTGTGGGACCTATTAAAGGCATCTCGCATTGAAGTCCGTGCCAAATTTCGCGTGTCTGGCTAAAATTTACAATCTTCGGGATTTCGCGTTCTTCTGAATTTCACATGCTTTTTCCGTTGCCTCTGCAACAGCGTTCGGACCTGTTTTGTGTACCATGGGGTATCAGTTCCATCTCTTACCAATTTATAAGGTATGAATCTCTCAATTGCTGTTGCTACTATATCTTTGAATTTGAGGCACATCTCGTCTACATTTGCATAGTCAGTTCGGAAGGAATGGAGATTGTCTCTTAGGAAGGCTTCTAGTGACACTTTATCCGCTTTTTTAAATAAAATTATTTTGCGTTTGTTTCTGGTGGATTTGGAAGAAACGGTATTGAGCCTAGCTACAACGACCTTGTGATCACTAATCCCCGTATCAGTCATGATGCTTTCTATTAGCTCTGGATTGTTTGTGGCTAAGAGGTCAAGTGTGTTTTCGCAACCATTTACAATTCGCGTGGGTTCGTGGACGAACTGCTCGAAATAATTTTCGGAGAAAGCATTTAGGACAATCTCTGAAGATGTTTTCTGCCCACCACCGGTTTTGAACAAGTATTTTAGCCAACATATCGAGGGAAGGTTGAAGTCCCCACCAACTATAACCGTATGAGTGGGGTATTTATTTGTTACGAGACTCAAATCTTCTCTGAACTGTTCAGCAACTATATCAAAAATGGTTCAAATGGCTCTGAGCACTATGGGACTTAACATCTGAGGTCATCAGTCCCCTAGAACTTAGAACTGCTTAATCCTAACTAACCTAAGGACATCACACACATCCATGCCCGATGCAGGATTCGAACCTGCGACCGTAGCGGTCACGCGGTTCCAAACTGAAGCGCTTTGAACCGCCCGGCTACACTGGCCGGCAGCAACTATATCATCGGAGTCTGGGGGTCGGTAGAAGGAGCCAACTATTAACTTAGTTCGTCTGTTAAGCATAACCTCCACCCATACCAATTCGCACAGTGTGTCTACTTCGACTTCACTACAAGATAAACCACTACTGACAGACACAAACATTTCACCACCAATTCTGCCTAATCTATCTTTCCTGAACACCGTCTGACTTCGTAAAAATTTCTGCAGAACTTTAGCCAGTTTTCTGTACCTATAACGGTTTCAGCTTCTGGGCTTTCTATTAGAGCTTGAAGCTCAGGGACTTTCCCAGCACAACTAAAACAATTTACAACAACAATTCCGACTGTTCCTTGATCCAAGCACGTCCTGTATTTGCCATGCACCCTTTGGGATTGCAGCCCACCCCGTACTTTCCCGAGGCCTTCTAACCTAAAAAACCGCCCAGTCCACGCCACACAGCCTCCGCTGCCCGTGTAGCCGCCAGCTGAGTGTAGTGAACTCCTGACCTATTCAGCGGAACCCGAAACTCTACCACCCTAAGGCGCAAGTCAAGGAATCTGCAGCCAACACGGTCGCAAAACCGTCTGAGCCTCTGATTGAATCCCTCCACCCGGCTCTCCCCCAAAGGTCCGCAGTCGGTTCTGTCAAAGATGCTGCAGATGGTGAGCTCTGCCTTCATCTCGTAAGCAAGACCGGCAGCCTTCACCAAACCAGATAGCCGCTGGAATCTAGAGAGAATTTCCTCAGATCCAAAGCGACACACGTCATTAGTGCCGACATGTGCCACCACCTGCAGCTGGCTGCACCCTGTGCTCTTCATGGCATCTGGAAGGACCTTTTCCACATCAGGAATGACTCCACCCGGAATGCACACGGAGTGCAGACTGGATTTCTTCCCCTCCTTACCCGCCACATCCCTAAGGGGCCCCATACGCGCCTAACATTGGAGCTACCAACTACCAATAAGCCCACCCTCTGCGATTGCCCGGACCTTGAAGGTTGAGAATCATCCTCTGAAACAGGGCAGGCAGCACCATCTGGCTCAGCCAGAGACAGTACCTGAAACCTGTTTGTCAGACGCACCGGGGAGGCTTTCTGAACAACCTCCGGGCCGGCCGAAGTGGCCGTGCGGTTAAAGGCGCTGCAGTCTGGAACCGCAAGACCGCTACGGTCGCAGGTCCGAATCCTGCCTCGGGCATGGATGTTTGTGATGTCCTTAGGTTAGTTAGGTTTAACTAGTTCTAAGTTCTAGGGGACTAATGACCTCAGCAGTTGAGTCCCATAGTGCTCAGAGCCGTTTGAACCATTTGATCAACCTCCGGGGACGTCTTTCGCTGCCTGCCACGCCTTGGAACGACCTCCCAATCAACCACAGGTGAGGACAGCCCCACTGCGAGCAGCAAAAGGGACAACCACAGCGGCAGACCGATCTGGAGACAGACGGGACGAGGTTGACATCCCCGTGATACACAAGTCCGGCTCCCCACAGTGTTGCCCATTGGCAACAGCCTCAAGCTGCGCGACCGAAGTCAGCTGCGAGCGAAGGGATGCCAACTCAGCCCTCGTCCGAACACAGCAATAACAGTCCCTGTCCATTCTAATCGATGTTGAACAACCGTTACTGAAACACGAGTCCGTTCCTAGATAACACAAGGGAAACACGCAAAGAATGTATCAACTAACCTGTACAAATGCCTAACGACTGCTCTACAATCTGTCTGACTTTACGATTACAGTAACTAAAACTCGAAATTACACCTGCTATACGAAACTCACACGCAATTTAAGTAAGAATCTACGAAGTAAACACAGAAAAGAAGCTATATACGTATCTTTCTGCGCTGTCGATGTGCATCAACTGGGAGCTCAGGCCACACTGGTCTCTGAGAGCCTACTGTGTAGACTGGACATTTTTTTCCCATTGGGAGGACTGCTTGATCAGCCAGCAGCCGCAGGCGAAGACAGAGCAGCAACAGCGAAGTAACCGATTTTGTGACATTTTACGAGTTCTCATCCAGGAGCGAGTTACGTAATTTCATCTGCGTGCTTTGGTACGCTCTTTTTTAATTTCTATAAATTAATTTAATATTTGTTAGACACAGCTCTCGCGTTTTTGTTTGTGTCGAAATGTAAACCGATTTTGTGAGCTTTTACAAGTTCCTAACCAGGAGAAAATTATTTAGTTTCGCCTGTGTGCTTTGGTAGTTTAGTTTTTGAATATATCCATGTAAATCTAATTTATCTGCGTCAGTATACATAATCCCCAAGCGGCTATGCAGTAAATGGCGAAGGGTATGTTTAATTATTGCTAGTTATTTTGTTTCCATGAAAATTTCCTTTCCAGAAGCTGCAGAGCAACAAACATATAAGACATTTCTCAACAGTGTTTCGCGAAAAGAGTGTTCTTTACTCCACGCATTCATATTTGAATTCACCGGGCATTTCCGTGATACATATTGTGCTAAGCTATCGGTAATAAATCTAGCAGCATGCCTCTGAATTCCAATGTTTACTTCCTTTAATCCGACCTGGTGGCGATCCGAAACTAACTGAAGGAAGGGTCGGCAAGTGTTCTGCACGCGGTATCCTTTGTAGGTGAGCTACAGTTTCATAGAATTCTCTCAGTAGACTGTAGTCAACCACTTAGAACCTACCTTATGTGCTTGTTCCATTTCCTGTCGCGATCCAACGCTGCGCCTAGGTATTTAATCGAGATTAATGCGTCACGCACCACAATACTGATACTTCATACGAACTTTACCAGATTGTTTTGCCGTTTTTCCTCATTTTGATTACCTTATGTTTTTCCGTATAATAGCGTAGATTCTGGTTGCTTGTCTGTAAGACGTGTTCTTTATCAACGATCGGGAGATTGTTTTAAATCTATCGTGTTATGCGAGATGATGAAATTCTTTCGATATATACCCGTTTTAGACTTCCTGATCAAAAGTGTCCGGAGACCTACGTATTAGGTGACATTATTATGGGACGTTTCCACTGCTCGCCTTAAAGATGGTTCGAAATTTGCCGAGGACTCTTTCAACGAGGAGTCAGAATGTCTGTGGAGGAATAGCAGCTCATTCTTTCTCAAGGCCAGTACCAGAGATGGAAGTGATGTTGAATGCTGAGTTCCAGCGCGAAGTCGACGTTCTCGCCCAAAAGCTGTTCCTTTGGGTTCAAATTGGTACTCTAGCCAGGCCAGTCCGTTCAAGAAAGTTCTTTATACAAATCCTTGTTTTACAGATTTTGCTTTATGACGGTGTGCATTGTCACGATGGTACATTCAGTCATTGTCTGTGAAATGTTCTTCCTCAGTAATCCAGAACACAATGCTGGAAAATGTGTTCCTATCCTTTAGCATTTAATGTTGCTAAGCATAATAACGTAACCATGAATAAGGCCGTGTCCTACATGAGCGACAGAAGCGACTGACAGCGAGCGACTTCAGGATACGCGACATTCCAGCGACAAGCCGCGGCATCGGGCGAAAGCTCGGGTGTCCTGCGTGCGAGCGACCCTGTCGCGATACAAGATGGCTGTTTAGAGTCAACCAGCTGTTTGTATAAAACAGAGCCCCTTAACTGTAGAATACTGTAGCTGTAGAGTGAGGCTACAAAATTATGTTCACTTAAGAAAATAAAGCGGAAAAGTAATGTTGTGCTTGAAATTTACATAGGGAAGAATCTCCATGGAGAATTTCATGAATATCATCAACTACAAAGATCACCAAACAAATTCTTCGAACACATGTGAATGAGCAGAGCAGCATTCGGCTGTCTCATCAATAAATTAAATACGAATGTTTTTCACATGATCAAGAACTTTTCACAGCGAATAAATGCAGAAGAATGACTGACTACATGACTAATTATTTTAAATACCCACAATTCGGGTTTCATGTTTTATCTTAACTGACTCAGTTACAGTTCTATATACTGAGTTTTATACTGTTTACACTGCATCATTAAGTATATTTTTAAGGTCTTGCCAAAGAACTTGATATTTAAGTGTTAACATCTATCCCAGTATATCATGCACATTAAATTCCTAATAAATTACAATGAACCATGAAATTTTACAGATATTTGACGTTGCGAAGCTAATTCATCAGCAGTCAGTGTTAAGGCCAAGCATTTAAATTAATCTAAATACTCTGTAAAAGTAAAGCATTCAAAATTTTTGAAAAGAAAATCAAACGTTATGTGTAATGATTTGTCCAAAAGTATGAAATGAGAAGTATTAGGGAATCGTTTCGTGCGCCTCATTTTCTGTTCATGATTTCGAGCATCATTCAAAGGGATGTAGAACGTTTATCTGAGCTACTTACTTTTTTTACACAAATCATTTCATGAAATATTTGACTGATTTCTTTCATGTCTTATTTTCAAGTGTTGTTCGGAAAGCATGAGCTTACTGACTCTTAGTTTGCCTTTCTAACGTACTTGATTCAAAAGAAGTCTTTTTGACATTTAAATCCCGCACCATTGTATCTTTTTATATGCAAAATAGCTAGGCCTTTAACAGATGAAAATTTTGAGACTTCATTTACATAGCTTGGCAGCAGCTTTTCGTGAAATATTTCAATTTTTCCTCAACTCATTAATTAAGTTTTCGTTAGTTACCCTGATTACTTACAAGTTGTTAAATGTTTTCATGCAAAACTAGACCTCACGCTGGTCGCTTTGATACCCATTTTACCGTTTTTTCTCCATTTGTTTCGCTATGAAAATTCGGACAAAACTTCATGGTGTAATTTATAGGGAGTCTGGTTTTGCTCTGCTCATGCGTTTACAAAAATGTATCGACTGTTAATCATAGGATAAAATAGTCCTTTCTGCGTGCTGTCATTTACAAAAATCGTCCTTTCGATATCTTGAACCGTTTATGAGATACGACGCTTTTTGGACCACTTGATTCCCTAAGCGCAGGAAAGCAACCAATATCTCAAGAATGAACAGAGATATCATTCCGGTCTCAACTTTAAATACAATTTAGATATATTATTTACATTCTAAAAAATTTCGTACAGCCATGTACTCCGTTTTATGCAGCACAGTAACTATGACGAATAACGAAAATAAATCCAGAGCTTTATCATTTAAAGATGTCAAGCTATAAGATGCGGAAGAATCAAATTTTTGCACCAAATAGTTTTCTTAAAATCGGCTGAGAAGTATTTCATTGCTGCCTTCGCATCCGCTCCACTGCTTTGTCGAGAAGACACTTGGCTGTCGCTCTGTGTCGCGCATGCTGCAGCGAAAAGATTCAAACACGTTTGAATTCAAACGTCGCGAGTTGCAGCAGGAGACAGGCAGCGACACAGATGTCGTTCATGTATGACACTTCCGTAGCTATACCTGCGGTTGTCTTTTGTCGCTTGAAGCTGTCGCGCGCTGTCGGTCGCTTATGTCGCTTACGTACAACGCGACCTAACACCTTCCACACTGAAGAATACTCAGTATTGTAGAACACTCAGTATAACGTCGATTATTGTCATTGAACTACACTTCTCGAACAATCACTATATACACACAAAGAAAAGAAATAACTTGTAGACGACTATTCATCAAGACCATCGGTGAGGTCCGTCAGAGCTGTTTCTAGCTCGGCGAGGAACTAGCTGTACTGCTGCTGCGCTGGCCTTATAAAGCCGGCGGAGGTCGGCGGAGTACTCCAAATTTCACTGTGTCTGTGACGCTACCTCTGCATAATAAGGTCCGCATTAGTCTCTAGCAAGTTCCGTTTATTTTGAAGAATTGTTTTCCTGTTGCTTGCGCCTGCAAGTGCTTTTGTATATTATATGGCAGGGACCGTCTGTGGCAGATGTAACACATACCGTAACACCGCATCCGAAGTAGTTCGCTGTTGTCATTACACATGATGGAAAGTAACGTCTCCAGGTATTAGTCAAACCCAAACCCTTTCATCTGATTGCCACACGCTATGGAATGATCATAAATCCTAACAACTCGTTGTCGGTAGTTCGTAGTACAGTGGCGTAACATCTCAAGCGTCGCTTAACATTGGCCACAGAAATGTGTGGCTTGTGAGGAGCTGTTCGACTGTCGCACCCTATTCTTTTTTAACTCACTGCTCACAGTCGTTGCGCAAGCTGGACTGCTCTTAGCTGCTGTTTTGGTCCTGACGAGTTGTTCTTTCTGCTGATTTCGTGTGATTTTTTTTTTTTTTATTACAGCCCTCTGCAATGCTCCCTGTCCGTCAGTATACGAGGTCCATGTAGTCTTGGTTTAGCTGAGGTTGTTCCTTAGTGTTTCTACTTCAGTTTCATAGGCAGTAGTCGGTTTTGGCAGCTTTACAAACGATAAAATGTTCGTGATGGATGGAGTTCTGAGATGACACACAGACCCACGTTTGAAGCTACTGAGCTCTCCGAACCGACCCATTTTGGAGTTACCGTCTATTTACAGTGGCGGGTCCGACTGTCGTGACATCCAGTAGTCAACTCCACATTACATAGGGGTGCCCGAATACCTTTGATCAGGCAATGTATGTAATGCAGAGACAAATGAAGCTGCTAGAGTGAACAACTCAGTCCTACGCCACAACAGCCTTAAACTCTGCAGCCGAGGGAGACTTAAAAAATATTGCAGCCCTGCAGCGAGAGTCGCGATATCCGCGAGAGCGAACATTAAACAATGGCACTCTAGAGTCAGCCCCTCCAGGGACGAATTTCTTATTCGAGTCGCGGCGCGTTACGGCGCCTAATGTAAAATAATGCGGCCGTCGTAATTCGGAGCGGGAGTGTCTTTACGAGCCGCGCGCCCGCGTCTGCCGACATCGGCGTGGGACGCGCGCCGCTCCTATTAACGGCTGCCGCCGCCACCTGCCCGCGCCTGCGCACATAAAATAGCGACGCACAACCGTAAAAACGGACCGCGGGCCGGCGATTTTACTGCGCGCTGCGCCGCCACGGGCAGGACGCGGCTCAGCTGCTGACGTCGACTTTCGAAAGTCACCGAGTCGGCCGGGGCCGTCTCTCACCGGCAGATCATTCGGCCTCGTTCTCTGGCTCCTCCAGGTCTCAAACATTTCAAACATCCATTTTTGTGAGAGGGTTGGGGGGGGGGGGGGGGTAGGAGGAGTAGATGTGGAGTCGTGAGGTGATGTTTGATGAGGTTCACTTCGGTTTCTTCTCCAGTGCCCATCTCGCTTTTCAAGCGGCATAAAGAAATCGACACTGAAAGTTTCTCAAACCTGTTGTACACCCTACGAAAGAGCCGGCTGTCTTGCAGCGCCATTAGAGCGACAGGCTGAACCTGCACCTGGATGGTCAATATCAATGCGCAACACTACTGGAGGCCCAATAAGAATGAATGTGACGATGCACACGAAAAACTTTTGGAATATATTGTGCCATCTGAAATACGGTGCCGTGTGCGGGCAGTTTTGACACTATCAGTGACAGTTTTTTGCATGATACGTTCTCTAGGTAGACATAGTTGTGCTGAGAATGAGTTCAAAACAAGAAAAAAGAACGCTGTTATCAACGTGCATTGGGATGTATAACTGGGTGTTACTCAGAATATTAATGGAGAGCTACCCTGCAGCCACGAAGGAAAGCACTCTGTCGTCAGGCCACAAGTGGCCCATCGGGACCGTCCGACCGCCGTATCATCCTCAGTGGAGGATGCGGATAGGAGGGGCGAGTGGTCAGCACACCGCTCTCCCGGTCGTTATGATGGTTTTATTTGACCGGAGCCGCTACTATTCGGTCGAGTACCACCTCAGTTTGCATGACGAGGCTGAGTGCTCCCCGAAAAATGGCAACAGCGCATGGTGGCTGGATGGTCACCTATCCAAGTGCCAGCCACGCCCGACAGCGCTTAACTTCGGTGATCTCACAGTAACCGGTGTATCCACTCCGGCAAGGCCGTTACACGAAGGAAAACGTATTCAAAAAAATGTAATCAATACCAAGTTATAAACAAAAGTATGTATACATGTGTGTGTGTGTGTGTGTGTGTGTGTGTGTGTGTGTGTGTGTGTACATTACTTAGCCGATTACAATGCTTCAGGACCTGAAGGCATCGCCGGCCGGGGTGGCCGAGCGGTTCTAGGCGCTACAGTCTGGAACCTCGCAACCGCTACGGTCGCAGATTAGAATCCTGCCTCGGGCATGGATGTGTGTGATGTCCTTCGGTTAGTTAAGTTTAAGTAGTTCTAAGTTATAGGGGACTGATGACCTCAGAGGGCAAGTCCCATAGTGCTCAGAGCCATTTGAACCATATGAAGGTATCGTATCATAATATATAACACTGACTTGGCGGAATTCCGTCATTGTAGTATTTTGTTTCTGACCATGGGTATATGGAATTTATCCAAACAGGCGTAATTTTTTTTGGGAGGGGGGGGGGGGTGAGGGTCGGTGGAACCAACAGTTTAAAAAATTCTTTCACTTTCGAGACGTGTCCTGCCACCAGAGAAAAATTTTATAGGCGACACAAGAAACTAATTACATCCCGGATAATCAACGGGTATCCACTCAATATTTCTTACACGTAGATTGCTTTGATACTTAAAATCAAAAAGCAAACATAAAGCCAGGCTACTGTCACTGCGATCAAGCTTGTACTGCTACATTTGGCTAAACGAGAGGTTTAGCAGAAAATAACTTCCAGAAAAATATCAGAATTTTTTATTTATTGTTGTTCTGTGCTACTTCAGTTCTCTCAACCAGATATCCTAAGTGATCATTTACCCTCTTGAACCAATTTTTCATCTATATTTTTTCTGATTGCATCATGGCAGTAGCTTCTTCATCGTCCAACTTCTCGAACCACAATAATATTGTACAACAATGTTGGCTTTATTATAGAGTCGTGTAGGGACAACGGCCGTTACTGTGCATTGTTATTGACC
Organism: Schistocerca serialis cubense; assembly: GCF_023864345.2. Lineage (NCBI taxonomy): Eukaryota > Metazoa > Arthropoda > Insecta > Orthoptera > Acrididae > Schistocerca > Schistocerca serialis. The sequence continues at coordinate 547,774,605 of NC_064642.1, forward strand.
GTCTAGAGGGCGCTTAAGTTGGCAGACTTCCTTTGAAAGGAGCAACTGTAATTATGATAACTCGTGGTGAGATATAATCGAGGTATAATGAGGAATCCTGATGAAATAATATATTTATCGAGACATTCTTGTAATTATTGCAGGCGAAGTTTGCTGTAATGGGTGTGGGAGGTATTCTCTGGTGGAGGAGGAAGGGTCATGGTGAGCCACTAGTGGTTCACTGTTTTATTTACTTTCCACAAGTTCATATTAATAACTCATGCTCTCAACTGGCAGGCACTGGATTGTCGACGCCTGCACACGGACCTTAGCAACAGAGCGTTGCTGTGATGGTGTCTGTGGCTGCTACACTTAGCGATACTCCGGCACGTTACTACCTTACGTGGTACACTTTCCAGCTGGCGGCTGAGAAGCGCCAGGAACAGAGTGGTAATACGGCACACTGGTGCGACGGGGACTACAGGTAGTACAGAAAGGCTGCCTCAGCAATGGCAAATCAAGGGTGCGTAGACATCTGGGGTGCGAATCATGGCCCAGGGTCTGGCGCTGGAGGGTCATTTGATCCGTCTACGCCGTGACAAGTCACCTGGCAGATGGTAGAGATGACAATGGAATGGTAGTGGCCTCCTAGCGGAAGCCAACAGTACAGATAATGACCCGATGACTCGCCGCATCCATAACAATCTGGGCACACGGCCTGTACTTACAGGAGCCAAAGCGGGTTTGTTGTGATATGGTTGCCACAAATGTCACGTTCGCTACTTGCCGTTGTCCCTGCTTTCAGTAACATGTTGGTGACAGACCAACAGGAGTGCGGCGGCGCCTAGATGGGTACCGCAGCACAATGCAAGAGGCAACCCCCGTTTAACAGCTCTCTTCCGTTACAATCGCGCCGTTACAGCACATTATTCAAGGCCTAGTATATACGACATCTACGATACCAGCGTATATAGTTTACATTACAGAAGTAAGCAGCCGTGATAAAAAGATTTACTCATGTGGATATCACGAATACTGTCCTGCTAATTTGACCACCTGTGAAAAACTTGAATAAACAACTTTTGCATCGCGCACCGCTGCGAGACGTTTAGGAAGAGAATAAGTGAGATTCTAGAAGCTACTGACCGCGTTGTACAGTCGTTCCGTTCCAGTGTCGTGGCCGGCTGCGCTGTGTTTCTCAGTTGAGGATCCATGGTGCGAATAGCCCGATCGAGTTGGCCCACAGATACTTGATCGGATTTAAATCCGGGTAGAATATTGGCAAGGGCAGTAAGATAACCTCATCCTGGTGATCTGCGAACCAAGCACGTGCACTGCCGTCTTACACTTCGCTCTGTTTTGGTAGTAGATGCCATTGTACCGAGGAAGAATAAACTGTACCTGGGGGTGAACATGATACCCGAGGATAGATGCAAAATTATGTTGATCCATTGTGCCTTCCAGAGTGACTAGATCACTCAGGGACTACCGCGAAAACATTCCCCAGATCATAACGCTCCTTCCGAACATGGCTGGAGGGTGTTTGCTTTCTGTCCGATGTCGCCAGTCAGTGGACGTCCAGTGGCCGATGTACAGCAGTCAGAATGCGTGCATGAACCAGACGCCTGCTGCGGTTGATCATACGCATCAACGTTCGCTGAACGATAGTTGAGGAGACAGTGTTCGTAGCCACTTGGCTTATCTGGGCCGTTAGTTGCTGTTCCCCCTTCAAATCTCCACAGCCGTCATTCACACTTATCATGGATGGCCCATGGTACAGCATTGGTGCATAGGCGGTGGTTTAGTTTTTTTTTTTGCACGTTATACTTCAACCACGGCGGTGCGCGGATAAACTTTTCGTTTCAGAGATGCTTCCATCCTTGGCGAAAACCAGTGATTATTCTCTTTCGGACGTCACAGAGAACGCTGCGTTCACGCCTTGTGACAAGGACTGCATTGTTTTTCCGTATTCCCCCCTACCCCCACCCACCCCTCGACATGACTTATATAAATTCGTCTGCAGGTGTGTGACTTGCTAAGACTTCATTGCCATACACCCATAAATGCACGATGCACGGACGAACACTTTCACCACAATTCCATAACATTCCTTTGTTACGCGTTACACCTCACCACGACTGTCTCAGAATATCATTATTTTTATTACAGTCTGTTCCGCAGAAACTTTGCTTATTTGTGCCGACACAAGTGGATGGCCCTGTCACGTATGGTATATTCAACAGTCTCGTAAACCACTGAAACTTGATTTCTCGAAACTGCTTGAGAAACTCGTCACACTTCAGCAGAATTTGTCACAGTTAAGGATGTGCTGCAGCAGTACGAAAGATTGGCAACATCGGTCACCCGATGTGTATATGGCTCTCTTGTCAAAGTAAAATCTACAGTTGACTCCTGCAACGTCCTGAAGTTTCGTCCAGCACTGCGCTGGACATCCTCAGAGGCGCTCCTCCGCTGAGTCTTGCCTACTGACCGGTTGTGTGATATACTTTATATTGGGACTACCAAGAGGAGCGTAAATATATGGCTAAAAGAGCACAAAAGTCTCTGCCGACTAGGTAAAATTAACAAATCAGCTGTAATAGAGCATGCTCTTCAGTAATGAAACCACGAAGTGAAGTTTGTGAAACAAAAATTTTACCTACAATTTCAAATTATCATCCATGATTATGTAGAGAAGCCCCTGAAGTTTATAAGCATCGCGATAATTTTAATAGGAAAGAGGAGGCAATGAAAACTTAGGATATATGGACAATAGCTCTACAGAATCGCTAGACAGTTTTATCTTTGATAAGACGAAAATCGATAGTTTGTTTTATCTCTGAGAAGGATTATCTCTGCTCATCAGTGTTACCTTGACCACGGCCCCTTTCCTACAGCATTTATGTCGCTCTCGGACGTCCGACCGGTCAGTCGGCAAGACTCAGCTTAGGAGCACCTCTGAGGACGTCCAGCGCAGTCCTCGACGAAACGTCAGCAATAGAAGAGTTTCTTGGACCAGGACCTCACACCCCGAAAAGTTTACCCGCAGTGAATGTTTCTGTGAGTTATACAGAGTGGTAAAATCTCCGCCATACACATTCTGTGTCGAAGCAGGGACGTCCAACTCCTTGTTACCTACTCGTCGTTTCACCGTCCATCAACCACATTCCAGACGTGATGATGACAGTAGCTCACAGACAGCCATTTCAGAGGTGCTCATTCTCACGCGCCAAGCAATAAAAATTTTCTCTTAGTCTAAATATTTATGTCGATAAGTGCATCAATGCCTTTCCTGTTCTTATATGCTTTCCTTATTGCGTCACCTGCCCACGCCACCCAACGGCACTGAATACGGCCATGGGCTGTGAACGTTTTGGGTCATCAGTGTTGGTGACTATATTTAATCTTCTCCGTACCCTACAGTTTCTATGTGTCTCGCCACTACAGGGGCTATCCAAATGGGTTACCACTAGCGTAATGGTAATACTAATTTCTACACTCTTCTAATCCAAAAATTAATTGTACATTAATATAGTTAAATTCTTTCAGCTGTGTCAAGAAAATCTATATCATAATATGAATTAAGTGTTTTGCTTTGGATACATGACTGTGGCTTGGCATCGCCTTTCTGCTGTTTGCACGTACAGAATCCACATTTCATAATGACTCCCGTTTGTAGCATTAGCAACAAGAAGGAGTGAACTTGCAGCAAGAGGTCACGTGATGAATATACGGAGATGAATTTTCGAGGTTCTAGATGCAGGTGTGTGCTCTGAGGATTTCAGTTATGCAACTCTTACTGACATTAAGGAAACACATGCTCCCTAACGTCTACTATAAATGTACAAACCAATGGTAAGTGTTAGAGATTTCCAACATGTCCATAGTCGCTCATTTGTGATAGTCGTTTCGTAATTTTTGTTATATGGGCCATGGCCTCTTATATGATGAGCCATGTCTTGACTGAGATTAATGTGACTTTCACACAGTTTTCTGGGAATGTACTGTTCTCATAGAATAAATCATACATGCTGCCACTTGCATGTTTAGAGTCTTAGCCTGCTTTTAAACTGAAGTGACGGAAGTCATGGGGTAGCGATACGCTCATGTATAGATGGCGGTAGTATCACCTACACAAGGTATAAAAGAGCAGTGCATTGGCGGAGCTGTTATTTGTACTGATTGTAAAGGTTTCCGACGTGATTATGTCCGCATGACGGGAATTAACAGACTTACAAAATGCGGAATGGTAATTGGAGCTGATGCATGGGACTTTATATTTCGAAAATCGTAACGGAATTCAGTATTCCGAGATCTACAGTGTGCCGAGAATACCAAATTTCAGGTATTACCTTTCACCACGGACGACGCAGTGGCTTTCACTTAACGACCGCGAGCAGCGGCATTTGCTTGGAGTTGTCATGCTAACAGACAAGCAAAACTACACGCAATAACCGCAGAAAGCAATGTGTAACGTACGACGAACGTATCCGTTAGGACAGTACGGTGAAAAGTGGTGTTACTGGAATGTAGTAGCAGGTGATCGATTCTAATGCCTTTGCTAACAGCACGGCATCGCCTGCAGCTCATCTGCTGGGTTCGTGACCATTTCGGTGACCAACGGTTGGACCTCAGACGACTGGAATACCGTGGCGTGGTGAGATGAATCCTGATTTCAGTTGGTATGCGCTGGTGGTGGGGTTCGAGTGTGGTGCAGACCCCATGAAATAACAGACCGAAGTTGTCAACAAAGCACTGTGACAGGTGGTGGTCGCTCTAAAATGGTGTGGGCTATGTTTACAAGGAATAGACTGGGTCCTGTGGTCCAACTGAACCGATCATTGACTGTAAACGGTTATGTTCACCTACTTGGAGACTATATGCAGGCATTCAATGACTTCATTATCATAAACACCGATGGATCTTTCATGAATGACAATGCCTCGTACCACTGGGCGACAATTATTCGCGACTGGTCTGAAGAATATCCTGAACAATTCGAGTGGATGATTTGGCCACCCAGATCGCCCGACATGGGAAATAATCGAAAGGTCAGGTCGTGCACAAAATCTTATATGGCTCGATGTTTCTGCAGGAGTCCTGAAACGAGTTTTGGAGTCCATACAACGCCCGTTGCGGCACTACGCCGGGCAAGGATAAGCCCGACACATCAGAGGGTATCCCATGACTTATCACCTCTGTGTATTGTGGTTCTGGAATTCCACACTCTCTCCTTACGTATTGGCCCTGTAAACCATGCTACGCAACTACGAGTGTTACAGCTGTGTCGACTACTGTCCACTCGCCGTCGATGTTCTCTCTCTCTCTCTCTCTCTCTCTCTCTCTCTCTCTCTCTCTCACACACACACACACACACACACACACACACACACACACACACACACACACACACACACGTCGAATAATTTACTACCGTCATGAAGTTCCTGCAGATTATCTTTACTTTAATTTGAATTACAGGGAAGATGGCAATACTATAACTAATTACAGAACACCTAAACTTTTCATCAGATGTGTAGTTTTTGAGGAGCTGTTTTTAATTTATTAACCAACAACCCAATGAGAATATCAAGATGGGTTCTACCGCAAATTCTCCGAAAATACACTGCAATTATTGAGATCAAACTGTAGGTTACGTATACGAGAACAAAGGTTGGCTTATTGAGCCCTGAGAATCACTTTGGCCCGTTGCAGCGAACCTTCGATTGTTTAGTGATTCTTGCCCATCCCTCCCACGAATGAAAACTTATTGATATAAAATTCTGGTTTATGTAGCATTCGGGGTCACCCTCGCCACTCAGTTATAAATGTTTGGGCGAGGCTTGGAGGAGATACTATTTCGTTAGTGCAAAGACTGCAGCTGTCGAGGCTGGGTAATATAGCGAGACGGCTATACGGACGATATACGGCTGTGTGTGAGGACGCAATATCCCGCTGGGCGGTTGTATTTATAGGAATCTACTCTCCAACAGCAACCACAGGATGTGTATGGCAGGGACGCCTGCGGCAGAAACGAAAGAGCATCCCCCGACAAAGGCCTTGCCAAAGCAAACACAGACAATGCTCAGCGAACCCATTCAGGAACCGGCTAATGTATCCTCTAACCACAACAGTCTCTTCCATTAGAGTGAGCCACGTCTTACTTCTCTTGTCGACTGGTAATGTATTGTTAGTATTTTCCACATGTTCTTTTTTTCGACAATTCGCCACAAAACATCCCCATCTCTGATCTTATCAATCCACCCAGTTTTCAGCATCCTTTTGCAATAACACATCTCAAGCGGTCCAGTTCTCTTATTTTCCGATTTTCCCACGGTCCATGATTCCTACCATACACTGCTTTGCTCTAAACGTACACGCTCAGAAATTTATTGCTCAGATGTCACATAATAGCCGACTACTCTTGGCCTGGGTGCCATCCCTGAGTGTGTTTACTTCTTACTTCGTTCGTCATATTATTTTGCTTCCTAGTTAGCAGAATTCCTTCATTTACTTCGTGGTCCCCAGATTTGATGTGAAGTTTATCGCTGATATCATTTCTGCTGCTCCTCATTAATTTCGTTTTCTTTGGGTTATTCTCAGTCCTTATTCTGTGCTCATTAGACACTTCGTCCTACTCCTTAGGTGCTGTAATTCTTCTCTACTTCGTTTAAATTTTGTATTTATCTTTTATTATTTGCTTTCGATTGTTTGTGATTCAAATATCACCTCTCTTCTAATAAGTGTGAATGGAGAAAGAGGAGAAAGAAAAAGGAAATAAATAAAAGGTAACGTTCCCCACGCTAGCGCCTCCTCGAGGCTACAGCTTGCAGCTCCATAAAATTTGTGAGCCAAGGTATTTGTTGACGCCCCGAATAGGTATACCTTTTTAATACTGGGACTGAATCCTGTTTTTCATGTACTAAGTTTGTGATGAGCGAGTTTTTATAAATATTTTTTCACTTTCAATTTTGGCCTTTTGTAACTTGATCTTATATTACAAAATGCCTGTCGCTCTTAAGGTTCCTATAATTTTAATTGAAAATATGTGATAATGGCGGGAGCTCTTGTAATAAAAAACCTTATTAAGCGATCAAGACGGGTTTATTCGTAAAACTGTTCACTGAAGGTTATTTTGGCTTCTCTGTATGCTCAATCAGTCTGAAATCTTCATATTCTTACTGCAGTCCCTTCGCTTTAGCTTTCCTGTTCATCTATTTATTTAATTCCAAAGTCACATTACTCTATTCCTGCCTTTTCCATAAATTATTTTGCTTCCTCCTTTCGTCGATTGGTTGAGACATTTCTTCTGTTCAGCACAGTTTCTTCGCAAATACTATCTTCATAGGTATGTTTGTCTGTCCAGCGTCTGTGAGTGCCCTTTTAGGCTTCAACTCCTGTGCCAACCTCTTCATATCAGAGTAGCATTTGTCGGACACGTCCTTATCTACTTGTTGGATGTATTCCAATCTCTGTCTTCCTCTACAGTTTTTGCCCTCTACAGCTCCCTCTAGAACCATGGTAGTCATTCCCAGATATCCTATCATCCTGTCCCTTCTCGTCGTCATTGTTTTCCACATATTGCTTCCCTCTCCGATTCTGCGCAGAGTCTCCTCATTCCTTACCTTATCAGTCCACCTAATTTTCAACATTCGCCTGTAGCGCCACATCCCAAATGCTGTTCCTGTTTTCCCACAGTCCATGTTTCCGTGCCATAAAAAGTTGTGCTCCAGACGTACATTCTCAGAAATTTCTTCCTCAAATTAAAGCCTATGTTAGATACTAGTAGACTTCTCCTGGCCAGGAATACCCTTTTTGCCATTACTGGTCTGCTTTTGATGTCCTTGCTCCGTCCGTCATTGGTTATTTTCCTGCCTAGGTAGGAGAATTCCTTAACTTCATCTACTTCGTGACCACCAATCCTGATGCTAATTTTCTCGCTGTTCACATTTCTGCTACTTCTCATTACTTTCGTCTTTCTTCAACTTATTCAATATTCTATACTCATTACACTTCCCATTCCATTCAGCAGAATGCAGAATTCACTTAGGACAGCAATGACATCAGCGAATCGTATCATTGATATCCTTTCACCTTCAAATTTAATTCCACTCCTAAATCTTCCTTTTACTTCCATTATTGCTTCTTAGATGTACAGATTCAATAATAATGACAAAAGACTGCATCCCTGTCTTACCCCCTTTTTTATCCGATCATTACGTTCTTGGTCGTTCGTTCTTATTAACCCCTCTTGGTTCTTGTGCATTTTGTATATTACCTGTCTCTCCCTATAGCTTACTCCTGTTTTTCTCAGAATTTCGAACATCTTGCACCATTTTACGTCGTCGAAAGCTTTTTCCGGGAAGAGAAATGCTATGAACGTGTCTTTATTTTTCTTTAGTCTTGCTTCCATTATCTACCGCAGCGTCTGAATTGCCTTATCTTTCCTAAAGCCAAACTGATCGTCCTCTAACACATACTTAATTTCCTTTCCCATTTTTTTGCTTCTTGTCTGCAAATTTGGTGCATGAGCTGTTAAGCTGATTATGTTGTAATTCTCGCACTTGTCAGTTATTGCAGTCTTCGAAACTGTGGATGATACTTTTCTGGAAGTCTGATGATACACCGCCAGTCCCATATATTCTGCACACTAGCGTGAATAGTCGTTTTGCTGCCACTTCCGCCAGTGATATTAGAAATTCTGATGGAATGTTATCTATCCTTCTGCCTTATTATGTATTACGTCTCCAAAGTTCTTTTCAGGTCTGATTCTCGTACTGCGTCCACGATCTCCTCTGTATCTGTTCCTATTTGTTCCTCTATCACCTAACAAGACAAGTCTCCCCTATCATAGAATCCTTCAATATACTCTTTCCGCCTATCCGTTCTCTCCACTGCATTTAACAGTGGAATTCCCGTTGCACCTTTACTTTTAGTTCTTCCGGAGGGTATTTTCACTTTTCTTTATACTGAGTCAGTGCTGCCGACCAGCATTTATTATGCATTTCGTCACATTTTTCATGAAGCCATTTCGACTTAGCTTCCTTGCACTTCCTACTTATTTCATTCCTAAGTGACTTGTATTTCAGCAGTCTTAAATTTCCCTGAAAATTTTTGTACTCCCTTCTGGCATCGGTCAACTGAAGTATTTCTTCTGTCACCCATGGTTGTTTTTTTTTTTTTTTCAATTACCTTCTTTGTACCTTAGTACCGTCCGATTTCTGTGAATGCCCTTTTTAGAGATGTCAATTCGTCTTCAACTGCACTGCCTACTGAACTACTACTTATAGCCTGCTGAAATATTCCTTATAACTTCAAAGAACTTGAAGGGTATCTCTCCATTCTTCAGAATTCCGCAGGCTCTTAAGCTTCAGACTACTCTTTTTCACTACTAAAATGTGATCTAAATCTGTATCTTTTGTTGGGTGCGCATTAGAATCCATCATCCGATTTCGAAATCTCTGCCTGACCATCACATAATCTAACTGAAATCTTCCCTATCCCTTCCACTTGCGATTCTTGAACATATTGCTCGCTATTACAAGCTGAAACTCCTACTTCTTTCTTCTGTTCGTGCTTCGACAGCCGCGTTCTGATCCCCAAGACCATTACGTTATCATCTCTATTAACATACTGATTTAGTCGTTCAGTATTCTGTACATACTACTTATTCTGTTTATGGACGTGGGCATATGCGCCCGAACTATTGTCTTCGGCGTTGGTGTAACGTCGATTCTAATGAGAACGACCCTGTAGCTAAAATCACTGAACTGTTCACAGTGACTCAATAACTCTGCCATCGTTGAGTGTCTGGACCCTAACGTAAAAGCCACCGACGGCTTTAACAGATAACAAGAACTTGCTTGGGTTTTGTGGAAGGCCTTTCAGTGAGATTCTGCTGTGGTATTCGCTTCTCGAATTGCTTTTGTCAATATTTTTTCATTTACCAACACACTGTCTACAACTATATGCGCTGTATTACAGCTACTGTACACCAATCACTGTTTATTTACTTCTTCTTAGCGAAATGTTGGGTTTAGTGTGCTTTTTGAAATCTACTAGAGAGCTCAGGAGAATTCCTTAGCAATACCTAGCCTAGTTTTGGTTACTGCTGTCGTAGAATCTTGCAAAAACCATGCAAATGAAAGGGCTGTGATTTCGTTTAAATTATACCTCCTAGTACATGACAAAGAAGGAAGTAATGAGACGATTCTATCGTATAAATTAATCACTCTTGAATTGAACTGTCCAGTAAGTTGTCTCACTTTCTGCGATTCAGGGTTGTTACAACTAAACTTTTGCTACCTGAGCCAGTTTAGTCAGAACAGAAAACAATTTGCCGTATGGGAGCCCAACTCCAAGGGAACGATGATTAGACAGAGCGCTGCAGTATTTCCGTTGATAGTAGTGTTAGTGGCACGGCTTGCCTCCAGGTGCTGGTACGGCGATGTAAGGCCGAAACATTGTCATTAGTGTGCATTACAGTTGCAAACAGTCAACATAGATCTGGACAATGTTGTTGTTGTGGTCTTCAGTCCTGAGACTGGTTTGATGCAGCTCTCCATGCTACTCTATCCTGTGCAAGCTTCTTCATCTCCCAGTACCTACTACAATCTATATCCTTCTGAATCTGCTTAGTGTATTCATCTCTTGGTCTCCCTCTACGATTTTTACCCTCCACGCTGCCCTCCAATACTAAATTGGTGATCCCTTGATGCATCAGAACATGTCCTACCAACCGATCCCGTCTTCTGGTCAAGTTATGCCACAAACTTCTCTTCTCCCCAATACTATTCAATACTTCCTCATTAGTTATGTGATCTACCCATCTAATCTTCAGCTTCTTCTGTAGCACCACATTTCGAATGCTTCTATTCTCTTCTTGTCCAAACTATTTATCGTCCATGTTTCACTTCCATACATGGCTACAGTCCTTGCAAATACTTTCAGAAATGACTTCCTGACACTTAAATCTATACTCGATGTTAACAAATTTCTCTTCTTCAGAAAAGCTTTCCTTGCCATTGCCAGTCTACATTTTATATCCTCTCTACTTCGACCATCATCAGTTATTTTGCTCCCCAAATAGCAAAACTCCTTTACTACTTTAAGTGCCTCATTTCCTAATCTAATTCCCTCAGCATCACCCGACTTAGTTCGACTACATTCTATTATATTCGTTTTGCTTTTGTTGATGTCCATCTTATATCCTCCTTTCAAGACACTGTCCATTCCATTCAACTGCTTTTCCAAGTCCTTTGCTGTCTCTGACAGAATTACAATGTCATCGGCGAACCTAAAAGTTTTTATTTCTTCTCCCTGGATTTTAATACCTACTCCGAATTTTTCTATTGTTTCCTTTACTGCTTGCTCAATATACAGATTGAACAACATCGGGGAGAGGCTACAACCCTGTCTTACCCCCCTTCCCAACCACTGCTTCCCTTTCATGTTCCTCGACTCTTATAACTGCCATCTGGTTTCTGTACAAATTGTAAATAGCCTTTCGCTCCCTGTATTTTACCCCTGCCACCTTTGAGTACGAATTTACTTGTAAAGCTATTTTATCAGAACAACAACAGTAGTGCTGCTCTTCGTGAGTATCTATACATTAAACGATTATAGAGAGGTCGTCCTTCCGCACTAGGGTTGAAGAGTATGATTAGGAGCCACGCGGGGTAGCCGCGCGGTCGAGCCGCGTCATCCCACTGTTCGCTCCCCTCGTCGGATGCTCGAGTAGTCCTCCCGCGGGCGTGGGTGTGCATGTTGTCCTCACCGTAAGTTACTTTAAGTAGTGTGTAGGCCTACGGACCCATGACAGAAGCTTAGTGGCATAGTAACTTACCACAAATATCCTATTACGTTAACTATGGTCCTGTTTGGCAGAGTGCTCCATCGCCCGCACTTTTCACCCCAGTGCTCTACCGATTATTAAATGTTGACAGCTTCCTCTTCATGGGGCTGGATTATGTGACAACGAACTTTGGGGTTCTCCGAGTTCTTATCTATGGGTCTGAGCACTATGGGACTCAACTGCTGAGGTCATTAGTCCCCTAGAACTTAGAACTAGTTAAACATAACTAACCTAAGGACATCGCAAACATCCATGCCCAAGGCAGGATTCGAACCTGCGACCGTAGCGGTCTTGCGGTTCCAGACTGCAGCGCCTTTAACCGCACGGCCACTTCGGCCGGCTAGTTCGTATCTATTTGACACTACTGTAAGTACTTTTATCTAGGTTTATTTTTATTGACTGTTCTTAATCAGTATTTTAATACATAGATTAGAAGGATACTTTCTTTCCCATATAGAACAACCTGAAAATGCTGCTTTGATCCCAGCAGCGAAACCAGTCGTTTATAAACCGTCGTTAATTAAAGTTCAGTTTAACACGAACTCCAATGGCTGTGGCAGCCCATTCATGAACTTGCAACTTAGTGAGGTAAAATACTGTTACAAAGAGTTTAACAATACATTATATATTAGTACTAAATTATACAGTTAAATTCTAATACTCCTATTTTGCTACCAAATATTTCAAACATCATGTCATCAGATGCGCGCGCGTGCGCGCGCACACACACACACACACACACACACACACACACACACAAATACACACACACACACACACAGAGAGAGAGAGAGAGAGAGAGATCAAACTGAATTATGTAAATCACTAAACGAAAATAACGCTATAATATTCAAATGACCAAAGAACATTGCGTTTCACGCAAGAAGAAACTGAATCTAGAACTTCACCGCTTCATAAAGCTAGCGTCCAAATTCTTCGCGTTTTCCTTACAGCAAAATATTTCTGTAAACCATTTATTCCTTTCTTACTTACTAGGGCAGATCATTAAGTTGAAATCACTGATTTACTTCCAACTTCGTACACTTTTAGTAGTCCATTAGGGCAGAATGTGCAAGTAGTTTAAGTTGTATTATTAGGTGATTTCGAAGAAATCGCAAGAGCAGCTTTACACGTCACTGGTGTATCGGTCTATTGCGACATCCCATGTCAGACGGCGGCGGCGATGTGGTTAGCGTTCAAGCCTCATTATCGGTGGGTTACTGGAACGAGCCCCAGTGCCTTTTTTTTGTTTTTTGTTTTTCAACACTAGACATATTGTTTCATACATGTCACATTTGATAGCTAATACACACATAAAAAAACTGCATCACCACGGTTCCCAGAACTCCTGAAGATAGACGTTGACTATATGGGTGTTGTAGTCCGCCCGGTTAGCCGTCCGGTCTAACGCACGGCTTTCCGGGCAGGAAGGAGCGCCTGGTCCCCGATAAGAATCCGCCCGGCGGACTTGTGTCGAGGTCCGGTAAACTGGACAGTCTGTGGATGGTTTTAGGCGGTTTTCCATCTGCCTCGGCGAATGCGGGCTCATTCCTCTTATTCCGCCTCAGTTACACAATGTCGGCGATTGCTGCGCACACAAGTTCTTCACGTACGCGTACACCACCGTTACTCTACCACGCAAGAATGGGGGTTACACACGTCTGGTGTGAGATGTTTCCTGGAGGGTCCACCGGGGGCCGAACCGCACAATAACCCTGGGTTCGATGTGGGACGGCTGAAGGATGAAGTGGACTGCGGTAGTCGTCGTGGGGTTGTACACTACTGCGGCTGCGGCGGTGACGGAGCCTCTGTGTCGTTTCTAGGTCCCCGGTTAACATACAATACAATACAATACAATACAATACAATGGGTGTTGTAACACAAACACAGTCCCTTTAACTGTTCAGATATGTTACTAAACCTGCCCAAAGATGTAAACAACCATGCATGAGCAGCGCCTATTAGCCGGAGAGGGTCCGACAGCTGATCATTTCCAGTCATTCCACTAGGAAAAAGGTACACGTCTCGTGCTGTCTATAGTTCATCCATGCGTAGACGGTCAACACCGCGATTCGATCGCGTCCGCATTGTTACAATGTACCAGGAAGGGCTCTCAACAAGGGAAATGTCCAGACGTCTCGGAGTGAACCAAAGCCATGTTGCTCGGACATCGAGGAGATACAGAGAGACACGAATTGTCGATGACATGCCTCGCTCAGGGAGCCAAAGGGGTACTATTGCAGTGGATAACCGCTACCTACGGATTATGTTTCGGAGGAACCCTGACAGCAACGCCACCATGTTGAATGATGCTTTTCGTGCAGCCACAGGACGTAGTGTTAAGATTCAAACTGTGCGCAATAGGCTGCATGATGGGCAACATCACTCCCGACGTCCATGGCGGGGTCCATCTTTGCAACCACGACACCATGCAGAGCGGTACAGATGGGCCCAAAACATTCCGAATGGACCAATCAGGAATGGCATCACGTTCTCTTCACCGATGAGTGTCGCACATGCCTTCAACCAGACAATCACCATGAACCCTATCGAACATGCCTGAGATAGATTGAAAAGGGCTGTTTATGGACTGCTTGACCCCCCAACCACTCCGAGGGATCTACGCCGAATCGCTGTCGAGGAGTGGGACAATCTGGACCAACAGTGCCTTGATGAACTTGTGGATAGTATGCCACGACGATTGCAGCCATGCATCAATGCAAGAGGACGTTCTACTGGGTATTAGAGATACCGGTGTGTACAGCAATCTGGACCACCACCTCTGAAGCTCTCGCTGTATGGTGGTACAACATGCAATGTGTGGTTTTCATGAGCAATAAAAAGGGGGGAAATGATGTTTATGTTGATCTCTATTCCAATTATCTGTACATGTTCCGGAACTCTCGGAACCGAGCCGATGTAAAACTTTTTTGATGTGTGCATGATGAAAAGACACGTTTGTATATGCAAGAACATTTATTAAATTTCAAGTGTTCTTTTTTTGCTGTTTGTTGGTTTTTATTATAACGAAAAATATTATAACTTTCGAAAAGTAAACGACCAATAGCGTAATTTTTCCCTGGATATGTACGTCTGCCGTGACTTCCGAAACTCCTTATACCTGTAATCTGCTGCTTTGCAGCTGGACGCTTCGATCTACAGCCGAGGGTTTCAAGGACGAGGGACACGCTTTGAAAGCTCAAGTCAAACATCATAATACAAGTGTAAATAACTTTATTTAATAATACTGTAGTTTACAACGGGCCACAACGTGAGGGTAGTGTACGTTTAATCATAGGATGTGCTTTCAACATTTTAAGTTTCGCAATGATATTTTCGTAGAGGGACGGAAGAAATAAATTAAAACGCCATTTAATGCATCGAATGAATGCAATTTTCCCGCATGCACAAGGAATCTTCAGAGATACTGACAAATAACAAAACTCGTTGACATCTTGAAAAATTTCTTTTTTTCACGGCGGTTTGGATGCGAACGATGTGTGATGCAATATTTTCGTAAATATCGATGCCAAAAATTGGCGACGTCGAGCTGAAAACATTTTTATAGCATTTTCATGAGAAGGAATTTCTCGATCGTTGTCAACCAGCGAAGAGTATTATCTAATTTAAAGTTGAAGGGAGAGAAATGAGAGGAACTAATGACATCAACTGCGCTAGGACTTTTAGCGGAATCAGCGGCGACTATTGAAAATGGGCCGGAACAGGACTCTTACAAGGGATCTCCTGCTTCCTAGGCAGTTGCATAAACCAATGCACCATCCAGACACCACACATTCATGTAATAATCTATTAGCCTCGATGGGCAATGAATCCACAACCTTCAGTATGGATGTACAATCATGGATAGGTGGACATAGATGGAAATGGGAGTCGGCGGGGTGTGTGCCGACATAGCTCTCCCATTTGCGGCAAAAACTGTGTCCGTATGGCACAGCAGTTAACGCAGCTGCCTAGCGAGTGGGAGACCGTGGGCTCAAGTCCAGGGGCCCTATTCAGTATCTTTTCGCCATTTTGGCGATCGGTTCTGTAAGCGAGCGCACCGAACGGTCTTGTTTTCGAAGGAGAACTCCTCTGTAAGCATTTCGGAAGCGATCCCAAACGATCTGGCGAACCGAAACGCTGTTGTCAGTTTTCCTCATGCCAACCAATCAAAAGCAATCTGCCTCAGATCCGCGCATGGGCACTGCAGAGCCACAGCGGCACGAACTCTAATCGGCTAGCAGCCGACAGTAGCACTTGCAACCTACGTCCTCAGTTATTTGCTGGATGTACTCCAATCTCTGTCTTCCTCTACAGTTTTTACGCTATACAGCTCCCTCTGGTACCATTGAAATCATTCCTTGATGTCTTAACAGATGCCCTATTATCCCGCTCCTTTCCTCACTGATTCTACCCAGAACCTCCTCATTCTTGACCTATCAGCGTCAACATTCGTCTGTAGCACCACATCTGAAATGCATCGATTCTCTTCTATTCCGGTTTTCCACAGTCCGTGTTTCACTACAATACATCAGGGGGCGCCGTGATTTAGGGGTAGTATCTTTCATTAGTAATCAAGTGTCCATGGTCCCGGTTTCAGAAAACGCCACTGCTTAGATTATGATTAATAATCAGCATTGAAGGCAGAAGATTTCCGCCATAAGAGATCTCCCTCATCCTGCCAACGGCCTTATCAAAGAAGGCAGAGGCGTGAACAGAGTTTCAGGGCAGATTCTTGTCCTTGGGGTGCGTCTGCTACAACCTTCTAAATTATTTGCTATAGCCTATTTACCATTCCTGCTGAAACAATGCGTGAATTTTGCGTTTGCCTACAGTATTTTTTTCTGGTGAATCGTTATGTTGTACCGAAGAAACAGCTCATTCCTTATAACATTACATATTATTTCTCTTTTGCCAAATTTCTTCTTACTAAGTTAGTGAGATAATGTTTAGTAAAAGCTAAGCTGTCCAACAAAAGATAATATTAACTCTTTTAAAGGGGGTTCTATTTAAAACGTCAATACTTCCTGAAAATGCAGGTGGTGAGTGTAAAGCCACTGAAAAATTGGGAACTGTATGCTTCAGTTGTCATCTTCCTGATATGTTGCTTTATGTTCTTAAACAAAGGAAAATTCAGGATGGAATAATGATAATATTATGAAAAGGATGAGTGCTGTCCACAATATAGTGGAGATGTAGAGTCGCAGACAGGCTCAACAAAAAGACTGCGAAACTGTCTTCTTGTGCTTGTCTGTGATTCTTGTTCTTAGTGGCTCGTGCTGACCAAATGTTAGTATGGTGGCTGTAATATTTTTGATTGGTAAAGATTATTTAAATCTATTTATTGTGTCAGATCCTTCAATGACACAGACCATCACCTTATTTCCCATCATTTATTCCATTTATGTTGTGACTCATAAACTTTACAGAAAAAAAGGCGAAGTTGGCGGAGGATTGTTTGGACAAGATCGGTCTGACACTGTTGATGTTCCTTCGTTAAATGTGTTGTGTTGGCAGAGGAGCCAACACCGTGTTACTAGAGGAGGCCGAAATGCACGCGTTTTAGCTCACGCAGGCTGGCGTGAGGAGGGAAGAACTATACTGACGTGAGGTCTGGAACATGACAAGGAATTAGAATTCAGAAAGCGGACGTAATTAGTTTGATACTTAACTTTAATCCATTAATGATGAACGTCGCTCTTGACGGTACATGATTCACAATATTATCTGTTCAGAATAGATTCATAGTAACTGAATATGGCGCCTTGCTAGGTCGTAACAAATGACGTAGTTGAAAGCTATGCTAAACTGTCGTCTCTGAAAATGAGAGCGTGTGTAGACAGTGAACCATCGCTAGCAAAGTCGGCTGTACAACTGGGGCGAGTGCTACGGAGTCTCTCTAGACTAGACCTGCCGTGTGGCCGCGCTCGGTCTGCAATCACTGATAGTGGCGACACGCGGGTCCGATGTACACTAACGGACCGCGGCCGATTTAAAGGCTACCACCTAACAAGTGTGGTGTCTGGCGGTGACACCACAAAATATTTTTCTATTAAGGCACAGAACCGCCAGAGGTATTTAAACCATTTATTCTGCTGTACGAACTACTGTATAGCGAAAATTGCGCGAGCCGGATCTGTTTCTGTTTCCGGACAATGATACCCGTCATCCTTCTCATTGGCCTGATATGATGGAAAATGGCCGAATAAATATGAGGACGGGCTCCACAAGGTAAACTGAGCAGTAAATATTGCAGACGATTCAACATGCTGTACTGCAACGTTCAATTTACGCACACGATAGCAATCCTCAATGTGGATTGAAACCATGTCGCGACTGTTAATTATAACGAATTGCATCATTTACAGATAATTAAAGTCGCTCCTATGAGAAACGCGCGCTCTTATCATCTCATTACTGAGCCACGACGTAACGCCTCATCCTTGCGGATAAAACCTGGCCTGATAACTATGAGAGGAAGCGAACAGAATATGCGCCGGAGACTGGTCACGTATAGTGTTTCTAGTGATCTGGGCAGACGTCGGGAGGCAAAAAGCAGCCATTAGTCCCTGCCGACAAGTTGTTGACCTAGATCTGGGGTCCGTGATGAGCCAACAACGGCGCTGTGACGCAGAAAGTAAAAGCCATTACGTGCGCTGCAACTGGCCCAGTACAGATTAATGTTTGCTGAAATATGTAGGATGCCAGAGAAAACACTGCCTGTTGCCATTTCCGTTGCGTAAAATTGCATTTGCTGGTGGAAGGGTTTGTACTTCATATTAAACACCTCATAGGAAATGAAAATAAAATAAGTATCAAATATTACTTCGTCTGAGACAACCATTATATTTTGTATTTAAATTTGTCTATGCATTGGAAACAACGCCACCTCAAATATAAAATATTTTTTCTCTTACTTACGCCTGCATCACATTAGTATTTTGTGATCTATACATCCGGCAGGCAAAGTCTGACTTGTACAAAGTCTGCATCTGGCATATACCGCGTGGTTATAATTAAAGGTCACAGAGGTCCAGTGTGGCTCTAATTACAGTGTGGCAGTGAAACGTGTGCTGTTAGTGAAACTGTCTTATGTGAACGGTGGCAACTATAGTGATACATTAAGAGATAATCGCCGACTGAAAGATCTGAGGAGAGGCATGACGTAATTAAATGGTTTACAAAAGATCATAATGATACTAGAAAACACGGGAGAGCTTGTTATGGAATCTGGAAGAGGAAGGCGTCCCATAGCGGTGGAAATTATTGGCGAGGTTGCTGTTGCTGTAACTGACCATATAGCACGTGCCCCGGTTAGTGCTATGGTGCTCGTGCTGTGTCACGAGAACTGTCCATCCCATGGTCAACAGTATGCGGTTTATTCTAGGGTGATACCCATACAAGGTCCAGACGGTGTAGCAGCTGAAACCTAATGATCGGCAGCAACATTCTGGAATTGCTATTCGCTTTCTGAAATGAATCGAAATAGCACGCGGCGAGACAAAACTCTATGGGGTGACGAGGCATATTTTACACTATAGGGTGCAGTAGGGTGCAGTGAGTACATAGAACTGCCGAATTTGGGGTACATTGAAACAGCGTGTTACGAACAAAGAGCCACTGCTCTCGACGTATGTGACTGTGTGCTGTGGATTCACAAGCACCTTTATTCTCGTTCCGTTTTTGATGAAGAGAATGCACCCAAATGGCCTCTCAGGTGTACCGTGACGTCTGCAGGTTATCGAGACGTCCTTGTAAAGCAAGTGATTCCTACTTTGGAAGAGCGCAGCTCCGTGGAAATTACTGTTTTCATGCAAGCCGGAACAACACGCTATCTCGCTCGCCCAGTGAAAGATATGTTTAATGCACCCATCCACGAACGTGTTATCTTCAGATGTTTTCCAGATGCATGGCCTGCAAGATCACCCGATCTGAATCGATGTGACATTTGGCTCTCGGGATATCTAATAGAATGCGTTTACCAGGGAGACTGAAATTCAGTGTACAGGAACATGTTGCTCACATTCCACTGGAAGCGCTGCAAGCAACTATTGATCACGTCGTTTTGCGGATGCAGCATCTCATTGACGTCTCTAGTGCTCATGTTGAACAAATTCTATTAAGTGCCGTTTCGTAAGAAAATCAACGTTATGTCTCCTTCATTTGTTTCTGCCCACGTCCTGTTCCCAATCGATTATATATGGAAACATTTCTTTATGTCTTTTTTGCATTCACAGAGGCAGATTTGCACTTGATGACCAAAATTGGAACAAATTTTTTTTTGCGTTAATCGGTTTCGTATCATTATTTAATTTGCAGTGAAATTGGGATTGTGAGGCCGAAAGTGCATGAGGTCAGGTCCACATGTAGGAGGATAAGAGTGGAGAAACTTCAGGATAAGGAAATCAGGCACAAGTACAAAACAGCGATCTCAGAAAGGTACCAGTTAGTTGAATGTAGTCAATTGCAGTCATTGGAAAAGGAATGGACAAGCTAGAGGGACACAGTACCAGAAGTGGCTACAGAATGTCTTGGAACAGTAGTGTGTAAAAGTAGGATGAAGCAAACAGCTTGGTGGAATGACACAGTCAAGGCAGCCTGTAAGAGGAAAAAGAAGGCGTATCAAAAATGGCTACATACTAGAACTCAGGTAGACAGAGAAAGTTATGTTGAAGAAAGAAACAAAGCCAAACAGATAATTGCAGCATCCAAGAAGAAATCTTGGGAAGTCTTTGGAAACAGGTTGGAGACTATGGGTCAAGCTGCTGGAAAACCATTCTGGAGTGTAATTAGCAGTCTTCGAAAGGGAGGTAAGAAGGATATGACAAGTATTTTGGACAGGTCAGGAAAACTGCTGGTGAATCCTGTGGATGCCTTGGGCAGATGGAGGGAATATTTTGAAGAGTTGCTCAATGTAGGTGAAAATGCGATCAGTAATGTTTCAGGTTTCGAGGTAGAACGGGATAGGAATGATGATGGAAACAGGATCACATTTGAGGAAGTGGAGAAAATGGTCAATAGATTGCAGTGCAATAAAGCAGCTGCGGTGGATGAAATTAGGTCGGAACTCATCAAATACAGTGGAATGTCGGGTCTTAAATGGCTACACAGGATAACTGAAATGGCCTGGGAGTCGGGAAAGGTTCCATCAGACTGGACAAAAGCAGTAATCACACCAATCTTTAAACATGGAAACAGAAAAGATTGTAACAACTACAGAGGTATCTCTTTAATCAGCGTTATGGGTAAAATCTTCTCAGGTATTGTTGAAAGGAAAGTGCGAGTATTAGTTGAGGACCAATTGGATGAAAATCAGTGTGGGTTTAGGCCTCTTAGAGGTTGTCAGGACCAGATCTTTAGCTTACGGCAAATAATGGAGAAGTGTTACGAGTGGAACAGGGAATTATATCTATGCTTTACAGATCTAGAAAAGGCATATGACCGGGTTCCTAGGAGGAAGTTATTGTCTGTTCTACGAGATTATGGAATAGGAGGCAAACTTTTGCAAGCAATTAAAGGTCTTTACATGGATAGTCAGGCAGCAGTTAGAGTTGACGGTAAATTGAGTTCATGGTAAGACAAGGCTGCAACCTGTCTCCACTGTTGTTCATATTATTTATGGATCATATGTTGAAAACAATAGACTGGCTGGGTGAGATTAAGATATGCGAACACAAAATAAGCAGTCTTGCATATGCGGATGACTTAGTTGTGATGGCAGATTCGATTGATTTCAGAGCTAGATCAGATGTGTAAGGACTATGGTATGAAGATTAGCATCTCCAAAACGAAAGTAATGTCAGTGGGAAAGAAATATAAACGGATTGAGTGCCAAATAGGAGGAACAAAGTTAGAACAGGAGGACGGTTTCGAGTACTTAGGATGCATATTCTCACAGGATGGCAACATAGTGAAAGAACTGGAAGCGAGGTGTAGCAAAGCTAATGCAGTGAGCGCTCAGCTACGATCTACTCTCTTCTGCAAGAAGGAAGTCAGTACCAAGACTAAGCTATCTGTGCACCGTTCGATCTTTGGACCAACTTTGTTGTATGAGAGCGAAAGCTGGGTGGATTCAGGTTACCTTATCAACAAGGTTGAGGTTACGGATATGAAAGTAGCTAGGGTGATTGCAGGTACTAATAGATGGGAACAATGGCAGGAGGGTGTCCACAATGAGGAAATCAAAGAAAAACTGGGAATGAACTCTATAGATGTAGCAGTCATGGCGAACAGGCTTAGATGGTGGGGTCATGTTACACGCATGGGAGAAGCAAAGTTACCCAAGAGACTCATGGGTTCAGCAGTTGAGGGTAGGAGGAGTCGGGGCAGACCAAGGAGAAGGTACCTGGATTCGGTTAAGAATGATTTTGAAGTAATAGGTTTAACATCAGAAGAGGCACCAATGTTAGCGCTGAATAGGGGATCATGGAGGAATTTTATAAGGGGGGGGGGGGGGGGCTATGCCCCAGACTGAACGCTGAAAGGCATAATCAGTCTTAAATGATGATGATGATGATCGGTTTCGTATTAATGCATTAGCATATCTATTAAGTTTCGCTGCCCTACAGTAACTACAGGCCACGCTGCACCTCCGTGAATAGCTGCACTTTGGTTGTAACCACCTTGTATGTCTATAGGAATACAAACATTTGAATTCAGTAAGACCCGCTAACAGCTTTCTCCCAGAGTTTGTCGCACAGCATGAGGAAAAAAGCTTCGTACCTGAAAGTGCTAAGAATAAAGTTTACAGTTTATTAAATAATCAACAATGCTATTTACTACAGCTATTTTCTCATTGACACGTGCCGAGGGGCCTCAGGTTTATGTTCTCCAAAATAACCTGGATTTTAATCTCTGAAATGGGCTGTAGTCGGCTACATGTGGTTAACTGAGAAGCTTTTTGCAGAGTTCAAAAAATGGTTCAAATGGCTCTGAGCACTATGGGACTTAACATCTGTGGTCATCACTCCCCTAGAACTTAGAACTACTTAAACCTAACTAGCCTAAGGACGTCACACAACACCCAGTCATCACAAGGCAGAGAAAATCCCTGACCCCGCCGAGAATCGAACCCGGGAACCCGGGCGCGGGAAGCGAGAACGCTACCGCACGGCCACGAGCTGCGGACGTTTTGCAGGGAATCATGGCGAAATGATATGTATCTCCAGAGGTTTTCCAGATGTAAGACCTGATAGATTAGATCCAGAAAATTGGTGAGATTAGTATCATTACAGTACTCCACTGAAAACAGTGGTACTCACAAGTCAGTAGGAGAAGTGTTCCAAAATCAGAATGATACTTGTTTAAGCAGGTAGTCAATAGGACTTGAAAATGTGCTCGGACTGAAAAAAGACGGGACAGTAATTCCTTTGGGATCTTGTAAGGAACTTTTACGGTACATCCCTCAAACGCTTTGGCAAACCCAAGATAAACCTAAGACTGGTGTGCCGTACACAGGTCTGAACACCCTTTCCGGCGTAGGCGGTTCCATTCTTAACCCTTGTGATAAACTGCTCGCTCAAGAGGAAGTGAATACGATAGTCGATTTATTTGGATTTCTTTTGAAGGTCATCAGATCAACACATCGACCTCCGCGTTGTACCGCATGTAACTATGTACAAAAGAGTCCATCTAAATCAGCCGTGAAAGTTACGCTTGTCTTTTGAAGTTGCAAGAGTTGCTTTTTCACATTTTCATGCAGCCATTTCATCTTAGCTTCCCTGCACTACCTTTTTATTTCATTCCCCAGCAACTTGTAATTTTTTTAATCCTGTATTTCCCTGATCATTTCTGTACCTCCTTTTTTCAGAGCTGAAGTATTTCTTCTCTGACCAATAGTTTCTTCGCAGTTACCTTTTTTGTACCTATGTTTTTCTTTCCAACTTCTGTCATTGCTCTTTTTAGAGATGTTCATAACTCATCAACTATACCGCCTACTGAACCATTCCTGTTTGCTGTATCTATAGCCTTACAAAACTTCAAGCGATTTCGTCATTACTTACTAGTTCCGTGTCCCACTTCTTTGCATACTGATCTTTCCTGTCTAAGCTTTTAAATTTCACCCTACTCATCATCACTACTAGATTGTAATCTCGGTCTGTATCTGCTCCTGAGTACGCCTTACAACCCAGTGTCTGATATCGAAATCTCTACCTGACCGCAATGTGTGAGACTGATGCAGTACCCAGCACACATGCATGGCAATAGGAGTGTAGGTACAGATACTGTGATAACTGGTACCTTAATACGCCCGCACTTTAGCATGTTTTGTTGTATGTTCTCTGCAGCTAACACTCTTCCCTCAAACACATCACATAATTTGCTTCCTGATGTTTGCTGCAGTATGGTAACTGGCAACAAAGTGTACTACACCTGTCAGTATAGGTTATGCGTTCTGTACCCATGCCTTGCACTTCAATACCTCACTGGCTGACAAAGGAAAATAAATATTAATGGGTTGCTTGTGCCACGTGGAGTTGGAGATACTGACCAACCTAAAAACGTATTACTCCTGATAGCTATTAGTCTGCAAATGGTGTAGATACTGACGTAACATTGTTCAGTACCATTTCCTCGGTCACCAATAGAGATACCAGTACTTATACATCCAACACTCTGTATGTAATCAATAAAATGAATGTGGTTCAAGCAGAAAACTTTATTCAGTTCGTAGAATGTAGTCTTTCAACAAGTCCACTCAGAATTTGCACAGGTGTCAGTGTCACCGTCTGTGGTGGACATCACATGTTCATAGCCACAGTTCTTATCGTTTACAGTAGTTTTAACACATTCAAGTAGGACACGGAGGTAGACTACTGAAATTTGGTTCTTGGGTAACTGCAAATTTCAAAGTGATCACACTCACACTGCTCATTAATAAAGCCACTTTTAGTCCAACGAAAATCCGCATACCTTTGTTGAGACACATTTCCAAGAATGCTTTTTTGTTAATGTGTAGTTCTATGTGAAGGACAATCAGGTGGTTAGGCGTGTTATGTTACCTCACCGTCTTACATGGCCCCTGTATCTAGACTTTCATGAAAACGAGCTTGTAACATTTCTGGGAAAGGTTGTATTTCTACAATGATTCGTATGACCTTCCAGCAGACGAAGCTGCGAGCCATGCTAGATGCGTCAGACATCATCTGAGCCTTACATTCCTCGGATGGTCAATTGGCAGGAATGGTAAGGTTTTTTAGCCATCAGAATCTCCAACTATACCCTTTCGTCTGAGGGGACGGTGAAAGGCGAAGGATACAAAGAAAAAGGTAAAGAGACGAAGCTACACAGGGTGTTTCCTAGATTGTAAGAAAGAGAGCTGGAATCGGAGGTATAACTTATGAAATCAGATTTGAACTTAATAATTTGCCTTTGCTTAACACTTGTGTGAGTATTTGTTCGGGTTACAGCCTTCAGTGTTCCTGTTGAAGCATTATCAGTGTATATATGCTATGTGATCAAAAGTATCCGGACACCTGGCTGAAAATAAATTTAAAGCTCGGGCGGCCCTCCATCCGTAATGCTGGAATTCAATATGATGTTGGCCCACCCTTAGCTTTGATGACAGCTTCCACTCTCGCGGGCATACGGTCAATCAGGTGCTGGAAGGTTTCTTGGAGAATGGCAGCCCATTTTTCACTGAGTGCTGCACTGAGGACAGGTATCGATGTCGGTCGGTGAGGTCTGGCACAAAGTTGGCGTTCCAAAACACCCCAAAGATGTTCTCTAGGATTCAGGCCAGGACTCTGTTCAAGCCAGTCCTTTACAGGGATGTTACTGTTGTTTAACCACTCCGCTACAGGGCGAACATTATGAACAGGTGCTCCAGCGTGTTAAAAGATTCAATCCCCGACTCCGAATTGCTCTTCAACTGTGGGAAGCAAGAAGTTGGTTAAAACAGCAATGTAGGCCTGTGCTGTGATAGTGATACGCAAAAAACCAAGGGGTGCAAGCCCCCTCCATGATAAACACGACCACGCCATAACACCAGCGCCTCCGAATTTTACTGCTGGCACTACACACGCTAACAGATGACGTTCACCGGGCATTCGCCATTCCCACACCCTCCCATCGGATCACCACATTGTGTACCGTGATTTGTCACTCCACACAACGTTTTCCCAGTGCTCAATCCTCCAGTATTTACGCCCCTTACGTCGTTTGGCATTTACCGGTGTGATGTGTGGCTTATGAACAGCCGCTCGACCATGAAATCCAAGTTTTCTCACCTCCTTCCTAACTGTCATAGTAATTGCAGTGGATCCCGATGCAGTTCGGAATTCCTGTGTGATGATATAGATAGATGTCTGCCTATTACACATCACGACCCCACTTCAACTGTCGGCAGTTTCTGTCATTCAACATACGAGGTCGTCCTGTACGCTGTTGTGCTGTACGTGTCCCTTCACGTTTCTACTTCACTATCACATCGGGAAAAGTAGACCAAGGTGTGTTTAGGAGTGTGGAAATCGCATATAAG
Organism: Schistocerca serialis cubense; assembly: GCF_023864345.2. Taxonomy (NCBI): domain Eukaryota; kingdom Metazoa; phylum Arthropoda; class Insecta; order Orthoptera; family Acrididae; genus Schistocerca; species Schistocerca serialis. The sequence continues at coordinate 547,800,917 of NC_064642.1, forward strand.
TGACACCCAATCACCTGACCACGTTCGAAGTCCGTGAGTTCCGCTGAGCTCCCCATTCTGATATCTAACGGTGTCTAATGACTACTGAGGTCGCTGATATGGAGTACCTGGCAGTAGGTGGAAACACAAAGCACCTATTACTAAAAACGTATGTTTTTGGGGGTCCGGATACTTAGTGTATTTGCTCTTGGCTTCATGCTTTATAGGAAGATTTATTTTATGAGTCGCTTGTCTCTTGACTGGTTCGATGCTACGCTCCATCTGCTATCTATCCTGTGCTTATCCTCTCATCTCTATGTTGCTGCTAAACCCCACATCCTCTGTAATTTGTATTATGTATTCTAGTTTATAATACTCCAGTCTTGGTACGCCTCTAAAATTTATCCGTATATACGACTACCGAAAGTGTGATAATTTCTCAGCAATTTAATCTGTAACCAACTGAATATTAAAAGTGGTAGGATGAGAATAGTTGTGATAAAAGTTTAGAGAAACTGAAAATGATAAATTTTCAAGAAGATGGTATACTCTTTAAGCGAAAATGAAACAAAATGAAAGTCTTCATTCTGTAATCCAAAAATTATTTAGGTCAAATTTGTATCTATATTTCACTTTTATTCAGGATATCGTATTTTCCACTTCTGTAAGCGAAGATAATACTGATTCCAGAATCACATGTTATTATAAATTCCAGCACTCTCTTGAAGGAACCCTTCGTAATAACCCATCAGCTCTAAGCGTATGAACTGAGACAGAGCTTCAATTCTAACATTGGCTCACCTTTGTGACAACAAATACTCTCAGAGGTATTTTCTTGTTACATCTGAACACTGTGCAGAGATTAGCTTTGCTAAGCATATAATAAGCGCAGTGACATGTCACCACTTTCTGTTGTTACACTGAAATCTGGATCATAACAGTAAACTTAAGTCGTGTATGAATGATGACATAGTGAAGCAAACTGCGTAAAAGTAATTTGGTCACTTATAACTCACATCTTACAGCATTTTTTCTAGAGCAAAAATGCAATGTATAAATAGTGAAACGATTATTCAGAAACCTGTTGCCATCTACGTATATTTAAATAACCCGAGGAAAATTCTTTCAGGTTTCGTGCTTTCGCTTTCGCAAGTGTATTTTGTAGAACTGTCAACATATTTATATTTCTTAACAAAATATGTGTAATTAGATTAATATTAATGCACAAATAAGTACCCATTTATATCGACTTCAGTGCTTACGAACTTCACTTAAATCACCGAGAAAAAACGCTATTCTCTGAACAAACGACACATTCCATTTACTACCGCCTTACGCAATGAAACGACTTGTGTGCCCTTGTGTGTCTGTGGGGAATTTCTGAATCAGTGTGTACCTTCCCCGCAGAGAAGACGTTTATTCTTCTGTCTAGTACAGCGCTTCTTAAGGGAATTCAATTTCCTTCGTCCCTCGCCGCTCATTTCTTTTCTCATCTCGTTGCTTAGTTTCGATAACGAGAGGCATTTGAATTCACACCGTCTCATCCGCCGTCGTCGCACGGGTAATGGGAATAGCAATACAGGCCATAAAACATCTGATCAATATTCGATATCCTTTAAAGTAACGCAAGTTGTCTCATCCACTAAGCCTAGCTCGATGATCCTTCTGGACGATGAGCAAATGTATTCTTGCAGTATATTTCTAGTCCTTGCTATTCATTTCACTCAAAAGTTGTTACTTAGGAGTCAAAAGGTTTTTTCTAGAAGAAAAAACGTAACATTCTTTGTGTAGTACTGAACGGTAAAAAAAATTACGCTAGCTATCAATAACATCTTTGAAAAACACACTATATTACTTCTGGAATACGCTTCCCTCGTAACATCTGCAGTTAGATTAATACTAATTACAGGAAAGATGAGCAAAGCCGATAGCCATGTCATTTTATCCAGAATTATTTTTATTGTAACCGTCATTTAGTAATTTGAGTAAATAACGAACAAAAAGTCCACATTCAGTGGGACTCATGATTCTAGTTGAGACTGAGGACATCTTTAAGTGCGTATCTGCTTTTCATCATAACGTGCAGCAATTTTCGCTGATGGTATTACATTCGCAGAAGTTAGAAGATAATCTAATTGTAACTAATTACATTGGGACAAATAATTGGCGTTGCTTAACACAGATTATGCACATTATAGCGGATTGATTACGCGCACAGATGTTTTCAATTTTCGTGCACGTTATGAGAACAAAAATACGCCGAAGAACAGCATTATACAAAGCTTTTACGGTCGGTTCTACTTTCGGACGGTTCTGTTTTTGATATTCTAATTAACAGACTTGCCGATAACGAGTGGTGTGACAGTATTTATGAGATGCGAGTAAATTAAAAACCAAGGGAAAGAGAAAAGAAGTTTCACGAAACATATGCCTGTGCCTTTCAGATACTCTGGCGTACCGGATGTGAACGGCACTGCCAAGTAACTGAAGAAGGTTCTGATTTAGTTTCAGAAGGACTAATGTGCCCAATAACTGGAAATCGAAAGTAGGACCTCCAACTGAGTATCCTGCACTGGGTCGCGGAAGTAATTCCGCACTCAATTTAAAAAATGGTACACCCTGACCTAAACCTGTAGAGTGAGTCTAAAACTTAAAGGAAGCAACATCAGTTGAAGGGGAGCTACCTATACATTTGTGCAGCATATTTCTCTCTGTGTGATCAAAATACTGTATTGTGTTTAAGACACTATTTGTAGCATTTTGCAACAGGAGAAAGCACAGTTCTAAGTATTCTCAGTGCAAATAATTAACTTAGGCTCTTTTGCGTTTAACATCGACATCATGCCACAATCCAAGACCGAGCTAATCATCTCGTGGAAACCTGTAGGGCACATGTATTTAATCAGAGTATGTCCTCCGTGACACCAAGAATATGATACTCATCGCGAGTATACGCTGGATAACTTGCAATACTATTGTCCTGTATACTAGGGATGAGCTAAACTATTCATTACGAGTAATAGATCACAACATTCCAGATGCAACCAAGTAACAGGTCACAGAAATCCGCTAAGCATTCAATAACTTCCACGTTGGCTTCGAAGTACCCTTAAACCCACAACATAGATCTCATTACCTAGCAAAGTTTTCTATTTAGTGTACTTAAGGAAATCATTATTCATTCTGATATGTTTGCAATGTGGCTTGTATCCAAACGAAAAGGATCATGTGACATATCAGATAGATAGAATATTACACAAGTAAAACAATCGCTCCTTGAGATAGCTTTATTCATTCTCGGGTTATGACTGAAAGCAGATGCTGCTAACACAAGCCCAACGCCTTGAGATTGTCCTGTATCAGGAGACAGGAGTAACCGTATAATCGCAAGAGGTTATAACCAATTCCATCCATCAGACCACAAATTACCCTCACTGTGGAAGTCAGTGAAACTGGCGCAGACATATCGAAAACTGGACGATGGAAAAGGGCTACGGATGAAGCAACAACAATCGCTGTTCTGGTATTATTCAGCAGTAGTCGCACATCCCTCAGGATATAGGGGTCAGCCGACCATCAATAATGGCGATTTTGGCCATTTTCCATAAATGGCTTTGTTTTAAGGTGCAAATATTACAATATGTCACCAAGCTCAAATTACATCGTCCGTTTCTGTTTGTAGAATGATTGAGAAGTAAGTTGGACGGAAATCATCGTTCTCCCTAAGACACAGACTTTACAGATGAAGCTTATTTCTGTGTGAACGGAGTGTTAAACAGTGTGACGGTAAATAGACAGGTGTCGACTCTCACTGCATGAATCAATCGAAAATTATGGTTAGGTGACAAATACGTATTGTTCAGCCCTTCTTCATTCAGAATACACAAGTATCAGCGTTATGTGCAGTTGTCAGACGAAGACGTGGTGTCTGGATATGTCGCGACGTACCCAGATTTCTTTCAGTGGTATGGTGCCCCGCCTCATTAAGGACTAGCTGAGCCGGCATACCTGTACGTACAGCTTCCCAGCAGAGGACAGGTCGTAGATGTGCGGTGGAAGTGCCACCACGTTCTCTGGATTCAGATACATCATATTTCTATCCCTTGGTAGATGTGAAGGCAACTATGTATACGGTGAAGGTCAGAAACCTTGCATACCTCTGGCAGAGGACTGTTGGCGGTTGCGTTCGCTTTCCGGGACAGGTGTTGTCTAAGACACATGAGGAATGGGTGAAGTGGAGAGCAACAACCTTCTACCATGCAACACAACGAGCACTTGCTTTATCGTACACAAAATGCAATATTCTTCGAGCATAAATAAATTTAAGCTCGAAATTAGACAGAATTATTTTCCTCGTGTAACTCTCTGGTATGTCCCATGATCCCCTTCCATTTGAAAATTACGAGTTGCATCAAAGATGGTAGCTTCTTAACTAACCACCATCGTAGACGTATATGGTATAATAAATCCATGACCACATAAATTAGCTTAAAATTATCAACTGCAAACTGCTTGTACTTTCTTCGAGTGTTTCGTTTGTAAGGTGTCTTGCTTATTTTTGGTACTCGGTGATACAGATGTGAGTTCTCTTTTTGTTCGACGAGTCATACTTGTACACTATGTATTTTTCGGACAGAAGTCTTTAATAGTCGATTTTTTACGCCACGGAGGTTCAGAATATAAGCATGTGATCTTTGGTGGTCAGTAATACTGTCGCTGCCAGAATAGCACTCGCTTGTATTAAGTGATATTTTTGTGTCGGTCACGTTGCTGAACGGTTTGTGAAAATAACTAGTAGAACACAGAGAAGCAGACGCAGAGGAAATTGATTTTTGGAAATATTGTTTTGTAAAAATTGGTTTTTTGAGTGTGAAGATACTCAGGTAATGCTAGCACTGCACTGCATGCTGTGGCGTTACTTATGATGAGGTTGAAAAGGTAAATTTTTTATATAATTTGTCTTCATTGACTCGGGTGGACAGATTTCATACTCGAGACGAGATTAAAAAAAAAAAAAATTATCTGCTCACATGGTTTGGATACCGAGTCATATATTTACCACTCGTTTACCATTTAATTAACGAGTTACTTGGCAGAGATATATTTTTTATGAGAAGTGAACTCTGTGAAGATTGTTGCAGTCGCTGAAAGCCCGTTTCATAAGATTTTTTAAAATTCTAGTCTCTTTTATTTCATTCTGAAGGCTCAGTTTCTTTCACTGTCCCCATACTATTGTTTAGTAATCGAGTGTCATCGCATTGCGCCTAACGGAACTCAGTTACTTAAGGCACAAAATATGATGTGTTTTTCTTTGCACTGGAGCTGGGCAAGGTTTTCTTAGCAGTATTGCTGCTTCACTGCGTTTTAGCATTCACAACCTTCTAACAGTACAGAATTTCCGTTACCACAGGCCAAGTCACGGCCACTTTAACTTCACTGTTAGGACACAATAAAATTATTTACAGTCAAGTATTGCATTTCAAAGTATCATCAGAGTTAGTTCAGTTACAGCTGAAGCCAAATCTCACTTCTTTTTCCAGACATAGATACTGCTACAGTGCAGTGCCACATGTTCACGTATGTGTCATCTAATGGTCGGAGATTTCGTTTAGTACGTAAATTGGCGGGGCGCTTTAACAAAATCACTTTGAAAATTTATTCTTTCTGAACCGTGAATTTGCTTTCGAAACCTTTTCTGAAGAATTTACTTTATTTACTAGCGATTGATCAAGAACATTAACACATTTAATCACACTATGTGAGCGTGAAAGTAGTTGCCAGTGGGTAACTGATGAAAACAAATTTCTTTCAACTAATAGAAATTTTATTCCTAAAAAACCTTTTTTTTAAAAAACAGATTTAAAATTATAGTCAGAAAGCACCCTCTAAATATCAAGTAAGTTACAATTTATTCAGAGGATAAATGTTGACAGCATGAGCTTTCGGGCTGAGAACCTTGCCGCTCCCTTTTGACACGGCCGTAGTCACAACTGCTCACAACAACCTCTGAATGTGTACACTGGTGCAAATCTGCAACACACCAGGTTACTTCAAACTGAAAAAATTTAACAACACACACACGCACATAAACTATGCACCACGTAGGAGTGATGGAAATGATACAAAACACTAACATTAGAAAAATTAACTTGCTACCGAAAGTGCAACTTGATTTTTAAAAAAAAATTCTTATGGTGTAAGGGTGGCAAATTTATAAACTAAAATGACCATTTAAATAAAAACCCATAAAACGCAGTCTTACATAAAATATACAAACATGCTCTACGTTACACATATACCGCCTCTCAAGATGATAGGCAAGATCAAAACATATTACAGGAATTAGGCCGTTACACTCCAAGCAATAAAATCGTTAACACACCAAATCCAACAAACATGACAGAGGCAGCTATGAGCGATAGAAAGACACTAACTGCCTAACAAATACGGACGAGAGACAAACGAGCAAGCTGGGGGATGAGAGACTGACCAAAAAAACAAGTAGAATTTAACAAGAGTAAATCACAAAATATTACCTGTCACTTAACTTCTAATAAACTGCGATTTCTCGAGATGACCTGGCGCAGCAGCCCCAAATCGCTCTCCCGAACCGTCCGCTTGAACGGACGCAGGAAGGCGCGCCGGTCCCCCGTCTCACGGTGTCGCAGCTCGCACCGGTCAGACTGATGTCGTGGGTTGACTCTCTGTTGCTCTCGTGTCGACCGCGAAGTCCCTACTCCTCGCTATACGGCGCTGCACACTCGACTCACGTGGCGACCTCACATGCGCCGACGCTCGAGACGGACAAATCATCTTGTGTCTCAGTGCACGACCGACCAACCGATCGATCCAACCGCCAAGGACCATTGCCTGAACAAAGTCGAGCAGACTGGCGACCTATAACACATACTAGCACTCCGGACGACAGACAGACACTGACTGCCCCACACTGACCCGGCTGAGCAACTCGCCGCCTAGCGAGCTCATAGCCCCTTAAATGCACGTGAACAGGCTACCTTTCCCCTTTCACACCAGAGGGAGACACCAAAGCTGCGATTGCCACAGCGGCGCCACCGCCAGAAACGGGGGGCGACTGCTTTATACTGCGCGCTGCGGCGCGCTCTTCCGAACAGCAATTTCTACCACGGCTCACTTTCGAAGTTCAGTTTCAGATTTTATTCAGAATTTTTACTCTTTAAGTTGTGTGTTACAGTTGAAAGACATCTACCGTGACGTGAAATGTCATAGAACTGTTCACTGCACTCCACGTTACAGTTTCAGACGATAGCTTCTTTAGTATACAGTTTTAGGTTTACCAAATTAATTTTAGTAAAAGTTAATTGGAATACAGTAACCAATTATAGTTCGATTTGGCGACTCCTTTTATCAGGTAGGGTTTACGTAAGGATACCACTTGCATTATTCAATTGAAAGAATATGACATTATGACGCCTACTGAGCCATGGAGGCTTCTTTCTTTCAAATCTCCCGCCGTGCGCACCAGAGAACTACAGATTCCTCGCCACAGAGGGCGCTTACCAACTAGGGGGCTACCACGAGTGGACCGGCGGTTGCTGTCAGAGGCAATGTGGTTCGTGGCATCAGGTCGGACTCGGCTCCTCTAGGAGCGATGCACTGTGTGGGGCCTGGAGTTGGTAACGTCGGCCGTTAGTATTTCGTTTGAGACCTGTTGGCACGGTGGTTCTCTGGCGTTATTCCCTAGAGCGTACTGCTGTAAGAGACCTCGTCCCTGTGTGTTCCTTGAGCGCCAAAATTTATTTCATTTATACGTTCAAGTCTTTTCTTCTCATTTGGAGATTCAGTTTGTACAAACAAATGTACAGAGAGTTTCCTGATTCATTAGGTCGTTTGGCCTTTAGGATTATGGGATTACCCCAGCGAGCATAGGGCTAGTTAAGCTCGTTGACTTGTTAAGCCAGGCGAAAGCGATATAGATGGTGTCTGGGTTTGTCTCCTGTCCCGGCCTCTTGACTCCCGGTACTGGACAGAATCATAGAGCTACAACGCTTGAGATGTGGTTCCAGTAATCGTATTGTTGCTTTTTACGTTGAGCAGGAAATCTGGCAGTGTTGAAATATTTCAAATTGTAGAAATGATAACTGACTCCTTCTGCTGAGAAATGTCGACTTCTGAGGAGATGGTGCCTGCTAAAGGAATCTTTCCCTGACTGGACATTCAGTTACCGAAGATGGTGGTAACACATCTAAAACGTAACGTTCACTGTTCAAAGTGTCGTCAATGCGAACAAGAGGTGACCGAGACCTGTAACCAATGGCACTACATACCATCACGCCGGGTGATACGCCAGTATGGCGATGACGAATACACGCTTTGCGTTCACCGCGATGTCGCCAAACACGGATGCGACCATCATGGTGCTGTAAACAAACCTGGATTCATGCGAAAAAATGACGTTTCGCCATTCGTGCACCCAGGTTCGTCGTTGAGTACACCATCGCAGGCGCTCCTGTCTGTGATGCAGCGTCAAGGGTGGCCGCAGCCATGGTCTCCGAGCTGATAGTCCACGCTGCTGCAATCGTCGTCGAACTGTTTGTGCAGATGGTTGTTGTCTTGCAAATGTCCCCATCTGTTGACTCAGGGATCGAGACTTGGCTGCACGATCCGTTACAGCCATGCGGATAAGATGCCTGTCATCTCGACTGGTAGTGATACGAGGCCGTTGGGATCCAACACGGCGTTCCGTATTACCCTCCTGAACCAACCGATTCCATATTCTGCTAAAAGTCATTGTATCTCGACCAACGCGAGCAGCAATGTCGCGATACGATAAACCGCAATCGCGATAGGCTACAATCCGACCTTTATCAAAGTGGGAAACGTGATGGTATGCATTTCTCCTCCTTAGACGAGGCATCACAACAACGTTTCACCAGGCACCACCGGTCAACTGCTGTTTGTGTATGAAAATCGGTTGAAAAGTTTCCTCATGTCAGCACGTTGTAGGTGTCGCCACCTCCGCCAACCTTGTGTGAATGCTCTGAAAAGCTAATCATTTGTATATCACAGCATCTTCTTCCTGTCGGTTAAATTTAGCATCTGTAGCACGTCATCTTCGTGGTACAGCAATTTTAATGGCCAGTAGTGTAATTAACGAGTTACTTGTTAAAGTTATATTTTTTATGAGAAGTGAACTCTACGAAGATTGTTGCATTCGTTAAAAGTCCGTTTCATAAGATAGTTTTTTTTTTAAATTCTAGTCTCTTGTATTTCATTGAGAGGTTTCAGTTTCTTTCACTGTCCCCCTGCTATTGTTTAGTAATCGGCTGTCAGCGCATTGCACTTAACGGAACCCAGTTACTTAAGGCATAAAATATGATGTGCTTTTCCTGGCATTGGCTTTGGGCAAGGTTTTCTTTAGCAGTATTGCTGCTCCACTGCGTTCCAACATTCACAACCTTCGAGCAGTACAGAATTTCCATTACCACAAATCGAGTCACGGCCACTTTAACTTCACTGTTACGACACAATGAGAATATTTACAGTCATGTATTGCTTTTCCGAGTATTATCAGGGATAGTTAAGTTACAGTTGAAGCCAGATCTCACTTCCTTTTTCAGACATAGATACTGCTACAGTGCAGTGTTACATGTTCACTTATGTGTCATCTAATGGTCGGAATTTAAATTTAGGTACGTAAATTGGCGAGGCGTTTTAACAAAATCATTTTGTAAATTTATTCTTTCAAAGTTCTATTTCGAATGTTATGCAGAAATTTTACTCTTTAAGTTACGTGTGTTACAGTTGAAAGACACCTACTCTGACGTGACGTACCTTAGAACTGTTCACTGCACTGCACGTTACCAAGTTCCACACGATAGCTTCTTTAGTATACAGTTTTAGGTTTACTAAATTATTTTTAGTAAAAGTTAATTGGAATACAGTAACCAATTATATATGGATTTGGTGACTCCTTCCATCAGATATGGTTTACGAAAGCATACCACTTGCATTGTTCAATTGAAAGAATATTCACATTATGACGCGTACTGAGAAATAGAGGCTTCTTTCTTTCAAATCTCCCGCGATGCGCAACAGAGAACTAGCGATTCCTCGTCACAGAGGGCGCTTACCAACTCTAGGGCGCGGCCGTGCCACCGCAAGAGGACCGGCGGTTGCTGTCAGAAGCAATGCGGTTCGCGCCATCAAGTTGGACTCGGCTGCTATGGGAGCGATACATTGTATGGGGCCCGGAGTTGGTAACGTTGGTAGTTAGTATTTCGTTTGAGACCTGTTGACATGGCGAGTCTGGCTTTAGGCTGGTATTACACTATCAGATTTCTTTGTCCAATATCTTTGTCAAAGAAATGTGATGGTGTAATAGGGAACTTTGTCGCTTGTCTTCTGTTCACTGCAATGTGACATGTTTGCACGTGGAGCGCAAGCATTGCTGCTGCGTTCTGTCATCTGTAGTGTTTCTATAATTGCCAGTAAATACAGTTGGTTCGTACCGAAAACTACGAAATTAATACATATGTATGAAGCTGATGAAGCCCTTTACAACGTGAGGCACCCTGAATACAGAAATATATTAAGAAGCTTGGAGACCAGACCTCACCAAACCTAACTCTCTTCTGTAGCAAGGCTTCGGAGTGTTACAATGAGCCTGTCTTCTGCAGATATAGCAGTTCTTAAGTGAGTATTGTGTTTTGTGATATGAGGATACACTTCACTGAGCACATACAGAAATGTATGCTCATCTGTTCTTAAGTAATTGATGAATGACTTGATGTCCTCCGCTATAAGCTCCGTTAACAAGTTTAGTTCAATGCTTTTATCGTGTCATCGTAAAACAAAGGTACGGTTCCCTTTTTTTCCCCGCTTCTCTTCCGCATATGCACACAGTGCAGTTGTGGTACAGGCAACTGCTGCAATTAATAACAAGTTGTTGTTGTCAGCCATCTTGAACTTTCTCGAAAAATATGAGAGGGTACTGCCCCTTTTTAGCGCCACGTCAAAGACGTTCGTCAAATATATTTGACGAATATTTGATCACATCATTTATCAAATCTTTGACAAATAAATACGATAGTGGGATTACCGTGCTGTCCGTCGGCCCAGGAAGCTCGTTAACTTGTTAAGTCAGGATAAAGCGATGTAAGTGGTGTCTTGGTTTGTTTCCTGTCCCGGTACCTTGCCACCCGGTGGTGGGCAGAACTATGGAGCAACAACGCTTGAGATGTGGCTCCAGTAATCGTATTGTTTGTTCTTATGTTCAGAAGTAAACCTGGCAATGTAGAAATATTTCAGATTGTAGAAATGATTAGTAAGTCCTTGTGCGGAGAAAAAAAATGGTTTAAATGGCTCGGAGCACTATGGGACTTAACATCTGAGGTCATCAGTCCCCTAGAACTTAGAACTACTTAAACCTAACTAACCTAAGGACATGAAACACATCCATGCCCGAGGCAGGATTCGAACCTACGCCCGGAGCGGTCGCACGGTTCCAGAATGAAGCTCCTAGAACCGCTGGGCCACAGCGGCCAGACTTGTGCGGAGAAATGTCGGCTTTTGAGGAGGTGGTGCCTGCTAAGGGAATCTTTCCTGACTGAACACTTAGTTACGGGAGATGGTGATAGGAGCTACTGTTGCCGCAACTTAAGGGGCTCCGGAACGCCCTATACTTGCAATGTTAAAATAACGCTTATAAATTACATCTTTCCTCACAAAGTATTTGAGGTAGGAAGTTGAACTTTTTACAGATTATTTATTGGAATATGGGCTACAACTTAACACAGGGATTTTACAAAATTTTAGTTCAGTTATTAAAGATGATTTTTTTTCAATTGTAATGAAAATTCACAACATTTTTTTGCAATTTTTTATTTATATATTCAAAATATACAGTTTTTTGGAAAAGGCTGTGTTAAATTATGCAGAAGGTACTGTGTAACATTTACTCAAAGTTTGAAACAAATATGTTTGGAAGATCCTTAGAAAACACGTAATTAGTATGAGAAAATAAAAGTTTTGGGAATCGAGCGACAAAGATTGGATTAACTTTTTAGTGCATTCCAGGTCCATAGGATGGATTATCTTCATCCTCTGCAAACTCCTCCTCCAGCTTCCTCTTGTTCCTCCTCCTGTTTACTCTTGCTTGTATTTCTAGACTCTTTACAGCCCTGTCTTCAGCCCGAAGGCGTTCCTTGTCTAAAGCAAGCATCGCTCGTTGTTGTGTTCGTAGATTTTGCTACCATTTTCTTCAGTTGCAGTTACTGCAACACTGTTCCAAAAGATGGTCATGTATGAACACTTATCACATTTCTGTCGTATTTCACTAGCAAGTCCTACGTGCTTTATTATGGAGAGTTCCAGACCAACTTCACTACAATGAATACATCTTACACAGTTTGAAAAAATTCCTTTGAGAACCGACATATCAAATATTTCATTCACATCCGATTCGCCCATAAAACATTCATAGTTTTCACTCATTGAACCAAGCTTCTTCTGTGAAGTATTTTCTTTCCCACTTTGACTGCTATGGGCAGGTGTACTTGAGAGGTTAGGTTCACTCACTTGGTTATCGTCTTTATTGTTTACAGTAATAACACATACCTTTGGCTTTCCAACATTTCTCCTTTTCTTAAAAGCCTTCAGAGGATTTCTAATAACTTTACTTTTACTCATTATTATACTTCAACAAAACAGAGACTCAAGAAACAGAATTAATTACGAATATTTTCGAGATAACGACAGAGTAAATAAACATGAAACAATCGACAATCACACCAGCGATATATATTGAACCATCACAGGTTAGCCACAACACATACGTTATGTCACATCACTAAAATGTACCTGATGAACACGGACGTTAATAATAACACCATTTGACAGCAGTTTAACAGCGCCACAGTGGGTCACGCCCATGTAGAACACATTTAAAAAAAAATTTTAAAATAGTTGTAGTCTTCGGAATTGAATAAATTATATATCTATTAACAGGTAATAGTCTGCAGATTCAGAAAACGCAAAAAAGTAAAAATTGAACTTTTCATGATTTTGAGCCTTTCCGGAGCCCCTTAAGCGTCCTCTTAGTTTGCTCCTGTGTTACGTCTTTTATGACACACGCAGCGGATACACAACCTGTTGGCTCCATTATTCTCTTGTGGATCGGCCGCCTGCGTGCATCGGCTGCCGACATCATCGCTCCTGTCGCCTCTTGCATCACGTCGGCCCGTAGCGAATTGATGTACATAATCTTCTTGCGGGCTTCTGGCACAGTAATTGTAACATTTTTAATTTTCTTCTCAACACGAGGAATTATCCTATTTCGCGTTCTAATTTATGTGAAGTTAAGAGTTAAACTAGGCTGGGTTAATGTTTTTGCAGGCTCATGAACGGCCATAACCGTTCAATTTCTTTATATTTTATTGTCAGGCGCTGGTCAGGTTTAAATTTCCCGCCGTTGATCGCTTCTTTATTTGTTTAATCATATGGCACTGGTCAAGTTTTCTTAATTAGAGGGGTTTTTAGAGAAGAGGCAAAATGTTAATGGGCTGCATTGATAAGTAATTATCCTTTTACTTGTCAAGTTGCAGGTTTCATATTAGTCGGAATCCCATTTGCAGATACGAATTGTGGTGTGATATTCTAGACAGACAGTGCGACGTTTATCAGAATAATTACGCTGCTTGTTGGCATTGATATTTCTTTTTCTGTTTTTTTCCGAAATTTGTAAACTCAATATTGCATTAAATCCCGTTATTTCTTGTTCAAGAGCCCTGTGGGCGTGCTCTTAAATTGATAAAGTAGTTGTTTCGGTTCAGTCTACTCTAAATTTACTAAGCGGAAATAGCCATTGCATACATTCAAATAGTTTTCTTATTGTAAAATTGGATGTGATGTTTGCACTTTATGATCAAGTACAACAAATGTTTCACAAATGGTGAATGATGTTGACCTGAATCCCAGTCAAGTCCTTCCACGTAATTTATTCGGAGTTCCAGCGAGCCATTTGACGTGCTTCCACGTAAATTAAGAATTTCAGCCTTTATAGAAAACAAAACAAATGAAGCAGTTACACGTTAAGTGAACGCCACAGGCGGAGGTTTTAACCTCGTCCACGGGAGACGGATACGGGTGCCTGAATATGCGACTGTGGTACGCGGCGCCAGTGTGTTGCCGCGGCAGCGGGAACCCCGTCGCCGTTGTCTCTGGAGGAGCGCCGCCTGCCTGTTAGCGACGCCTGGCGCCGCCGACGCCGCCTCCCGTCTCGAGAGCGCCCCTCACTTGGAACGACGCCACCGCCGCGTTTCTCGCCTCAAATACGGCCTCCTCCGTGGCTCCGAGAGCGGCTCGTGACGTGCGCCTTCAGTGTTATAAGCACGAAAGGCTCAGTTCGCACCACATGAAACCTGTCACGATAGCGCAGCAAGTTCTACTTGAGGTACTCGACACTGACTCGACGGATACTGATTTACAGTCTGTTAAGTAACATCGTGGTTGGGTTAATTAATTGAAAAATGTACTTGGCCACAAATTTGAACACACACATACATCATATGTAAACGAAATAAATACGTATTTACAATTAATAACACACTGACGGAAAAATGTCCCAACACCAAAACATAATGTAACAAAGCGAAATTTTGGGAATACATGTGACTAGGTAACATGTTTAAGTGAAACTTCCTGGCAGATTAAAACTGTGTGCCCGACCGAGACTCGAACTCGGGACCTTTGCCTTTCGCGGGCAAGAGCTCTACCAACTGAGCTACCGAAGCACGACTCACGCCTGGTACTCACAGCTTTACTTCTGCCAGTACCTCGTCTCCTACCTTCCAAACTTTACAGAAGCTCTCCTGCGAACCTAGGTGACGCTAGGTTCGCAGGAGAGCTTCCGTAAAGTCTGGAAGGTAGGAGACGAGGTACTGGCAGAAGTAAAGCTGTGAGTACCGGGCGTGAGTCGTGCTTCGGTAGCTCAGTTGGTAGAGCACTTGCCCGCGAAAGGCAAAGGTCCCGAGTTCGAGTCTCGGTCGGGCACACAGTTTTAATCTGCCAGGAAGTTTCATATCAGCGCACACTCCGCTGCAGAGTGAAAATCTCATTCTGGAAACATGTTTAAGTGATTAGCATTGCATGATAACAGGTCAGTGATAGCGCAAGGTAAGCTGCTGCAAATCTGAAGTACTAATACATTAATAACTGGTGTAACCGCCCGATCGTTGAATGCAAGCATGCGAACGTGCATGCACTGAACTGTACAGATGCCGTGTGTCGGTTTGTGGGATGCCGTTCCATGCCTGTTGCACTTGGTCTGTCAATACAGAGACAGTTTGCCGATGACGCTGGAGTTCTCGTCCGCTGATGTCCCATTTATCCTCGATAGGAGATAGACCTGAGGGTCGAGCAGGGCAAGTCAATACATCGACAGTCTGTAGAGCATGTTGGGTTTCAACAGCGGTATGTGGGTAAGCGTTATCATGTTGGAAAACACCCCTTGGCATGCTGTTCATGAATGAGAGTACCAGACTGATGTGCAGCTTTGTATGCACGGTGCTTGGGATAACCAGGGGAGTGAGTGCTCCTGCTCTCATACGAAATCGCACCTCAGACACTAACTCCAGGCGTAGATGGAATCTGTCTAGTACGCAGACAGGTCGTTGCAGCCCCTCAGCTGGCCTCCTCCTGACCAACACACGGCCATCACTGGTGCCGAGGCAGAACCAACTTCCATCAGAAAACAACAGATCTCTATCCTGTCGTCCAATGAGCTATCGCTTGACACCACTGAAGTCGCAGATGGCGGTGGTTTCTGGTCAGCGGAACGCACTCGACAGGCCATCTGTCTCGGAACTGTCCTCGACGTAAACGAATTGTTCGTTGTGTCACTGTGATGCCAACTGCTGCTGAAATTGCTTCTGCAGTTGCAGTGCGATAGGCCAGAGCCATATGCCTAACACGATGGTCTTCACTCTCGCTAGCGCAGTCTACGGTGGCTACATCCCGGCCAAGTCTTTCCGCATAACCGGAGAAGGAACATCCAGCTTGTCGTAGTCCTCGTTAAAACTCAGTGGGGTGTTGATAACGCCGTCTTTGTCGCCTTAAGGGCAATCTTGACTAACACAAACCATGACGAATCTCAAAGGTAACTAGCGTTCATGACCGTTACAGCGTGTACTTAAAACAAACCTGATATGCATTATCATAGTTGCGCTACTAGTGCCACCCCTATGCGACTGGTGTGAAAATTGAATAGGCATAATCTTTCAGATGAAGAAAGACACCTACCACCTTTTGTTTCTATCGCACAATTATTTCTTGGTGCTGTAATTTTTTTCCGCCAGTGTACATCCAGTCACCCGCAGCGTCGATAGCTGCTTGGCATCTCCGTGGCAGGCTTCAAACAAAGTTCCCGGTGTATTCACGTGGGAAAGGCCTCCAAATACGCCGAATTTGCGTTGACAGCTGTTTCAAAGTGAATTTCCTTGCACTTGAAGCATTGTTAAGAATGGGTAACCCGAAAAAAAAGGCACTTGGGTGTTTATGTGACCATCACAAGCAGAAGACAGGTGCGCCGGTTAACACTGCAGGATGTTATTTAGTATCTCAATCGACTCTGGCTCTACACCATCTAAATGGTAAACGATACACAAGAACTGGAGATCTTAACCTAGATTCCAATTATCAGTACCAAATGTTTCCAAGAGATTGCCTTTAGCTATAGTTGTATAGCTTGGAGGTTCTGGCGTACGTTTTTTACATTGAATTTTCTAATCACACTGTATACATCACAAGACCCATGTCATTGATCGCTCCATGGGCCATGCTCCCTTATCTATTACCTCTCCCCCTCCTCTCGAACTAGTCACAGTATGAGACAACGTATCAAAAGTCCAAGATTGTGGAACTAGCCCCAATGTGCTAGTGTGAAAAATTAAAAAAAGTCACAATCCCTCTCCCTCTATCGGAGCGCAGTACTAAAATGATACAAGGAATGATTAATCCAAGGTAATGGATCGTAATAGTTGGAAAATTTAAGGAAAACAAACAAGGCACATAGCTATTGCCCCTGCACCACCTCTTCTCCAGCCAATCATAATGTAGTATTAAAATCATGAGTAAAAAACGCTCATGTAAAATACCAAAGATACTATGAAAGAACACTCTCTCACGCTCACATTCTCCATAAAGTGTCACTTCTGTCTCCTGTCCTCCAATCAGAGCCTAGTAGTCTAATCACAGATAAAATGAAACGGTCGATTGCAATGTACAAATCATAACTGGTCTGTTTTCAAATTTATCCGAACGACGTGAATTGTTTATCATAAACACATAATGCACAATTCTCTCCTCTCCTCCCATCGCAGTCTACAATTTTAGTCAGCAAGAAAATAAAGAAAACTACAATGCAGCCCCATCTGGACTGTGCTGGAAAATCCCAGCAACACAAATTATTTGACAAAAACCATATCTCACACTCAAAAAATTATCAGAATTGCGTAAAATGACGGATGTGTAGCCGACTGTATTTTCATTGCTGACTTAAAAAAAATTGTTGACGGATTGGCTCACCAGTTGCATCGGCAAATTTCATTTAAAAGTATATTTTATTAGCCGTGGAAAATTACAACAAGTACATAACATACGCTCCTTAAATAGTTACAAATATTTGCTTAATGTAATTAACTAATAATTATTTATGAATAAATTATTTTATGTGCTCTTCAAAAATCTGTAATTACGATTTAGAAACTAATATTTACATTTATTTATACAATGAGGAACATTCCTTAAGCTTAACAGCCACAATAATAAAAAAAACGCAAATAATGCTGCAACTGCTGTAAAACATGTCTGGGACAAAAAATAAAATTGTTTTGCTAAAGGCGAGCCCCACCCAAAAACATGATATTAAAAAACAACTTCTGATTATGCAATGTAATAAGAGTATATCTCCATAAATATTTGAATACCATCATTTGATTATGCAACATAAGTAACGAATTAGTGATATGTAATTGTTAGAGGTAAGTTTTACTTTAAATACTATTCCACAAAACTTCAAAAACGTGAAATAAAATCAAAAGGTTGTCACCACCTGTGACTGGTGGCGTACCTGGTTCGATCTGAGTATCAAGCTTGGAGTAAGGCGCAAAAGATTATCAGGTCAAGTATCTTTTATTGTATGCCGCTTGTCAAATGTCACATTGTCCTTTCCAAGTTTGAAACATGTGAAAATGAAAGACAGCATTGCAAAAGGAAAGCAAAGTTTGCAACAAGTATCACAATGTTATTTTCCACATACACATGTATTCGTCAACTTGGCGCCTGAAACAGGTACTCCAATGCTATTTTCATATCTAAATAGCTACAAACAACATCATAAACTAACAGTTGACATGAGAATTTTGCGCTTAGCTTTTCACACGTAACACAACCAAAGAAGACGACAGAGTGGAGAACGCTCCAAGAAAATTGTTCAACAAAACAGTCGATATCTTGAAAACGAACTCTTTTAAAAATTATTTATTGTTTATTGCGTACAAGAACACACTCACATGCAGACTGCATTTTGTCGTAAAAGGCATATAATTACAGACCTCTGCAATAATTTGAAGAAAAAATAAAAATTGTATTGTTTCTCGAAATTTGTAAGATTTTGCACACTTTGAAAGCATATTGATTCTTCAAGTTAAATACTGCCCCATGTAAATTGTCTTCATTACTTGTTGAAACACACACACACACACACACACACACACACACACACACACACAGCTCACTTATTGATTCTAGTTAAATAATAACAGCCACAACCTGAAGCTCATAACCCATTTCATAATCAGTTGTCAAAGATGAACTGGTCAGTGATGTAGTCATTGATGATGGTCAGTGATCAGTGATGAGTGATGATCATTGGATTGGTCAGTGATGACCAGTGGTCAGTGACTCTAAGCGGTCATTGCTGGTGATTAGTGGCCAGTAATGATCGCTGGATCATTCAATGATGATCACTGACCAGTGATGATGGTCACAGGTTGCTGATAGTCACTGCGTTGACCAGTGATGGTCAGTGCTCAATACTAATCACTAGATTGGCCAATTAAGGTCAGTTATCAATGTTGATTAATGGTATATAATAATGTTTTGTGGTCAGTAATAATTACTGGATTGGTCAGTAATGGTCGGTGTTCAATGAAAATGATCAGTGCTCATGAAAGGTCACTGGGTTTGTCAGTGATCAGTGGTCGGTGATGATTAGTGGTCGGTGATGATTAGTGGTCGGCGATGATTAGTGGTCGGTGATGATCACTAAATTGATCAGTGGTCAGTGATGATCAGTAATCAATGATGGTCAGTCATCAGATGGTATTCAGCCCATTCAGCTTGCTCTGTCTTCTTTACACACTCTAACCATTTGGAACGTAGAGATAATTACTACTCATAAAGCAGTGATATGGTGAATGCTATTACCCAAAAAACATTGTTTCATTCAGCAGCAGTGTTTTGCAGTGTAGGACATTCCTTGTTGTGTAATCAATTCTGTGAGGCAGTTAAGTATGGGTGACAATTATTGAACTATAAAAATTGAAAATGCCATAACTTCGGAACGGTTGACGTTAGGACGTTCAAACTGCGCGGTTGTATCGGGGCATGATGGACATTGTATGGTGAGGTTTACGAAGGAGTCCACTTACATTTGGACGGATTAGTCAATAAGCAAAATTGGCGCATTTGGGGGATTGAGAATCCGCATTTCGCGAACGAGAAGTCTCTTCACCCTCAACAGGGGACTGTCTGGTGTACAATGTCCAGTCACGCAATAGTCGGTGTGATATTCCTTTATTGCACAGTGACTACCGAACTGTACGTGAAGATTTTGGAACATAATTTCAGCCCCATTATCCGAAGTGACCTTGATTTAGACAAGATGTGGTTCATACGTGATGGAGCTCGACGCCAACGAAGCAGTAGAGTGATGTCCTACAGGAGCACTTAGGAGACAGCATTCTGGCTCTGGGGAACCCAGAAGCTACCGGAATGAGCCTCGATTGGCCGCCATATTCTTCGGATCTGAATACACATGACCTCTTTCTGTGGCGCTATATTAAAGACAAGATGTACAGCAATAGCCCCAAAAATCATTGTTGAGATGAAATCAGCCATTTAGGAGTTTATCGACAGCATCGATGTTGCGACACTTCAGCGGGTTATGCAGAATTACGCTATTCTTCTACGCCACTCTATCGCCAATGATGGCAGGCAGGTCGAACATGCCATAATCTAAATCCGAAGATCTGTAGCAACGTTAGTTGTCGAATAAAGCGTATGCACCCTGTAGATTGTAACCAGTTTACGTTTCTTTTTGTATGCTTCAATACCTGTCACCCTGTATAATCTCTCATACGGCTTCGAATGCTCTTAATCATTTGACATGCAAACAAACGGTAGATCCATAGAATGGAATGGCAGCAGAACGTTGGAACATTGAATGTGAATGGTAAATGCTGTTTGGTAAATAGCAGTCTCCACACTTACATCTGCTGTCGAAGTGTTTTGATTTACAGATTAGGATCTATGCGTTACATGCTATAGCGTCAGTTACAGTTTATGGTTTGTGGATTATTGGTTACAGGTTACGGGTCAGTGGTTAGGAGTTGCGAAACAAGGGTTATGGGTTACGAGGATATTACTGAATTAGTGCCAATAAGTGAGCTGTGTGAGTTTTAATAATTAATACAGACAATTTAGAAATGGAAATGTCTATATTGAAATTACTGATGTCTTGAATAGTGTGTGAAATCGTACTTATTTCTGGAAATAAGTGTCTCGGATATATTTTTCTACAGTATAATGTGATGCATTACCTAAAATTGTGCTTGGGAACAATTTAAGTATGGAAATATAAATTTGAGTGTGAGTTGTGGCTTACAACAAGAGTAGGCGTAATTAATTACGTTTTAGCAGTAAAGCAGACTTTCTGTTTTTATGTGCTTGCCTGCTTAGCGTAGTATTTGTGCTAACACTTATTTTCAACAGTATTAAGTCTCGTCACGTTAATTTCACGATATCGGTCCCTTAGCCTTAACTTCTAATGTCAACCTAATTTATCACGTTATTTGCCAGTATTTAGTCATTAAATACCGTTAGATAACTTGGTTCAGAGTAGATAATCATGTTTTAGGCACTTACGTGACAAATACGTGCCTACGTGGAAATAGCATTGTGTCACTTGATGTAAAAAGGGCACGTCTGTTACATTGCCGACGTCCTTTTGCAAACGCTTTAGACTTGAAAGAACAATGTGACACTTGACAAGCATCATACATGCGGAAAATAGTTGCTTTGAGGCTCTTTTGTGTCCTAAACCAAGCGTAGCACTCACATCGAACTAGAAAGGCCGCCACCCGTTGGTGATGACAAGTTATACCATCAGTTGGTATTATTTTATGGTTACGAAATTTCATGGAATAGTATTTCAAGTAAAACTTGTCTTTCACAATTTTATGTCACTAAATTGTTAACTACATTGCAAAACGAAATTCTGGTTTGTAACCATTTATGGAAACTATGTTTTATAGTCGTTCTCATATTACACTACATAATCGAACGTTACTTCCTAATTACGAAAATATGTTTTACACTCATTCTTATATTCCGTAAAAAGCTTTAACCTACCCCTGTTCAATTGGCCACATGTGTCTAGGTATGAAAATAGGATTGGAATTCTTACTTTCCAGTTTGAAACACTGTTCTCAGCAATAATTTGGCTAAAACAGGATATTTTTTTCTGTCGTTGGGGGGGGGGGGGGGGGAGGGTCTTTGATATATTATTGCAAGCTGCAAAAGAATACTGTGTGATACTTGACAAACATCAGAGATGTGATAAATAACTGATTAAAGACGGTTTATGTCTTACAATATGGTACGCAATTTCGAAGTTTGAACGTTTTACCAGGGCAGCCTTGAGTCGACAAAGACAAGCTTCACGATTATAAAAGCAGCAGTTGATTTTGCTTCGCAGTTTCAAATCTTTATTGAATATTGTTTAAGGTGAAATCCATTTTCATCACCTATGTATTAATAATTTGTTAATTATATTGGACAAAGAAATTTTGGCTTTTAACTAGTTATGGACAGTACTTTGTAAACCTGTTGTCATAGAGAACGATATACAGTTTTCAATTAAATTTACCGACGTCACTGATGAGCTAGTCGACAAACGATTCTTTTTAAGTCAGTAATGAAAACACAACTGACAATATTTTCATCATTTTACGCAATCAGATACTTTTTCAGTGTGAGACGTCGTTTTGGATAAAAAATTCAGGTTGTTTTTATACTTTTGAGAACAGCTCTATGGGACTACATCGTAACTGGCTACTTTAATGATTCCTAAAATACTAAGCTGTGACAATTAGAGGAGAGCAAGGTGGTATCTTATGTTGTGTGTATGTGTGTGTGTGTGTATGTGTGTGTTTGTGTGTGTGTGTGTATGTGTGTCAATGAATGGGCTTGTATAATATCTTTGCCATTTTACGTGCACTTGTTATTTTTATCATTTTAATAGTGCGATGTGATTGGCCAAAGATAAGTTTGGGGTAGAAGGAAACGGCTTATTTCTTCTTCAAACTTTCCCACTAGCTTAACTAGATACATCATCTTGAGTTTTTTAGTGGTTCCTTCACTTTAGCATTATGCTCTGATTAGCTGGAGACACAGGGGGGACGTGTAATGATCCGGCTTAATAACGTCATAGATAAAGGTATGATTCAAGGAGGTGTCGATGACCTGGATCTCGTGATGTAAGCAAAGTGGGTCAAAACACACGATGTAAACGTGTCCCGGATTGTCCATAGTTATACTGCTAGACACGTGCCATGTTGTAGCTGTTCGCCAATCAAATTGTCCTAAGATTACCTCATGCTTTTATCCTTCTTGCCACACTGTTGCCCTCGGTCCATTTCTTCACCACTCCTTCTGCAATCATTGCTGTATAGTTATGTCTGTGTCGTCAATACGATGCTGCCATGTCCGTCATGCCAACGATTCGAGATTTCTAAGTGTCTGACAAATGATAAGTTGAACATACCCCCGCTTTGGGCAAGCTGTGTTGCAGTCTACACGTGACAAGTTCCATTAACGATAGACACACATCATAGTCAGCATGTACAGACACTCTTCATCATCGTTTCGTTTTTCTGTGCTGAAAATAAACTATCACAAGGACGAAATTTTAATCAACATCCTCGTATCTCACACACATGGAAATACTAGCTAGTGGTCGTTCAATGTTCTCGTGGTGTAATTCTTCTCATTTTCGCTATCGTATCAAGAATAATGTGAAACAAAGAGATATAAGATACACTCAGCGAGAAACCTGAAGCGACAAAATATTCCAAATAGTTGTCTTCGTGGTATACTCTGATCGACCTTCTAGGCGCTTCAGTCAGGAACCAAATGGCTCACATGGCTCTGAGCACTATGGGACTTAACTTCCGAGGTCATCAGTCCCCCAGAACTTAGAACTACTTAAACCTAACTAACCTAAGGACATCACACACATCCATGCCCGAGGCAGGATTCGAACCTGCGACCGTAGCGGTCGCGCGGTTCCAGACTGAAGCGCCTAGAACCGCTCGGCCACATCTGTCAGGAACCGCGCAGCTGCTACGATCGCAGGTTCTAATGCTGCCTCGGGCATGGATGTGTGTGATGTCCTTAGGGTAGTAAGGTTTAAATAGTTCGAAGTCTAGGGGCTTGATATCAGATGTTAAGTCCCATAGTACTCAGAGCCATTTGAATCAGATTGACCATCTGATACATCGAGTATATGGAGACTGACCAAAATCGTGAAGCACTCTGTGGCGGACGAGGAAACGAAATAAAAATGTACGGGTAGTGTGTGTGTAACATTATTTCAGTGCCACAAAACCGAGTCAGTTTTGCAAAGATCTACCAGTATGAGCCCATTTAACGTTATGACGCTGAACCCACTCTGGTCTGGAAGTATGCACTGAACAGGTGGGAAAATGTGTCATTTTTTTATTTTATTTATTTATTTTTTCTCCCTATGCTGTCAGTCATTGCATTGAATTCTTCTCCTGTGCCAAACTCATCTCGGATTAGTTCTTGCAACATACGTCCTCAGTTATTTCTGGATGTATTCCAATCTCCGTCTTCCCCTATAGTTTTTACCTCTAAAGCTCTCTAGTACCATAGAAGTTATTCGCTGATGTCTTAACAGATGTCTTATCACTCTGTGCCTTTTTCTTGTCAGTGTTTTACAAACATTTCTTTCGTTGTTGATTCTACGGAGAATCTCCTCATTACTTATTTGATCAGTCTATCTAATTTTCAACATTATTATGTGGTACCACATCTCAAATGATTCGATTCCCTTTTATTCTGGCTTTCCCATAGTCCCGATTGCCTACCATAGTTTTCTGTTCTCCGAACGTAAAAGCTCAGAAATTTCTTTAAGCTAAAGCCTGTGTTTGATATTAGTAAAACTCTTTTGGCCAAGAATACCACTTTTGGCGGTGTTAATCGCTGTTCAGGTCATCCTTGCGTCACTCGTCATGTGTTATTTTCCTTCCACGGTAGCGGTATACCTTAATTTTGTATACTTCATGATTACTAATATTGATGTTAAGCTGCTTCTTTTTTCATTCCACTACTTCTCATTAAGTTCGTCTTAATTAGAAGAGATTCACTGATAGATCTATGAGAACGATTTTCGCTTATAGCTTTCGACTCGATCGTTTCCGGACTGGGGTCTCGTACCTTGGATTGTTACTTTCTCCACTCCCCCTTATCTCTGAAAGTTTGTAACATCATCACGAGTCACCCCACATATCATTTTTGTCAAAACGTGGATGCATGAGCTGTCTAGTTAACTGTGCGATGTTCTCGCACTTGTCTGCTCTTGGTATCTTGGGTAGTGTGTTGACTAAATTTTTACCGAAAGGCTGATGGTATATAGACACTGTCATGAATTCTACACACCAACTTCAACAGTCGGATAGCTACTTCCCCGAATCATTTCAGAAATTCCGATAGTATGTTATCTATAGTTTCTGCCGTATTTGATCTCAATTCTTCCATTATCATTAGTGTTTTCCCTTAGGGGAGGTTTTTCCTAGTTCTGCATGACATCCTGTCATTTGTTACCCTCTTAGTTTTCTTATAATTGTTTGCTGTCCTTCTACCACAAACCATCCAGTATCCTCTGCTTCCTTTTATTATTTTCCTCCCATTCACCGTTCCTTCCATAGCAGCCATCAATAAACCTTCTCTTCTGATCCAGTGTCAAAACCAATTGTGTTTCCTCTTCTTAATTACCTTCAAAAATTTCTCTCTCTTTCCCCACCCTTCTTACCCTATACTCATTTCTCACTTTGTCTACCCAGTTTATTTCTTCCATTCCCTCCAATCCAAATGCTTGTATTCTCTGTTCTTCCTCTTTCTTCAGTGTCCATGTCTCAGCTCCGTATACTGCCACGCCCCATGTAAAGCACTTTGTCAGTCTCTTTCTCAGGTCCCAGTCCATGAACTGACATAGAAGCCTCTTCTTATTAAATGCCTCTTTGGCAATTGCTGTACGCGTTTTCCTATCCTTAGCGCATCTCATGTCCTGCGTAATTGTGCTTCGCAGGTACTTAAGACACTAACGTGTTCCATATCTTCTGTCCTATATTTATAGTTGCTCTTACTTTTCTTGCGCTTACCACCACGTGTCCTCCATCACCACACGTTTTGTCTTTTCCTTATTAATTCTCATTCCGAATTATTTAATTCTTATAACATACCCGTCATCGTTCATTCGTTCTGTGTCAATAACACCACATGACGCGTAAATCGAACACATTCCATCCTCCTACCACCAGTCCACACATCTCTTCGTTTCAAATATCTCTGAATAATATGCTTAAAACATACGATAAACAGAATTGGGGGCACACAATAGATTTGACTGACTCTCTCTTCTGTTTTACTATTTAAAAAACAGTAGTAGGTAGCAAAATTTTCTTTATTAACTTAAGAAAGAAGCGTTTCGCTCGGATAGGGCGTCATCAGGTTATCTAAAAACAAGAGGGAACGACGATATAACAATAAATCCAACTTGTTCCTATTCTGAACTACTATAGAAGCAAAATAGGCTTCAAAATCCGACCGGATAAAGAAACGGATAGAGAAACGAAATGTAATTCGCGTTAAAAAATAAAAAAAAGTTCTGCAAAAAACATCTTTCAAGTAGGCATGACACCGCATACAATGTACTTAAAGGCAGCCTATACGGAAAAAAATATTTTAAAAAATCACATGGATCAGGTATCAGTAAAGAACGAAGGAGAAACGGAAAATTGCATATTACCTCACGGAGACGACTACAGTCGTAGAAGCGCAGGACAGGACTTCGCATGCAAACTGTATGCAGCCGTGCACTACAATAGTCGCACAAGGTCGTCAGTAAGTCTAGGACATACCAGAGCGAAAGCTATTCACAGAGACATAGGAAATCCTTAGGCTTAAGAGTAGTGTGAAAGAATAATGAAATAAAATACGTAGAGCACTAAAATAAAGATTAGATTACAAATATATTGATTGAAGGTAACAGTATCAAAATGATAAAATACAACAGCATGTACGTGACAGGGGACCATGGCCCTGGTAATAAAAAGCTAAAAACTAATAAATATTTAAAAATGGGAAACATGAAATCATAGGAAATCTGATTATTGCTTGATAACTGATCGTTAATAACATATCCTTCTCGAAGTTTGAATGTTCAACAATTTCGAGCTCTTCAAGCATATTGAGTCTCTTACGTTTGGAAGCAAAACCGTTACGTTTCTGCGCGTAGGTGGCTGATGGCCACTGGCCAATGGATTTACGGCCCTCAGCGAAGGCGGTATTATGCTTAACGTACCCCTTCTTAATGAGTAAATGCTTTTGAAAACTAACTTTAAACCGTTCCCGTATGATCAATAGAATCTGTTCGACATTTAAAATACTCGCGCATATATATACGCCAGAGGCAAAATACACTCCTGGAAATTGAAATAAGAACACCGTGAATTCATTGTCCCAGGAAGGGAAAACTTTATTGACACATTCCTGGGGTCAGATACATCACATGATCACACTGACAGAACCACAGGCACATAGACACAGGCAACAGGGCATGCACAATGTCGGCACTAGTACAGTGTATATCCACCTTTCGCAGCAATGCAGGCTGCTATTCTCCCATGGAGACGATCGTAGAGATGCTGGATGTAGTCCTGTGGAACGGCTTGCCATGCCATTTCCACCTGGCGCCTCAGTTGGACCAGCGTTCGTGCTGGACGTGCAGACCGCGTGAGACGACGCTTCATCCAGTCCCAAACATGCTCAATGGGGGACAGATCCGGAGATCTTGCTGGCCAGGGTAGTTGACTTACACCTTCTAGAGCACGTTGGGTGGCACGGGATACATGCGGACGTGCATTGTCCTGTTGGAACAGCAAGTTCCCTTGCCGGTCTAGGAATGGTAGAACGATGGGTTCGATGACGGTTTGGATGTACCGTGCACTATTCAGTGTCCCCTCGACGATCACCAGTGGTGTACGGCCAGTGTAGGAGATCGCTCCCCACACCATGATGCCGGGTGTTGGCCCTGTGTGCCTCGGTTGTATGCAGTCCTGATTGTGGCGCTCACCTGCACGGCGCCAAACACGCATACGACCATCATTGGCACCAAGGCAGAAGCGACTCTCATCGCTGAAGACGACACGTCTCCATTCGTCCCTCCATTCACGCCTGTCGCGACACCACTGGAGGCGGGCTGCACGATGTTGGGGCGTGAGCGGAAGACGGCTAACGGTGTGCGGGACCGTAGCCCAGCTTCATGGAGACGGTTGCGAATGGTCCTCGCCGATACCCCAGGAGCAACAGTGTCCCTAATTTGCTGGGAAGTGGCGGTGCGGTCCCGTACGGCACTGCGTAGGATCCTACAGTCTTGGCGTGCATCCGTGCGTCGCTGCGGTCCGGTCCCAGGTCGACGGGCACGTGCAACTTCCGCCGACCACTGGCGACAACATCGATGTACTGTGGAGACCTCACGCCCCACGTGTTGAGCAATTCGGCGGTACGTCCACCCGGCCTCCCGCATGCCCACTATACGCCCTCGCTCAAAGTCCGTCAGCTGCACATACGGTTCACGTCCACGCTGTCGCGGCATGCTACCAGTGTTAAAGACTGCGATGGAGCTCCGTATGCCACGGCAAACTGGCTGACACTGACGGCGGCGGTGCACAAATGCTGCGCAGCTAGCGCCATTCGACGGCCAACACCGCGGTTCCTGGTGTGTCCGCTGTGCCGTGCGTGTGATCATTGCTTGTACAGCCCTCTCGCAGTGTCCGGAGCAAGTATGGTGGGTCTGACACACCGGTGTCAATGTGTTCTTTTTTCCATTTCCAGGAGTGTATTTATCTTCCTGGGGACGCTCATTGTGAATGTACTAATTTTGGAGTTTGCTGGAGGTGGAATACATTATTCTAATATTTTCACCACGAAAGAGTTTATCTATGGCATAGGACACATTACATAAAAATGGAAGCTTAGCAAACCTGTAATTTCGAGGTGCAGGACTGAGAATGCTTTCTCGGTTGCTTAGCGATGATCTTTGGGTATGTACTCTGTCAGTAGTGGAGTAGCTGTAGCCATTACAGAAAGCGACACATTTTAAATTTCCTTTTGAACATATTCAGCGCTAAGTGGAATCTCAGTAACACGCAGTATCAGTGATCTAATGTAGCTCATCTCGTACTCATAGGGATGACAAGACGTGGAGTGTATAAGTGAATCGACTCCATCCTTACATTAATCTATTCCACTGAACTCTGTCAAAGGCTTCCTCAAAGACGAGGAAAATACTCGTAGCATAAATTTCTCTTCCTCTTTCAATGTGTCTCTCACCTATACTTCTCAAGAGCCCCACTGCATCTCTTGTACCTTACTCCATCCAAAGAAATTCTTACTCTGTGTTGGATTCCCTATCTCTTTCACATCGGCTTCAAACACCTCTATCACGTCGACATTTCATGCCTGTCATACAGGTCTTCAATGTACACTTCCCACGTGTCCACTCTCTCCTACACACTCGTCGGTGAAATTCTCATTTTGCTCTTAATGTAGCAACTCTAGCTTTTAACTTCATCGAAGACTCTTCTATCTCTCCTACATGTTGAGTCAGTCTTTCCAACGATCATTCCTTTATCGAATTCTTCACATTTTTCCTGCATTTGAGATTGGCTCTCCTTCTTTTATTGCTAGATAACGGTATTTCGTTAGTTAGGTAGTTAGTTAGTTATGTGATTCATAAATTATTTGAACGATTCTGTTAGTTAAATGATGTGGAATGAATCAGTTTACCAAATATGTATACATCATTTTTGTTAATATTAATGAGCACATTATTTTGTAATCCTGCTCATGCTCTTATAACTGTACTTAAAACCAAGGATTTTGCCTAAATATGTTTTTACTTCCTTCTTTAGTCAATCACTTGCAGTAGTTCTTCTGTTACCCAAAGTTCTTCCGCAGTTACCGTCCTTGTACCTATGTTCATCTGAACATCATTTGTGATTGCTCTTATTAGAGCCACAATAAACCCCCATTCACACACTGCCTCGTCCTGATAACCGAGTCTAACACAAATACAAGGTATCTCCTTGTTATTCACGGTTACCAACTGCCATCTGACGTTTTTCATGCCCATAGTGTACCTTACCAGGCTTGGTAACAAAACTAAAACTGGCCAACACTGGTGTACCATGGTGGATGTTTTACCAGTCACAGAAACATGCCCGCCATTGACGTGTACGTGCACGAAGTTACATTGACGTTCGGCCGTGTCTTATGAATGTTTCATTCCGTTTGTCAGTTAGTATATTTTTATACGATTTACGTTAGGTGCAAGAAATAATAATTAAGGGATGTGAGTGCTTCAACTATAGATGATTGGTGTCAATAGCGAAAGCTCTATTTGTAGGACTTTCATTATTGGTAGATACAGCTCATTTTGGCCATTTGTAAGGGTGATTTATAGTAGCCCTTTTTATATCAGCATCTCTGGGTAATAAAGCTCTTCATGAGTTGTATCAACATAATTGATCGGAGAATCACAATCCGTCTTCGTATCTGCGGGACAGAGGGCAGATGGATTCCACCCAATGAAGTTACTGGTTTCGGATTGGGAATGGAAAATCAGTTATCCGCAGCAAATTTTGATTGAAATATCTCATTGGAATTTAATTTGTAGCTGTTTATTTCCATCTGACCAATATGTGAAGGCATTTCCATTTCTGTTCCGACTGGAAGAGTGTTCAGACATTTTACGTCACTCCTTCCATTTTCTTCGTTCAGTTGTAGTACTGACATCAAAAAAATGGTTCAAATGGCTCTGAGCACCATGGTACTTAACATCTGAGGTCATCAGTCCCCTAGAACTTTGAACTACTTAAACCTAACTAACCTACGGACAGCACACACATCCATGCCCGAGGCAGGACTCGAACCTGCGTCCGTAGCGATCGCGCGGTTCCAAACTGAAGCGCGTAGAACCGCTCGGCCACACCGGCCGGCTGTACTGACATCCATGCCAAGGAAAGGTATTTACTTCCGTGCATTAAAGAACAGGTTTCTACAGATGACTATGCCGTTCGATATTAATTGATCTAATACTTACAGTATCACTTTGTTGATAGTTCCGAACAATTTTATGTTTTACGGTAAATACGATGTAATATTGCAGTTTTCTCCAAAGTGTACTTGTCACAAATTCTCTCCTCCTCTTATGCAGTGCCAGGTTCCGTCTCTTGGATTTTAGCCTGCATTTAATCCGCGAAGTCGTGCTGTATCAAATACCTGTTTAGTTATTTTATTTCTACAGCTCATGTTCATGTATTATACTCATAACAATTGCGTAATCCAGTCTACATCAATCTTCAGTTCTCAGAAATTTCATTTAAGCAATCAGCACTCAGAAGTAACGCTTTTTTCACTTTCTAATGCGTTTCAGGTGTACTGAAGAATATTTTTTTCTAACAGTTTTCACTCTTTTGTTTTATCTTATTTGGGTACTTGTTGCACATTTCTCATTATGGACAAAGTCTTTATCTGTACGCGTTCTGTCGCGTGCACACCTAATACGCTTCAAAATGCCACGCATAAAAACGGGATTTTCCGGTGCTCATGCCTCGCGATCTGTTTGTCATAAAAAGGTAGGAGCAAGTGTTGTGAATAGTCCTTAGGCTACATTTGTATACCCAACAGAAGAATGCTCTTAGTGTCACTATCCCACAGTACAGAGTCAGTATGAATATTACGCACTTCATATTCCATCAGCAATTGGAGCTAATCGGTTAGTTCTTTTTGAATTTGATTTGGTTTACGATGGGCTTGATGAGATTTATGGAGGCACCATAGTTCATTGATGGTTCCTCTGAAAACACACAAAAAGTTTTTTTATTATATTTTCGACGTCACCAGCCCATGAAAACTCAACCGAGGACTCCAGGATGGATATGCAAAACCAATGGCTGAAATTTTTACGATCGTAATCTTAACAGCTTTGAAAATTTTCCTGATATCTTTATCCGTTTCGAAGATACAGAGGTTCAAAGTTACCCCACTTCTACGCGTAAAATCCAATATGAGGCGAAATCTAAATAATAAATAACCGCAACAAATAGCTCATATTTTAAAGACATATACTCTAGGAAATTATCTAGAACAGCGGTATCCCCGTTTTAAAAAATCTGTGCCTGTTAGTAGGAAAAACTCCAAAAACTTCTTGTTGGATATAAATGCCCAGCCACGAATTCCGAGACTGCTATTCACAGCAAATGGCTGTATTTTTAACGATGTAATCCTAAGATTCCGGTCTCGAAGAACTTAAAAAATTTTCTGGATATATTTATCTGTTGTCGAGATACGGAGCCTCAAAGTCGCCCTGCCTTTACACGTAAAATATGCACGTAAAATACGGTGCGAGGCGAAAACGTAGTTTATAAAGTAACGTAGCACGGAGAAATATGATGTAAGGGAACCAAACGCTGTAGTACTGAAGCACATGCAAAAATTTTTCACACGTAAAATCAGGTCCAAGGTGTAACATTAGCTTTCAATTATTTCAGTGTCACGTAAGTAAACTATCTAAATTTCCTTTCGTATGAATTACTTGCCCTCCTGCAGAAAGGAAAAGAAGGGAATCAGCGGAAAAATGCTCCTATCGAAGCACAAAAAATGCGAATACGTCCTGATTATTTAAAAGACTGACTGAAAAGTAGGGTACCAATTGTCCCATTCTACTTTCAAAGCACCTTTAAAAATTTTCACAAAAGTTTGGGATGTGAACACATTCACACTTTTAATAGTGAGGTAGAAGAAGACAGCAGCGGTGGTAAAGAGACAGAATAGCAAGAAATAGCGGAAGGTAGTAGATAGTAGTTTTCTGGCAGAAAGACCTAAGGAGACAATGGCAGTGTGAGAGAAAGAGGAGGATACAATTGCAGTGGATCATAGTTGACAGTGACAGAATGGTGCTAGGAAAAGTGTTATGGAAGTAGTTCCGAGGGAGAAGAGATAGGAATAAAGAGGAAAAAAAATGAAAATGGCTGAGAGCCAGTGGTAAAGGGAGACATAATATATGGTAGTGAGAAGAGGACGCTGGCAGTGAGAAGAGACAGGAGCACTGCGAAGAAATTAATGTTACAGTAGCAGTAAAGAGAGCAAAAAGGGAGATAGTAGTATTAGGTCAGAAGGAAACAGACTGTGACCGTGACACAAGAGATAATGACAGACAGACACAATCAGATAATGAGTTGGGCTCAATGAGTGAGTGAGAAAGGCCAACTGGCAGTGGATGGGTATGAGGGATTTTCAGTGATGGACTAGTGAGGTAAGTGAGATACAGTTAGCTGAGCTTGTGGGAGTAAAAGGTGAGTTGCATGTTAGCAATGCACGAATCAGTTCACAAGCCAAAATTTTGGGATTACATTTAAAGCTGCTGAGGAAGGTCGAGGCAGCTGGTACCCCACTTTCCTGAGTTTTTTAAACACAGGCGTTTTCTCCCTTTCTACTCCAATTGGAGCATTTCTGCACTGGTTACTTTCTTTTTCCATTTGAGAAAGTAAACGGGTCACAAGAAACTGTTTTAGTATATGTAATATCTACAGTTGAGATGACTGTTTAAATTTGTCTTAACTTATAAAACTGCAATATCCTTTTGTGAAAATTAAATCCTAGCGTAAGTAGTCGAAAAGTCACTATATCCTTTGACTACATAATCGCCGACTGGTCACTGGAATTAGTTTCGTCTAGGTGTGAATTTAGACAAGATAGTGTTGAGAGAAACTGGATAGCTAATATTTTCAGACAGTTCATCGAAGTAGATTCAAAGATACTTTAGCCTTTAAGGACTTTTTTTCTGCAGAAATGTAAAGTCGGCGTGAATCCAATGCCACAGGAAACAGCTATGAGCCTGTTATTGTTCTCGTTGTATGTAACTGACATCTCTTTAATTCTCTCTTCCTGTAAATATCAATCCCACGCCGATGAAATATGGCTTTACCTAAATGTGAGGACCGATTATATCAATACTATCATCACCTCTACGTAATTATGTCCATAGATCTTCACTGATTAGAGCAAAGCTTTGTACTTAAACTAAATGCGAAGAAATCCAACGCAATTTGAGTATTCAGTCTGAAATTTATTAGTCTGAAATCCACAAAGGGCTGTCTCATAATCATGTCTACAGGACGCCAACACGGTATAACAAAAGCATGCAGAACTTTGGTGTATCTGTCAAGAGTAGTGAAATCTCCAGACGGTTTGGACTAACCATGAACGCCTCTATGTTTTACTTCAGAAACATACGTCTTTTTGATCATGTGAATGCTTCATACGCAAAGTTAGGTTATATACGTTGCGTCTACTTCATGGCTCTTCAACGAGTGTAAACCTCAGAAACTGCAGAACGTAGTGAAGAACCTCTCACTTATCTAGTACTCTAGCTGTGCCCACCCATTAGAGGGAAACGTTCGCAATCTGCTCCGTAACTGCTGAACACCTCTGGAACAGTCTACCTCGCACACTGCCCGCAATTCAGTGCCATACTGCATTCAATAAAAGCTTTGAGTACATCCGTCCCATATCGTTATAACTTATTAGTGAATATTAACATATATACTGACAGTACTCTCCATCACACAGGAAAGCAAATGTTCGTATCTTCGCCATGACGCTCCTTTTTCACATTTACAAGGAAACGTGATGTCAATGAAAATGGGTCGTGGTTTGTGATGTCACAAATGTAAACAAAGTTATCCAAAGCCCCATAGATATACACTCCCCACAAATCAGGATATTGTACGATTCGAGCAATCAGCCAGTTGGAGACACATAATGAGGCCATTTGCAAACTCTGTCACGTGCTGTCATGTACTCACACCAGTACGCAGTATCGCTATGTCCCTCACTGTGGTCACTCAATATCTGAAACTTGTGACCCCCCTTATATACCCTCCTACGCCTTGTAACTGCACGAAGTACGAATAACAATAACACTCTCAGGCGGCTGTTCTATGTGACAGAAAATTGCAGTTCTAATCATTTACATTCCTGTCGACGGTTTGTGCGTGTAAAAAGTTACATTGATATCCGACTACGTCTTCTGGGTGCTCCTTTTATTTTTTGTCGGGCAGTTTTTGTCGCAATTAACGCACTTTCAGCTATTAAAAATGCCTCGTTAAATGTAATAAGTAGCTGAATGCCTTTTACATAGCATAATTTGTAAATAGCACATAAGACAAAGTAAAACCAACTTAAACTATACGGTACATTCTAGACTTTTAGCACAAGACTCCAAAGAAAATACAAACAAAGGAGGCAGATAGCAAAACACTATTTCTACCAGTACCTGAGTATTGTTCGTCACTCACAGACTCTTAGAGAATAGGATTAATGAAAGAGATATAGAGAATCAGTTTTGAGTTGCGTGTTTCATCGTGAACTCGCTTAGCCAGCGCAAGATCGCCACAAAAACCAGTGAACAAATCCAGCGCAATACTTCACAAGAAAAATATTACGCATTTCGTATAACGCATGACTGTAGTGACACCCCATGTTGCGAGAAAAGTAGACATACTAATTGGTACTACCCGTAATTCGCGTAGTGACACAAGCGAAACCTAGATATTCTGATGTATGCGGAACAATAAACATTTCTTCCCAAATGACACTCGCGAAAGTTAGAAAAAATGATTAAATGTTTTTGGTTCATCATGTAATGTTATGCCGTTCGATGGCATGTAGAGTGCAGACATAAGCAAAGATGCAAACGAATTTAATGACTGTTTCCTGTTGCGTTTACTAGAACATTATGATGGACTCGTTATGCAGTAAAGTAGTTTGACTCTGTCTCTTGATATATCGATAGTCCCATGTTTGAAATGAATGTTTTTTCGGATTATTTAACTAAAATAACAATATTACGAAAGTCGCTATTTGACGTTCTTCTTCATTATCGATTTATTTTAAATAGCCTTTTAGTCTTTGTAGCTGCTTCTTACAGTGTTTATGAATTTGTTGTCATGTCCATTACTTCCTTTATCGATCAAAACATTCCAATATAACAGTTTCTGGCCAATTTACATTTGTATACATATTGCCTTTTCTATAAAATTTATTTAAGACTTTTACTTCTTCTGAATCTATTATTTCTTACAGTTTGACTCCGAATTCTAACTGTTCTACAAGCATATTCCTTGTCAGAACGTTACTAGTCACGCAATTGCAAATCGAACCTGTAAAACTGTACTATGTGGAACTGAAATTTTATGCAACTGCCCCATTCTGATGCAAGACATGAAAATGTACACAATTTATAAACCACACTCCTTTCTCCGACTTTCACTTCACTTTTCGATATGTCGAAGTTGTTGAATCCTCGAAAACTTGCATCCTTGAAATTACGGTTATAGAAAAGTTCACTGTTATTGTGGGTCAGAAGGCGACTCCTTAAATGCTTTCCACATAAGTTTATAACTGTCAATCGTAACTTCCCGAATACCGTGTTTTACGTTACAGATGTTACACTGTAAAGATGATAAATTACAGCTGTGTAATGTGCACATCAACCAGAAAATTGTGTAATGC
This sequence comes from Schistocerca serialis cubense, assembly GCF_023864345.2. NCBI lineage: Eukaryota > Metazoa > Arthropoda > Insecta > Orthoptera > Acrididae > Schistocerca > Schistocerca serialis. Next base: position 547,837,094 of record NC_064642.1, read on the forward strand.
GTAACAATATTTGAATAATATACCAGTGGAGATTGAACAAATGAAAACTGTGGTAGGGTAATGTTAATTTCACAACATTAGCTACACCCAATAACAAAAAAGTATATGTTTGTGTCTACAGCCGTAGTTCCTTTACTTTGTCTACTGCCTACCGGTTTCGGTACACAGTACTACCCTCAGAGCATCCCCTGACACACAGTCGTCACCCTTGCTTCTCAAGTGAGTGCATCAGATACTCCTATTTGACACACCTACTTGGGAAGCAAGTGTGACGATTGAGTGTCAGGGGATGTTCTGAGGGTAGTACTGTGTATGGAAACCGGTAGGCGCGCACACACACACACACACACGCACGCACGCGCGCGTACACGCGCGCACACACACACACACACACACACACACACACACACACACATACATACATACAGTTTTTCAGTACTGTATTGCTCTCTGACCACCCATAATATGCTGGAAATACGCGCATAGTACGCGCATAGTACGTGATTTATAGACGTGTATTCTGCATGTTACACCACCTAGTTTCACCTGCTTCGGCTAAATGCTTTCTTATATAACGCCTATCATACGTAAGACATTTTAAAAAAATGGGTCATGGATAGTGAAAAGTAAGTAAGAATGAGATGTTTTCTGTGGTTACTTCAACAGCTCTGTCTGAGTCTTTGAAATCGTTTATCCCTCATTAGCAACATCCCCCTCAGATTCAGTGTACAGCGTTCCAGTGGATTGCCCGTCAAAAGCTGAGCTAACATCAAACAAGAAAACAGGAAGGTATGGTTCACTGTTAGAAAAGAAGAAAAATAGAAACAGTGAACGGTGCAAGTTCAAGATGTGTAATATCGCGCTGCCACGTTCGCGGCGTCGTGGGTGGTCATGGTGTTGGACGGCGAAGCGGAAAATCAAATTTCCGCCGTTCCCCATTTTTTTAAAAAAAATTATGAACCTACCCTCCGATCACGAACATGTCTGTTCTCCTTCTGTAATATTGGCGATTGTCATACTGTTCATTGGTTATAGAATATATTCATCTGCTAAGAAAATATTACCATCGCATGTCAATGTGATGAATGGTGAGAGCAGACGAGATGTCGCATAGATCTCTCACATAATGAAAACAACAAATAATCGTTACACCATGACTCGGAAATTTAAATATAGGGAGCAGACTAGTCAGTAGTTTTGTGAAAAAATTGGGCTGAGGGAGATTTGAACACGGATCTCCCAATTCGTAGACCAACACCGTAACCTTATAACCACGACACCGCAGCTAGTCCCAACGACTCGAGGTTGGATATCTTGAGCTTGTGCCGTTCACTGTTTAGAGATTTCACCTTTTTTACGGTTCAGTATACCTCTTTCCTATTTTCATGCTTGATCTGCGTTCAGTTTTCTACGGACTATCCACTGGGTCATTTTCCCATCAAATCTGAATGGGGTGTGACAGGGAGTTTCCCTTGTCCTTTGCTTAATCGAAAATCATTCCCACGAAGAAGTGGCAAAGTGATGGCGGAAGGCTACCGTTAGGGGTATAGACTATTGTTGTCAAACTGTGATTCCTTATGCGGGTTCCATTACCCGAGGAAACTATCATCCGATGTCTGCTTTGTACTGCTTAAACACATTTGACCCCCAACTTTTACCTGCATCACCGTCCCCAGTTGGGCAACGGGCTTTGCGTCGAGCATGTAGAACAACATCAACAGGAACTAACAAAACCACCAACGTCGCCATCAGATTCACAACCCGGCATAAAGAGGATGACACCGCTGTTATTACAACTGTCACACCCCAGCCACAATATATTTCCATTAACTTTGCTCAACTGCGATGTGTGTGTTACATTACCATTATATGCAGTAAAACGGCTGGACAGTGACTTATTCCTGGCCAACACCAACGAAGCAAGGTAACTGATACAACGTTTCACCAACGTTGAGCATTACTTTACACAAACCTATCCATGCAACTGTAGATTTTAATGCAATTTTATGTTAACTGCGGCTGCGAAAAAACAGTTACTCTTTGCAGATGACTTGGTATGAACCCGCCTCTCTTTGCTTTACATGTCTCGAATTTAGGAAACAGTCTTTATATAAAATGAAACGTACACAATTTAAATGCGGAGCTCACGTCCCAGGGCTATCACCGATTCTACGTGGACCCAGTCCTTCGACGGTCTCCTCCTTGGCAGCATTACACCAAGCCACGTACAAAGAGCTATTCTGCCTCTCCAAATCTGTTGCGTCTGAAAATCTTCCTCTCAGTTACTTCACACTTATGCACACGCACTGTTTCTGAGCGTCACGACAACACCTGACATTAAACTATTGTCTCCATAGACAAGTGTACCTTTCCACTACAAGCGTTGGAAAATGCAGAAAATAGCTGTGCACTCGTTTCCGTAAATTAAAAAATAATTGTAGAAATTATGAGACAGGTAATTTTTGTCTTCAACTTCATGAAAAGTCACCAAAAGAATTCTCATTCTAAACTGTAACTCGTTTACAGTGCGCGGTCAGAGAGACCGCGAAAAAATTTGCTCTGATTTCTATGATGCACAATATTGGCTAGTGGAAGGTAGAATCATTTGACCTTTGTCACACAGCCAATAGGTAATGGTTACGCTTTCTCTTGTTTCAGGTAAGCCATCATAGATGATAATCAACTATACAGTGAGGTTAACGTGCATTGGCCGAACATCATCTGGTGTACCTCAGCAGCACGCTGTAATCTTGTATCCTGTGGAGTCAACGTAGTAAGGTGAAGTAATGTGCTTCAGTGGCTGCAGAGGCATAAGCAAGGAGTTTTCACCACACAGGATCAACCGTCTCCAGGTAGGCAATAATTTCAGACTCTACTCAAACACATTTCGTTAATCCACCTGTACTCATCAAAAAGGGCCGATGCATCTTTACGTAGTAAAGCGTTCAACACATTGGTACGTCAACGGTATGTGTACTTTTTGTTAGTGAAATTCTAATTGCTGCATTTGTTGTTGATGTGTAACCTATTACGATTTTCGTTAGTGGTAATAAAAGCTGAAAAAGGAAACTGGATACTAGGAATATAGTGATAAGAATTCCATTTGAATAAAATACTTTGTTGGTTTCGAACTCAATATGTTCCTTTAAATGGCACGTCCAAAATTATTTGAAGTGTTTGTGTTAACACAGCTTTTGAGAATACAAACGTTACAAACTGGGAAGAATGATGAAACATCCGACTTTACTAAAGTTGATACCTTATCGTACATGCTGCATTTGTAAGTAGGCTGTTTAGGTTTTTATGTTGGTAACGCCACGTAGCGCTCTATATGAGTATCACTGACTGTGCTGTGTGAAGTCTGTAGCTGATTGGCATTGTTAGAATAGACACTATTGTAGTGTTGGCAGTTGGATGTGAACAGCGCATAGCGTTGCGCAGTTGGAGGTGAGCCGCCAGCAGTGGTCGATGTGGGGAGTGAGATGGCGGAGTTTTGAGAGCGGTTAATCTGGACGTGTGTCCGCCAGAAAGAGCAAATTTGTAAGACTGGATATCATGAAATTATATATATATATATATATATATATATATATATATATATATATAATGACTTTTGAATATTATTCAGGTAAATACATTGTTTGTTCTCTATCAAAATCTTTCATTTGCTGACTATGCCTATCAGTAGTTAGTGCCTTTCGTTGTTAGAATCTTTTATGTAGCTAGCAGTATTTGCGCTCGCTGTATTGCAGTAGTTCGAGTAACTAAGATTTTTGTGAGGTAAGTGATTCATGAAAGGTAGAGGTTATTGTTAGTCAGGGCCATTCTTTTGTAGGGATTTTTGAAAGTCAGATTGCGTTGCGCTAAAAATATTGTGTGTCAGTTTAGTGATGATCAGAATAAGTAAAGAGAAATGTCTGAGTACGTTCAGTTCTGATCAGCTGTTTGAAAATCAAATAACGTAAGAGGTTTATCAGCACAGTAATTCATTAATTTTTCTAAGGGGAGGTTTTTACATTTTACAAGCTATCCATCCAGATCTCTTAGTGTGACACTAACTCAAACATTTCCTAACCATTTACCAGTCGCTGTTAGCTTCGTTGCTTTTGGCAGTTTAGTTATTCATGTAAAAGAAACAGAGATTAGGTTTTTTTTTTATTGATGCAGCTACATTGTAATATAAAATTGTATTTACAGAAGATCGTATTTATCCGGTACCACATCACAAGTGAGGGCCTATAAAAGATAAAACACTAAAGGGAACATTCTGTCTACAATGTGTGAATCCAAAACATAATTAATTTAGAGTTTAAGGAAACCTGACACTATAACAAATGACTCCTTACTGAGCTACACACACACAGCTTCGCTTCTACAATCATTCACGAGTATGCTACCATGCAAATCCTAACGATTCTCAGCACTGTCAGAATCGTTATGCCCGCTTCTCTTAATGATGATGGTACTTCAGACTTTTAATAAGAGTTCAAATATTAAGGGCACGTTCGGGTCTGATCGATTCATGCCATGACCTTCAATCGTTTCCGTTAACAGTGATTACTAATGTTCGCATATTATTGTGACGTGAGAAGTAAGTCAATAATTTCCTGAGATCCTTATATTCAATACACTGCTGACCTATATAATTGCAACACCATGAAGATGGCATGCCAGTAAATAATACTTCGATAACGCATTTGTTGTGGTCATTTGTCCTGATGATTTTCAGATCTTGTTCTATCACAGGGTGAGAGAAAGCGCACATATCAACAGCAACTCTTTGTTGAATTTTCGGAAATTTGTGTAAGTACTATGGGACCAAACTGCTGAGGTCATCGGTCCTTAAGCCTACACACTACTTAATCTAACCTAAACTAACTTACGCTAAGTACAACGCACACACCCATGCCCGAGGGCGGACTCGAACCTCCGACGAGAGGAGCAGCGCGAACCGTGGCAAGGCACCCAAGACCGCGCGGCTATCCCGCGTGGCTCTCTGTTAAACCTAATAAAGACTATGGTAAGGTAAAATGAGTGAAATAAAATAGTAATGTATCTGTATGTACACTTCAACACACTAAAACAGCCAGCCGGTGTGGCCGAGAGGTTCTAGGCGTTACAGTCTGGAACCGCGCGACCGCTACGGTCGCAGGTTCGAATCCTTCCTCGGGCATGGATGTGAGTGATGTCCTTAGCTTAGTTAGGTTTAAGTAGTTCTAAGTTGTAGGGGACTGATGACCTCATATGTTAAGTCCCATAGTGCGCAGAGCCATTTGAACCATTTTTCATCGGTCCCTAGGCTTACACACTACTTAATCCAACTTAAAACTAACTCAGTCTAAGAACAACACACATGCCCACGCGCACGGCGCAAAACGATGTTTTGAACATCAGCTCCTCCCGATTAAATGTGCTAAGATCGAGCTGTTCTATTTAGATCTAAGGAGCAAAAGACGATGAATGGAGCAGACTTATAATCGGAAGCTGCGAATTATCACGTCATGCGACAAATTGGCAGTGGCGTGATTTCGTGATTACAGGGCATTGTTCGACGTGGATCTAATATTACAGAAATTAACACTCTGTGCAAGTTGCTGCTTATTTGACGCTCGAAGAGGATTTAGTTGCATGCAAGGAACAAATAATTGTATCATCGAAAGAGAACTCTAGAGCGTTGCGTTCACTTAATCCAAGATCTTCTCGTGCTTCTCACAACCAGAGCCATTAAAATTTAAATGACTCTCACCTTCACCACATTATTTTGTTTACTCGCAATTTGCATTTTTGGCCATTGCTTCAGTTTCAAGCGGCAACGAAATGATTCAGCGTACTCCCCACTTATTTCTGACACGTCCCGATACACGACTAGTTATGAATGACCCGACGGCCGTAACTGCAGTTATGAATAAACTAAATCATAACTTCAGTGACAGCATCACGTTATTTAAATATTGAAATATTGGCTAGCCACGACAGGCATTCACGACAAAACAACAAGGCTGTCGGAAATACATTGGGACTTTTGGTAGTCCGTCTATTAGGAAAAAAAGTCGGAGACAGCCACCAGCTAGTTGCTTGTACGAAAACATGCTGTAATAATTACCAACGATAGATTGATGAACATATAGTTCAGTCATGAACAAACAGATATATTGAATCAATCACTTGCTAAGTACTAATGATTTAATTACGTAAATTGAAGGTGGGTGGGAGAGAAAGGAAAGGGAAGGAACTAATACTATCATCTGTATCTGTACTTTATGCAGAATCGGTTGCGACGCGTGAAAATATTTGCCGGAATGGGACTAGAACCCTGGATCTTCTGCTCACTAGGCAGTTGTGTTAACCGCTGCGCCATCCAGACACAGTGGTTATCGCAAATGCATGGATTATCTCAGCGCGCTCCCCGGTCCCGTACCAGCAGTATCCGTCCATCTCCTCCACGATCGTTCCTGCTTGGAGGCCGAACGATATTGTGCATTAGCACTGAAAGTCCGCAGCTCGTGGTCTAGTGGCTAGCGTTGCTGCCTCTGGATCACGGGGTCCCGGGCTCAGTTCCCGGCCGGGTCGGGGATTTTCTCAGCCCGGGGACCGGATGTTTCTGTTGTCCTCATCATTTCATCAACAACATCATTCGTGACAGTGGCTAGAGTGGACTGTGCAAAAATTAGGAGTTTGTACGGACGCTGACGACCACGCAGTTTAGCGCCCCACAAACCAAACATCATAATCAAACAGCGGAGGGATAGTTGTTGAGAGGCCAGACAAACGTGCTCTTCGTGAAGAAGAGCAGCAGATTTTTCAGTATGTTAGGTCCTGTTAGCGTAGTTCTTTGAGTTGGAATGATTCGAACGGCCCTGAACACTACGGTACATAACTGCTGAGGTCATCAGCCCCCTAGAACTTAGAACTACTTAAACCTAACTAGCCTAAGAACATCACACACATCAATGCCCGAGGCAGGATTCGAAACTGCGACCGTAGCGGTCGCGTAGTTCCAGACTGTAGCGCCTAGAGCCGCACGGCCACTCCGGCCGGCGTTCTTTGAGTTACTCGCGTTTATGATGTGCCCTGTGAATGCGGTAGACTATTGCTGAGCGTTATGCAGAGCACTCACGGCACACCAAGTGACGTGAAATACAATATGAAAAGGAGGGAGTCTTGGCTCGAATCTCACCATATTGTGTTTCTGTTACAAAAGAAGGATCTGAAATTGTTATTATACATTTTTGCCCTTAACACAGTGAATGAACTTGAGTGTTACATCATATTCAATTTTCCCTTTTTTTCAAGTTTTCTTCTCCTTTTACTCTTCCTAAAACCTCTTCATCATATGACTGTGTTCATGTTTACTTTGTTCTGTCTATATTTTCTCTGGTCTCGTCCTTCCTTTTACTTCAGATAATTTTGTCCACAACTATGTTGGATAAAAGTGGTGAGAGACCATCTCCTTGTCTGACCCCTATATGTAGGTCTATCTGAAATGGCTCTGAGATTTCTCCCATAAATTTTATTTGGGATGCGGTGTTTGTGAGTGTCCATTCTATCAGTGCCCTAGTTTTTCTGTCTATTCCATCTTCTCCTAGTGTGGCAAAGAGTGTCTACCTGTCAATTGAGTCCAAGACCTTCTTTAAGTCCAAAAATGTAGCTACAATGTTGCTCGCCTGTCTGACCTTAAAGAGCATTCGCAGGTTCATAATTTGTTCAATTCAGGATCTTCCATTTCTGAACCCTGCCTGGTATTCACCTATCTCTGTATCCACTTGTCTGTTCAGCAACACTTAGGACAGAATTTTGTAAGTAACCGGTAATAATGAGATCCCTCTGTAATTATTCAAAAATAGTTCAAATGGCTCTGAGCACTATGGGACTTAACAGCTGCGGTCGTCAGTCCCCTAGAACTTAGAACTACTTAAACCTAACTAACCTAAGGACATCACACACATCCATGCCCGAGGCAGGATTCGAAACTGCAACCGTAGCAGTCGCGCGGTTCCGGACTGAACTCCCAGAACCGCAAGACCACCGCGGCCGGCCTCTGTAATTATTAGGGTCTGTCCCGTCTCCCTTCTTGTGGAGTGTGTGAATCAGTGCGCATTTCCATTGCTGTGGAATTTTCTCTGTACTCTATACTTCCAAGAGTATTTACGAATTTTCTTTGTAATATTGTGGTCTGAGTTTCCAGATAGGTGATAATGCCATCTTCCCCTGGGGCTATGTTGTTCTTGAGTCGTTTATAGCCTCTTCTACCTTTGTGATTGTAGGCGGCTTCGAGTCTGGGTTTGGTAGTACTCTCGTGAAGTGTAATAATTGTTTGGGCTTCTCACAGTTGACGAGTTTATCAAAGTATCCTTTAAGAATATTCCAATTTTGTTTAGTGTTGTTTCGAGAGATGCATTTGTTCTTGTGAAGCAGATATTTGGAGGCTGAATAGTCTGTAGAAATTTCTCGTGTTATTGTTGTTGAAGTCTTCCTCGAATTCATTTAGTCTATTTTTGTCATATGCCCTTTTCATTGCTCTAATATCTTTCTAGGATTGTATTTGGACTTTGTAGAAATCCTGCCTTGTTTCTGTTTTTCTCTTGCTGCTAAACTTCTTCCATGCCTTAACTCTTCGTTCAACTATCTAATCACAAATTGCATTCCACCATCTATGTTTGCGTTTTCTGGGAGGCTGACTCCAACGCATTACTTTCTGAATTGTCTTCGTCAGGTCTGTCCAATTATCTGTTGTATCCTGATTAATATCTTCAGTAATTTTGTCTTTTTTTACCTGTATGTATTCTGGATCTGGTCTTACAATTTTGTTCTGTGTTGTCTTTCTATTCCTTGGAATTGGCCTAATCTTTATGTGTATCAAGTGATGGTCGGACTCGAAGAATGCTTTGCAAGTTCTCACATTTCGAATTTCACTTGTATTTTTACTTTTTATGGCTGCGTGGTCTATTTGGAATACTTCCCATGTGGTTTTGGGCGTTTTACACGTTCTGAGTTTTCGACATAGTTTCTGAAATTGCGCTGACATAACTTTTAAGTTAAAATTTCGACACTACTTTATGAAATGCTCCCCATTCTTGTTTGTGCGTTTGTGTGCTGTATGTGGGCCTGTGATTTGCTCGTACATCTTCTCTTTGCCTAGCAGTGCATTGAATTCTCCTAGTATAATTTTGACTTTTTTTTCTGGTATTATGTTTGTCATTTCTTCCATGTCTTCCCAAAAGTCTTCGTCGTCTTATGGTCTCTTCCTGTTGTGATAATTGTAGGTGCATGTGCGTTGATGATTTTTGAAGGTTGTTGTGGAGATTCTTTCTGTTACTGAAATGAAACCTATGATGGCTATGACAGATTTACGTACTGCGAATCTTGTGCCAAACATTGTTGGTTTCCTCCCCCCAAGACAGCAGGTTTCCCTTTGTATATCCTGTAGTTTTCCGTGTTGAAATGGTTCTCGTCAGTAAAGCGCGTCTCCCTTATTGCTAGGACTTTGATGTGAAATTTTTCTAGTACATCAGTAAGCTGTTAATTTTGCCTATATTAACCAGAGCATTGGTGTTGATTGTCCCAATAAAATGTTTGCAAAGAGGTTTCAGGAAGCTCTGAATTTCATGAGGTTCCTGGTCAGAATCCGACGACCAGGAAAATCCAGTAAATTCACTGGGCCTGGGGTAGTGGATATCTTTCCAGTTGTTCCATAATGATTTTTTCAAGTTGAAAGTGGTTGTGGTGACCTCTGTTGGAGGTCACAATTGGTAAGGACTTGATTGTTGAGATCAAGACGTATTTGTAGCAGCCGCACCAACTAGGTGAACAGACGCTGACCACTAGCAGTTGGATGGCAGAACAGACACTAATGGGTTTAGACCTGTGTTAGTATTTAGTCCACCCTGGGCATTTTATTTCCCTAGTACTTCCCATATCTGGGAGGCTTTCCTCTATCCGGCACCTGGGGAGGTGCCCGATGGGGGATCTAACAACCCCACTCGGGTCTGAAATTAGAATAAATAACAATTTTGACAGAGAGCGGGGGGTACACACTTATCAGGGCATCGAGGTGGGCTTTGGACAACGATCGAAAGCAAAGTCGGAAGACTGACTCTTGTAGGGAGACGGGAGAGACTGTTTCGAACGTGGGTGAACTTCGGCCGCACTATGCTTTGGTGACAATGGAAATTTGTGCAGTTACAGGACTCGAATCTAGATGTTCCGCTTGACGCCAACAGTCACCTTGACCATCTCGTCCACCAGAGTACACTCCGCGGGCCGACTCAAACTTCCGTACGTCACCAGTTGCGCCTACATACTAAACTCGCAAGAGTACCGTACAGGAAGAGATAATTAAAGTCGGAGCGCAGTTACTAAGCTTGATATGCTACACTGAAGTGCCTGTATTGTTCTGATGTACTTTGCAATGTCCTTCAGGCGTGCATGCGTGTCTGAATGACGTTGCAAAGTACATTAAAAAGCACAAGCACAACAGTTTAGTAGAGTTTCGAACGTGGCGCCAGCCCCTCTTGCCGAGGCCCACAAGAAAGACAGCCCCTAGCACGTACATCACAACGCTTGGAGCGGGAAACTATTTCAGATGATGCGTGTTTAAACTCATGCTAGTTGTCGATAGCAAACCACAAAATTAAGACCTTCTAGTGGATAACTTTTCAGTTAAATATTGGTTTCTCGTGGGCCCTGCACAGAGCCGACCGTTGGTGAAGTGTGGCGGACAAGAGGACTAGTGACGTCACAAGTTCGTTGCAAGGCCCGTATATTTCGTTCGCCCCGCCACGCGACATGTGACGTCACTCGGTCCTGCGGAGGGAGGAGCTGCTATGAGTCTCCCAACTTGCCTTCGGACCCCTCTGGAAGGTTCCAGATTCTGCCATTACATGTATATAAAACGGACACTGCGGTAGCCTCGGTAGTTAGTGATCTTTACTCCTGATGACGGAGACATTGAAAGCTTGAGAGTTTTATTCGATGTGACGCAGATTATAAACCGACAAGATTTTATTGAAATGAAACAGACGTTTGCAGAAAATAAAAGCAGCTGTATGAATATCAAGAGCTCATACGGAAAAACCAAGAGTAAGCAAGGAAGAGAAAAATGGAAGGTGAAAGGAGTATTACGCGGCCTTGCTGAAAAGTGATACCTTCGAATTGTTTTTTGTGAAACTTACAGCTTTTTGAGAAAACAAACGTTAGTACGATTCTACATCTTTATTATTCATATCTACGTCTTTGCAGCCATCTGCCGCTAGAGGGCTCCTAGCTGTATCGTGTAACATGGCGGTGCGCAACCTAACTATATCGATGTGTGCTGTAATCGAGTTTAGAGTTCGTCCACCCATGGAGCACCTCCTTCAGCATGACAATGCTAGACCACACATGGACGCTGCAACATCTGCAACAAACCGACGCCTTGGGTCCACCGTCATTGATTATCCTCCTTACACTCCCAACTTAGTCCCTTCAGATTTGCATCTGTTTCCAAACCTTAAAGGACACAGTCCAGAAATTGACTTTGATAGTGATGGAGCGGTGTAAGCAGAGGCGAGGCTGTGGCTTATAACGAAACGCACATTGATTATGCTGACTGATTTCATACCATTACAACAAAGCAAAGATACGCCTTGAAACCAGTTGCATTTTCATTAGGTAATTAAATGTTCAATATTAATTTTGTACACTTACAGAACGTTGTGAAGTGTCTTACATAGTTTAAATGGTCAGTGTGTTATTAAGTGTAGACAGGGCCAAGTGATTTTACTATGTTGTTCTATGGGTTATGCTAAGGTTGCTCCAATAATTATCTCAAAGTGATGAAACAGTTAACAGCCATACTACCATTTCCTCCTCTGCACAACCAACATTCAGATTAATCATATTTATTTGTGTGGTAGCTTGCGTGCACAATCGTTTAACGAAGTTCACTTTGGTAAAAGTATTACCGAGCAACTACTGCATGCAATCGTTGTCGTTCCGCAGTACAATGCAGCATGGTCAAACGCGGGCCGTTCCTAACCAGGAAATAACTAATTAAAGAAACGGAACGGTAGCATTGAAGGCTCCCTCAACAAAGTCAAGTTACGTTCTGCGGAAAACGTTCCAACAAATTGGTCTCCTGCGGGAAGAAATGTGTTCAGTTCCAGGGCGATTATGTTGAGAAATAAATATGTAGGCTTGAAGAATAAAGATGTAGATGTGTTTTTATTTAAAAAGCCTTCAGAGTTATCAGAAAGTCCTCAAGAGGAGGAAATAAACTAGAAGGTAAAGGAAGAGGACATAGATGCGGATGAGCAAATCAGTCTTCGAACTGAAGACCAAAACAAAACAACAACAGTGTACTCATTATTGCAATTTCCATTCTTTGTCACACGCTTTCAAGATAGAGGCGAAGCATGTAAAATTACATTAAGTGTTTGAGCACATTTGTAATCTGCACTTCAAGCTAAGTGTTTTTGATCACTTACGTCTACCTGGAACTTTAATTTTGCTTAAATTGTTTAATACACAACTCGCACACAACGGAAGGGAAAGGTACAAATGTGTGCAAACTTTCCTGTTCTGCAGTCAAATGTACACCATGAGGTATTTCACCTACAGTTTAAGGCAACATTACTTATCTTACATCTAGGACTCATGAGGTTACGACGAATGTACATACTGAGTCTTGAATACCGGGAGGATTCCTCTTTTCTGGAGTTTAAGGTACGATTATTCATTGCTTCTGTTTCAGTGCTTGCATTTTATAAATTTAGTAGCTGGTGCAGTGATAAATTCGACCATTAGTGGATCGGTATGAATCTTCCGGCAGTCGAAGTATATCCCTCAGGTTATGAAATTAAGTTCCCCCATTACTCACTCTATTTTACGGTACACACCTAGTGGAAACATATTGTCATACATCCCATTTCTTGAATGAAAGGTATCACATCCATATATACGTGTCGGAGAAAAGATGTTCGTCACTGAGAGTAGTCGATAAGTAGTGAGCACCCTACTATTGGGGGGTATTATAAATCATAGGTGCCGATACGAGAGCTATCGATCCAGTGACTAAACGGACGTTGGTGGCAGTCAGACGATCCTACCTGCTGAGGTGGAGATAGGAATTCCAGGGTGCTCCATGAAATCTAAAAACACAAAATTTCGAAGGTAATAAATGTATTGTAATTGTTAATTATCAAGTTGAATATAGATATTTTATGTACGTAGCACTGGGAGGCAGGATGCTATTTCGTAGCTGTCCTCGTTTATCATGTGTTGAGTTATAATTTTGGAAATAATATAAGAAGGTGAATAGAATCGCACTTCTTATTTATGCGGTGGAGTGAATGAGAACGAGACGTTAATTTTCAGCACGTTTGTCTGCAGCCTGTAAGGAGGCGACGTCTGAGCTTAGTTGGAGGAAGAAGGCAGACGGATTCAGGGCACAGACAGATGGACCATGATTAATAATACTTAAAGGCGACCTAACATTCAGTAAGCAACATTTAATATAAGAAGGTGAATAGAATCGCACTTCTTATTTATGCGGTGGAGTGAATGAGAACGAGACGTTAATTTTCAGCACGTTTGTCTGCAGCCTGTAAGGAGGCGACGTCTGAGCTTAGCTGGAGGAAGAAGGCATACGGATTCAGGGCACAGACAGATGGACCATGATTAATAATACTTAAAGGCGACCTAACATTCAGTAAGCAACATTCATTGTATATAAAGGAGGGTTCAGGTGGCAATTTATGTAACTGTTTGGTGAGTGAGGTGAAATACAATTAACCACCACGCAGCTCAGGGAAATCTGAAACACTTCAAACTGTCTCTTTCCAAATACTGGCACTACATCAACGATTACATATTGTACCTCGGTGCTAGAAAATTGTACTGATATTTCGCCGCAATTCGACGATCTTGGAATAAGTGAGAGAGAGGCGGCTATTCCACGGAAATGTGTCCCGTCGCACTGGAGTAGCTAGGTACCACGCTTTTAACTGGTATATTTCGTCGTCGAGGAAAGACTAACAGGAACATCTTTGAGCGCTTTATTTTTGCGCTGATAGCAGTGCACGCAATTTACCCATCACAAACAGGGGTAGGCGTGCTTCTGACGTCGACCTGGTGGAAAAACACAAGATAACAGGGAAATGTTCCCTGGAAACACAGAAGTCAAAGCGCTCTATTACTCTTTGAGTGCAGTTGCAGTTACGAGGTTGTAAAGGACCAGTCTGCGACACACGCAGCTGCAGGTAGAATGAACATAGCTGCACGTGAAAAGCGAAGTATATTAAAACAGCGTTCATTTGTTTGCTGTACAGGGCAGATGGTAAATGCAATACACGTAACGAAATTAAGTAGCAATCATTCATGTAGCAGGTAATACGCTATATTCCTTTTTAAGGAAAACGTAGGAAGTTGGTTTAACGTTCCGTAAACTACTAGGTTATTAGAAACACGGTTCACATGCGCGGACTGTAGAAATGTGGGAAAGCTAATCAGACGTGTCGTTCTCGGGAACGAATTAGGAAACGCATGTGTTTAACATCCCGTTGACATAGAGGTGGTTTGAGGAGGAGCACACATTCGGAATTTTTCAAGGATGGGGAAGGAAATCGGTCTTCGAAAGGAATCATTGCGGCATTTGCCTTAAGTGATTTACGGAAATAGCGAAAATGTGAATCGGCATGGCTTCAGTGGAACTGAACCGCTGTCTTGGCAAATGTAGATTAATTCTTGACTTTCTAACTTCACCAGCGTCATAGTAGATTGGATTTTCCATTGATTCCCTAAATCATTCGTAATGAATGCCGGAATGATTACTAAGATAGAAAGACGACCATCTGTACGTCTCAAGTAACTGTGAAGAGAGAAAGGTAAACTCTCGTCTTCGGGCAGGAATTTTTCATCATTAGACAAAAAACCTTTCTAAACTACATTTTTTCTTCCACAACAAACTTCTTTTGGAAGTCATCTGGACTACATTGATGTGATTTTTTGTAGGTGTTTTGTAATAATTGTCTTCATTAATTGCATGTTTGTTAATTTTTGCTATGTTGCCTCGTTTCATAGCTAAAGCTCCTTTCTTAACGAATGCAGTCTTCTTTTCAACAGTTCAACTTCACTGACAACAAAGCGATACATACAGTGCAGATGTAATTATAACCATGAATGTATGAGAATTACCTTAGTTCATCCGCTTGTGTCATTAAAATTGACAGCTGTCAATGTTTGAATGAGTGTAGGTCTCATGTTCCGATGGGCAGGACATGATGGGACTCTCAAGACAGTGGGTGACAATTGGTCAACGAGGTGGAGCCATAACGCATGCCACATTGCACAGAATGGACTGAGTTTGCCGGTTTCGCTGAGAAACGTGGAAACAGATAAAACTCAACAGTGGGTCCATCGGAAAACATTTATATGGTCTTCCTTAAGTGTAGTGTTACTTCTGAGCATTGAGCGAAGTGATTAGCACACTGTACTCCAATTCTGGAAGACAGCGGATCTAATTCGCAACCGGCCATCCTGATTTACGTTTTCATTGATTTCTCTAAGACGCTTGAGGCAAATGCCTGGAGGGTTTCTTTGAAAGGGCACGGCCGATTTCACTGCACATCCTTCCCTAATTAGCTTGTGCTCTGACCTCATTGTTGAAGGGACGTTAAACACTAACCTCCTCTTCTTCCAGTAAATTTATATGCGTCTTGTAATACAGGAACAAAGGATGGAGATGCATTCCATTCGACTCATTGAGACAAACTGAGTCTTTGAGACAATTTGTGTAACCATTACTAACGAAGATAGGGTTCAAATAGACCGATCATTTTGTACGATCTACAAAAATCACAATTTCTGAAGAACTCCCATAGCTGTAGAGAAATATGATGCCTCAAATGAAATATAATGCATATAATTAGTTGATTAAAAGTCTTAGCCGGTACTGCTGGTAGTTCTATACTGTTGTAATAACGTGTGTCAAATATCTGAATGTGGTAATACGGCTGTGTACATGCAAACTAGATAGGGAGAGGCGATAGAGCCATTCATTTCCTTATTCTATAGATGTAGTGCAATTGGTATTGATATATATATATATATATATATATATATATATATATATATATATATTTTGTGAAAATACGCATGTCCAGTGACACAATGATAGCAACTATTTCGTGTTTCGAAATGAATGTGCCATAAGTATTTTGTGAAGAGACCGTTACAATCAGCGACTGAATATTGTCCAGTTACTTATGCTATTTATGTAGATGATGTGTTTTGTAAACGTTTCTTCATGTGGTGCAAATGTGTTATGAGGTCGTTCCTAAAGGTATTTGTCTGGCGTAAAGTCTTGTACCGAATTGAAACACAGACGAAAAGCAGTTGAAACAGGAAGGGAATAGAACCTTTTGAAATGTGGTGCTATAGAAGAATCTAAGGATCAGATGAGCAGATTGAGTAACTATATGTACTCAGTCAAATTGGGTGGGTGGGGGGAATACATGATACAACTTGACTAAAAAGAAGGGATCGGTTGATAGGACACATTTTAATGCTTCAAGGAATCGTCAATTGGACAATGACAAGAAGAATGGGAGGCAAAAATTGTAGAGGGTGAGCCAGTGTTTGAATATAGAAGCAGATTCAAATATATATACAGTACTTCGCAAGAGTTAATCGCAGACAGACGTTGGCAGAGGATAGACTAGCGTGTTGGGCAGCATCAAATCAGTGTTCGGACGACTACCACAACAAGAAAAATAGTAATATATTTCCGTTCTGGAAAATGTCTCATATTTTTGCCAGCAATGTGTGCAACAGAAGCTCTCATGCACCTGTTTGATATTACATCAAATTGAAATCATGCACCATCTTTTTTTGTATAGTTGGCTGGATGGAATTAATGGTAGGGAGATTCTTCAGAGTCGGACAAGCCCGCGCACACACACACACACACACACACACACACACACACACACACACACAAACACACATATACATACATACATATATATATATATATATAGTGTGTGTGTGTGTGTGTGTGTGTGTGTGTTTGTGAAGTCACATATACATTGCAAGCATCTGAAATATACCTGCTTACCTGCTTCAGAGGGAAACGTAAATTTTCAGGTACTAAAATTTCGCTGTGATGTAACATATCACTTTCGGTACTACACAAAATTTCTTGAAATTGCCAGTATCTTTTCATATCGATCGTTTTGTTATATTTGACTTATCCACACGTTCTTGTAACTCAGGCTTTCGTGTTTGGTTTCTGCTTGGGAATCGTCCCGAGAATTACACACTCATCGAAAATTTAGAACCTCCGCTCATTCGGCTGCCATAATAGGTTTGTTTTTATTCTGAAACCGTTGAAGTACCACGTATATATATATCGTGGTTTTAACGCTTTATAACATTTATTACATTAAACTTACAGTTATAAATGATATTTCAAATGAAAGAGCAACTCAAACGGTTTTACCAAGAACCTTATAAATGTTCAATGTGAGCACTGGCATATTGAAGTACGCGCCTGGTTGAACTTCACTGTACGCAAGCGCTGGATAGACCGCAAAGGGCCCAATGACACGGCTTGCTTTGAATGACCTCCACGTTCACCCGACCTAACACCATGCGGTTTTTTCCTTTGTGGCTTCATCTAGGATCGTGTGTACGTGCCTCCGCTACCAGCAGAACTCCCGGAATTAAGAAACCGGATTGAAGCCGTTGTTGCTACAATCAGTGAAGACACACTTATCAACGTTTGGGAAGAACTCGGCTATAGACTTGATGTGTGCCGTGTGACAAATGATGCTCACATCGAAGATTTATAATGATCTTGGTAAAACTGTCTGCGTTGCTCTTTCATTTGACATATCATTTATAACTGTAAGTTCAATATAATAAATATTATAAGGCGTTAAAATCCCTATATCCATTTATAAACATTCCGGTTTTTTTATATTTTTAGCCCATTCACCTCTCGAACAGATTCAATCAAAATACTTCATTTTGGCGGTTACACTGGTTATTAATGTACAAGCAAATCACATTTGCAATTGCTTATCTAATGCTAACTTTTACCTGTAATCTTGCGATGTTAATCACTTAAATATGTTCCTAGAGAAATACATTCCCGAAAATTCCTTACTTCACATTTATTGATTTTTGGTTCTACGACTTTTTTCGTTCGGTATATTATAACGATGTTTTTCTTGTAGACAGAACTGAATTTTATTTTGATCCATTGAATTACACTGAAAATCGACCTTCGCTATCATTGGACATAGCATAAATTCTTTAACGGGAGAACATTTTTAATGCTTTCCGTGCGAATAAAGGACATGAAAATTAGAATTTATAATGTTATGTAAATTGCTTTATGAGACCCAGAGACAGACCTGAATGAACCCTACACTCATTTGAATCATTGGTTGGCGCCATAGGTACGAGTCGCAAGCCACCATAATACAAGAAGACGCTTCAACCGAGAGTGTGTAGTTACGGGCACGTCTGGAGAGTTTTCAGAAAGTAAGGCCTCTCACTAACAAACTGATGAGTATAATGGTTTCAGGTGATTCGATCCTAGTAAATGATGTGACGGCTGCTGTCACCGTGGACATGGTTGCATTGGCAAGTGCCCTATGAGTTCTCCAAACTTACAGTATCGGTGCTGAGGTATTGTACTCTTACACGACAATTTGATAAGGATTTTTGTATACACGTCTTTTCTTCCTCACTTTATATACCAATCAAGTCACAGAATTTTTATTTAAGATTCTTCTGACACTACTGTGAACGAAAATATCGTTTTCTATTATCGTTGCTGTCCATGTTTAGTAACAACATATTGCCTCACTGAAGCGAGCTACATTCGCTTGGGTCGACCCTACTCGTTGTGGCTCTTCTCTAGTCGTCTCCGTTCTGCGAGTCTAGACTTCTCCCCGAGTTTTGATGGTCAGTCTACAGTGCGTCTCTCCTCAGAGTTGTTAGACGCAGTTTCTCTGGTGTTTCTGCAGATATTTTGAGTTAAGTTTTTGCAATGTGTAGATGGAGCTGACCCCACAAATATTGCCTGTCACATTGTAACATGACATGCAGATCACTTCACGGGCCAGTTCAGTTCTTCCATCAATGAATGTACAAACTCTTGGGAGATATTTGAAAGGTTCTCACGTAAGGAAGCGGTTTATGGAACAACCGCTCTTTACTGTCGAGTTGCATCAGAAATGCTTGCCAAAAGTCAGGTGACAGACTGGCAGAGTTCCAATGATCTGCTCGCCGTAGTCGTAAGTACCGATTTCGGGGCATTGGTTACTTTTGCGCGACCGTAAGGATGCCTTAGCCCCCAAATGCCCACTTGAGATGACGTCAGTACCTATTCAGCATGGATATCAACAAGAATAGCATCTTTTTTGTTTCTCGTGAAACTTGACACATTTCCTGCCATCTGAACAGAATTTTTGTCAGTCCAATATTGCGTACTGGATCTCCTTGTAGGCACTGTTGGTACCACATCAATCAACGGTAAAAGACTGTTCAGATTCGGTACCAACGTAATACAATGTTTATGTGCCTTTGTATATCACATCAGAGAACCATTTCCTCACCACGAGATTATGAGCGTGCAGCGTCGAAAAGTAAAGGAGGAAAGCGTGGAGCGATGGTGATGAATTACCAGTCAACTACTTAAATACCTTCCGAGAAAGACAACTGTGCTCTTCTTAACGCAATTACTGTATTCGGCAAGGATATTTTCCGACTGCATGGAAGATTGCCCGGGTGGTTGCAGTACCCAAGCCAAGAGGGCTTATCACGCTGGAAAACAACCGTCCAAAAAGTTTATTCTCAATTCTCTCCAAGATCCTCTAAAGGCTACTAATGAAAAGAATTCGGCAACCCATCCTCGACAACTATATTACATATCCAGACCAATTTGCTTTTCAGTATAAATGAAATTTTCCAAACAGCTGTGTAACTGAGATGTTATTTTATTTCGGAGGCTGCCTGTTTCGGCATTCAACTGTTCGATCTTCAGGGCCCTGAAGACGGCAGAAGTGAAATGCTGAAACTGGTAGCCTTCAAAATAAAATAAAATAACATCTCAGTTACACGGCTGTTCGGAAAATTTCATTGATATTGATAATTACTTAGCCAGCCGATATCTCATGTCCATGATGGATCAAAAGAGAATCTGCCTTTCAACCTTCACTGTCTGGAGAACTGAAACTCATCCGGTGGTAACAGTTGCGACCAGGCAAGTAAGTGTGGCGTTTGCTACCGAACTCATCGTAATGCTTCGTCCTAGTTAAGTTTACGACAGGCGCGAGGCGGTGTGATGCCGAAGTGTATTCCAGCTACACACTGAAAGAATGAAACTGAACATATCTGTCGGAACAGCAGAGAAAAAGTATCTGACAGCTCTTAGGAGAGTCTGCCTGTACATCAGTTCCGGTCTTTGCTCATGTCTTTGATTCGTTTGGAATTAACCTTAACAGAGAGTTACGTTCTTCTAAGTCTTCCTTAAACTGAGACAGTGTAACCCTTGCAGCACATGTTATTAACACTATTCATTTCTTTCATTATAATTTAGATTGCAGAGTGGAGAAAAAAATTGATTAGCTTGGAATTCAGACGGCGGTACACGTCATAAGTGAATATATGCTTCATTTTTGTCCGTGAGAGAGCCTACAAAAGAGTGAATGGTGAATATTAATATTTTCGTGAGATAAAAAGAAAATGAGACTCCATCTTTCACGCAGCACTATTTTTAACCAATTTCGTAAACAACGCACTTGCTTAGCGAAAACAATTTTGCAAAGTGTTTCTTTTTGTTTGCGAGAGATTTCATTCTCAGCTGAAAGCATGCAAAATGTGCGTTATTTCACCCTATCTGCTCGTAAATTAAGTCAATCCGCTAAGGGAACGGATGCCACAAGATTAATTTCCCTCGAGGAGGTTAAGTACCGGCCAGTGCGTAATAACAATAAACTGTGCTTCCACCCCGCGTCCCCGCCTCCCACTCTCTCTCTCTCTCTCTCTCTCTCTCTCTCTCTCTCTCTAGCAGAACGTATTGTGCAGTCTACAAAGTTTACAGCCTTCAACAGTGCAGTGTGCAATCTTACTGTAAGCTATTTTCAGCTACATTCGAGATGATTGCTGTAAATAAGATCTCTAAAAAATTATTATAAAATAATTTACCACGCTTAGTGCCGTGACTACCACAACTAGATTCCGCCTTTCAATAAGACACGCTACTTCCACGCTAGTGAACACTGTTTCTCAATAGCGTAGAAGCGACTCTTATTTCGAATTTCTCTCCGGTACCACTGCAGCTATCCATAAGACGTTATTGGTGACACATCACACAACGGCCAATCAAATTAAAATGAGTCAGATGGAAAAAAGTAAGTTATATTGTTCATTATTTCAAAAGGAATTCCCGTATCTGTTAATGCATTTACCCCACCGTGGTAAAAAACGTCAATGCCTTCATGGAAAAATGTTTCCGTTCGCCAACGTAACCATGGTTGTACCCAGGCGTATATCTCATCGTCCAAAGTAGACCGATGGCCACAAAAATCTTTTTATATTAAACTGTATGGGAAATTTGTAAGGGCTTCCAGCAAAACTTCTGCAGCATAGTCGAAACAACATCAGAAAGTTGTGGGTCTAATGGAAAGCCCTTACACATCTTCCATTCAGTCCCCACGTGATTTCCGTATTTTTGACGCCCTGAAGAAAAAAATTCGTGGCAGCAAATCTGCATGCCTGGGTACAGCCATAGTTCCGTAGGTAACAGCTAACACTTTTCCATGATGGCTTTGACCGTCTTGTCACACAGTGCAATAAATGTATTCACAGTTACAGCGTTTACTTTTGAAATAATAAACAGCTAAGTTACTATATTTTTCATCTGTCTCGTTTTCATTTGACTACCGCCTACCGTGTTTAAGTAGCATTCAGGGAAGCATCCAGCTGACACTAACTGAACTCAATAATCTGTTAAATACAGCAACAAGTGTGACTCGATCGTTCAGTGGGCAAGTAATAGATTACAAATCCAAACACCGACACCCAATGGATTATAAGTTTTACACTGAGGTGACAAAAGTCATTGTATAGCGATGTGCAAATACAGAGTCTTTCACTAAATGTCTTTGCCTCTGTAAATTACGAAGTAATAGGCGACGGAAGTATTTGTTGCGGTAGGTCACCATAAGAAACGTTACACTGTCTGCGGAGCTATGATCATAGTTCATTGTGTTATTATCCAAAGAGTTACAGCAAAAAGATACAGTTTTTTAAATGGAAAAATAGTTGTTTCTATCATGCACTGGAATCAGTAACAACAGCTGTGTATACATCAATTTAAATTAAAAAATGGTTCAAATGGCTCTGAGCACTATGGGACTTGACTGCTGAGGTCATCAGTCCCCTAGAACTTAGAACTACTTAAACCTAACTAACCTAAGGACATCACACACATCCATGCCCGAGGTAGGATTCGAACCTGCGACCGTAGCGGTCACGCGGTTCCAAACTGAAGGGCCTGGAAACGAATTTAAATTACATTCCTATCACTTTTAGTTTGGGAGCTGCAACCCTTCAAAGTTTCAGGGTCAGATACCACACGCTGTTCATAATACATGGCTGTGTAGTGGGTGATGGATGTTCTGGCGGTGGGAAATTGATTTAAATGGGATTTTCAAATGTGTGTCCATGTTCCTGAATGCACAATGCAATGCATCTTCTAAAGGATGTGCGGACGAGATGTAACATTACCGGTGTCACGGAGCCTCGATGCGCCAGTTTTAGATCATCTGGGGATGTGGGCTCACTGACTAAAACACGATCCTTTAGATATCCCCACAAAAAGAAATCTAATGATGTTAAATAGGGCGACCTTGCGGGCCATAAATAGGACCATGGCGCCCCAACCACCTTCCTGCAAACATGTTGTTTAGTTCTTCCACAACAGCACGCGCAGAATGGGCTGGGTGACCATTGCACTGCATCCACGTATGGACTCTCGTGAGTAGACACACATGTTCGAGGAGACCACCCAAACTGTCGACTATAAACGCACGATATAACTCATCTGTCAGTGTACCTGGGAAGTAGTGTGCACCGATGATTTCATCCCCAAGGATTCCACACCATACGTTACTAGACCACCTGCGTTGACGGTCGACAGGTCGTACCCACCGAGGATTGTCTGCGCCCCAGTAGTGCACGTTACGGCGATTCACTGCACCATGATTTGTGAACGTGGGCTCATCAGAGAACATAACACCTTGTAAAAACTACATCATGACATTACGCTTGGCCCATTCACAGAATGTAGCTCTCGCACCGAAATCATACCCATGCACTTCATGGGTCAGTGACAGGTGGTACGGGTGAAACCTGTGGCCGTGTACTATACGCCACACAGATGTGAGAATGACACCAGCGACTGCTGCAACGACTCGTAAGCTGACATGAGGATTGTGGTGCACTGCAGCTAAAACAAACACCTCAGTCTCCTCACTTCTTGCAGTTCTTCGTCTGTTACTGCGGCGCATTACCAAGCTGCCTGTTTCCCGAAGTCGTTGTTCGGCACGTAAGAACGTATGGCTGCCGGAGCTCTTCGCCTAGGATATCTCACAGCGTACGCCATGGCTGCTTCAGTGGCATTTTATCTTTTTGCTGTAACTCTTTGGATAATAACACAATAAACTATGATCATAGCTCCGCAGACAGTGTAACGTTTGTTATGGTGACTACCACAATAAATATTTTCGTCGCCTATTACTTCGTAACTTCCAGAGGCAAACACATTTAGTGAAACACCCTACATACACATGGCGGCAGTATCGTGCACACAGAACATGAAAGGGTAGTGCTTTGGCCGAGCTGTCTTATGCACTCGGGTCATAAATGTGAAACAGTTTCCGACGTGATTTTGAAAACAATGGCCGACGACATTCACTTAACGACCGAGAGCAACGGTGTTTGCGTTGAGTTGTCAGTGCTAACAGACAGACGACGAACGTATCCTTTAGGACAGTGCGGTGAAATTTGACGTTAATAGGCTATGGTAGCTGACGAAAAGACGCGAGAGTCTTGGCTAACAGCACGACATTGCCTCCAGCGGCTGTCGTGGGCTCGTGTTGTAGCCGCCTCCGTCGATCTGCTATCGTCGACTTCTCTGACATAAGATATTCATGTTGTTTTCTACTGTATATGCCCGACATTTCGTTGTAATTACACATCAGATGGAGCAGCCAGAAACATCTTCACTGCAATGGCGATTAGATGTAGGGTTTCCATGATAATAATAATTAATGTTGACTTTTCGCACAGTCGATCACCCTTCATTTGTTGCTGCTTTACCGAAAACAAGATAGTTAATAACGTCTTTGGATGTTAGTTATTATCTGAACTTCCTATTTCCGACGTTACTACTTATCCGCACTGTTTCTGATTTTATATTATTTCTGTCCGATTGGAAATCAATTGTGAAATAGCCTTCAAGTCACAACTTACGCTCCGTAATATTTCATAATTGACACTTCATTCAGAGAGATATAGTTCGCAGCTTGCGTATTATTATCGTTGACGCTATTGTGAAAATTATTTTAGTTTATTATCAACAACATTTATTAATAATTAACTGATAATGAACGACTGCGTTGTGTGTATAGAGAACAGGATTGTTGATCCTACAATTACTCTCAGCAATTACGGCAACTAGACTGTCCTTGATTGTTTATACGAGTTCGTCACTGAAAGATATTACAAGAAGAACTATGGTCCATTACTATACTTCCATACAGTCATTCAGACTTCGTACGCTTTAACTTTCACGAAGCTAAGGGTCCAATCCCGTTCTTATACTCCGTTTAATGTCCCTTCGTATAGTTCACAGATCCCACTATCGGTTATTCGGCATGTGATAGAGTATAATACTGAGCGCTACTTTCTCTCTCGCACGCAATTACTCAGATATTCTTAGTCCGTGACCTTACGGCAACAATCCACCTACACCTTAGCTATATAGCACGCCGCAGCTGCATAGACTTGCTCAGGGAGCAGAAAACTAACAATTCCCGCACATGGTTTATATAATAGAATTTGGAAACAAAAGTAGTCACATGGAACCCTCTTTGGTTTCCTTGAGTCACGACTTTGCTGTGGGCGTTATTCTGATGAGAGATTATATATTGATAATTTAATGAAAACTTTTTCAATGCTATTAATTGTTTCCGATACTACCGATCACCTCCCCCTATATGAGAACAAGCCTGATAATATTGTTCTCAGTTAAAAGAACGATTATAGTGTCCATATCGATGGGAGCCTAGGCGACTGGAAAACACTGGCCTGGTCAGATGAGTCCCGATCTCAGTAGGCAAGAGCTCATGACTGGCTTCGAGTGTGGCGTAGACACCACGAAACCATGGACCAAAGCTGCCAACAAGGCTATGTGCAAGGTAGGGTAGGGTGAGCTGCGTTTATATGCCATAGACTGGGTCTTCTAGTCCAACAAAACCGGTCATTGGCAGGAAATGGTTGTGTTTGGCTACCTGTAGACCATTTGCAGCGATTTATGGACTGGACCACAACTGCTAGCGATTGGTTTGAAAAACATTCTGGACAATTCCAGGGAGTTATTTGGCCACCCAGACAGCCCGGCATGAATCATGTCGAACATTTATGAGACATAATCGAGAGATCAGTTCAATCTCTACATCGAAGAAGTAATGATGGAAATAAAAGCAAGATTCAGGAGTGGAAGGAGTGAAAGGACATCAATGATTGGCCGATGACATTGCTATCCTGATGGAAAGTCGTGAAGAATTACGTGATCTGCTGAATGGAATGAACAGTCTAATGAGCACAGAGTATAGAGCGACGGAAAATCCCAGAAAGACGAAGGTAGAAGTAGCAGAAATGCGAACGGAGGGAGTCGTAACATCGGGATTGATGGTGACAGAGTAGATGAAGTTCACTAATTCTACTATCTAGGCAATAAAATAACAATAACGAACGGAGCAAGGAGGACTCAAAAGTAGACCTACACTCGCCACATCTCAGAACTGTATTTAGTTGGAACAGCTGAAGTGCCGGACTTATTTTCTTGTTACGTTTAATGTAACGTGCAGCTTATTAGCGAGCTAATAGAGGGAACTGTTTTTATCATCTACCGAGCCTCTCCTCAAATAATAAAGAGAAGTAGGATTTATTACTAAGCAATATGAATTAACATGTTACGAGAGCCCAAGAGACTAGTTACAATGAGTGTGGGATAAGTGGGCATCCATCCTCCGACAGTTGTGACACTACAGTTGCGTGGTGAAAAGTGTCGTTTTTACTGTGTGTGCGAATGATTAACAATAATATTTGAACTTTTATTTAGATGCACTATTGAATACGGGACACACGAAAGTTTGATAAATGATATAAATACCAGTTTTCTTCTACTAACAACATTTTATTACAACAGTCTTAATTTAACTTTGCAATAAATAAACACTGCACCTGAAGATGATAGTATCTGTAATCGGTATTCACAAACACATTTTACTTCCGTGTCAAAATTTATTCCACAGCTGATCGGAAGGAGTGGCGCAAGCCTGTGAGTTGTTAGTACTGGACACAGCGCTTGTGTGTGGGTGGGCATTATTGGCGGCAGATTTGTGGGACCGCCATCCTTCCACAGTGCCTCACAAGCGAGGCATATCTGCATTTCTTGTAGACGGCCGTGCCGCCATTGCTGGAAGACGTGCCTTGGGTGATACGAAGCGTAGTGTGGCTATTATGTAATGGTGCTCCAGTTCACTGCCCTTTAGATCGTGAAGCTAAAACGAATAGTACAACTAGAACATTTTCACTTGCCTGATGTCTCTTAGTACGTTTCCTGCAGTTTTTCCCTACTTAGCAAAGTCACCATGGGTGGAGCAGATTTTCGTTCTCCAAGAAATCTAATATGTGAGTGCAACACATATCCAGAAGGGGAAAATGTATACCATTTGTCTCCAATTGGCCCTGTAACGTAGACAGGTGGAAGAAATTTGTCAACTAAATAAATAATGTGTTCAATCAACATTGGACACAACACCCCGAAGAAAATCCCAGCAGAGGGGTCGAAACGTCAATCACTTGGAATAAATATGGCGCAGCTTCACAACCCAGAAGATTTCTCGTTCAGTGTAATTACAGCTACGAAGTTTTTGGATGTCAGAGCTCCAAAACATCCGACTCCGATATCACTTCCTAGTTACTCACACATTATCATCGTCATCATTGTCCACACATATAGCTGCTCACACATCATCATCGTCATCTTCAGCGTCCACTCATATAGCTGAGCGGTCATGGATTTTTACTTGGTGGGAGGACTGCAATGCTGTGAACTTAACCTCTTGAGACCAAAGGACAAGTAGTCTAGGTGAGGAGTAGCGGGTTCAGAGTCTGGGAAGGCAGGGGATGATGCTGCAGTAGATCGGTATAACACAGTCATATGGGCCAGCCAAGTCACAGAGTGTCATCACATTCACCACCCACCGCACTTTCACTGATGGACGAAGGTTGCTCCCAGGCACTGTGATGCCTTCAGTTTTGCAACATCAAATTAAATGCGACCGGTTTGTAGCACACACCCTCACTCTAAGAATCTTTCTCACGCGCTTTAATCGTCAGACACCATCTCTCCGTTCCGTTCTGGAGTCTGTTCTCAAAAGCTAGCCAGTCCTAGGCCAGAAATGGCAATTTTTCCTTTAACATACTGCTCTGGACAGCCAATGGCAGACGAAAAACGTATTTCTCACTAGATTTACGTGTTCCACCACGCAGCCAATGGCTGATTATGACGCGACCTGTCAACTAATTGAATTTATCCCATATAGTGGAACATTACGGTTCCCATTACTGCATTATCTGTTTCCTAATAAACAAACATTTTTCACATTTGGCTGGTATCTGCATGGAGCCAGTTACACACAAACGATATGTATCCTTATTGGATCTGCTTGTTATTTAACTTCAAGAGACTTCCATTTGGTGATTTTCTCGGTATTTGTTTACGAAAACCATTGCAGCAAAAATATTCGTTGCTCCATACGCACGTCCCGTTCAACTATAGTTCCTTTTCATGACAGAAACGACTAGCCCACTACATCTCTTGGAAGAAGCAAAACATCGCACTGGCAGACCACAGGGCGCCTAACTCCCGACCCTTCCTAGTGGACACTGGCTACACTACGCGGACCTTACGTTTTGATTGCATTATACAACGAAACTGAGACCGAGTGATCAGGCTGGGTCCCTTCAAAAGGATCAACCCGAAAGAGAACGTAGCATACTGTTGTGGTTGGAGTTTTCTGCAGGCACTCTAAGTGCTAAATTTCTTCTAGAAGCATATGCCGACGGAATTCTACTGGAGTGCCCTTACCTGGATGGTCTTAATCGCCATCTACGAATACGAGGGTCCACGTGGAGGACTCGACAGAAAAAAGAACTAACAATTCTCGAATAGTAGCTGTCGACGTCTTGAAAAACAGTTCGACAATATAAGGTCATTGGACAATGCGTATACCAACAAGCACATGCTTTGCAAAAAACGGCCCACAATGCCGACATGTGCTCTGCCTTGACAGTCCCAAGGGTGCTGCAGGACTGGCCGAGGAGAAAACCGATGCAGTGATACAGCCTGCTTCTGTGCGCAGGTGCACAAGCCCAAATAAGATATGTCGCAAACCGTCGCCGTCCCTTAGACTTTCCGCCATGCAAAAGCCTACATACGAGACACACACACCAGCGCAACACATTAGCAGCTGGAGTATGAGAGAATGCAACGACAGGGGAACGATGACTCGACAGCAGTGCTTCTCCATCGCAAGCCTGAGGACCCCATGGACAACAGCGGCTAGCTCGCATGTTACGAAAAATTTACGCCTTGTCAATTCTTCTCCTGATGGAATATGCTTGGACCATACTGTGTGGACTGATGGAAGACTTGACTTACAACCTACGTTCTGAATTATTTACTGGATGTATTCCAATCTCTCTCTTCCTCTAAAGTTTTACCCTCTACAGCTCCTTCTAGTTCCATGCAAGTAATTCCCTAATGTCTTAACAGATGTCCTATCATCCTGTACCTTCTTCCTGTTAGTGATTTCCATATATTCCTTCAATCACCGATTCTCCAGAGAACCTCTTAATTCCTTACCATATCACTCCATCTATTGTTCAACATTCGACTTTAGCACATCTCAAATACTTCGATTCCCTTCTTTTGCGGTATACCCACACTTCATGTCTCACTACCATACAATGCTCTGCTCCAAACGAACATTGTCAGAAATTTCTTCTTCAAATTAAGGCCTGTATTTGACACTAGCAAACTTCTTTTGTCTATGAATTCTCTTTTTGCCAGTGATAGTCTTCTTTTTATGGTCTCCCTGCTGTGTCCGTCATGAATTATTTTGCTGCCTAGATAGTAGAAATCTGAACATAAACTTTACGGTTTTCAAGCCGCGTCAATTCGAATAAAATCCTCGTCCTTTTGATGGCTAGTTGCCACATCGTCGTCAGGAGTAAAAACGAAGATTATATTCAGAGATGACGCCGCAAAAGACTTTGAGGACACACAGCAGAAATCCTTAACTTCATCCACTTCGTGACCATCAATCCTGATGTCAAATTTCACACTGTTCTCATTTCTCCCACTTCTCATTACTTTAGTCTTCCTTCCATTTACTCTCAACCCATATTTTATGCTCATGAGACGGTTCATTCCATTCAGCAGATCATGTAATACTTCTTCACATTCACTGAAGATCATCAGCGAATTTCATCATTGGTATCCTTTCACCTTGAATTTTAATTTCACTCTTCAAACTTTCTTTTATTTCCATCATTTCTTCTTCGTTGTGTAGATTGAACACTAGGGTTGTAAGACTACATTCCTCTCTTACACCCTTTATAATCCGAGCACTTCGTTCTAGATCTTCCGCTCTTACTGTTCCTACTTGTTTGTTGTACATATTATTATTACCGGTCTTTCCTTTCGCCTTACACCTATTTTTCTCATTATTTCACATTGTAGAACGCTTTTTCTAGGTCGACAAATCCTATGATTTTTCTTTAGTTTTGCTTCCATTATCAATCGCAACGTCACAACTGCCTCTTTGTGCCTTTTCGTTTCCTAAAGCCAAACTGATTGTCATCTAACGCATTCTCAGTTTTGTTTTCCATTCTCATGTATAATATTCCTGTCAGGAATTTGGATGTAGGAGCTATTCGGTTAATTGTGATACTTCTCGCACTTATCTGCTCTAGATATCTTTGAAATTATGTGGATGATTTTCTTCCGAACGTCAGATGGTATATCGCCAGACTCATGTATTCCACACACCAACGCGAATAGTTTTGTTGCCACGATTTTAGAAATTCTGACTGAATGCTATATATCCTTTTTGCCCTGTTCGACCTTACGAGCTCTTTTCAACTCTGATTCTAACTTTGGGTCCCCTACCTGTTCTATATCGTCTCATGTTTCTACATCTGTCAAGTTATTAGACAAATCTTCCCCGTCATATAATCCTTCCATAGACTCTTTACACAAATCTGTTCTCTCCTTTTCATTTAACAGTGTAATCCGCATGCACATTCCAGTTTCTTTGGCGCTTCAGTGTAGAGCAATCAGAAAATTATCAGTACTGTCCCCAAATGACTCTAGAAGGGATAGACGTTTATGTACATCACTGAAATAAGCCTATATCTTTACTTTCAGCTTTTTTCCATCAGTCTTCTGCCTGCTTTGATGCGGCCCACCACGAAGTTCTCTCCTGGACCAACCTTTTCATATCAGAGTAACAACTGTAACCTACGTCCTCAACTATTTACTGGATGTATTCCATTTTCTGTCCTCCTCGGCACTTTTTACCATCGATTGCTCTCTCTAGTATTATGGAAGTTATTCGGTGATGTCTTCATCCTGTCCATTCTTCCCATCAGTGTTTTCCATGTAAATGTACTCAGAAATTGCTTCCTCAAAATAAGACATATGTTTGACACTAGTAGACTTATCTTGGCTAGGAATGTACTTTTTGCCAGTGTTAGTCTGCTTTTTATGTCGTCCTTGCTCCGCCCATCATGGGTTATTTTGCTGCCGAGGTAGCAACATTCCTTAACTTCATCTAATTTGTGGTCACCAATCCTGATGTTCAGTTTCTCGCTGTTCTCATTTCTGCTACTTCTCATTACTTTCGTCTTTCTTCGATTTACTCTCAGTCCATATACTGTACTCGTTAGGCCGTCCTCTTCATTCAGCAGGTCCTGTAATTCTTCTTGACTTTCACTGAGGATAGCAGTAACATAAGCTCTTGAACCTTTTATTTCCGTCATTGCACCTTTGACGTATAGACTGAACAGCAGAAGTGAGAGACTACGTCCCTATCACACAACCTTTTTAATTCCTGCACTTCGGTTTTGGTCTTCCATTTTTGCTGTTCCCTCTTGGTTCTTGTAGATATTGGACAGTACCTATCTTTCCCTATAGCTACCTCCAATCCCTCGGCCTTTCGAACACCATTTTGCACTGTCAAACGCTTTTTCCAGGTCGACAAATCCTATGAACGTGTTTTGATTTTTTTTTTTTTTTTTCAGTCTTGGTTCCATTATGAACTGCAACTTCAGAACTGCCTCTCTTGTGCCTTTACGTTTCATCCAAACGGAAGGTCGTCTAACTGACGCTTAATTTTATTTTCAATTTTATGTATGTTATTCTTGTCAGCCCTTACCCTTAAAGGAAAAGTATGTCAATTCTTTCAATATTTTTGTCATATTTTTATGTATTTTGTCACAGATCTTCAATTATTTCATCCAGTGGTGGTCCATTAAGCAGTAATAGGAGTTACAACTATAAGTGTGGTTTTTATGTGTGTATGTGTACCAAGTTTGAGGTCTGTTATTTTGTAACCAACACCTATGGGCAACTTTCTTCAGCCTCCATGTCCCCATGGTGCCCAATGACGGTTTACTGGTTGTCACAGCAAAATTCGACACAAACTTTTTGTCACTGTAGCCGCGTTTATGGTTAGATTTACCTTGTTGTGCTGAGTCTTGCCGATTTGTCTGCGATTCATCATGATGTACTTATCGCTATGATTACCAGTGGCGTCTTCGTGTCTGATGTTACTTGTCAACACGTGGCAGAAGCCAATGATTGCGTGAGGCGATTCATATCCATACGATACGTCTTCTGCGTAGCAAACAAAGATGTCTCCATAGTTTATCTTTGTTGTGTTTATTCTCTATGTATAGATGTCGAGTTCACAAACTGCTGATAAAGGACAGTTGCATGCACAGAGCCCACTGATATAAGGTTACAACATACAGTTGTACTTAATGTACTTTGATAAACTATTTCCACTAGCAGTTGCACTAGCAGTTACGTTTTGTTGTTTCTTTGCTTAGCTTTCACATTTTGTTTGGTATTTCGTGCTACTACTTTCTATGTACATTATTTTTGTAGCGTTTTTACCTATTGTGGCTGCTATTGAAGTTACGTGGAAGGCTGTGTACGCAGCCTCTCCTACTTAGCCTATGGCGCTCTAATATCCATCAGCTGACGGTTGTGTCTCACGAGGCGCTACCTACTTCGTTCATCATCCGCGCCTGCCACCATTCCATACATTTTCTCTTAGTTATTCTGAAGTCTATAAGTTAGAATTTCTGTCTTATCTTATTCTATGTCCCTTTAAGTCTGGAAATGTACCCATATTTATGAGAATGGTCTAAAGATGTTCTAGAAATACTCTAAGCCGGTCACCATTCTGATAAGTTTTATGTTTTGAGTAGATAATTTCGTAGGTGCCTTGCATCATACTCCCGGTACTTTGGTGTTACCACTCACTGGGTTTTGGTTGATGTATTCAATATCTCAAGTAGTGGTACGAAAAGAAAACTTTTCGGAGGTATAACTCTGTTAAAGATTAACATTACAGAGACTAGAGATCACGTAATAGCAATGGCAGTCGAAATGAATAAAATTTTATACATCTGCTTTGAGACTTAAGTTTAAGTAGGTATGCTGTAAAAAGGCAATTCGTCCAAATGAAGGTGGTGGATATTTCATATTACACCTACAGTGAATATGTAGTTAAAGTCTTAACAACGGAAATCACTGAATTCAAAAATTCCATTGTGAATTTGAAGTAGGATCGACAGTCTTCCCTGAGCATACGTCGCCCTTCAAACATGTAGAAGTTTACCGATTAATGTACATATAATTATGAAAGCAACACTGGAATTAACGCATAATGAAGAAAATTATGTGTTATAATGAAAGTGAATGGTATGAATGAAACATATAACGAAATAATATACGGTCTTCCATAATGCAGAGTTGAGATTCAGCACGTTTGATGTTAAAAAAAAAACATGCCACTGTTACTTGTGTTTCTGTTCTGTTGTGCCGTTTTGGTTACTCTGACATTCTTGTACCAATATGCTGCACCTTTGCGGTTGTTAATTTCTGCTAGCTTTCCAATGCAATTCTTTCAGCTTGTACCCAGAAAGAGTGGACTGATTAATCAGATATTTGACCTTATTTGTATTTATGTTGTGCACTTAATATTACGATCGGTTTCACGGACGTAAGTTATTCACTTTCAATCAAAGACTACATTCTACTGCTATGTGTGCTAGGTTAAAACATCACTTGTTGGCATATGCTGAAGAATTCTTATATTTAACATGGCATTATCTTCGCTTGTTTTGCACGTACAGCTTGACCTGTATCGGTTTTTAGTTTTTTATCGGCTTTCGATGTGAATAAGTCTTCTGGTGACAAATGCTCTGTGCAATTATTATACTATTGACGAATTTACTGCTACTATTGGCCTGTAACAGCATCCAATAGTCGTCTGCACCATGGTGTAATATTCCTGTAATTTTTGCCTGTGAGTACGATGTTTATAACCTTACACGAACTTGTCAATCTCTACTGTTTTTCATTCCCTCGTTTAAGCTAAGCTTGAAACTGATCTATGTCCGAAACCATTAGATCCTTGGAAAGTAAAAGACAACTGAAGGTTTTCACCATGAATTTCAACGATTATTTAGCATCTGATTTTCCCTATCTGTATGCATGCATAAACCCTACATCATTTAGAAGTTCTTTCGTGTGGTACCACAAGGAACATAAGAATAGCAATGAAACAATATTTCATTGAGGGAACTTGTAAAGTAAAGCTAAAAGGTTGGGTTCGCTTCGCAATTACGAAAAAAAATTCTAACAGTATATTCTCCAGCTGAGAGATTTTATCTTAACAGCAGCCTTTCCTGACTTCGAAATGTTAACTGTAATTAAATCTTTCCTTCTGTGCTCTTAATCATTCAGTCACCTAACCCATAAAATGTCAGGGAACAATTGGTCGTAGAATATCGGAGCGGAGAGACCCTTTTTTTGTTGAAGGGCGCTGAACACTCGGCTATAGAAATAATTTTCAATGTCGAAAGCCGGGAGAGAGAGAGTTGCTCCGCCCGTGAATGGTAGGGCGTGCTCGGCATTTGCATCGACCTCGTTTCCGTCCGCCGTTGTTAGTGTGGCCGCACATGCGGAAAACTACTTTGCGACCGCTCCATTTCCCTCAAATCACCGCTCAGCGCAGCGCAGGCCAGCTACGCAAGAGCAATTCCTGCCTCCGAGCAACGAGGCGAAAGCTTTAGGAGAACTCTTCAGAAGTCGCAGTGCACGGCGTATAGCAGACCTCGGTGCCGTCAAGCGATTCACTTTTTGTTTGCCAGTAACTGAAAGAGCCTAGGCGGTAAACCAACACACGGCAGCTACTTGACCCACAGTTTGCTTATCGCAACGTACATTTCAAATCCAAGCAGTCACAACTTAATGCGTTAATTTTGTACAAAGCATTACTACGACTGATCTACGCCTATGTATTTATACCGTAAGATGCTCTGTAGAGCGCAGGGTCTTTCGATGTTTTGTCCGGTTTCAAGTGTTTACTGACCAGGAGAATAGTAACTGTCTGCTTGCAAGTATAGGTCCCCTAGTATCTCTCACCTTTTTCTCATGGTTCCTACCCAAAATGTTCATAAAAACGTCGACTCCCTTCCCAGGGCCCTCATTTAAATTATCCTAGCGTTTGTTTCATCCGTGGACCGTAACGACCTCTTACGATACTGACAGCGCGGCTCTGAATTCACATTCAATGTCTATTTTCATGCCCGCTTAATAAGATATTCAAACGCTGTAATAACAGATTTCCTCCAACTAGGGTCTTCCCTGAATTTTTATTTTAGTCTGCCGTTCTAAAAAATGGTTCAAATGGCTCTGAGCACTATGGGATTTAACTTCTGAGGTCATCAGTCCCCTAGAACTTAGAACTACTTAAACCTAACTAACCTAAGTACATCACCCACATCCATGCCCGAGGCAGGATTCGAACCTGCGACCGTAGCGGTCGCGCGGTTCCAGACTGTAGCGCCTAGAACCGCTCGACCACTCCGGCCGGCTCTGCCGTTCTTCCATAAAACGTATTCGTTGCCGTCCCAATAGTTAGCAACAGTTAGTTTTGCCCTAAATTTATATCCTCATGCAGTACACCCCAAACTTTGTAGTCGAATGCTAAACTTATCTACTTTGTGCTAGTTCCCCTCAAGTTTCGTATTTGCCGTTGGGCCAAAGTCTTAGGGAATTTTAAAATTCTTCCCAGAAAATTTAAGTTAACAGACTTCGGGTTTGCAGCCTGTTGTCGTTTAATACACCACACGCTATTTCAAGTGGGAACCTGCTAACGAAGACTGACGAAGACTTACTCGGTTCCAGAATATACACTTAGGTGCCAAAAGTCATGGGATGACTCCTAATATCGCGTCGGAGTTAGTTTTTCCCTGCCTAGAGCAGCAATTCGAGATGCCATGGACACAAGAAGACGTTAAAAGGCCCCTGCACAAATATTGAGACATGCTGAGGCTATAGTCTTCCTTAAGTGAGCGTTTTGTGCACTGACTGACCTCTCGATTGTGTCCCATGAATCTCCGTTGGGTGGCCCAATCTTTTTCTCGAATTGTCCAGAACGTGTTCAACCCAAACACAAGCAGTAGCCCATAAGTCAATCGCTCTTTAGGAACGTGAAGTTCATGAATGGCTGCAAATAGTCCCAAAATTATCCTAACATAACCGTCTCCAATTAATGGTTTGTTCATTTGGACGAAAGAACGCAGCACATTCCAGCCCACTGCATTATGGGACCACCACCAGCTTGCGAAATGCGTCGTTGACAACTTGGCAGGGCTTTCTAGGGTCTGCGCCACACTGGAACCCCACATTCAGCTCTTTGAAATCTGGACGCATCAAACCAGACCATGGTTTTCTAGCAGTCTAGGGCCCAAGTAGGCTGAAGTTAAAGACATTAGTCAGGAAGAATCAATACGCAAAGAAGTGGGATACGGAAGTACTAAGGAATGACGAGATACGTTTGAAGTTCTCTAACGCTATAGAAACAGCAATAAGGAATAGCGCAGTAGACAGTACAGTTGAAGAGGAATGGACATCTCTAAAAAGGGCCATCACAGAAGTTGGGAAGGAAAACATAGGTACAAAGAAGGTAGCTGCGAAGAAACCATGGGTAACAGAAGAAATACTTCAGTTGATTGATGAAAGGAGAAAGTACAAACATGTTCCGGGAAAATCAGGAATACAGAAATACAAGTCGCTGAGGAATGAAATAAATAGGAAGTGCAGGGTAGCTAAGACGAAATGGTTGCAGGAAAAATGTGAAGACATCGAAAAAGATATGATTGTCGGAAGGACAGACTCAGCATACAGGAAAGTCAAAACAACCTTTGGTGACATTAAAAGCAACGGTGGTTACATTAAGAGTGCAACGGGAATTCCACTGTTAAGTGCAGAGGAGAGAGCAGATAGGTGGAAAGAATACATTGAAAGCCTCTATGAGGGTGCAGATTTGTCTGATGTGATAGAAGAAGAAACAGGAGTCGATTTAGAAGAGATATGGGATCCAGTATTAGAATCGGAATTTAATAGAGCTTTGGAGGACTTACGGTCAAATAAGGCAGAAGGGATAGATAACATTCCATCAGAATTTCTAAAATCATTGGGGGAAGTGGCAACAAAACGACTATTCACGTTGGTGTGTAGAATATGTGAGTCTGGCGACATACCATCTGACTTTCGGAAAAGCATCATCCACACAATTCCGAAGACGGCAAGAGCTGACAATTATCGCACAATCAGCTTAACAGCTCATGCATCGAAGCTGCTTACAAGAATAATATACAGAAGAATGGAAAAGAAAATTGAGAATGCGCTAGGTGACGATCAGTTTGGCTTTAGGAAAAGCAAAGGGACGAGAGAGGCAATTCTGACGTTACGGCTAAAAATGAAAGCAAGACTAAAGGAAAATCAAGACACTTTCATAGGATTTGTCGACCTGGAAAAAGCGTTCGACAATATAAAATGGTGCAAGCTGTTCGAGATTCTGAAAAAAGTAGGGGTAAGCTATAGGGACAGACGTGTCATATACAATATGTACAACAACCAAGAGGGACTAATAAGAGTGGACGATCAAGAACGAAGTGCTCGTATTAAGAAGGGTGTAAGACAAGGCTGTAGCCTTTCGCCCCTACTCTTCAATCTGTACATCGAGGAAGCAATGATGGAAATAAAAGAAAGGTTCGGGAGTCGAATTAAAATACAAGGTGAAAGGATATCAATGATACGATTCGCTGATGACATTGCTATCCTGAGTGAAAGTGAAGAATTAAATGATCTGCTGAACGGAATGAACAGTCTAATGAGTACACAGTATGGTTTGAGAGTAAATCGGAGAAAGACGAAGGTAATGAGAAGTAGTAGAAATGAGAACAGCGAGAAACTTAACATCAGGATTGATGGTGGCGAAGTAGAACAAGTTAAGGAATCCTGCTACCTAGGCAGTAAAATAACCAATGACGGACGGAGCAAGGAGGACATCAAAAGTAGACTCGCTATGGCAAAAAAGGCATTTCTGGCCAAGAGAAGCCTACTAATATCAAATACCGGCCTTAATTTGAGGAAGAAATTTCTGAGGATGTACGTCTGGAGTACAGCATTGTATGGTAGTGAAACATGGACTGTGGGAAAACCGGAACAGAAGAGAATCGAAGCATTTGAGATTTGGTGCTATAGACGAATGTTGAAAATTAGGTGGACTGATAAGGTAAGGAATGAGGAGGTTCTGCGCAGAATCGGAGAGGAAAGGAATATGTGGAAAACACTGATAAGGAGAAGGGACAGGATGATAGGACATCTGCTAAGACATGAGGGAATGACTTCCATGGTACTAGAGGGAGCTGTAAAGGGCAAAAACTGTAGAGGAAGACAGAGATTGGAATACGTCAAGCAAATAATTGAGGACGTAGGTTGCAAGTGCTACTCTGAGATGAAGAGGTTAGCACAGGAAAGGAATTCGTGGCGGGCCGCATCAAACCAGTCAGTAGACTGATGACCAAAATAAATAATAGGGTCCAACCGATATGGTCAGGAGTCCAAGAGAGGCGCTGCAGAGGATGTAGTGTTAGCGAAGGCACTCGAGTCGGTCGTTTGCTGCCATAGCCCGTTTACGCCGCACTGTCCTTACCGATACATTCGTCGGATGCCCTACATTGATTTCTCTCGTTATTTCACACACTGTTGCTTGTCTGTTGGCAATGATAACTCTACACTGTTCTTGGTGTTAAAGTGAAGGCCGTCGGCCACTGCGTTGTCGGTGGTCAGAGGTAATGCCTGAAATTCGATATTCTCGGCACGCTCTTGACACTGTGGATCACGTCATATTTAATTTCCTCACGATTTCCGAAATGGAGTGTACAATGCGTCGAGCTACAGCTACTATTCCGCGTTCAAAGTCTTTTAATTCCCGTCGTGCGGCCATAATGACGTCGAAAACGTTTCCACATTAATAATCTGATTTTAAATGACATCTTCGCCAAAATAAAGCCTTTCATTCGTTGTGAACGCGATATTAACGCCATCTGTGTATGTGCGTATCGCTGTCAGGTCACTTTTGCCACCTCGGTGTATAGTCCTCTGCGAGTATTCCGCGCACTCATTAAAATAGACAGACGGACGACACTTCCCGTCAGCAGCACACTCGCTGGTGGAACCGTTGACCTCTGCTGGTGTGTGCATTATCGCTGGTCGTGGCAGTCAGCGCAATCTGTCGTCTTCGATTAGGTTAAATCATGGAGATGATGCGATTCCATTCACTGTACACCTGTAGCCACTATCGCCGTTGATCAAATTTTCCGCCAAGCGTATTTCCACCGATTGTTTAATAAGGGAGTTCCAAATTATGTTGTTGTTGTCAGTATCATAGTTTTATCATACCCCTTTGAATGCCCTGTGGAAATTCAGTATTTTGCCTTAGCAAACTTGCTTGGTTCCAAGAGGCGAGTGCAAAGTTGATGTTCAGTGCAGCGTTCTTTCACACTGCATGTGTTCTCTCCTACGTGAACCATATAACGTTGGTCCT
Organism: Schistocerca serialis cubense; assembly: GCF_023864345.2. NCBI lineage: Eukaryota > Metazoa > Arthropoda > Insecta > Orthoptera > Acrididae > Schistocerca > Schistocerca serialis. The sequence goes on from NC_064642.1 coordinate 547,876,636, forward strand.
TTTGGGATCGGTGAAGGACGACTTGTTATTACGGAAGGCCGTAATTTGCAAGATTCCTTGTCGTTGTGGTATGGTTTACATAGGACAGAACACACGCACTGTAAGAGCTGCACTGAACATCATTCACTCGCCTTTTCCAACCAGGCAAGTCCGCTTTTGCCGAACACTGTATTTCCGTTTGATATTTAATGGAGTGCGGCAGAACTGTGACCAAAGCAACATCTTTTTGGGACTCCATTATTAAAGAATCCTTTGAAATGCGCATGGATGAAAATATGATAAACAGCGATAGTGGCTGCCAGTAAGACACCGCGTGGAACCCACCATCTCCACGATTTGTTCTAATCGAAGTCGACACAGTGCGCCGACGGGCGCGGCGAGTGGTAATGAAGAGGACAGCTGAGTTCCCCGGTTTCAGCAGTGTTATCCGTCTGTCAACTTCATCCCGACGAATGTGCGGGATACAGGCAGCGCGATATATATTGCGGAACGGATCAACTCTACAGAGGCGGGTAGACAAGTCACCTGGTGTCGTTCAGACAAAATTGCTCTAAATGTCCCAAAACCACAGCAGTCTAATTCCTCAACGGTGCCCTCTCCTACGCTACACCACTATTGCAGGCGTCCGGGACCACGGTCCCCGGATGTCAAATATCTCGCAGTCCGGGTGGATAACAAAATGTTCTTCCACTGACATGTGGATTATGTCATCTGAAAGGGGCCAAAGCTGATAAAAGCATTGTACCCAGTCTTCAACAGCAGGGAACTGAAACACCAAGCTCCGACGGTTCCGCAGTTTGTCCACCCTTCCCTCACTACGACTAGTGCCTCCCGGATGCAGAGCCACCAGCGCCTGCAGAATAAGGTGCTTCAGTGGAGCCTGCGTACTCTTCCACTCACGAGGATTGTTACCCTACACGAGGAGACAAACATGGTTCGTCTAAAGCAGTCCATTCGAGAGAAGGCAAGACGACTCTACGACAAAGCGGAACCCCAGCATGACAGTGACAGTTGATGCAACACGTTGGCACCACGACTCCCTGGCATTGGCGCAACCACCCTGTTGCCCCTGCCATCCTCAAGGCCCATGGCTGACGACAGCCCTGGTATGGCCACTAACAGTGGGCCAGTTTTGATACAGCCGTTCGTTATGTGAAACCCATGGTCCGACCACCATCATTCCAACCTACAGGTTGTGCCAACTGTTACCGGCAACCTTGAACTTCCGCCACTGGAGGGTGGTAGAGGACTTCAGTACCCACCGCCACACCATCAGCGTGCAATAAAGTGCGGTCATTGTGATGATGTCACTGTAAGATACGAAAATTTTACTCCTACACCAAGACAGCTCTATGCCAATGATGCTGTATCACAACCTATCACAAACCAAAGCTTTATTAGTCTTTGATGGCTCAACCTGAAGATGGCTGACAGGTGCCTAGTCGAAATACCTTGGGATGTATTAAATAACGACCGGCTGTAAGCCCGAGATTTGTCTGAACAGCCTCAAGGAAGTGCTTACCGCGCCATCTAACGACAGTTGTCCATACGCACAGGGAACAGAACAATCGCAGGCTGAGATGGAAATATTCGATGGTGTCTCTGGTCAGTATACTGTGGGCTGATTTAGTGGTCATCGGTTCAGAGTAGAGGCATTGCAGCTGGAGCCACTATGCAACTTCATTTTCAGCATGGCAATTGGAACTTCGTGTGGCCATAACCCAATGGATGGAGTCGGAGTAAGATTTTGTAAAGTCCCATGATGAGTATGGCTGTTTTCTTAAGGACTGGAGGAAGGCTGTGTTGTGAGTGGCTATAAATTGCAAGGTACTGAACTTTGATTGTACTCTGCTGGAGCTCTGTGTTTGGAACTGTGTTCTGAAGTGCAGATGTTGACAGCAGTCGTTCGAATCTTGATGCGTTTATAGTACCAATAGTGAAGTATTACATGCTTTGTTTAGTTCGACTTTTCTGGTTGACTTTCTTTCTGGGACGTATCATGGGCCCCAGAAGTGATTTTCCGAGGTTATTAAGGGGCTCCGGATCGCCCTATACTTGCAAAGTTTAAAATAACGCTTATAAATTACATCTTTCCTCACAAAGTATTTGAGGTAGGAAGTTGAACTTTTTAAAGATTATTTATTGGAATATGGGCTACAACTTAACACAGGGATTTTACAAAATTTTAGTTCAGTTATTAAAGATGATTTTTTTCAATTGTAATGAAAATTCACAACATTTTTTTGCAATGTTTTATTTATATATTCAAAAATATAGAGTTTTTTGGAAAAAGGCTGTGTTAAATTATGCAGAAGGTACTGTGTAACATTTACTGAAAGTTTGCAACAAATATGTTTGGAAGATCCTTAGAAAACATGTAATTAGTATGAGGAAATAAAAGTTTTGGGAATCGAGCGACAAAGATTGGATTAACTTTTTAGTGCATTCCAGGTCCATAGGATGGATTATCTTCATCCTCTGCAAACTCCTCCTCCAGCTTCCTCTTGTTCCTCCTCCTGTTTACTCTTGCTTGTATTTCTAGACTCTTTACAGCCCTGTCTGCAACCCGAAGGCGTTCCTTGTCTAAAGCAAGCATCGCTCGTACCATGTTAGAACCTATCTTCAATCCCATATTTCTAAATACCTTGCACCTTGCAATGTCGTCATCATTGAAAGTCGCAACAGCATCATACACACCAATGTGAAGTGTTTCTATTCCAACAAATACAGTCTTGGGGATTCTCGACCATATAACACTATTTACACTTTCATTGGGGTTTTGAGTTTTTCCGTGAATACACTTTTTCAACAGTTCAGGTGCAGCTAAGTCTCTGAAAATAGGTTTTATCACCTCCATTATTGCATGAGGCAGACTATGCTTATGAGTGTACACTTCACCAGTTAGCAATCCTTTGTTATATTTACACCAACTGTCTTCTTCTTTGGGACACAAGCTATGTTGGGGATTTTCATCGGTTGAAGAAGTATGAAAAAAAAGAGCCCAAACAGCCTTCTTCATTTCGTCGACACTTTGTGTATTTTGCCTAATAGCCATTCCATAATAGTTCTGTATTTTGTCAATTACACTGTCAGTTAACCTTCCCTTCCCATCCAACCCTTTACCAACACTGAGTTTTTGTTTATTGTACGAAGCTTTCAGTCACCGAAGCCTTGTTCCCATTCGCTTCTGTACGTGTCCAATACACTCAAATTTCTGCACTACATCATCACCATAGGGCTTCAGTCCTTGAACATGTTTGAAACTTTTAGAATCACCGTCACCAAGGTAATTAACATATCGCACTATCACACGCCTCAGAACGCTGGAATATACTGGCAACACCAGCCACTTCCATTCCTCCACTACTGCCACTATAGTTAGCTTTGCAATTATTTTCATGTGTCCCATTATATTTTTGTGGACATCTACAATACTTTGATATTACTGCTACATCTAAAACTTTCCCTGTATACATACTGGTGGCAGATACTACACCATGAAGAGATGTGTGTCCCCGTTTATGCCAGGTACCATCGAACGCTGCAGTCAAATCTCTGTTACCATTATTTTCCATTACAGCCTCTTCCACAGCCTTCTTCATAGATTCTATACAGACATCTTCTACTTTAGACCCTATTAATTTATTATAGGTCGTAAACTTGGTTGGGGGATTTGGAAGATTCATGATGCCACAGAAAATTGCACCTGCAGTAGCACCCTTACCAACTGAACGCAAGGAATATACAAATCTAATGTTGTGTTCGTAGATTTTGCTACCATTTTCTTCAGTTGCAGTTACTGCAACACTGTTCCAAAAGGTGGTCATGTATGAACACTTATCACATTTCAATTGTATTTCACTAGGAAGTCCTACGTGCTTTATTATGGGGAGTTCCAGACCAACTTCACTACAATGAATACATCTTACACAGTTTGACAAAATTCCTTTGAGAACCGACATATCAAATATTTCATTCACATCCGATTCGCCCATAAAACATTCATGGTTTTCACTCATTGAACCAAGCTTCTTCTGTGAAGTATTTCTTTCCCACTTTGACTGCTATGGGCAGGTGTACTTGAGAGGTTAGGTTCACTCACTTGATTATCGTCTTTATTGTTTACAGTAATAACACATACCTTTGGCTTTCCAACAATTCTCCTTTTCTGAAAAGCTTTCAGAGGATTTCTAATAACTTTACTTTTACTCATTATTATACTTCAACAAAACAGAGACTCAAGAAACAGAATTAATTACGAATATTTTCGAGATAACGACAGAGTAAATAAACATGAAACAATCGACAATCACACCAGCGATATATATTGAACCATCACAGGTTAGCCACAACACATACTTTATCTCACATCACTAAAATGTACCTGATGAACACGTGTTAATAATAACACCATTTGACAGCAGTTTAACAGCGCCACAGTGGGTCACGCCCATGTAGAACACATTTCAAAAAAAATTTAAGAATAGTTGTAGTCTTCGGAATTGAATAAATTATATATCTATTAAAAGGTAATAGTCTGCAGATTCAGAAAACGCAAAAAAGTAAAAATTGAACTTTTCATGATTTTGAGCCTTTCCGGAGCCCCTTAAGTTCTCTCCAAATTTCTGAATGCATTTTCCCTTGACCAGATCATGAGATTCTGATACCACTGAGCAGCATTCACAGCATGTGAGTGAGCTGGTTACTTAACAAAGACGTCATCCCTGAGATAGTAGTAGGGATATTTTTAAGTACAGTTCCTGTGTACTTGAGTTTGTAAGTTAAGTAGGGTTAGGTTAATAGTCCCTAGTGGTTTAAATGTTAATGCATGTAAGTGGTATCAGCTTTATACACCACAAATTGCTTCCTGTGAGGAATAATAGCAATTGCAGATTTATACTTCCACTGTATGGTATTAATACCAGTTGTTTTCCAGACAGCTGTCTGAATGTAACTTGCCTTGTCTTTGTGGAGACGCGGATTCGACTTTGATCCACGTCTCTGACAGTGGTGAGAATCTGTTCGTACTGGCACATATGGATGTCACAATGGAGAAGTTGAAACATGTCTGAGATGTAATTTTTAATTGGGTCTCCTAAACATTTTAATTAGCGTATTCAACTTGATGTTCTACAGGATTATTAGTTATTGTGTGTGTGTGTGTGTGTGTGTGTGTGTGTGTGTGTGTGTGTGTGTGTGTGTGAAATCTTATGGGACTTAACTGCTAAGGTCATCAGTCCCTAAGCTTACACACTACTAAACCTAAATTATCCTAAGGACAAACACACACACCCATGCCCGAGGGAGGACTCGAACCTCCGCCGAGATCAGCCGCACACACACTCCCGCGCGGCTATTAGGTTATTACTTTCAAATAGGTCTGTGTTTTAATGACCTTTCCTTTATTGGTAGTGGATTTCAAATGTAAGATTGTTTACCATTTATATTAATGCATCGTGACGTTACTCTAAAATAAATATGTAATGTAAAGTGCAAATTTTATGTAAATTAGCCCCACCCACCACATCATTTCTCCCTAGAAAGTTTGATATTTTGATTTGTTGTTTTGTTGTCCTACCCTTGGGGACTGGGCATTTAAAAATGCAGCACGTTACCATAACTAATACGATGTAGGAAAACCTTTGACATTCAAAACACCTTCCACTCGACCCAGAATGGGTAAATGCAGGTGCTGTATGGATTTCAAGGGAATCTTATACCATTCTTATTGCAAAATAGTGCCAAGTTCAGGCAATGATTGTCGGCCGTTGTGGCCGACCGGATCTAGGCGCTTCAGTCCGGAACCGCGCTGCTGCTATGGTCACAGGTTCGAATCCTGCCTCTGGCATGGATGTTATGTCCTTAGGTTAGTTAGGGTTAAGTAGTTCTAAGTCTAGTGGACTGATGATCTCAGATGTTAAGTCCCGTGGTACTCAGAGCCATTTGAACCATTTTCAATCACTGATTATGGAGATAGATAGACAGAAGTTACGCCCCTCCTCTCCAAATTAGCCCACAAAGACTGAATATTACTGAGATCTTGTGACTGTGGTGGTCAGAGAACGTGCGACAATTCATCCACGTGGTCACAATACTAGTGCTGCACGATGCGAGCTTTGTGATCAGGGGTCTTGTTATCTCGGAACGGAGCATCACCACTGGGGTACATTGTAGTAGGGGGATGGGCCTCATCAGCCAAAACGGTCTCAAAGTCGTTGGTTGTAATGCGACGTTGCAAAATAATCACGGGGCCATTGGAATACCATGATAAGGCAGCCCAAATCGTCACCGAACCCCCACTGACTCATTCTTGGGACGCAGACTGGGCCAGAAGTTGGAAACGATATGAAACGAGACTCATCCGACCAAATGGCATTCTTCCATTGCTCCTTAGTCCAGTTCTTATGTCTTCTGAACCAAACTTACCTGTTACGGCATTTGTATCACTGTTGAGTGGTTTTGTGATTCCAGCTCGTTCACCAATTCCCTATTTACGGTGCTCGCTTCGCGTTGTTCTAGTGCTGATAGGGTTATTGAGTGCCACATTCAGCTCTGCAGTGACTTTTGTAGCTTATAATTAAATGTTACTCTGAGACATTTAAGTCTCTTCATAAATGATCGAACCAGAAGAAATGAATTAAATTTTGCACTGCAGCCGGGACTCGAACCCACGTCTTCTTGCTTCCTAGGCAAAAATGCTAACCATTACACCACCACAGCACGATGGTCAACATTGCTGCACGAAATACTCAAGTTGATTGCCCTCCCCAACACAAACGTCAATTCATATCTTCTGGTTATTTTTCCGTACACTGTCACTACCGCCAGGGCTCTCCGACATTGGAATAGCAATCCAGAGTTAGACGTAATGGAAAAGTCCTGTACCACAGGTTATCTTATATAGGATTTTAAGATTTGTAAGATCACCTATGGTACAAGACCTTCGCATTACGTCCAACGCTGAGGTGCTGTTCCAATATCGGAGAGCCCTGGCAGTAGTGACAATGTAAGTGAAAATAAGTAGAAGATATGAATTGAAGTTTGTTAGGGAGGACACTCAGCTTGGGTAGCTCGTGCAGCAATGTTGACCAACGTGCTGTGGTGGTGTAATGGTTAGCATTTTGGCCTAGCAAGCAAGAAGACCTGGGTTCCAGTCCCGGCCGCAGCACAAATTATAAATCATTTCTTCTGCTTCGATCACTATCGTACTTTTGCAGCTGTCGTTCTCTTATATTTCGTCACAGTCCTCTTCAATGACCGTCTGTCATGATCGCTCAACATACACTTTCGTCTGCATTGTCACTTACTCTTCCCAGAATATCTTGTAAATGTTCTATATGATGGCTCTTGTATCAGCAAACACCTCGCGTATCATTGTTATGGGTCCCCCGCCGTTAGCCTGCTCATGCCGCGGAGCGGACGCATTACTTAGTGGATCAGTACGGACACCCTCGCCACCAACTGTTGCGCTGCCTCGGAGTTCTGCTGGGGCAACACCTGGCTTGGCCAGGACCATCTCCTAGGTTGTCATCGTAGAAGTGCTGTCATAATAAAGAACCAGTAAACCTTATCCATCGTCTATAAAGAATCAAACTTCCAAGCATAAAACCTTTCAGTGGTGTATGGGGATATTGTCGGCGAAATGTGTTGCGAGTAGATTTTTTAGTAAAGAAGTAATATGTTAAAAAGTCATGCCTCAGGCTGCAATTTTACTGCATCAACAGCGATCAACTTTTTTCCTTTCTTCATTCTTTGGGTACGGGAGGGGGGGGGGGGGGGTAGGCAGCCGGCAAGAAAAAGATACGAAAAGGTCCTAAGTTAGTCAATGAGTGTCCTCATTATCATATATCTGATGCATATAAGTTTGGTAGTTTGTGTGCTGTGAGCTACGCTGCCTCAGTTGTTTGGTTTAGCTTGACAATTAAAATCTCTAAAACGTCGCACCATACGAAAACAATATTTGCTAATTGTAAAGTTAATAACAGTAAAGGGGACATTTGTCTGTGCTGCAAATTGCACCACATTTTTCTCTTATTTGTGTCATATTGAACATACAGTCCGAACATTACCTGCCTTTTCCAAAACCAAGTTGGGCTCTAACGCGTCTGAGACTGTTTCTGATCTATCTTCCTACCAGGGTTGAGCAAGGACGTACGGCCTATAGGTAGGACGACATCATCCCACACAAGCAGAGTTCAGAAGACTGCAGCAGTACGGGCAGAGTTGTAATCAGACAATGATCTCAATGTCGGTTCCAGTACACGCACTGTAAAGGAAACGTTATCGCTAACAGAAATTAGTGTATGGGTTCAGGCGTAACTATATGTTAGCAAAAATGAAAATCGTAGATTTCCGTTATTAAGGTTTATATTTTTACTGTAAGTATAACTTCAAGACATAGCAATGTTAGCAAAATTATGTACAGGATGGTAAAATATTGATACTGGGTGTTCACAATTGTGAAGTAAATTTGTAACTATTATAAGATTCCTTAATGGTAAGATGGTTCATGGCCATATCTGGGAGCCGAAAAAAATACAAACGCCGGCCGCGGTGGCCAAGGGGTTCTAGGCATTTCAGTCCGGAACCGCAAGACTGCTACGGTCGCAGGTTCTAATCCTGCCTTGAGCATGGATGGGGGTGATGTCCTTAGGTTAGTTAGACTTAATTAGTTCTAAGTTCTAGGGGACTGATAACCTCAGATGTTAAGTCCCATAGTACACAGAGCCAGTGAACCATTTTTTGAAAAATACAAACAAAGTAAATACAATTGGGTGCAGAGGCATTAATTACGCTAAAATGCACAATGAAAATATCCAAAATTGGAAGGAGGTCGGTAAAGAGCAATAGAAAAGAAGTACACAGTTAAAACAATTCATAATTCTACAGTGCAGAGTGATCAGCGCGACAGACCGTCAATCCTAAGGGCCCGGGTTCGATTCCCGGCTGGGTCGGAGATTTTCTCCGCTAACGGACTGGGTGTTGTGTTGTCCTAATCATCATTTCATCCCTATCGACGCGCAAGTCGCCGAAGTCTACCCGACGGGAGGCCTTCGTCACACTTAAGGGGGAAAAAAACTGGCTGTTGAGTCTTTTTCGTCAGAGCGGACATCTCTCGTTTCTGCGTCAGTTAGGCCCAACAATTGTGAATATGTTTAGCTAAAGGCCATGGCTGAATGTAAAAAAAAAAAAAAAAATAGGAGAGACGGAGACGACCGCAGTTCTGAGTGACAATTGAATATCACTTGCTGGCGCGTGTGTTTACGTTAGGTCGGCGGCGGTAGTGGCGGTTGTTGGAGCGAGCTGTAACCCTGAGAATACATTATAAATCTCTCTCGACTGGTAAACACCAGTCGGATACATTTCCTTCGTCTTCAGTGAAGCCGAGACTCGTAGTTATTCCCTAGTTAAAGTAGTTGGCATGGTACATGATACATGATATTTGCGTGGAATAGCATGTACGTCGTTGCCCTCAAATCGCTCGCAAGCTCGGTGTTCACATAATGAGTCTCTAAATCGCCTCGGTGCGGCGCGAGTCGCCTTCCTCAAACAGGCAACGATTTCTGCAAGAGAAGAGCCAATTACTCTGTCTGCAATTTGCCTATATTAAAGCTGGTGGCCATGTGTTTTCTTTCTGGCCAATCAGTGTGTTCTTACTTCGCTATAGCTCCACCCACTAGAATTTTTGTAGCCGGTTTCATGCGTCGTTTCTTTTGTAGGGCAGAGTTTAACTTTTACGATGCAGTACTGCGATAAACAGCTTTTCCTTTCATGCGAGTTTTTAACGCAGGTGGCTACAGTGAGGTACCTATGTTTTGAGTTGGGTTTCTCCAGACTTTTTATCGTTGGACGTTTTATCTCGCATCTCCCACCGTGTTCCTGTAGAAACGCTTTCCGAAGGGTTGTCGTTAAAAACAGGGACAAGGGGCAGCTTTTGCCAACGGCCTACGCAGTGGCGGCGGGTGTCTCATTGTGTCCGCTAGATGCCCCGTGGTGAAAGGTGTCCGACTACTTGGGACAGGCACAGCCGTCGTAAGATTCTCTTTCCCTCAGAACTGCGTCTCGTAGCTCGGATCCGGGAAATTACTTGCGAGCAGTTGCTAGTGTGAGTGTTAGGGTTTATATTCACGAAATACTGGCTTGTTTATTACATCAGCATTTTAATAACTTTCGCTAAATTTCACTTAACTATGTCATGTGACATATCAAGTTAACCGGAACTGTTTCAGAAACTCAATGTGAGGTGTGTTATTTGTTTGAAACCTTACAGGGAAACAAATAATAAAGTTTCAGTGATTGGCGACAGTCGTTTTGTTAAAACTGTAACCTCTAATTTATAACATTAATTCAGAATTATAATTCGGCTGTATCTCTGACTTTCATATCTGTTTTATTTCTCATAAATTTGCCATATCTGGGCAGAATTGCATTCTTAAATTTAGACAACTTTGTCTGTAGAACGCCGGGATATGGTGCTACAGAGGTTAAAATCAACATTCAAGATCGCAATAACATTTGTTTAACGCCCGGTTTTGCTTATGTCAAATCCATCCCCAGGAATAGCAAAGTTACAAACAATACTATTATAACACATGGCTGAGCCGTGATAAAATTTGCTGTTTTGAAGAGCGCGCCGCAGCGCGTTGTGTGAAGCAGTCGCCCTCCGTTTCTGGCGGTGGCGTCGCTGCTGCAATCGCAACTTTGGTGTCTCCCTCTGGTGCAAAAGGGAATGGTTGCCTGTTAGTGTGCATTTAAGGGGCGCTATGAGCTCGTCATTGAGGTCAGTTGGAGACGGACCAGCAGAGAAGTCGGAGTGAGGCTGGATCAATCTGTCAGTCTCGGCGAGTCTGGGCAGTCGGTCAGTCGGAGTGATTCTGGGTCAGTCTCTCGTCCGCATTGGTGAGGCGGTTAGTGTCTGTCTGTCGTCCGGAGTGCTAGTATGTGTCAGGCCGCCAGTCTGCTGGAGTTTGCTCAGGCAATGGACATTGGCAGTTGGATCGATCGGTTGGTCGGTCGCGCACTGGGACACAAGACGACTGGTCCGCTTTGAGCGTCGGTGCATGTGAGGTCGCCACGTGAGTCCAGTGGCCCGCGCCGTATATCGAGGGGTAGTGGCTTCGCGGCCGACACGAGAGCAACAGGAGTCAACCCACGGCATAGGTCTGGCCGGCGCGAGCTGCGACGCCGTGAGACAGGCGATTGGCGCGCCTTCCTGCGTCCGTTGAAGAGGCTGGCAGCGGACGGTTCGTGAGAGCGTTTTGGGGGTACTGCGCCAGGTCTTCGCCAGACATCGCAGCTTTTTTTTTTTTTTATTATTAAAAGTTAAGTGATTCGTGATATGTTGTTTCATTTACTTGTCAAATTCTACTTGTGTTCTTGGTCAGTCTCTCATCCCCAGCTTGTTCGTCTGTCTCTCGTCAGCATTTGTTAGGCAGTTAGTTTGTCTGTCAGTCTGCCATACGTTAATAGCTGCCTCTGTCACGTTTGTCGGATCCGTTGCTAACGAATTTATTGCTTAAGGTGTAAAGGCCGAATTCCTGAAATATGTCTTTATCTTGCCTATCATCTTGCGAGGTGGTATATGTGTAATGTAGAGCATGATGGTACATTTTATGTAAAACTGCATTTCATGGATTTTATTTAACTGATCTTTTTAGTATATGAAGTTGCCATCCTTCCTTTTTTTAAAAATAAGTTGCACTTTTTGTGGCAAATAATTTTCATGAGAGTGTTTTGTACCATCTCCATCCCTCTTACGGGGTGCATAAAAAAATGGCTCTGAGCACTATGCGACTTAACTTCTGAGGTCATCAGTCGCCTGGAACTAATTAAACCTAACTAACCTAAGGACATCACACACGTCCATGCCCGAGGCAGGATTCGAACCTGCTACCGTAGGGTCCCTCGGTTCCAGATTGTAGCGCCCAGAACCGCACGGCCACTCCGGCCGGCCAGGGGTTGCATAGTTTGTGTGTTTGTGTGAGTTGTTAAAATTTTTAGTTTAAAGTAATCTGGTGTGTTGCAGATTTGCACCAGTGTAGTCTTTCAGAGGTTGTTGTGAGCGGTCGTGACGACGGCCGTGTTAAAAGGGAGCGGCAAGATTCTCAGTTCGAAAGCTCATACTATAAAAAAAATCTTATATCTGCCTCTGAATAAATTGTAACTTGGTATTTACAGAGTGCTTTCTGATTATAATTTTAAATCTGCTTCAAAAAAGGGGCGGGGGGCTTTTAGGAATAAAATTTCCATTTATTGAAAAAAAGAAAGTTTTAATTTGTCTCATCAGTTACCAATTGGCAACTACTTCCACGCTCACATAGTGTGAATAGATGTGTTAATGTTCTTGACGAATCGCTAGAAAATAAATTCTTAAGGAAGGGGTTTGAAAGTAAATTCACGGTTCAATGGCGTTAAAAGAAAACATAGAAGGGCTGTAGCGTTTAGCCCTGAAGGTTCCTCGGTTTTTCACATGATACCACAATCGTACACTGTGACTGATTTCTGTGGAGCCACAGATTAAACACTGTGCAATTCCTGAGCACACTATAGATTATCAGCACCAGCCAGAGGCAAACGCTTCACAATAATTAAAATATCGTTGCTGTATGAAATTTGCAAAGTAATTTGAGCAACTAATTAAAATTTCCGATCACGAGGTGCGTGGAGTCATAAGGTAGCAATGCTTTTTATTTTTCCCAGCAGATTATGAGTTGTCTACACAAACATTTTTTCAGATATTCACCAGGGTCGATATCTTGATAGCAATCGGCATCCCTGTGCGACTTCTTTGGTTTCTTGGCTGCCACATCGGTCCTTACGTTACCATGACAATGGCGTCCATTACAGTACACACTTCTATGATCTCATGGCAAGCACCATGGCCTTTACATCGCTTACAGAATGGCGTCGTTTTGAATTTTTACCAGAGGGCACTGCCTGGTGAATATAAAACGACATGTATATATTTTAATGGTTGTATCTTTTAATGTTATTTTACCTGCTATTATGTCTTTGTGTAATACCTGTTTGTGCATATAATTACTACTCTCTAGTTCATTCGTTTATCTACAAAACAATAATAACAATGTGTTTCTCATTCACACCAGTATCAGTAGGTGACACTGCCTCTTCTCTCATTTTGTAAGTTTTTTTATTTTATTTTAACATAAATAACTACTTTCCTGAGGCTTATAATGTTTTAACTTCTTATGTACTCGTACTTGGTCTACAAGAATTTACGTTAATTCCATACAGCAACAATATTTTAATTCTTGTGACGCCTTTGCCATTGGCTGGCGCTGGCGTAATACATATTCGGCGCCGGAACTGGACACTGTTTAACCGTGATTCCATAGCCATCAGTCATAGTGTACGATCGCCAGCACCAGCCACATGGGTAAACACTACAGGTCTCCTCTATTTTATTTTAATGCCTTATGTACTGTTTGTAACTTTGCAGCTTTTCTCTATTTTAGCCGGCCGCGGTGGTCTAGCGGTTCTAGGCGCTCAGTCCGGAACCGCACGACTGCTACGGTCGCAGGTTCGAATCCTGCCTCGGGCATGGATGTATGTGATGTCCTTCGGTTAGTTAGGTTTAAGTAGTTCTACGTTCTAGGGACTGATGACCACAGATGTTGAGTCCCATAGTGCTCAGAGCCATTTGAACCATTTTTTCTATATTTTATTTTAACACCATATGTAATAGTACGGTTGGTAACTTTGCTACTCCTATCCTTGCAGAGCACAAAATATCGAAACCAATCAATAAAAAAATGTTGTTGCGATCTCGGCTGTTGATGTTAACCTAAGTATTCCATTCTTCAGGCATACTGCCTTGGCAGCATATATTCGAGTACTCATATTTTTGCAATATTTCGTGCGTGTCTTATTAGTTCCAAATTGATTTTGGAACCCTAGAGTCATCCTGTGCTTGCTAGTCATTATTGCATCCTGTAGTTATTAGGTCTACGTTTCTGTCTCGTTCAGACAAACCACCTTTGTATCTTGCATGTCTGTCCAGAGTGCTTTACAGTATTTTAACAGGTTAGATTCAGATACTGTAATTATTTTCAGATTGTCCCTGTCTTCTTTGTTTATGTATGCTTTGTCTTGTCTTTCTCTTACATCATGATCAGTATCTGTAATATATTTTTCCCAACTGAGGTTTTCAACTTGCCTGACTTTGCTTTTGACTAGGGCTGATTTGTTTTTATAATCTAGTTCCAAATCTTGATCGTCTGGGGAATTCAACATTATTAAGTAAACATGTGTCTTACCTCTAATTAGATTACGTATTTTGTTATCCCATTATCACAGGCCCTCTTTGGGAAAAAAAGCTTTTATTTTTCGAAATGCTTCTGTTGCTGCATTTATCAGTGTTTCATTAATCAGTACTTCATTTATAATGCTCCATTTCCTTCTATGATCACAAGATTTGTGATCTGACTAAATTTCACGTAGGGGTGACCAATTGCAGATCAGTTTAAGACGTGCCCTAATGCAGTAGTCAGGATGGTACTGTTATGACACAGTGTCTTTATTAAGATTTATTTTAAACATGTCGGAAAATGGCCACACTGACGGAAATCGATACTCCGAGGACAATTTTTGTGAGCATAGAGTGGAATGAAAGAAACAAAGTACACATTCCTCGACAACTGTTTTCATTCGCGACACAGTCGCAGCTTGTAAGACATTTTGATGACTTGTGCAGACTCCCTGAGCGATTTCCACAGAAGTGGAATAGGGGTCAGAGGCAGGGATCGGGCGAGAGAGCAGGGGAGCCAACTGTCCGGCCAATAAATCAACGGCGGAGCAGGTGCAGCTTTCGAGTTCCGTCAGCAGGCTGCTCCGGAGAAAAATGGTTCCGCCCGCTGCCGCGGCGTGGCGCTGACGGCGGATAAACGCCGGGCAGCCCGGGTCAGCTGCTGAGGCCCTGGTTCTGGGGCTGCTGGCGATGGGAGGAGCGCTCGGAGAAATATTGCCTTTACACTCGACCTGACGTACCTACAGCACCACTCGCTCGTGAAGATCAGAATCAACCTGCATTTTGATATTGAAGCCAATCTGCTTTTGTAACGTGTGGTGTAACTGAAACTGACGTCTTACAAATGATAAATTATATACGTGTAGGACAATAGATGCTGTTGAAATGCAGTATTGTAGACTTATTATATGGATGCCACTGAAGGATCCTTCCCATAAATACAGCAGTAAGCATATGTTTTCCAATGAATGAATTAAAATCGAAACAAAAAAATACACTAGCTAAATCCCTTTTTTTATATAAACGTCACAAACACATGTGTGGTCCTGAAGACAGATTAAAGCCGAAACGCGTGAAACTGGTAAGTTCATACAGTAAGAAATGCTATCGAGAAGCAGTACTACATTGTCTGAGCTTATATTTAACTCTAAACAGTAGCCAATTATAATCTGATAAATTGTTGGGGTCCCGTAGCATTGTAAATGCAAGCATAAGCTGGCCCTTCCTTACAACGATTGCACATTCATTAATGTAAGTTGTGGTGGCAGCAGCTACATGAAAATTCAGAATTGGTTTTATTTAACTGAAGAATCATTTATTCTAAAGTAATTTATTTGTACTGATCACACCTGAGCTTGAAAGTGTTCTGTTGTGGTCGGGTTCGTCAGTGAAAAGTGTTTGCTTACTTTCACTCGTTACATGTCACATTCTGTGGATTCACTTCTCATAAACTATCATATTTGTCATCTCTGAGAGATTTCACTTAGGCAGATATATTAGCAGTGTCTGTATTGTTCAGTGTCTGTACAATCGAATGTAATGTCTTTCACAAAGGCACGTATGTCTAAGAAGACAGGCACTGCCGACAATCACCGGCCGAACGAGCATGAGTTTTTGTTTGTCACTAATCATTTTCACAGCTGGTGTATAATCGTATTCACAATTTAGTTAGGGAAACACATGCTTGTGCTGTAGGAGTTGGCAACGGATAACACAGGATGCCAATTGAAGTTGGAACGTGAAGTCATAGATAGGAGCACATCGCCGAAGCTCCTGTCTTTCCTTTAATTGGCACACTTTCCTCACGAACAAACTGTAAACTGGAATTGGTTCAAATGGCTCTGAGCACTATGGGACTCAACTGCTGAGGTCATAGTCCCCTAGAACTTAGAACTAGTTAAATAAGGACATCACAAACATCCATGCCCGAGGCAGGATTCGAACCTGCGACCGTAGCGGTCTGGCGGTTCCAGACTGCAGCGCCTTTAACCGCACGGCCACTTCGGCCGGCTAAACTGGAATTCTTGGTAAGGTCTTATAGGACCAAACTGCTGAGGTCATCGGTCCCTAAGCCTACACATACTTAAACTAACTTACGCTATGGACAACACACACACCCAAGCCCGAGGAAGGACTCGAACCTCCGACGGGGGGGAATCGCTCGAACCGTGACAAGGCGCCTCAGACCGCATGACAAACAGTCTCTGAAGAATTATAACTGATAATCAGCTAAGAATCTCCTGGAATGGGACAGGATCTGATATGTTATCTCAATTGAAAAAGTAGTATGTTGACCTTTTAAATGTAATGTTACTTCAATGATTTTGCATGTAATATTTAATTGAAATACACAAACAAAACATGTTGTCAACAGTATTTCTTTGTTGGCTTCTCCTGCCATGCTCATTCAGCCGTGTCAATAGTAATGCCACTTCATAACTATACAAACGTATGGAGAACACAACTCTGTTCCTTAGCGGAGAAAATCTCCGAGCCGTCAGGGATTGCCATCGGTAAAAGAGAACGCACGACCGAACAAATCGTACCAAGTCGTAATAATTCTTCTTTCACGTGGCATTTTGAAACAAAAGTATTGGCACACGAATACAGCTTGGGGCCACACCTGGGAAGAGATATGGTGAGAGGAAATCTGGAGGAATAAAGGCACAGAAAACAACGAAAGAATTACTCACGCGCCAATTTTCATGCCAAATAACAGAAAAACTGCGTCCTTCACCCTCTCCGATAGTCATAGAAACAGAGTGAGAATATGTCATTCAACTGAACAAAAAACTGAAAAAGAACTAAACCAGGGTTTTAAGTAAACATGAGAAAATTAGAGAGACATATGAGCATATGTATTTGCTCGGCGTGGAAATCCGCATACTGTAAACCATTTGAGCCACCCACTATCGAGGTAGAAACATCTGCACTTCTCTTCACGTGGATTCCACACAAGGAGAGAGGAGATTTGCTGTCAAAATTCACTATAGAGCCTCGTTAACTTTATTTCTAATACTTTCAGAGGATTGGAAAACATTTGGAAATTCAACCTTACAGGAAAAACGAATCTGACGTACCTGTGAAAAACTGCGGTGGTCGTAAGTGCGAAAATTTCACCTGTTCAGATATTTACAAGACTAGAGAGACGGGTCTTTAAATAAGCTCTGAAAGCCCAAGCTTCTGATATTTAAAGCGCAAGTGAAAGGCTCGGATCCCATTTCATACCACATGGGAAGCAAGTGAACAAAGGCCCAAGTCTCTTACATAAGACAACTAGAATCATTTTCAATGGAGTCAAAAAAAGGGGGCAATAAATATTACGTCAATTCAATACTTAGAGAGAATGACCGTAAGAACAGGTCACCACTAACTGCCTTGAACGGTCGCAGCAGAGCGCCTGATCGCGAGAAATAGATTGCGGGGCCAGCCAAGAAACCTAACAGTCCGAACGCGAAATCTAGGCTGAAATAACGGTGTGAACAAGCCTCTCTGCTCTGTTCCTACACTATCTGAATTGGCGGGAGCACCACAATACGCTACAGTTTCCCGTTGTCCTTGAAAATTTCAAGCAAAATCACACAACTTCGCACCCTGGTGTCATGCAGTAGGGCGATAGGTACACAAAATATAAACGCTGTAGGTGTGGCTAAAAACTGCTCTCCTTTCCAAAGCCATGTTACTATCATGCAACTATGCCTGTTTGCTCGCGACTTTCACCGGACCTTAGGATATTATAACCCCCCCCCCCCCCCTCCAAGGGATCACCACCTCGCAGTCTTGCGTCCCACAACAGAATTCCGGAATCCTTCCACGCCGTTCCCTCTCGTCGATTGCCTTCCAAATAGGGCATTCTTCGTATTACCTCTTCCAATTGGTGAAGACAGCTTTCGATGTGGGCAGATTATGATTCCATATTAGGCGATACACCGTTTAGGTGCGTATACAGGGGCCACATGTGGCCACTATAATATTGCCTTCAACACTACTGTGATGTAGCTGCAGTACTTGGCAATATTGCGGTACGAGGTGGTGGGGTCAGGGGTTTCAGTGTTACTGAAGGGGCAGGCATTTCTAGTTGTCGATGTGTGATCGAAGTGTTGTCGGAGGCGTCCACCGAGGATGCAGGATATTTTTAATGACTGGGCCATATCTACCTCTGCTCTTGCTTGTAAATACTTCCTTCTCACCGATACCTTCCTTCATCTTTCTCAAGCCCCAGCTTCTTTCTCATGTTGACAAGTCACATAATGTGACAGGAGAAAGAATGTTGTGCCGGCCGAAGTGGCCGTGCGGTTCTAGGGGCTGCAGTCTGGAACCGCGAGACCGCTACGGTCGCAGGTTCGAATCCTGCCTCGGGCATGGATGTGTGTGATGTCCTTAGGTTAGTTAGGTTTAACTAGTTCTAAGTTCTAGGGGACTAATGACCTCAGAAGTCCCATAGTGCTCAGAGCGATTTAGAAAGAACGTCGCTACGCTGCAGTTTGGAAGATGGCACACCCACCTAGAGACACCAAATTTATTGTCTCCAGTAACGGAGAAGAGGGTAAAAGAGAGAAGCATGAATTTTATGATTGTGATACGTACACCTGCGATCATAGCTATGGAACACACATAGTAATATATACGAAGACCGAAATTTGAGAAAAGATGTTCTTGCTACTATCGTTGTAGTTTTGTGCACAATTGTATTCTGCGTAAATTTCTTTCTAAACATTTCTGAAGGTTTAGCACTTTGTTTCCATATTGAAAGAAGACAAAATTGGAAACGTTTCTTTCGTTTTGCGGTTTATCTCTACATCAGTTTTCACCTTCGGTGGGTGGCAGATAAATCGCAATTATGAAACTCATATTTCTATCACTGCACAGTTGAATCACAATAAGACATTAAAAAAATATTTCATTTTTAATTCATAATACTTTAATGAACTGAGACCATCCATCTAAATGTCTCGCACGTTGAAATAGCTACATCAGACTTTCGTATGACTCACCATTTGCTACAAACTGAAGGGCTATCAATAATATGTCTGTGATATAGAATGTTCCATATTGACATTGGTTTTAATAATTCTAGGATGAAACTCTTCTCAACTTTCTAGAAGAGGTACCGTGAGTATCCGCTTCAGTTTACGAGTTAAAGTTTCTAATCCAGTTCGTTTACAATTTTATTTAGAAAAGAACGCATCTGCAAACATCGATTTCGGTTTTCTTACTAACGTTTTTGCTTGTCGAAAACAAAAGCAGGAGAGCCGCGCTCCCATCCACTAGCTGACTTTCGTCAATTTCGTAGCTATACTGAGGAGCGTGTTTTGCCACAAACATTACCGGGCAATAGTGGCCGTCAACTTTATCGAACGCTTGGCTGCAATTCATGTGGTTGACAGTTGCACCACGTAATATTGCCGGACAACGTTGTCGGCAATATGTAACCTATATGGCTCGAGTAAATGTACCTCAACATTGTAGACGGTGGAAGCTTCCTTCCTTGGTCTCTGATGCAAACTGACGGTGGGTGTCGTTACTTTTCACTACTTCCCACCGGAGAACAGAGACTTCCGAGGGTCACCTCCACCCTCTGACAAATGCGGCAACAAGAACCTAAGTTGGCTGCCGTGGGTGCTTGAGATACAGAGATGTGTGTTCCTCAGGGAACCCATCACTACACGAGCCCATAGTGGGAACCCTCGCTGGTAGCGCGTCCTCTCGTTAACCTTGTAGCTGCGCAACTGAAGCAAACAATCGTTCATATCTGTTCACTCTTGACATCTATCCTTCTCAGATTATCACTACGCTGTTTATTGTCATCTTTTCTGTTTTTTCAGCTGTATTTGCGGTTTTCAAACATAATTGTATTTGCCAAAATCATATTGTCCACCATCACCTCCTGCAGAGAACGTTCGTTATCCCTACAAATATGACTTGTCATCAGGAATAGGAAGAGACATGGTGGATGTATAAGTAACGCCATCGTACATAACGTCAAAATACGAAAGTTGCACTTCATATATAAATTTAATACTAAACGTCAGTAGTAACGTTATATATATACCTGCGGTCTAGGGGTCGCCGGCACGGTAGCTCAGCGTGTTCGGTCAGAGAGCTGCTTGCCCACTGTAATAAAAAATAAAAAAATTAAAAAAAGAGTACAGGCATCAACTTAAACAGCTGTCACGTGACGTGCGCCCAGACCAAACGAAACGAACAATAATGAACAAAATGGAAAAAGGGGTAGCGTTTTCGATTTGTAATCCAAATGTCCTCGGTCTCTGGTTCGAAACATGCCACCACTTGAATTTTGGCGGTCGAAGACTTCTATAGCACCTATTTCTGCCAACGGCCTTTTCAAAGAAGGCAGAGGAGCGAACAGGGGTTCAGGACACTCTCTTGTCCTTGGAGGTAGGAAACTGTCCCTAAAGGTGGAAGAATCAGGAAAGATCAATGGCGTGAGGATACAGAAGGCAGTGGTAACCACTGCATTAAAGACACATAATGGGTATCCACAGGAGATGTGGCCCGTAATTGAAAAAATGTCAGCTGAACTCTCCATTGGCAAAACATTCCGGAATAGGCCCCCCTTCAGACATCTGGAGGTGACCATGGGAAAAAGATTGACAACCAACGAAAGGATAACGTTCTACAAGTTGGGGCGTGGAATGTCAGAAGCCTGAATGTGGTAGGGAAGCTAGAAACTCTGAAAAGGAAAATGGAAAGGCTCGATCTACATACAGAGGGATCATTGAAGCCAAATGAAAAGAAGACAAGCATTTCTGGGCATATGAGTATAGGATAATATCAACAGCAACAGATAATGTTATAACGGGAGTAGAACAGGAAAGTAGGGCAGACAGTGTGTTACTGTGAACAGTTCATTGATAGGTTGTCCTTATCATAATCTACAGCAAACTGATACCGACAACGATAGTTCACATATACATACCGTCGTCGCAAGCTGAATATGAAGAGAGAGAGAAAGTATGTGAGGATGTTGAAACTGAAATACAGTATGTAAAGAGAGATGAAAATCTAATAGTCAAGGAGAGCTAGAACCCAATAGTAGGGAAAGGTGTAGAAGGAACGGTTACAGGAGAAATGGGCTTAAGGCAAGGAATGAGAGAGAAAACAGGCTAATTGAGTTCTGTAATAAATTTCAGCTAGTAAGAGCGAGTACTCTGTTCGAGAATCACAAGACGAGGAGTTATACTTGGAAAAGGTCAGTTGGTACAGGAATGTTTCAGTTGGATTACATCATGGTCAGACAGAGATTCCGAAATCAAGTACTGGATTGTAAGGCGTACCCAGGAGCAGATATAGACTCTGATCACAATGTAATAGTGATGAAAAGTAGGTTGGAGGTAAAGAGATTGGTCAGAAAGCATCAATACGCAAAGAAGTGGGTTACAGAAGTACTGAGAAATGCTGACATACGCTTGAAGTTCTCTGAGGATATAGACATAGAAATAAGGAATAGTTCAGTAGGCAGTACAGTTGAAGAGGAATGGACATCTCTAAAAAGGCAATCACAAAACTTGGGAAGAAAAACAGGTAACTGCGAAGAAACTATGGGTAACAGGAGAAGTACTTCACTTGATCGATGAAAGAAAGAAGTACAGAAATATTCAGTGAAATTCAGGAACAGAAATACAAATCGCTGAGGAATGAAATAAAGAGGAAGTGCAGGGAAGCTAAGGTGAAATGGCTGCATGAAAAATGTGAAGAAATAGAAAAAGAAATTATTGTCAGAAGAATTGACTCAGCACACAGGTAAGTCAAAACAACCGTTGGTGACATTAAAAGCAAAGGTGATTAAGAGTGCAACGAGAATTCTTCTATTAAATGCAATGGAGAGAGTGGATAGGTAGAAAGAGTACATTGAACGCAACTATGAGGTGGATGATTTGTCGGATATGCTGTAAGAAAAAAGAGGAGTTCGTTTAGAAGAGATACATGATCCCGTATTAGAATCGGTAGTTAAGAGAGCTTTGGAAGACTTAAGATCAAGTAAGAGAGAAGGGATAGACAAGATTTTATCAGAATTTCTAAAATCATTGGGGAACGTTGCAACAAAATGATTATTCACGTTGGTGTGTAGAATGTGAGTCTGGCGACCTTCGACTATGTAAAAGGTTGCAAGATGTTCGAAATTCTCAGAAAAATAGGAATAACATAGGTAATATGCAGTATGTACAAGAGCCAAGAGGGAATAATAAGAGCGGACGACGAAGAATGAAGAGCCCAGGTTAAAAAGGGTGTAAGGCAATGTTGTAGTCTTTCGCCCCTACTGTTCAATCTGTGCATCGAAGAAGGCATGATGAAAATAAAAGGAAGGTTCAGGAGTGGAATTAAAATTCAAGGTGAAAAAATGATCCGAATCGCTAGTAGTATGGAAGTGGAGCCACCACCCCAATTTTGATATCAAGTTTATATGCAAATTAATTAAATTGATCAATTAATTACTCCCTCCTCCAATCATACCCATGCCCACCCCCGACCATGCCAACCCCTACTCCTGGATGATGACATGTGGTTTTCTCAGACAGAATGTGGGACCCAGCCCCCTCCCCCACCCAACCTTCCCCCACGGCAACCTACCCTATTGGCGGGAATTCCGTATTTTAGTGGGAATTTCTTTGCCCCAGTGCTCTGCTGATATCCGACTCCACACCCCGCCCCCCACCCAGGAATTGGTTGGAAATTAAAAATCTTTTGCTACCCTTTCTGAGACTCGCATCCTAGTCCTCATGGGTGGGAAGCCCTAGTGCTACCCCCTAACAGAATTATAACACAAGAGGTGCTTGGAACTGATGGCAAATTAAAAATGGCAGAACCCTTTCTGGTCTCGAACCATGATTCACCTGGAAGAAAGGTGCAAGTGCAACCACAAACACATAGAAACTGTCCAGATGCTGGAGAGGAGGGTTAGGTTAGTGCACATTACTTATTTTGGTCGGGAAAATGAAGTAAATATAGATTATAATTGCATAATTAATCATCAAGATGGGCCTAATTACACAACTATAAGAACAGCACTAACTCCAGGATAGCCTAAAATCGCAATACAACTCAAAAACTGACGATACCGTACAATTGATGTTATCCTGCTGGAAAAAAATTCGTGATACCACTCGAAACTAGTGACAGACATTCTCAAACCCTTCCCTTAACCTACAAGCTGATGGGGAAAAGGCAGGGGTGTAAGATACTATCTTTATTCTTTTTGGCTTGCAATATGTTGAACTGACAAGATGCTGGTGTTGGACAGAGAGGAGTTTAAAAAGTGTATAACCTGTAATCATACAGTATCTATCATTGTTTGACATCAGAGTTCGCTACAGACAATTAGGGAACCCAGCAACCAGAAAACAGGCCAAATGTGCTGCAACTGTAGAATATGTGGTTGGAGGTGACTCGACGGATTTGAGTACAATTCTGTACTGTTCCGCCAGACCAGATAAATAGTGTGTTTGCGATAGGTATTGGTAGCTGTACTACATTTACAAGCAATTTAAGGACACGGAACGAGAAGTGATGTCATGATTTCATGGACAGAAGTGACATAAAATCGATAAATTTACGAAGAATGACAGAAAATACATATAAATTGAGGGAAAATACGCCAAAATGCTGGGAAATTGAGGGAGTACTTGCAAGTCTTCTGTTCGCTGCGGAACAATTCTTGTAAATGGCGACGAGTATACGACAGCAATAGGAATATGGGAAAACGTCGAGATGGAAGAACTGGGGAAAAAGTCTTTTTTTTTTTTTCGTAGAGGCAACATTCTACTGTATGTCTATTCAGGTAATAGTGATACACAGGAGTTGACTGCTGTCTCTGATGCTTTCCTGGAAAAAAGAGAACCATCTGCCTCTGAACTTACTTGCATATGCATTAAAGGATGACAGAGTGTGGATGGAGGGTTCGGTTGAGATGGAGTTGCAACGAGGTAGAATTTGATGGTAGACTGATGCATTCTAGAGAGAGAGGGACATGTCACTGTAGATAATTTGACCATTTTTTCCACTGTTCTGTTGGGACGCATCAGTTGTGTGACATAACCTGCGTTCGACTCGTGTACAACTGTGTTGTTTGTGTGAATTACGGAACTGTCTACTTGCAATCGTTAACAGCAAACCTCTCAGTCATAAGAGGACTTCCATCTTGTTTCGACAGATTCCTCTAGACGAACAAAGATTTATGCTACATATTCCATTCCCCTGCCGCATCTTCAGCATAGAATCGAGACTTCATAACTACAGTGATTCTAAATAAGAGCCAGGTGTTTGTGAGGTACTACAATCCCATGTACACATCTGCTTGACAGATGTCATGTTTACAGAGTTAGTGGCGAAATAATGTGTAATTTCACATGTCAAATAACTCTGCTGTGGGTTTGTCTCTTTCGTTGTAGCTCCATTACTAATTATTATTTTACATAGGGCTGATGCGAGCATAGTATAATTTCTGAACCATGATTCGATGTGAACAGTGGGGCTACACGCCTCTGGAAAGCTATATTGTACGTGTATCACAAGGAATCGAAGGAACTACTTTTTCATTTTACAGTTTGTCACCATAGTTTATCGAAGAGAATCCTGCAAGGAGAATGTATGTCATGTGCTGGAAATATATTTCTTACACTGGCATAGTAACAGCGTTACATTCCACATGATTCAAAGGCCGGAAACTGCAACGATCTAACAATTTAGCTTGTTTCAAGTGCAGAACCTTGTAGCTATAGAGTGCATGTGTTTATAGTCTCTCTTACCAATATCTTCTTGGTAATGACCCCAGACACTAGAACAATACTGCAGAAATGATAGCACAGTTGATTCACATGAAATGCTGCAAACTCCGTCCGTCTGGATCTCCTTCATGCAAAAAAGGCACCCATCAACTGTCTGTTATATCATCGTAACAGTTTCATATTTACTATACACTGACAACGGTTGCTAACCTCCTCGCCATTTGTGCATGTGGAGAAATCTTGTGCACTTTGATGGGTGTGGGACAGCAGTTACAGCCTCAGTTCCCACTGTTCCTATATGAAACATGGATGTCGAGGTGTACTTCTCATCAGCTGCAGATTAAATCGGTGCCAGTGCTGCATTGAGCATTGGTCAAAGACTATGTGAGGATACTTTTCGGTCTAACTTTACCCCAAGAATGCGAGAATGCCCTGGGACTCCAATCTACATAGAGAAAGATCGTAAATTATGTGTTATGATCGAAGTGCTACAGATATGTAGGTTGCTCTTCAGTATACTTTGGTGTAAATGTCCAGAATTAACAATGAATGCATTACACATTCATTTATTGATGGTACTCACGAAGTAATGGAGGGGCTGTTTAGTGATAGTACAGAAATAGGTAAGCATGCTGCCACATGCTGGGCTGTGTTGAAATTATGATAAAATTGCTGAAATTGATCGCACTATCAATTATGATGGTTATTATTACAGCACATCGACAGATACTTTCCCATCCCAACTGTCCATTGGTATGCTTTTGATTACCACACAATGATGGAGGATGGTTGACACTGAAACAGTGATCTCGTGCATGGCAGCAATATGAGAAATCAATTAAATGAACAAAGAGCCATCAGCTATCCCATCACTATGAATGAGGAGTGTAAATGTAGAGATCATCAATCACCTTTGGACAACTGTTCGGAAACACTCCACAATGCCTAAAAACTCTTCCAGCTTCCTTAAGCTGTCACTGTCTTTTATTTCAATCACTCAGGGACTGTGTGTGTGTGGGGGGGGGGGGGGGGGGCGTGTGTGGTGGTGTGTGGGTGTTGGTGTGTGGGGGCATGGTGGTGTGGGTGTGTGTTGTAGGAGCAGCAGCAACAATATGATTTACATTGTGCGATGTCTAGTTTTCTGTGAGAGCCAATGGATCAAAATGTGTTAATGTCAGTTTAGAACCTGACACAGACCTCGAAGTCGTGCCAGGAAAAACAAAATGTATCACAGTCTACAAAGCATGTTACAGCAGAAAAAGTGGTGTATCAAACAACAAAACAGGGACCCTCTCTTGCGACTGATAATCTGTGGGACTTGGTCCTCATACACCACAGGTGACGAAATTTTGCACTGGTCTGTGCAAGTGACATCGATCACTGGCCGCCTGCTCCAGTGGATCAATACCTGTATATTTAATAGGATCGCCACATGTGCTCCGTGCCGGTATGCAGATGGTATTTGTTTTCGGTATATCAGATGAGAAATGCGGTAAAAGTCTATTGGAGGAAGTTAGTGGAGCTGTTATGGTTTGTAATTTTTCCCTGTTGGAAGTATAGAATACAATGATAGAATGTGTGGGTGATAGATGTGAATGGACCCTGATGGATGCAGAGCTGCTCCAGACTGCAGTACTGTATAATGTTGAGTCTTCCTAATTTTCCCAATAAGAAACACCACTGTAACTGTCATACTGTCTTGTGTTGCAAGTGCAGGCTTCGTTTGATGCTGACCTTACACATCATACACAGTTGGTGTAGCTGTGACAATATGTTCCCATTTCCACTGAGTGGTCAAACATGGTGCTATAGCGTTAACTCGGCTCACTCTGTTTGTACACAGGTTTCGGAATGTGGTAGATATAGTTCACTCCAACTTCTGCTCAGTCCCGAATTAAATTGAGATGATCACATGTTGAAAGCTGCAGGGACGGCAGGACACAGTCTGAGGAGCAGTTACAACATGCATAGGTGCTATCTAAAACCAAGTTACATTTTTATTGTAACAGACAGGCTCGAAAAAGGTGACTCGTTTCGAGATATGAGAGTGCCATAAAATAATTCACTAAGGGCTGTGATCATTAAAAGCCTTCTCCATAGAATCCAACGCAGACTTGATTCCAAATCACAGACAGCAATTCTACTAGAAAGCATAACACTAGAGGTCTGAAAGGCCAGTGTACATTTCTTAAGACTTCAGTAAACACACCATCTACTGTACGTGATCACTCTCAACCAACCATTGCCTGTAACTCAACGGATATGTTGGAGAACGTCTGACAAGGCATTGAGACAGGAAGTGTTACAAATACTCGAGCAATATCTAGCGGTGGCATGAAGGGGTTGCTAATACTGGCTTTATAACGCTTTCCTTACCCGGATCACTTTCTAAATTCACCATATATATTCAATGTTGAGGTATTTGTGTGGAGAAATCACTTCATTTGGAGTTAATTCCATATCTCGATTTATATGGTTTGTATGGTTTTTGACATGAATATCGTTAGCAATAGTTGTGAGAACTTGTAGCTCCAAGACCACATGTGACAGTAACATGGCCATTGCCATGGTGTTTTTAACATTTGGTGGCTTGTAAGACGATTACACCTCTCTAAGACACAGTGGTAGTACGCACAAGGAAAAAACGTATAAGACATGTCCACCCATTGTTGATTTTCGCTCAGTGTTTTTTCATGTCGTCAACATTCAGTTACTGAAGAAGTATTGTACTTAGTACTAGTAGGGAATGCGTGATAGATCCGCCTTGAGTAGCAGGCTTGTGAAGTATCTGGGTGTTACGACATGTTCAAAGATAATGACTACGTCCTGTCATAAGGGAAGGTATGGATTTGACGTAGAAACAGCGATAACCGTAAGATAATGAAAGATTTTTACACTGCTTATGAAGGAACAATATAGGAGCCCTCTCGTATGATAAATAGTTGACTGGATATGGTCTTCCTCCAGTACAAATGACAAATTTTGGGAAGAACTGCGCAAAGGACTTCCAGCTCTGGCCTCCAGTTCTATTGGAGCGATACTGTATATGCAATATACTCTAATATACTCAATGAAAACACAGAGGCGGTACTTGTTTTTCAATATATAGGGTGAGAGAGATGGAGTAAAGTCTTGTAGGAGAAACTATTACAAGGAGTGCTATCACTGGTTAAAGTTTGGAAGCAAATAGTTCTCTCAAAACTACACCGATTTTGCTCATAAAACTAATAGGAATAAGCTGTCTCTATTCTCGTGGACTAATAACTTTTTTTTATTATTGTTATTATCGTCACGATTGCATGTTTAAAAATTAGGTGTTATTTCATACCTCATAGCCGCAAATTACGAAATAGACCCCACCTCAATTGCAGCTCACTGTGGAATCTAGAAATGATAGTGGGTTTTTACCCGACATGCAAGTAGATAGCGTAAAACAGGTTGTGATGGTCAAACTGCTTACAAAACTAGAACACAATAATCTGTTTCTGTATGACAGAAATGCTACAGACATGTCGGTAAGGATGAGTCAAACATAAGCATGCAGATGGGAATTGGTTTCAATGTTACAGAAGAGACGCGTGGTAAAATCTTACTGGAGGTTCTATTACAAGACAGACTCTCACGATTTGTTTCGTAAACGCCTGTATGATATAGCATCGCAATGGTAAAACCAGACCTGTCATATTGTACAAAACAGTTACGTCTTCTTGAATAACTGCTTATTGTTGTCGAAGATAAATTACAGTTTTTTTTTCTTTTTTTTTTTTTTCAAAATGTGAGCTAATGGCGTGTAAGACTGTATTCGCTAATGTAATTTCACGTGTCTGAAATGTAATCATCTGTGATTGGTGATGGTGCACTTTGCTGGATGTCACAAAATAATGAGATGCAGATGCATTGAATCCTGTAGTTGAACGTAAAAACTACTACCTAAAAACTAAAAGAAAAATAGACTTCGCCAGTTTTCGTGGCAAGAGGACACTTATTATCATCGTGATTGTGTTTTCCTTTATTAATAGTTGCTTTATCACAGGAGTCGCATTGATGTTAAATACAAGTGTTACTCTCCAGTGTTTGGAATGGCATGGTGGCCGAGATACCCAAGAGGTGGGGCTGTACTTTTAGGCAAAACAACCCGTGGTCAGGATGGCCCTCATTTATCACAGTTTTGTTCTGAGGGATGCCACCGTATGTGTAGCTTTTGTTGGCACTGATAAGGCTCACCACCGAGCAGAGTGCTCGCTGGAGTGCATTGTACTGAAGACACTACAGTGTGAGGCTGTGGTCGCTTTACGTATAAGACTTCCCGGTTTCCAAGCCGTCCACTTTGAAAAAGCCATCTGGAGCAATCTATGGAGGGGTGGGTTGGTACTGCTAAATTTCCCTTTTGTGTTGACTAACCTGATCGCCTCAAGGCATGCCGTGTACCACAGAGGATGGCAGGGCATCTGGTGAGACCAGCGAGTGCAGAAGGGTGGCAGTGGGGCCACAGAAAAATAGCAAACCGCGGAAGGCCTAGTGTGGAATGTGGCCAACTTGTGCGATGAAGCGGAGCACTTGGCGGTTTTAGAAAGCCTGTGTCCTCTCCGTAGGTGAATGGAGGGAGGGATGGAGAGGGATGAGGGGCCTCGGTTTCGTCAATTTGTGATTGCAGGTCGAGGAGAACGCACTTTCAACTACTGCCCGCTCTGCAGTCTCTGCAGACGATTTTCCCCAGTACATGTGTTACACTTTGACCCATTTTTTATGAGTGAACGATGTGTAATTAGAAGTGTGATGCATTTTTTCCATGAGTTGTGGTAATGAATAGTGGACTCCGTTACCTGGGCTGCAGGATGGTTTTTGAGCAGACATCTGTAGCAAACTCCGACCAGCATCTCACCAGTTAAACATACTAAAATAGTACCTTACACCCCCGCCTTTTTCCCGTCAGCTTCAGAGTGTCTGTCGCTAGTTTCGAGTGGTACTGCGAACATTTTTTCCAGCAGGATAACACCATTTGTTGGCATAGTCAGTATTTGAATTGTAGTGCTACCTGTATTTTTGTGTAATTAGGCCTGATCTTTATGATTAATTACGTAGTTAGGACCTATCTGTACTTCATTTTCCCGACCAAAACAAAGAAGTTCCTAACATAACGTGCCTCTCCTGCATCTGGACAGTTTCCATGTGTTGGGGGGGGGGGGGGTGTTACTCTTGGAATTTCTTTCACATAGAATCCTCAAGTCCCGGAAAGGATTCTGCCATTTTTAATTTTCCATTAATTCCAAGCACGTCTGGTGGTATAATTGTGTTGATGGGGTTACAATTTGGCTTTGCATCCAGAAGGACCAGGGTTCGAGTCCTAGAAAGGTCACCGTCATTTTTTATTTCCCTTCAAATCCCGTATGGGGGATGGGGTGACGTCATCACAGCCCCGGGACAAAGAAAACCTCATCAAAACAAAAATTCCAGCCAATATTTGGAATTCTTACTAATAGGGTAAGTGGGGATGGGGATTGGGAGAGTGAGGGTGGAGAGAGGGAGTGGACTGGGGCCCACATGCAGGCTGTGGGAAACACATGAACTCATTGAGGGGCAGGGGTGGGTGTGGTAAGGGGGTGGGGTTGGTGTGAGCGTAGGCGGGGCGGGGGTGGGCGTGGTCGGGGGGGGGGGTGATTAATTGATCATTAATTAATTTGTACATCGACTGGATATCAAAATCGGGGTGATGGCCCTATCTCACTTCTACTTTCACTGATGACATTGCTAACCTGAGTGAATATGAATAACTACTACATGATGTGATGAATGGTGGGAACAACGTACTGAGTACAGAATATGAACTGAGAGATTATCAGAGAAAGATGAAAGTAATGAGAAGTTGCGGAAATGAGAGCAGCGAGAAAGTTAACAGCAGTATTGAAGGTCACAAAGTAGATGGAATTAAGGAATTCTCCTACCTAGGTAGAAAAATAACCAATAACGGACGAAGCAAAGAGGACATGAAAAGGAAGTGCACTGACAAAGGGGCATTCCTGGCCAAGAGAAGATCAAGCATCAAACATAGGGATTTGAGCAACAAATTCCCGCGGATATAGGTCTGGAGAACAGCATTATATGATAGAGAACCATGGAGTGTGGGAAAACCGCAACAAGAGAGAATTGAAGCATTTGAGATGTGGTGGTATAGGCGAATGTTGGAAATCAGGTTGACTGAGGAGGTTCTGTGCAGAATCGGAGAGGATGGAATATGTGGAGAACACTGACAATGAGGAGGGACAGAATGATAGAACAAATGTTACGGCATCAGGGAGTGAATTCCATGGTACTAGAGGGCAAAAACTGTAGAGAAAGACAGAGACATACACCCATCAAATAATTGAGTACATAGGTTGCAAGTGCTGCTCTGAGGGGAAGAGGTTGGAACAGGAGAGGAATTCGTAACGGGCCGCATCAAACAAATCAGAAGACTGATGCCAGAAAAAAAAAAATCGAAGTAACTCTATGGCGACCTCGACATCTTGAAAAGCGACGTCATATTTCTTATCATTAACGTCTTTCTTCACATCATCGATGATCTCGAATTCATCATGTCAATCAATTAATGTGTAATGGGAAATTAAAAGCCCTTTCTCCCTATCCCCAGCCAATCATAGCGCACTAATAAGAATCCAGTGGGGGAGGGGGGGAATAGCAGTGTTAAAAGAGTAAGGTCATGGAAACAGACCAACTATGTACTTTACTCTCTCTTTCCAAACGGATCAGAATATAGTAATAGAAAACAGCACATTTGTGTTCGTGCAGTATTAAAATTAGCACAAGACTAAAAACCCTCGTCCCATCCTGTCCCCTCTCCCCCTTCTTGTTCCCAGCCAGTCATATTGCAATATTAAAAATCCAGGATTGGGGAAATAGAGTAGTTGTGTCGGCAGGAAATTAAAAACACCAACTAGAGCGTAGAGTTAAAAATACAGGATTATGCAACACATAAATTGCGTGCGGTATACCCCACCGAGGCTGTTTCCAAACAACCAGAGCGAGGTATTAGAAAATATCACCACATATGAAGTAAAATATTAAGTAATCTCAACATGAAATTGAAATATATGCGTTATTTACGTACAATGACGCACAGAAATTGCATAGCTTTCCACGTCTCTCCGCAATCCTCCAGTCTAGTATTGAAATATAGCTCTATCTGGACTGTGCTAAAAAGTATCAGACATATCTGAATTATTTGTTAAAAAATTGTCACACATTTCCCTGTGCTAAAACCATAGCCAACTATTACTACACCAAAGTGCCAAAGAATCTGGTAAAGGCATGCGTATTCAAATATAGATATATGTTAAACGGCAGAATACCGTCCTACGCTGGCAAAGTCTGTACAAGACAACGAGCGTCTGGCGCAGTTGTTAGATCGTTTACTGCTGTTACAGTGGCAGGTTATCAAGATTTAGGTGAGTTGGACGTGGTATTTTAGTCAGCAAACGGACGGTGGGACACAACATGTCCGTGGTAGCGATGAAGTGGCGATTTCCCCGTACGACCATTTCACGAGTTTACCGTAAATACCAGGAATCCGGTAAAACATCAGATCTCCGACATCGCTGCGGCCGGAAAAAGATCCTGCAAGAATGGAACCCACAACTACTAAAGAGAATCATCCGACATGACAGAAGTGCAACCAGTCAGCAAACTGCTGCAGAGTTCAATGCTAGGCCACCAAAATGTGTCAGTGTGCGCACCTCTCAATGAAACATCATCGACATGGCTTTCGGAGCCAAAGCCCACTCGTATACGCTTGATGCCTGCGCGACACAAAACTTCACGCCTCGCCTGGGCCCGTAAACACCGACAATGGACTGTCAGAGCTGATGGACGTGTACGGGCATGGAGACAACCTCATGAATCCGTGAACCCTGCATGTCAGCAGGGTACTGTTCAAGCTGGTGGAAGCTCTGTAATTGTGTGCGGCGTGTGCAGTTGGAGTGATATGGGACGCTGATACGTCTAGATGTTACTCTGACAGGTGACACATGCGTAAGCATCATGTCTGATCACCTGCATCTATTCATGTCCGTTGTGCATTCCGATGAACTTGGGCAATTCCAGCACGACAGTGTGACACTCCACACGTCCAGAATTGCTACAGAGTGGCCACCGAACTCCCCAGTCATGAACATTATAGAGCACATCTGGGATGCCTTCCAACGTGCTGTTCAGAATATATCTCCGCCCCCTTCCGTCTCTCACTGATTTATGGACAGCCCTGCAGGATTCATGGTGTCAGTTCCCTCCAGCACTACTTCAGACATTAGTCGAGTCCATGGCACGCCGTGTTGCTGCATTCCTGTATGATCGCGGGAGCCCTACATGGTATTAGGCAGGTGCAGCAGTTTCTTTGCTTCTTTAATGTATCACAGTGTTCCTCATTTTGTCTGTGCTTAAAACTATCAGAGACTTTTATCAAAAAAAATACAACAGCGTGTCTGAAATGTGTAAAAAATGATGCTCTATGTCTTCATAACTTAGAAGAAATCATTTATGGA
This sequence comes from Schistocerca serialis cubense, assembly GCF_023864345.2. Taxonomy (NCBI): domain Eukaryota; kingdom Metazoa; phylum Arthropoda; class Insecta; order Orthoptera; family Acrididae; genus Schistocerca; species Schistocerca serialis. The sequence goes on from NC_064642.1 coordinate 547,910,181, forward strand.
CTAGCCCACCAGTCACATCGGTAGATTTGATTCGAAGCTATATATCATTCGCTGTAGAATAGTGGAACGACAATGTAACATTCTCTATAAATAATTAAAAATTAAAATTTTCTTATAAATTACAAATAACAAATTAGGGGTATGTAGTTCTAGAACTTGAGTTACGTCTTAAATACTGTTCCACAGATGATGAAAATGCTAAATAACAATAGATTCTACTTTATATCCAAGTTGCTCACTCTCGCCAACAGAATTCTTCACTGGTAAAATAGTTCAAGGTCGATCTATGGTTTAGAATTAGTTTAATACACGAGAAACCCGTAAATTAATTATTTTCTACATCTGTGGTACTTGTCAAATGTCACAGTATTCTAAAATATCAGAAAAATACATCGTCAATGAAGAAAGTGCGATGTCTATGTCGATTATCATAGCGTTTGCATCAAATTATTTTCCACCCATATCCGTCTATAACAGTTACGCAAGTGTGTTACACATAATTCTTCTAGGAAAATGTAATTACATTCTTTTGACGATAGTGATACATTTTACACAGTTGACAAAGTACGAAAATATATACTCCATACTCTAAAGTGTGTGTCTGGAGAGGAGAGAGTTAAAATAATGTATCACTGGAAAAATATAATCCATAGCAATTATTTGAAATTATTGGGTCCTACTCTATATCAAGTACAAAACACTGTAAGGCTCAAGTTAATTATTTTACCTAATCTGTGATGCTTGTCAAGTGGCGCAATATTGTAAAATGCGTCAGCAATGCATGAAAAAATAATGTTTTCATTGCAACTGTGTTTCAATTTGTAAAGTGTATTCTGTCTGATAATGTATACCATCAACGTCAAACTTTTTTCTTGTTCATCATTAGTTCAGGTGGGGAGCGAAGGTAATGATTACTAGAAAAAAATATAGTTGACAACAATTACTCATACTGCTGCATTCAGAACAAAGGCGAGCTAAAAGCGTACGGTCAGCTACACTAACGTCTAATAAGCGTACCACAACACGATTTGAAGGAAGGAAATAAGAAAGATAATGGACGATTTTAGGAAGAAGTAAGGTGGTGTAATATAGTATCATACAAACTGCAAAACGACATGCAGTGTTTATACATACTCTCTCGATACAACCAAAGATGGTAACATTGAGAAATGTACCATCTCCAAAGACAATGACAGAGTCGATATCTCGAAAAATAGCTCAAAAACAAATAAAATTATTCATCATTTGTGATGTTATATGGGAGATACTGACGCTTCATACCGCACCTAAATTGTTTTTATTGCTTGTTAAAACATTCGCAGTACGCATATTGGCACTACTCACAAATACTTCTTCGTTAAACATCAGTGGTAACAGGTACGCAAGTGTGTTGCACATAATTCTTCTAGGAAAAAGTAATGACATTCTTTTGACTATAGTGATTCCTTCTTCATTCTGACAATGTACGAAAATACTCGTATAAACTTACTTTCATGTCTGAGAGAACAGGTCTTGTTGTTTATCCATAACTGTAAGAAATATTTCGAAATACATTCGACGATCACGAATTCTTTACCATCATCTGTAATAAGTATAGATGTACTATCTGTTAATGACGTATGAATATTTGTGCCAGACCGTAATTCAAACCCAGATTTCCCGCATGTTGTGAGTGGTCGCCTGGTCCGTTTCGGCTATCCGTATGCGCTCCCCGATCTGACCCAAAACTCCATATGTCACATTGTTTACATCCTTAGGTCACAGCCAATCATATTTATCACCTAATGCTCACCAACACTATCAATTTGATTCCTGAACCAGGAAGAATGAGACTACCAGGAATAGGACCCATGATGTTATCGTCGTATGTCCAGTGGTCCGGAGAATTATGTGGCAAGTGGATACAGGATGGAAAAGACCCAACATGGTTTAATATGGAAATTCGGAGGGTGCTGAGGAAGTAGAGGCTGGTGCAGTCTCGGTTCAAAAGGGAACGCACAAATGACGACAAGAGAAGGTTAGTACAGATTCGTGCGTCTGTGAAAAGACCTACGCGCGAAGCATAGAGCAACTACCATCATTACACCTTAGCAAAAGATCTTGGAGAGAACCCGAGAAAATTCTGGTCTTAACGTAAAATCGGAAAGCGGGTCTAAGGCATCCATTCAGTCCCTTGTTACTTCAGCTAATTCCTTTCATTTTACGCAGTTTTCTTAACTGATTCTTATTTTTCTAAATGTTCTGTTTTATTTCTGCATTAATATTGCCAGTGGCTGCGGATAACATAACTTATTATGTACGTAACCATGCTCATTGAATATGTATGACGTGATTAGAGTTTCCAGATAACAGGTCTAAAATTCGTGGCAATAAACGGAACTGAACTGGTTCCTCTTCTAAGCTGGCGATGAAAATATATTAGGTGATCACAGCACACATTATCAGACTAAATACACTTGTCATATTTTGATGTAGTTTCACTGTAAATATTACATTTTTTTTGCATTTCAGACGAAAATAATTAATTTGTGTCTTACAACATTTTGTACTTGTTCTCAACTAGATCCCAATAATCTGCAGTAATTGTTACCAATTACATTTTTCTAGTGATACATTATCTTCACTCTCCCCTCTCCTACACATAGTTTAGGGTTATCAAACGCTAATCAACTGGAACAACGCAATTCGTGTTGCCAATGTATTTTGCAGATATTTTAGAATGTTAAATAGTATCACAGATGTGGAAAACAATTAATTTATGGCTGTGGTGTGTCCTACACCAAGTGTAGACCATGAACCAAACTCCGAACGTTTTTATCAGTGCAGACACCTGTCGTTGAGAGTGAGCAATTCTGATGGTACGGAGATCAAATATTTGACACTTTTAGCACTGCAGCCATCTGTTGGTGATGGTATACAATTAGATATAAAACAGAAGTTAATTACTTCAGGTAAAACACATGTTCAACAACTATGTATTCCTGATTCGTTATCTATATTTTTAACCAATTGTTCTTTTTATTATTCATACAGAAACTTTCATTCTCTTCACAGTACTTCAAAGCTTTGAACGAAATTTATATGTGTGACAAGTGAGACAGTCCATAAACGATTTTTGGAAGTCAGTAACGAAAAAATAGTTCATTTTTCATACAATTCAGATTCTTTGCAGCATTTTTGATAAATATTTCGGATAATTTTGATGATGCCAATGTGAGGCTACAATGAAGTAGTTATTTGGGATCTGGTCGGAGAAGAGGAATGTGTGTGACTACTACTTTATAAATAGTTCAGTACATTTGGATACTTTTAAGCCCAGACAGGCTACATTCTCACTGGTTCATTTTAATACGGGTCTGTGATTGGACGGCAGAGAGAGAGAGAGAGAGAGAGAGAGAGAGAGAGAGAGAGAGAGAGAGAGAGAGAGAGAGGGAGGAGAGGGGGGGGGAGGAGTGTTTGATGTAGTTTTTTTTTTAATACATAGTTTAGATCACCCTTATGTAAATAAAGCATATCTTTGATTTTCAGGTTGACCTTACATCGTATTTTACTTTCTTAACTTTGACACAGCAGTTTATTATCAACGTATCGATTCCTTATACCTGGATTTCCGGAAGGCTTTTGACGCTGTACGACACAAGCGGCTTGTAGTGAAATTGCGTGCTTATGGAATATCGTCTCAGTTTTGTGTCTGGATTTGTGATTTCCTGTCAGAGAGGCCACAGGTCGTAGTAACTGAAGGAAAGTCATCGAGTAAAACAGAAGTTATTTCTGGCGTTCTCCAAGGTAGTGTTATAGATTCTTTGCTGTTCCTTATCTATATAAACGATTTGGGAGATAATCTGAGCAGCCGTCTTAGGTTGTTTGCAGATGACGCTGTCTTTCATCGACTAATAAACTCATCAGAAGATCAAAGCAAATTGCAAAACGATTTTGAAAAAAAAAAAAAAAATCTGAATGGTGGCAGTTGACCCTAAATAACGAAAAGTGTGAGGTCATCCACATGTGTGCTAAAAGGAATTCTTTAAACTTCGTTTACACGATATATGAGTCTAATCTAAAAGCCGTCAATTTAACTAAATGCCTAGGTATTACAATTACGAACAACTTAAATTGGAAGGAACACACAGAAAATGTTGTGGGAAAGGCAAACCTAAGACTGCGTTTTACTGACAGTGAAACGTCCCCTTTGAACAATTATACAAGACTGTGCTTAAACTAACACACACTATTTTTAGCGCAACGCAATCTGACTTTCAAAAATCCCTACAAAAAATTGGCCCTGACTAACATTAGCCCGCATCTCGTGGTCGTGCGGTAGCGTTCTCGCTTCCCACCCCCGGGTTCCCGGGTTCGATTCCCTGCGGGGTCAGGGATTTCCTCTGCCTCGTGATGGCTGGGTATTGTGTGCTGTCCTTAGGTTAGTTAGGTTTAAGTAGTTCTAAGTTCTAGGGGACTGATGACCATAGATGTTAAGTCCCATAGTGCTCAGAGCCATTTGAAACATTTGACTAACATTAACCTATGCGTTTCACAAAGCACTTACCTCACAAAAATCTTGGTTACTCGAACTACTGCAATACAGCGAGCGCCACTACTGCCAGCTAAATAAAAGATTCAAACTACGAAAGGCACTAACTACTGATAGGCATAGTTAGCAAATGAGAGATTTTGATAGAGAACAAATGATGTATTTACCTTAATAGTCATAATATATATAGCAGTTCATGACATCCAGTCTTACAAATTTCAAAACTCCGCCATCTCTCTCCCCACATCCACCACTGCTGGTGGCTCACCTCCAACTGCGCAACGCTACGCGCTTTGCACATCCAGCTGCCCAACACTACAATGGCAGACAACAATGCAAACTAGCCACAGACTGCACACAGCACAGCCAGTGATTTTCATACAGAGCGCTACGTAACGTTGCCCGTAAGAAAAAATAAACGCCTACTTACGTAGCCCCCATGCTCCCCAAAAAAATTTTACAAATTGTTTTGGGCAGTGGCCAATAATGATTTGATAAAATTTTTCATAATTACAATAACAAAGATATCAAATGCACACACTTATTGATACAATGTTGGTCAAAAGCTAAAATTTTCTCACAGTCCATAAAGACAGTCCTGATCGTTCATCACAGTGAAATAACAGTGTTTTTCTCAATGTCTGAGCAGTAAAAGAAAATGCACACGGAAGTAGTGGATTTCCATGCAGTCTTGAAGAAGTAGTGTTGTCCTTCCAACGGAAAGATAGTGCTGACTCTTGACATGCAGACAGGTAATGGGCCACAACAGAGCAAACCCACAGCAGAGTCATTCGAAGTTTTGAAGAATACTGGTAGGTAGGTCATAACAGAGCAGACCCACTGTAGTCCTGGTAGAGATTACGGTATTGGTGGGCCACCAGAGATGCAGACCCACTGCAGTCCTTGTAGAAATAATGGTACTGGGGAGTCAGCAAAGGTGTAGACCCACTGCAGTCCTTGTAGAAATAATGGTATTGGTGGGTCATCAAAGATGCAGACCCACTGTAGTCCTCGTAGAGATGGCCAGCAGCCATCTGTTGTGACTGTGCAGCTGCACAATCACCATTGAAGAGTCTTGCGGATAATATAGCAAGTCCATAACCACCACTTGTGCACTCACAAAGTTTTTGGAATTGCCCTTAGAACCAGCAATGCTGTTATCCAGTCCCTTGCTGAATTATTAACACACGTGCAAACACTAACAGTCCCTACTTCTCACATATTGTCCATATACTATAACCAACAGAAACGTGTGCAGTGAAATGTAACTTACAAGTTAATAATATGATGAACTGGTGACAATTACAATTTTATAACATGAGAATACAATTACAAAGGTACAAAATACATCATTAAAGAACATAACAATACAGATAACGTTTGTAGTAACACAGGCTTTAGAGAAGAATAGAAATAAACGTATACATCAGTGTTACAGGAATTATGACATAAGTAAATACATAAAAGATCAGAATAACTTTTGAAACATCAACTTCACACATAAGCATTAAAACAGAACACAATAAATAATGTCTAAACAACTTTACAAATAAAATAACATTATCAGAAAAATTCTACAACATAACTCTTATTACCTAAACACATTAAGACAGCAAAAACACAAATTCACATAGTGTAATAACACAAAAATACAGGACAGGGTTTGTTTTCAGTGTGACATTTGGTACTGCAGTCCACCCCAAAACTTCATTCCATATATCTTTCCTCTTATTTCAACATTTGTTTCCACCAAAACAATTGTATCCAAGCATGCTTTCTGTATTTACATGTTCACACATTTCTTATCTCATTATTTATTTACCATTATCTTACCTCATCATTTATATCCAAGAAAATCCTACCTTAACCTGTTGTCCGTAAACCCTACTTTTTTGCTCATATCCTCTTTCAAAATACGTTTTTGGCCAAACCATTTTCTTATAGCTTCTCAATGCATTTCTTCCAATTCATCACAACTCGTTCTCTCATATAGCCTACCCCATCTTAAGCTAACTTAAATCTACTGAGCTCAGATGCTAAACTAAGGAACGAGGCAATGCAGCAGCACAAAACAATTAATACAAACAGCAATGAAAAAAAATTCAAATTGGCAAAGCAAGCAATACTAAAATCTAAATTACCAAGCAATGATACATTACAACTAATATGAGCCAATGTGCAGCAACAAAAAAATAAATCAGTAGTAAAACTAGCTTAACAGAGTAATACAAAGTGAAATTTAGTAGCACTATGTCTGGCAAACAGCAGCAGCAAATGCAATAACTCATATCTGAACATGACATAGCTCAAGCAGAAAAAATATTACGCTAAAGTCAACAATGCAGACAAGGGAAATGTATATTCACATCTTAATGTCAATGTAATTACAGTGGTGCACCACAAGAAGTTATTCTACCAAAAAAATTACCAAGTAGTTGAAAAGAAAATTCCGTCTGCAATTCCTGTGAAGGGAAATGTCTTTTTATGCTCCTTCGTTTTTTGAATAGATCATAAAATTATTTACTGGATCTATAGGCATAAAATATTTATATTAGTACATCTATTAAATTTTATTTTAACCAATGCTGCAGTGCAGCTAGGAACTAGATATTAAACAAAATGAGTAAATAGATACATAAAGCAAGCCATATGGCATTTCTCTCAACTAGCAAGACAATAGCTGTGAAATGTTTCTCATCATTTCATTAGGCATTTTAGTAAATATCATAAATTAAGAGCTCCACAGTATAATCATATGTTTTCAAGTTTGAGCGTGTCGTATTTGCGATGCTTTCTACAAAGGAATGTCAATAGCGAGGATAATGGCCTCTTTTTTTTTTCATCTGTGCCTCTGAAAAGGCACACACTAATGGCATTTCTCCAGTCATCTGACACCGCTGGCCGCTCAAGACGCATTACGTCAAGATCACTTGGCTTTCTTACCGAAATATTTACAACACCAGTTTACACTACAGTGACAGTCTCATATAAAAATTTCACAGGTCGAAAATTTGCATTACAAATGTGTAGAAACACAATCCTGTGAATATAACAAGTGTCGAAAAAATTTTCGTCGGCATTGTAATACATTCATGTATTTACATACATTTCATAACTCTTAAAGTACGATTCTTGGTTTCCAACAACCTTTTTCACAAACCAGGGTCCCTAACCACTACTCATTATTCCTTACCTTATTCATCGACACTTCTTCAATATTTCATCATAACAGATACATAGCATACTCAAATAACTCATATAGCATCAGCTTATTGATCATAAACATATCGCAACAGCATAATACACATAGTCATCGTAATAATAACATCATAACACCTCAGTCAACTCTCAAAATCGTCGTAGCTTCCTCCAATAATTTCAAAACCTAAAAAAAATTCTCTGCTCATTTCAATAGTGTCATCTACCTCAAACGTACTTTAAAATCATGCTCCCTTACCAAATATATCATTCAAAGCTCTCATAACATCGCAATGGTTCCGAAAAAATATGAACAGTTCACAAAGTACAGACAAAATACAATTTCGTAAGTGTGAAGTTATCCAATTGTGTAATTACGTAAACATCTGTCACTGATGTAATAAAATAAATATTTGTCTCTCTCAGTTAAATGATCAGATAGCTGTGTAATTTGTGTGTTAGAGAAATATGGTACCGATGTGTAAAGTTGTATAAGCAAATACCATATTAGCTAGGGCTCCTTGTGCTTGCCAAACACATGGTACACAAAGTAAACATGTACCCCCCTGAGGATTAATGTAATTATACCCTCAGTTGTTACAGATTACAGCAATGGAATGAAATGTATCACCGAAAACCCTTGTATCATTGTACTTCAAATATCTTAAAAAAATGTTTTAAGTGCGAAATTAATCACACAAATACGTGTACTGTAGCGCTAAACTGTGCGTCATGTTGTAAGATAATCTCTGAGGAAGTCTCGTAGTTATCGTCCTCCGAAAGCTAAGTTCTGCAGAAGTCAATGTACTTACCTCATGATAAAGAAAAGTGAAATGCTTTGTGTATGGATATCGTAGTTATTACGCTTATTGTTGTGATGAAGAAAGTACTGTACTGTAACGTATTGTTGTGCTATGGAAAAGGCTGTCTCATTGTAGCTATACCACAAAAGTTACTACTAAAACATGTTTTACTTTCCAGAATAATACAGAATAACTGTGCAGATATAAAACAGAAACAATGCAAAAGCAACATTGTAAATTGTCACTCATTAGTAGCGTCGTGATAAAATCGCGTAGCTGTCACATAAACTAACCACTATGTCATCTGGTATCTCACTGAAAGTACTTTAAATCCAGAATGTATTTTCAAGTAAACCAAAATGTTGCATTGAAATCTCATTAGCAGTACTGGCAAATGTTCTAAGTATGTGAGCCTTATAGTCGTTACGTGATCGTGCAACTAACAAGCAAGAATGTACACAAATACGTGTACTGTAGCGCTAAACTGTGCGTCATGTTGTAAGATAATCTCTGTGGTAGTCTCGTAGTTATCGTCCTCCGAAAGCTAAGTTCTGCAGAAGTCAATGTACTTACCTCATGATAAAGAAAAGTGAAATGCTTTGTGTATAGATATCGTAGTTATTACGCTTATTGTTGTGATGAAGAAAGTACTGTACTGTAACGTATTGTTGTGCTATGGGAAAGGCTGTCTCATTGTAGCTATACCACAAAAGTTACTACTAAAACATATTTTACTTTCCAGAATAATACAGAAAAACTGTGCAGATATAAAACAGAAACATTGCAAAAGCAACACTGTAAATTTTCACTCATTAGTAGCGTCGTGATAAAATCGTGTAGCTGTCACATAAACTAACCACTATGTCATCTGGTATCTCACTGAAAGCACTTTAACTCCAGGATGTATTTTCAAGTAAACCAAAATGTTGCATTAAAATCTCATTAGCAGTACTGGCAAATGTTGTAAGTATGTGAGCCTTATAGTCGTTACGTGATCTGCAACTAACAAGCAAGAATGTACACACACAATAACACTGAGTTGTCTGTTCACAATAACAATGCATTCGTAATTTCTGTTTAAATAAGTTCTCTTGGTTCTTGACTGGATATTTAACTTCAAACATTTTTGCATGTTAACAGATTCTAAGTCTGACAAAGCATATTGGTAATGTAATGTGAAAAGTTATATGGTAAAGACAAAGTTAAAAAGCAGATTATCTTTCAATAAACTGTTTTACATGTGAAATGTGGTGTAAACCTTTACTCTTCCTAGTACGCAGAGGTTCAACTTGAACGGAATTATCATGCGGTATATGTTGGCGTGCGTCGTTATTGGGATTAGGAGACCTAACTTCTACAAATTCACCTTGTCGAGAGGTTCTGTTTGAATCTCGCCAGTTCTGATGCAATTCAGGTCTGTCGTTACGATCATATCGTCTGTCGTCATGTCGGTAGATTCCATAGTTTCTTTCTTGTCCGTCACGTGGTGGAGAATTTCTCCCTGAATCGTAACTGCGCGCTGGACCGTTGCGTCTGAAGTTATTCTGTCTCCCGTGATAATAATTGTTTTTGTTCCCATATTGTCTGTTTCTATGGTAATCGCTGTCACATTCATTACTACGGAAATGCGATCTTTCTCTGTAACTATTACTCTGCCAGTGGTTGTCATATGGGTGGTGTTTGTTTTGTTCACGATTTGCGTTGTAAGAATAGCCTTGTCGTGTCCAGTTATTATTTCTGTCGTCACGGAATTGCGACGAATGTGACCTGTAATTGTTGTGTTCCTGTTTTCATGTTCTGCGATTATCAGTGTCAGTTTCTAATTCTTGTAAGACTCCTTGAAAAGCTTCAATGTCGTCTTTGCAACGTCCTGCCAAAATAATATGTCGTAAATGTTCAGGTAATTTGATTAAGCAAATGCGGATGAGTTCTGAGGGGCTGTATGGGTTTGACAGGTATTGATTCTTGTGCAACATGTCTTCCAAATATTTCACAAGACTGGAAAATTCAGATTGTTCGAAATGATTCTTCATTATGATGCTATGTTTTACTAGGTCTTGTGTAGCTTGAGACCAATATGCTGAGAGGAAGGCATGGTAAATTTCTCCTTCACTGTGACAATCGTGAATGACTGATCGCATTCTTACAGCTGGTTCATTCTCTAAGTAGCCACACATAAATTCTAATCTGTGCTCTAATGACCAGTTGGGAGGAAAACAATAAGAGAATTGATGGAGCCATGCTTGTGGATGAATGTTGTTGCCAGAATTCTTAAATGTTTTGAATTTACGTGTAGTAATGAACAGCTTATACTCAAAATCATAATGTCGACGAGTCACATGTCGGTCATTGTTACGTCGTTTCGGCGGTTCCATCTCAAAATTCGGTGTGCCTTGCCAATTTCTTTCATAATTTCCGAAGTGTCCTGTGTTATTATTTTGTGGTTGTTCTGTATTTCTAAGTCCCTCTTCCCATGTTGGAGCGCGAGTGTCCTCTGAAATATGTAATTTTTGTATTACTTGTGTCAGCTGATTTTGTACTTCCCGGATTTCTCTTTGGTGTTGCGTATTAATTTGATTCTGATTTTGTTTGAATTTCCTAATTTGTTCGCACTCTTCTGTGTCATTAAAGACTTCCGGTTTTGTGTCATTCAGATTATCATCTACCTTCGTAGATAAATTATTTAGCTGATCCGAAAGTTCAACTGCTTTCTCTGATAATGAACTAATTTCCTCCATGTGTCTTTCTACTGTGTCCTTTAAGTTTTTCTGAGTTTTTGCAAGTTGCGTAACCGAATCGGTAGATGCAACTGAGTCAATTTTAGCTTGCAAGGTCTCATGATTTTCATGAACAATAATTTGCAGTTCTTTTATGGCTGCTTCGTGATTCTGTAATGCATTTTCATGCCGCGAAAAAATAGGTTGAAAATGCTCACAAATTTGTGTTTTTACGTTGTTACAGACTTTTTGACATTTCGATTCGATTTTATGTAACTCAGTAGTTAAATCTTCACGTGTTTGTTCAAGTGTGGTGTGAAGATTTTGTTCCATTGCGTCTAACAGTTGCTGTGTTTGTCTCTGGTGTTGTTCCATTGTGTCTAACTTCTGAAGATTTAGTTCCATTGTGTCTAACTTTTGAAGCTTTTGCTGTGTTTGTCTCTGATTTTGTTCCATTGTGTCTGACTTTGAAGCTTTTGTCCCATTTGTTGCATTAATTGTAATAACAATGCACTGGTGTCTGAAACATGTTCCTCAGTGCTTTTCGGCAGTGAATTTGCACTGGCAACGTTCACATTTTGATAAGCGGAAAATGTGTCTTGACTCATGTGAGAAAACGGTGAGAACCCAAAACCTGAGTCTACAGTATTTGCTATATTGTGTTCTGTCATTCCCGAGGCGAGCTGTTGCCGACCGATCGATCGATAATGCTTCCCTGTTCACTACCTGTTTCACTGTCTACACCATTATTTGACGCCCGCTCCATTTCCCTATGCACAGTTACCAAATTACTACTTTGAATGTCTGTTAATTCATTACACAGCGGTGCTGGTAAGCTACGCTCGTCGTCACTATTATTTCTCTGTTTACTTTGGAGCCTAGTGTTAAGTTTTTCACACACCATTATTGTCACAATATTTCACACGATAACACAGAAAATAAGAGAACACATTAACATAGCGCTGAAAATAATATCTAGTTAACTGCAAGTGCAGCTGCGAAATACTTGGTGCAAATCTACATGCATGCCACAACTGTTTTACTGTACAACAATGAAAGACTGCAACTACAAAGGAGATTCTCTCTACAATTACGCACTAGCAATAAACAAAATCTACACTAATTACACAAACTACAAGAAAAATATCAGAAGATTCCAGTAAGGTATCCTGGCAGGGTCATCATATGAAACGTCCCCTTTGAACAATTATACAAGACTGTGCTTAAACTGACACACAATATTTTTAGCGCAACGCAATCTGACTTTCAAAAATCCCTACAAAAAAAATGGCCCTGACTAACATTAACCCATGCGTTTCACAAAGCGCTTACCTCACAAAAATCTTGGTTACTCGAACTACTGCAATACAGCGAGCGCCACTACTGCCAGCTAAATAAAAGATTCAAACTACGGAAGGCACTAACTACTGATAGGCATAGTTAGCAAATGAAAGATTTTGGTAGAGAACAAATGATGTATTTACCTTCATAGTCATAATATATATAGCAGTTCATGACATCCAGTCTTACAAGTCCGCCGCTCGTGGTCTCGCGGTAGCGTTCTCGCTTCCCGAGCCCGGGGTCCCGGGTTCGATTCCCGGCGGGGTCAGGGATTTTCACCTGCCTCGAGATGACTGGGTGTTTGTGTTGTCCTCATCATTTCATCATCATCCAGGAAAGTGGCGAAATTGGACTGAGCAAAGATTGGATAATTGTACGGGCGCTGATAACCACGCAGTTGAGCGCCCCACAAACCAAACATCATCATCATCATCATCAGTCTTACAAATTTCAAAACTCTGCCATCTCTCTCCCCACATCCACCACTGCTGGCGGCTCACCTACAACTGCACAACGCTACGCGCTGTTCACATCCAGCTGCCCAACACTACAATGGCAGACAACAATGCAAACTAGCCACAGACTACACACAGCACAGCCAGTGATTTTCATACAGAGCGCTACGTAACGTTGCCAATAAGAAAACATAAACAGCCTACTTACAACAGGACACTTAGAAAATATAACAGATCTACTAAGGAGACTGCCTCCACTACCCTTGACCGTCCTCTTTTAGAATACCGCTGCGCGGTGTGGGATCATTACCAGATAGGACTGACAGAGTACATCGAAATAGTGCAAAGAAGGGCAGCAGGTTTTGTATTATCAACATGTAAGAGTGTCACAGAAATGATACAGGATTTGGGATGGACATCATTAAAAGAAAGACTTTTTTCATTGCGACGGAATCTTCTCACGCAATTCCAATCACCAACTTTCTACTCTGAATGCGAAAATATTTTCTTGACACCGACCTACATGGGGAGGAACGATCACCACGATACAATAAGGGAAATCAGAGCTCGTACGGAAAGATACAGGTGTCCGTTCTTTCCGCCCGCTTTACGAGATTGGAGCAATAAACGATTCTGAAGGTTGTTCGATGAGCCCTCTGCCAGGCACTTAAATGTGATTTGCAGAGTATCCATGTAGATCTAGATGAAGATGTAGAACGTGATGTCTCCTTCCTAGGAGTGACTGAACTATCATACGCAACCAGCCTAACGACGGTTCAGCCGCTACTGCTGACGACGCATGTAACCTGTTTCTAGAACAGAGGTGGAGTAAAAAGACATTGCTTCTTCGTTGAAAGAAGTTTCGATCTTGTAGCTGGTCGATGTTTAACACATTCCACAGGTGAGTGAAATGAAGACTGATGATTTCCCCCCATGACGCGAGTTACTAACGCGTTGCGTGTATTCTGCGCATGCGCTAAGATAGTAGTGGCAGATTGGTCGCAGTACCCGAATGACAGTACCGTCGCTGGTGGTGTTGGTGAGCTCAGTTGTTCTCACAAGGGGAGGCCACGACGTTTGGAACGCGGCTTTACTTCACACTCGTAGAACTCCATGAGGACAACAAAGTGTGTAAGCAGTAGCGCGTACTTCTAAAGCGTTATTGAGAAAATCGCAAGATAATTTCGGTCGTCAAACGTATAACTGCGCGTGGCCATTTTTACCACGAAGCGGTGGTAGCTGATTGGTTAGCGTTCAAGCTCCGTAATCGCTGGATCGAGTCCCGTTCGTCAGTTTTTTTTTATTTCTAACACAGTCACTTTCTTTACTATTTATATTACAATTGATATAACGGGAAAATACGTGTAATCGGATGGACATTTATTAAATTTGCAATCTTATTTGGCAGTCTACAAATTTTTATTACCACAAATAGTGGTAAGTAGTAAACGACCAACTGCATAAAGTAATACTGAAAATGTATGCTTGTCCGTGATCTGAGAAACCCGTTACGCTTGGAAGGAGCCGGAAACTATTTTTTACCTGCAAGTTTAGACCGGCACAGACGGATTTCGAAAGATGTACGATTAGTCGTCGCTTTCGACATTACGAGTACAAGTTTCAGGATGGTATTTTTCGTAAAAACATGGAAAACATAAAATTAAACGACACCAGCTGCATTGAATAAATGCTATGTTTCCGCATACGCAAGGTCTTTTGAGGTTTTTCGTGTAAAAACAAACCTTGTTAACAATTTCAAAAAACTCTCTTCCAGCCGATAATTTGCAAACAAACAATCAATAACGCAGCATTTTCTTAAATATCGGCACTGATAATTGGTCATGCGGTATCAAGTGTATTTTAATAGCGTCTTCACGAGAAGCAATGTGTCGTTCTCTTTCGATTAAATGCGAACATTTTTGAAGACACGGACAAGCAAACATTTTCAGTATTTTTTATGCGTTTGGTCGTTTACTAGTCGATAGTTATGAATATTATATTATTTGTGATCATAAAAATTTGTAGACTGTCAAATAACAATGCAAATTTAATAAAAGTCCATCCGAATACACGTATTTTTGCCATTATATCAATTGTAATATAAATAGTAAAGAAAGTGACTGTTACAGATAAAAAAAAAAACTGACGAACGGGACACGATCGAGCGATTACGGAGTTTGAACGCTAACCACTCGGCTACCACCGCTTCATGGTAAAAATGGCCACGCATAGTAATACATTTGACGACCGAAATTATGTTGCGATTTTCTCAATAACGCTTGGCAAGTACGCGCTACTGGTTAGACATTTTGTTGTCCTCATGGAGTACTACGAGTGTACGAAGTTTGCAGTAAATCCGCGTTTCAAACGTCGCGGCCTCCCCTTGTCAGCGATGCCGCTGCGCGTGGCCATGGGCGTATTCAGTCGTCTTCGTTTGCTGCAGATCATGAAAATGAAAATGATGAAAGTCCAGGAATTACAAAATGGTATCGAACGTTTCATCATATTTTTGGCCAAATCTATCGCCTCGGATTCGTTAATGAGGAGTGTAATAAACGACAATCGGCTGCACACCCGATACTTCTTTGCATATCCATTCCGTCGGGAAGTTTTTAATATTCGCCTCCGGTACTGGTTCTGCTATTTTGACGCTTGTGGCTGCAGCATCTAGCAGCGTACGTTACGGAAGAGATATGAATGGCACGGGAAGGCTACGAACGATGAGCTGCACACCCGCATTCCCGATGCCTTGGAATCTGGCGAGCTCGCAGTCTTTATCGTAGCCGTTGCTCACCGAACGCGTAGTGTATTGCAGAGAGCAGCTCAGCCTGCCGCAGGCTCTGTCGACGTGTGCGCCGTTATTCCCGTGCCGCGGCGGCCGGCGACTGCCAGTTAGAATTTATCTGCCCGCTGCGTGCCCGCGAGGCCGCCTTACGGGGCGGAGATTGCTTTGCATAGAAATGGGTACCGGGCCTGCCCACTCCCGTTCCGACTTAATTGTCTTCCCGGTCTGCACCGTTCCGATGCGTTGCGCGGCTGTCCGTCCGCTGGCTCCAGCCTCCCCCCAAACCCTGCCACTCTCGCTGCCGCGTCGTGGCGGTGCGCCAAAGATCTGCACCAATCCCCTACCCCCGACCCTCATTTTCCCACTCCAGGCAACTCGAGTCGACTCCTAATGAAGTGGCCAATTGGAAGACTTTGTCCGCCTTTTGTGAAACGACCTTGTTGAACGACGATATTGGAAGTCCTCAATGGCGATTTTATTAGAACTCTTCCCTGGTGCAAAAGGTTCGCTTTTTTCTCCTCTTTTCTACAAACGTAAATTTATCTCCACAAATCCTACTATTTTATACGTCTCGCGTTGTACTCATTGCACCTGAGTTTTATTTTGTGTAAATATATATATGTGTGTGTGTGTGTGTGTGTGTGTGTGTGTGTGTGTGTGTGTGTGGCCGGCCGGGGTGGCCGAGCGGTTCTAGGTGCTACAGTCTGGAACCGCGCGACCGCTTGTAAATAAACTGGGTCTCCACTTAAAAAAAAAACAAACTTTTATATAATAAGATATGACCTATACAACGAATCTGATTAACCCTGTTAGTCATGGACGAAAAAGAAAGAAAATTGTTAATTGAACTTTAATTTGGCGGGTTTTCAACACTGTCAACATGACGAAATAATGGAAAGAATATTTATTGGGACTCAACAAAATTGAGATATTGTGACTGTTGTGTAAATAGTTCCGTGTAGTCAGCGCGTACACAACTTTCCCAATAGAGCGCACCCCACTAAGCACAACAGCGCAGGCGCAGCGCTCGTCCGTCTCCGCACTACGAGATGGCGCTGTCTTACAGACAGACCAAATTCTGCTTCCGCCAATCCGCGTATTAATATGTAACACAGCCAATGAGATTGCTGCTAACGTAGAACCTTTTCTCCTCGCGGATCACACAGTGATACCTTAACACGCGAGGTATTATAACGAGTGTACAGACCTCCGATTAGTCAG
The DNA here is from genome assembly GCF_023864345.2 of Schistocerca serialis cubense. Lineage (NCBI taxonomy): Eukaryota > Metazoa > Arthropoda > Insecta > Orthoptera > Acrididae > Schistocerca > Schistocerca serialis. The sequence continues at coordinate 547,927,232 of NC_064642.1, forward strand.
TGTGCATCAGTCTGCATCAGTCTGCATCAGTCTGCATTTGTCTGTACCAGTCTGCATTAGTCTGTAGTCAAGTTTCAGTCTGCCCCTAATTATATTACCATATTCCTGTGAATAGCCATGAAAAGAAATGTATAGACACTTTGCCAAGTATCAGAGGTATGTGAGAATAAGATTAACATACCAAGACCAAGGAACTTCAGATTGTCAATTGTAAACAGCATCCAGAATCAAGTTACGTAATATCTATGATTTTTATTATTTTAATAAATGTGTGTGAAAATTAATCAAGTTCTGTTTAAAGTTGGTCACCATCAATCTGCTACTCTAAGCGTGCAAGTGGCATTTCTACCGTCTGACCTAACGGCAGAAGATAAACACGCCACGATAAGACCACGAGACATATTGCTGACACTCGCCTACTTCGTTAGAGCGACAAGCCAACTAATCTGATGGTGTGTGTACCGAAGGTCTTACAGTACGCACACCACAGTGACAGTACTTTTAAAATAGTTCATTTAACTGCAACTGTCTTTAATTTTGAAATGAGAGAGAGCGTAATGATTTTCTTTTAATGTTTAACTGTTACTGCAGGCAGTGCGATGACGTCAGCGGTGGTCCACGCGGACGATGTGTGACGTGAATCCTGGTTCGTGGCGTGAAGATAATGATGGATCCTCCTGTTTCATTAATATTCCAGTTACGACGGAGGTTCACGTCTCCGTTGTAGTCGAATCATCTGGCAGCACTGGCGCGATAATAATAGTTCCAGTGTGTGCGTTGTCGTTATGCGAGCGACGTTTTATTATTAAAAGTTTATTAATCACGCGGTGCGGGTAGGTCGGAGTTATGTAATTTATTTAGTATTTACGATGTATATCCGGTTAATGCCATTACTTCGCACGGTTCTTTCACCGTGTTGTCACAGGGAAACAGTCACATGTGTTCATCACTATAACAGTCCGTTAAACATCAGTTCAAATGGTTCAAATGGCTCTGAGCACTGTGGGACTTAACTTCTGAGGTCATCAGTCCCCAAGAACTTAGAACTACTTAAACCTAACTAACCTAAGGACACCACACACATCCATGCCCGAGGCAGGACTCGAACCTGCGACCGTAGCGATCTCGCGGTTCCAAACTGTAGCGCCTAGAACCGCTCGGCCACTCCGGCCGGCACATCAGTTCAATTTACGTCGTCGTCCTTAAGACAGTTTGGACGATATAATAAATGTTGCTTGATCAAGTCACAGCACTGTTCTTTTACTTAACATTTTGGTTCGTTCCACTTTCACAGTTAGTGTCTCCACACGACAATGATGTCTGATTGATGGGTAATTGTCACAAGTTCACACAGTTTGTAAAATCGTCACCACAAACACTCCATATACTTTTCAGGATTTACTGTTCATTTAATAATGCACGATCTCCTATTAACACAGCGGACGCACTGTAATTAATTGTTCCTCCGCGTATCACCGACTTTCACGCCGAACTTTGCAACGTTTTTCACCCGCGAACCGGCCGCGTACCACAACTCGCACGCTCTCTATCGATAGTCGTTCGCTCTCTCTCTGACACAGTTCTTCTCCTAGCCTAACCAAAGATTTACAAAGCATATAAAACCAGAACATTCATATTAGTTCAATATAAAGTATAAAACAGTAGCAAAATGAATGAAGAAACAATGTGGCGTATTAACAAATGAAGAATAGTTGAAATAAATGATACATACTTACTATGACAAGGTAATGCACAAAAGAAAAAAAATATTATCAATTATCGGGGAAAACAATGTCTTTACACGCTACGGTCGCAGGTTCGAATCCTGCCTCGGGCATGGATGTGTGTGATGCCCGTGTGTGTGTGTGTGTATACTGAGCAACATTTTGTAACAAATTCGTTATGTAGTACACACTGTACTGCAGCTGCTAAGCTGCTAGTAGTTCTTCGCAGCGATCGTAAATGGCATAATGAACTGAACCACTTCGACATCAGCTGTGTGGCTGTACTGCCGCGCGTGTGTTTTGGCAGAAAGTAGAGACATTTTTTTGGTGCTTGGGCTCTGATTTGTGATGTTGAAAATTCCTTTTTTTATTTTGAAAACGTAAGTAGATTTGGGGTAGACAGTTAATTCGAGTGTCTTTACGATAGATTTCAAATTAAGTCTGTTTTTCTGTTTGTAGCGATTATCAACAATAATGCTTTGTTAATATAATAAAAAAATTTAATATTTTTTTCGTAATGTTGGCACTACAAACTATACGTTGTAATTTTACTGCTTCAAATAAAAAAAATCAAGCATTTAAGAGTTAAAATAGAATTTTACATCAGGTTTCGGTACCACTGACATCCGTGAGTGCAGTGTGCGACCATTTTTTATGATCTTTTAATATGATTGTAAAATAGCTAATAGGTGGCAAAAAGTAGTCACTAGATGTTAAGGGAACTCTTATTCTCGTTACGCGTTTCGGATGCAGCCCATTATGATTTGCTAAATAAGACAATATCATATTCCCAATATGAATGCATACAGAAACGAATTAATACATGCACAAGGATTTAAAAACCAAAATTAATAAAAAAAAATTCTTTTTCATAAATACGTACTTAAGTACAGTATAATCACAGTGCTGTGATAAAAAAGTATTTCGACTTTTAAGACCATGAAGTTGCTATATCCACATCAAGAAATACTGTTCAGATATACAGATAGCTAACACGCGAATGTATACAGCGACCCTCAACACCCCATGCGTAACCTCGCTTACAATAGATGGCGTGTAAGTGGTGTGTCGCTACAGCTCACCCATACGTGTTAGTGAACCAGTACTTTGCGATGATTTTTGTTTTACAATAAAGTAGGGCTGTTGTATATTTCATGCCAACATGAAGGCAACATAAAAAGCATTTCAGGTAAATAGAAGAAGATGAAGAATTAAAATAGAGAGATTAATCCTAGGCATAAAATCGTAGATACGAAGTAACTGGTTTTATTTGCTGCTACGTGCGAGTCACAAAGAAAACGGAATACTGTAGATATGGTTTTTTTTTTTTTTGGGTTTCCCACTAGTACGAACGTACCATCTTTTGTTTTATTTCTCACGTAAACTTAGACCTTTCCAGAACTTTTCAATTGCACTGTACTGCGGTACATATTTATGTAATTTTGGTTTCCAAACCTTAGTGTCTGTATTAATACATTTCTGTATGCACTCACATTTGTTTACGAAGATAGCAGCTCATCTGATGATGGGTTACGCGGGAAAAGCATCATGAAAAAAAGTGAGTTGCATTAACATCTAGTGACTTCTTTTTGCAATCTGTTTTCTTAAAATATCATTTAAAAAATTTAAATTAAATCCCATTACGAAGCTTTAGAGGATGGTTATTTAGTGGTGGCTCATGTTAATACACGAATTACAGTTGGCAGCTCATTGGCTGAACCAGATATGTGAACTGGTGGTAGGCAGAGCACATCCTCTATTCGTCATGGCACTAGGAGGGCGTGGGTGGCGTGTTAACACATGCTATAGTTCTTCTGGCTTTCTGTGTTTTGCCGTTTTTCTTTTCACACTGTGTCACATGCAACCATTGAGAAACTTAATGTAGAAAGTTATTCCGGTCCAAATTTTATGGTTAAAATTTCAGACTCTTGTGGTTAACATTATTGTATTCTGTTGTGACTTGGCAAGACAGCCAAGCCACTATTAGGTAGCCGAAAGGCACGCGTTTAAGCTCACGCAGGCTGGCTTGAGGTCTGGAACAGTTAAAGGAGTTGAGTCTAGTAAAAAAAGTATGTAGCTTCTGGAATACTTAACTTTAATCCATAATTGGTGAACATCGGTCTGACGGTACATGCATCACAAGATACTCGTAAATAGCAAATGATAATGGCGCCTTGCTAGGTCGTAGCAAATGACGTAGCTGAAGGCTATGCTAACTATCGTCTCGGCAATTGAGAGCGTAATTTGTCAGTGAACCATCGCTAGCAAAGTCGGCTGTACAACTGGGGGCGAGTGCTAGGAAGTCTTTCTAGACCTGCCGTGTGGCGGCGCTCGGTCTGCAATCACTGATAGTGGCGACACGCGGGTCCGACGTATACTAACGCACCGCGGCCGATTTAAAGGCTACCACCTAGCAAGTGTGGTGTCTGGCGGTGACACCACATATTCTATGATAAATATTGTGTGTGATGCGTGGTACTTACTGGGAAGGGAGGACCCACCAATATAACTTTCTTTTCACACAACCTATTTATTTAACAATATATAAAATGAGTTTTACAGAAAATCGAAGCATTTAACCACAAAATTTTATTTAACAAAATAAACAAATTTGAAAAATTCTTTTAACGTTAAACATGAAGTTGATAAGCTTTTAATCTTTACAAAAGAAATCTGAAGTGCTGTATTGCAAAACATCAAACAATATGACAATGATTGCAAGACGACCGGACATGCAGCCCGCCCGTTGTAGGGTGAAACAGTTATAGGGTGAAACAGCGGTGTTTACTACCACGCTGGACACTGTCTGCCTTATTAAATGCCCTTCTGCAACACATGAAATCTATACAAGCAACATCGATACAAGAGTGATTCAATTACTCAAAACAAATCACTTAACCTTTAATTTGAAAGGTTCGGGGTTAGCATGGGCACCTATGCTTAAAGGTTAAACAGATAAGCAAACAATATGACAATGGTAAGGCTTACTTCAAAGAACCAACCACTTACTTTCAATCGGCAGAAAACGTGCGGCTGGACCTCAATTCGTCCATTCTGAGAACTGACTAAAGCCCTGGTGACAGTAGGCTGTTAATATTTTCAAGGTTAAACTGACTGTCAGTTATTAAGACCGCTCTGAAGGAAAGTCGTAAAACCACTTGTGAACACTTATTGCAAGAGAACTCACTCGACAGTACCACAAGATCCAGCGAAAATACACCAATAATGACCCGGTCTTTCAAACACGGAGACGAACAGCTTAGCCCAACAGGTTGTCCAGATTATATCTAGTGACTGGGAAATGCAATTACAATCAAAGAACTGAACCGGTTGGGAGCTAAATCTAATCACAAGGTCCCTCTTTTGTTTAACGGCAACCTGTGCCATAGCACAATTGTTCCAGTTGCATTTACGAACAAGACGTGATTACTTAGAACATTAAAGATCCGGTACAAACAAGAAAGGAAAGGCAATATAATAGCAGGACAAATCTTGAAACGACAAGTAGTGTCTTAGTACAATACTACTGCCCATATTTATGACCAAAGAGCCGACCGAGTAAAACTCTGAGGGTCGGGTACAAACCAGAACATAATGAGGAGGGCAGGTAGACAATGTAACAAATCACCGCAAGGATTACAAACTGTTACTCCTCTTTATCAGCAAGCAGTTCCATGGATCCACGGTGCGTCTCAGGTGTTACTGAGTGGTGCCGATGGAAACCCGGTAGAAGAGGGCAGCCAGACCGCGAGCGGTCGTCCGACACGAATGTTGCCAAACAACAGACGGGATGTGGGACTGCTGCTTGTAGTGGATGCTGACCCTGATGGGCTACTCCGGTATCTTCGCTGTGCGCATGTCCTCCTTGAGCAGTTCATGGCTTCGGCCGCTCGGACCTCGTGACCACCTCTTGTCGCGGCGCTACCGCCAATCCACAAACTTTGTGCTTCTCTCGGGCCAGCGAACCCAATATATACCGGGTGATCAAAAAGTCAGTGTATATTTGGAAACTTAATAAACCACGGAATTATGTAGATAGAGAGGTAAAAATTGACACGCATGCTTGGTATGACATGCGGTTTTATTAGAACCAAAAAAAACAAAGTTCACAAAATGTCCGACCGATGACGCTATACGGCAAAACGTCAATGACTGCGCATGACAATCGTGTATAAAAGCAGCTGTAATGAGAGAGAGAACCAGATGCGTCAGCAGGCGCAACGTGTTGACGTTACCTGAAAAGGCGCTTTTAGTGAAGCTGTATTATCAGAATGGGGAATGTGCTAGTTCAGCGTTACGATCCTATCGCCATAGGAAGGGGATTCGAACGGGTAAAGGTCCGTTGACAAATGCAGCTGTGGCGAGAATGATTTCGAAGTTCGAAGCCACGCGTTGTTTAGAGGATAGGCCCCGTAGTGGCCGACCGAGCACAAGGCGTAATGCTGCTGAGACAGTTCAGGAAGAAGTAGAGACTGTAGCCCTCCAGGTCCCCAGACCTCAGTCCGTGCGATTATTGGTTTTGGGGTTACCTGAAATCGCAATTGTATCGTGATCGACCGACATCTTAGGGATACTGAAAGACAACATCCGACACCAATACCTCACCATAACTCCGGACATGCTTTACAGTGCTGTTCACAACATTATTCCTCGACTACGGCTATGGCTGAGGAATGATGGTGGACATATTGAGCATTTCCTGTAAAGAACATCATTTTTGCTTTGTCTTACTTTGTTATGCTAATTATTGCTATTCTGATCAGATTAAGCGCCATCTGTTGGACCTTTTTTGAACTTTTGTATTTTTTTTTTTTTTTTGTTCTAATAAAACCCCATGTCATTCCAAGCATGTGTGTCAATTTGTACCTCTGTATCTACATTATTCCGTGATTTATTCAGTTTTCAAATTTGTACTGACTTTTTGATCACCCGGTATATCGGCAAGCAAAGACCTTTCAGGGGCACAACCCACAGATATCAACTCTTCCTCACAGATATTGACAATGGAGCCGCAAAAGGAATAGTCGATACTACACCTGAGCCAGTGGAGCCAGACAGAACAGTCTACTAACTCAATGGCGCCACGGCTAAGTAAGTGTGTGTGTGTGTGTGTGTGTGTGTATGTGTGTGTGTGTGTGTGTGTGTATGTGTGTGTGTGTGCCAGCACGCGCGCGCGTGGTCGCGCGTTATGTGTTGTAAGTGGAATATGATTCCACTTTTCTTCTCAGGTTTCTTCCTTAACTTCAGTGTGAAACTGCGCTTCTAAACTAGGCTGTATCACTGTTCGCAACACAAGATCGTGAGTAGTTGAATGTGCCCTCAGCGGAAGCTTTAAATCTTGTATTGGTCTTTGGCTTTGAGAGGTGTATCTGACACAGTGTGTGTGTGTGTGTGTGTGTGTGTGTGAGGGGGAAGGGAGGGAGGGGGATGAAATGCAGAGGAGGATGAGGCGGCTGGGGTGGAGGTCTATGTGTTTGTTTACAGGTGTGGGTCATCTGACAGTTTTTTGAGGGCAGAGGACAGAGTTCCGATGCAGAGACTCGTGTATTCGTTTATTATTTCATTCCAGTTCAGTAATAATTAAACATTGAAACTCTTTGTCTCGGCCTTAAAGCCGTAACACTGTTCTTGATTAATATGTGGCCTTCAGCCGATCTAAATTAAATAAAAGGAGGTCTTTCGCTAAAACCTTAAGAGTTTTTGATTCTGGCTTGTGTGATTGTGTGTTTTAAGAAATAAAGTTTATATGTTGAGTGCAACTGACAGTAACTTATTTTGGCCCCTTTCCACAAACCTCATTCGCTCTGTCCTGCTAGCCCAGGGATTTCAATTTGTCTAGGTAGCTTGTTTAAGTGATTAACATTGCAAGATGTATGTGCGAGGTGAGCCATTGCAAATGTGAAATGTTGCTACATTAATAACTGGCGTAACCGCCAGAATGTTGCATGAAGGCACGCAAACGTGCATGCAGTTTGTTGCGCTGGTGCCAGATGTCAGGCTTTGCGATGGAGCTGCATGCCTGTTGCTCTTATGTGGTCAATATAGGAATGGTTAATGCTGTTTGTGGATAACGCTGGAGTTGTCGTCCAATGATGTCCCATATGTGTTAGACTGGAGACAGATCTGGGGATCGATCAGGCCAAAGCAACATGTCGGCACTCTGTAGGGCATGTTGGGTTACAATAGCGGTATGTGGGTGAGCGCTATCCGGCTGGAAAACACTCCTGTAATGCTGTACATGAATGGCAGCACAACAGATCGAATCACAAGATTAACGTACAAGTTTTCAATCAGGGTGTTCCTGCAGTCATATGGAATCGAACTCCATACTGTAACTCTAGATGTAGCTCCAGTGTGTGTAACACACAAACAAATTCGTTAGAGGATCTCAACTGGCCTCCTACCAACCAACACACGGTGATAGCTGCCACCGAGCCAGTACCAGTTTTCATCAGAAAACACAATAGACCTCCAGCCTTCTCGCTAACGAGCTCTCCCTTGACACCACGAAAGTCACAAGTGGCGGTGGTTTGGGGTTAGTAAAATTCAAGCTACAGGCGGAGCTGCCCTTGAAGTAACCAAACTGTAACAGATCGTTGTGCCAGTGGGATGCCAGCTGCTGCTCAAACTTCTGCTGCAGATGCAGTACGGTGTGCCAGAGCCATAAGCTGAACACGATGGTCTTCAAATGGTTCTAATGGCTCTGAGCACTATGGGACTTAACTTCTGAGATCATCAGTCCCATAGAACTTAGAACCACTTAAATCTAACTAACCTAAGGACATCACGCACATCCATGCCAGAGGCGGGATTCGAACCTGCGACCGTAGCGGTCGCGCGGTTCCAGACTGTAGCGCCTAGAACCGCTCGGCCACCCCGGCCGGCACGATGGCCTTCTCTTTCAGTAGTGCCACATGGCCGTCCCGAGCCAGGTCCTTTTGCAACCGTACGTTCTCGTGAACACCTCTGCCAGCAATCACGTCAATGGCTACATTCCTGCAAGGTCTTTCTCCAGTATTACTGAAGGAACATATAGATTCCTGCAGCCCTGTCACACGATCTTATTCAGTGAGTTGTTGATAATGGAGTCTTTGTCTCCTTGAAAGTATTCTTCACATCAACTGACCACGTCCAGTCTCAGAGGTATCTACCACTCACCACTGTTGCAACAAGATTTGCATCTTCATAGTTGCGCTTCTAGCCCCGTTCTTATGCGACTGGGGTAAAATTGGAACAGACATCTTGCAGATGTACAAGCACGCCTATCAACTTTATTTTATGTCGTAGAACACGTCCTTGGTGGTGGGAATTTTGTCCGTCAGTATAATTATTTCTGATTTCTGCCTAGTACTATTCCTCGGTACCCTCCTCTGTCGGATCCAAAACACGCTGTAGGCTTACACAGAGGCGGAGTGGCGCTGGGACTGTTGCAATCTTAACGCGCGGCCCCACCACCAGACGCCGCCCTAGAGACCTGCTCCATGTTCTCCGGGGAACAGTTGGCGCAGGCAGGCCGCCTCTACGCCGCTCCAGGGGCCGGCAGGGTGAATTTTTCAGAGCCCATCACGCTGCACGCAGGCGCGCCGGCGATTCGGCTGACACTCCCGTACTTCTCCTCAGGGCTGCGCCCTACAGCCAGCATTTTCTCCGCCAACAGGTCGCACGGTCCGACAAGCCTTGGGTGCAAATGGAGACACTTTGATACGACTGTTCGAGTCCACTAGAACTGCAGTAATGCTGGTGGTACTCGGTATTTTCATGAACGGAACCTACGCCTGAGGCCTGGAAGGGATGCAAAATTGCCATACTTCGCAGAAACCGACAAGCCAAATTCAGACACACTGTTGGATGGCATCGGCAAATTTTTCGGTTATTCGGGGAATGGAAAGACTAACACAGTTCAGTAGCTGCACAAGGTAAGGAATAGGGATGTTCTCCGGAGAATCGGCGAGGAAAGGAATATACGGCTAACCCTGACAAGGAGAAGGGACAAGATGGTAGGACATCTGTGAAGACATCACGGAATGCAACCAGAGGGAACTGTAGAGGATAAAAACTGTAGAGGAAATCACAGACTGGAAAGCAGGCTACAAATAATTGACATAGATTCCAAGTGAAGAGGTTGGCAGAGGAGAGAAATTCGTGGTGGGACGCATCAAACCATTCAGAAGACTGATGACTCAAGAGAAAATACACAACCTAACCATAGCCAGTTTCCATAAAGTATTTTCTTGTACTTCATATTCACTCTCTACTACCTAAATTTTTTTTTTGTTTCACCCACGCAACAAGGGCTCGAAAATCATTATAATACGTAACCTGATAATAGTTTAAAAGAGCTGCGTGTAGTATTCAGTTCTCTTATTGATATTTCCTCTCTGTTTGCTGGAATCTTCAAAGTTTACACTCAGTGCAAGCACTTCTACAATGCGACGAGGAGCATCTGGCATGTTTCCCGTTTGAAAGTCTGAGAATCTTCCAATATTCGACTTTGTCAATTGTAATAATTATTGACTGCTTAGCCCCAAAAGTGGCAAGTTCTGATGCTTTATTTGCCACGGGATATTTTATGCAGTCGGTGCACAAAAACTTTTTCCAAATCTGAAATATGTCAGTCGGAAGTGACTTACTGTCTAATTATAACAATTTCACTCGAAAAAGTCAGTTTCATAAATATTTATAGAAAACTAGGTCTTCCAAAAAATTAATTGTAGCAGTAACAGCCTCCCGAGGCTCGCTGTTACAACTTCTACGCCGCGCTTGGTAGCCGCACGGTCCAAAGCGCCTTGAAATGGTTCGCGCGGCTCCCTCCGTCGGAGGTTCGAGTCTCCTCTCGGGCATGGGTGTGTGTGTGTTGTCCTTAGCGTAATTTAGTTCAAGTTAGGTTAAGTAGTGTATAAGCCTAGGGACCGTTGACACCATCGGTTTGATCCCATAGGGTCTTACCACCACCACCAACAGCTACAACTTCAGTCAAAACATTTTCGAGATGGAAATAATAAAAAATAGAGAAAAAGTTAGGACGGTAGTTTCTTTGATATACCGCACATAGTATCCTCCCACTGAGGACAACGCTCAGTGTGTTAATACATTCATACAAAGCTATCTTAAATGCCTTTTTTGGGACGTACATAGACTACCATATCGGTTACGTAATCTAAGAGTGAACATCTGCACTTGGTCGTTGTTTACAGGTTAGTACTGATAACACTTTCTCGTCACCCGCGATCACTTTTTGCGGAAAAGAGCTGTCCGTATTTGGCATTTCAGTTACGTCGCGGCAGGTGTCCACGCGTCGTTGTGTTTATTTGGGAGCCAAGGTATATTCTACAGCTCCCTCTAGTTCCATTTTTTCAAAAAATTCTTCGGAATGTCTTGAGGGTCTAATTTACAGGTGTTGTTCCATTACGACAACGGTAACACACCATGGCTGCACGTCTACTGCTTAAAACCGAGCGCTCATTACTAACTGATCAGACGCACGTCTGGATGTTTACAGTTGTTAGTTCAAACTGCCAGAGTAGTTACTGCTCCAACGACATTTATATTCGAGGAATAAAATCATTCTCTGAACCCTTTGAATGGACGGTGTTCAACGACAACTTGACGCAGTCTATTACGGAGTGACTGCACGGATTGCTTGGCGTAGACCGGCCAACGGCTCCACAACGGTTTGGATATCGTTCAGTGGCACGAACAGTGGGAGGAACGCTCAGTTAACTCACAACGAGTACTCTACGACAAGTTAAAAATATCCCATCGTGGCGAACAAGTTCACGTCCTGTGAATAGCAGCACGGACCGATGCGAGATAGGACGGCCGTTGTGACCGTGCGGTTCTAGGCGCTACAGTCTGGAACCGCCTGACCGCTACGGTCGCAGGTTCGAATCCTGCCTCGGGCATGGATGTGTGTGATGTCCTTAGGATAGCTAGGTTTAAGTAGTTCTAAGTTCTAGGGGACTGATGACCACAGATGTTAAGTCCCATAGCGCTCAGAGCCATTTGAGCCATTTGAACCATCGATGCGAGATATGCAGGAAGAGAGTCAGTGACGTTCTAGAAAGTGCCGACAGGCTCACGTAATGTAGCCAGCCGCGCTAATTTTCTCAGTTGAGGATCCTTGGTGAGATCAGCCAGACTGAGGTAATCCCACAGATTCTAGATTGGTTTCTGTAGTTCCATCTTGTGTAAGTGGAATACGAAGACCGAACGTCGTACGTTAATTATTTTATTTCATTACCAGTTTCGGTGCTTCATTGGCACTATCTTCAGGTCCCTAAAGAGATCTACGGAAGCCAGTTGAAACTAGTGATCCCTATAATAGCACAGATGCTTAAATAATTTATATAGCTACGTGTGCAGGGACCTGAAGATGGTGTCAGTGAGGCACCGCAACTCGTACTAAAAAATAAATAAATAAATAAAAATAATCAAACAATGGCTGTCGTCATTTATTTTCAAGCTCTGTTTTCGACTGGATTTAAATTTGGAGACTTTGCTGGGCAAGGGAGTGCGGTTAACTAATCCTGGTGCTCTTAGAATCACGCATGTACACTGCAAACTGTGTGAAACGTTGTTTTGTCCTGCTGGTAGATGCCACGGTGCCAAGAAGAAGCAAACTGCATCTAGAGATGTACGACTATGGTTCTCGGGGATAGATTCATACCTGTGTTGATCCCTTGTGGCTTCTAGAAGGACGAGCTCATCCGGGAAATGCCACAAAAATGTTCCCCAGACCATACCGTTCCCTCCTCCGGCCTGGACATTTCCGACGACTGCAGCAGGGTGATTTATCGAAGTCCTATGAAGCACAAAATGTGATTGATCTGAAAAGGCCATCGGTCGCCATTCAGTGGACGGCTACTGATGGTAATTGGGAGCAAATTCCAGACTTCGCCGACGATTAAACACGGCGACACGTGAACAGTTTATAAACTTAGCCGTTTCGAAAAATGCTCCGACCCTTCACCCGAAAGCCAATGATCATGCCCTTTTCGACGCCAGCTTTGTGATACGTGTAAAAAGGGTGAATGCAGTTTGAAAAGGAAAAGAAAAACGAAGGTAGCCTGAAGGGGAGACATGTAGTAAACGTATTGGCATTACAAATTACTTGAGATGGAGATGTTTCAGTCTTGAAACAAGTTCTTGATATGCAGGGGTCGGGCAAAAATATCGAGACACCGTGAGAGATGTAATCTTGCACAAACTGTCAAGGCTGCAATTGGCGATGTTGTATTTGAGCACGGACAATACTAATGCAATGCCCCAAATACGTTGCCAGCTGTGAGTCATGGTCACAACAGTGTTCTGTGTACTTGCGAGTGAATTGGAACGTGGCCAAATTGTTGGTGATCGCATCGTGAGTGTTTCAGTGACCACAGTAACAGAAATGTTTGGTGTTTGAAGAGGCACCGTATCGAATATTTATACCGCATTCGGCAAACTCGGAAGAACATCATTCGCTAAGATAACCATTGAAGAGGATTGTGACAAAAATAAAAGAACGACAACTGCAAAAGTCACTGTAGAACTAAATGTCACACTCGTTAATCTTGCAGGCAGCAAACCAACACGAAAGGAGTTCCGTAAGTCGGAAACTGCAGAGCGAGCTGGAACTGATGAATCTTGTTTCACATGTTTCCAGCTCCTAATCGAGTTTACGTCTGGCATGTATGTCAAGCCTACGATGCAGGCTGCTTGTTGCCAAGAGTTAATGGTGCCGTGGGTTCGGCGATGATTTTGGGAGCTATATCACGGTATCCCATGGACCCCATGGTTACTCTGCAAGGTGTCATTACTGTCAAGAATTATCCATCTCACGAAAAATATGAATAAATGGATAAAGAAACGGTTGTCGGAAGGAATGACTCACCATATAGAAAAGTGAAAAACAATCTTTGGTAAAATTAAAAGCAAGTGCAATAACTTTAAGAGTGCACTGAAATTTACACTGTTAAACGCAGAGGAGAGAGCAGTTGCTGGAAGGAGTACATTGGAAGCATCTATGAGGAGAACACTGTCTGTTGACCTGGAAGAAGGAGAAATAGGAGCCGATTGGGAAGAGATATGAGATCCACTACAAGTGTTATAATTTAAGAAAAACTCTGATAGACTTAGCATCAAATAAAGCAGAAGGGATAGACAACATTCCATCAGAATATCTAAAATCATTGGGGGAAGTGGAAACAAAACGACTATTCAAGTTGCTGCATAGAAGGCATGAGACTGGAAAAATACCATGGATTTTCGAAAAAACATCATCCACTCAGTTACAAAGATTGCAAGGGCCGACAAGTACGAGAATTACCGCACAAACAGTTTAACAGCTCATGCAGCCAAGTTGTTGGCAAGAGTGCTGTACAGAAGAGTGGAAAAGGAAACTGAGATTCTGTTAGATTCCTGCTTTAGGAAAGATAAAGGTACCAGAGAGGCAGTTCTGACGTTGCTGTTGAAACTGGAAGCGACACAGAACAAAAATCAAGAGATGGGTTGGGTTGTTGTGGAGCAAGAGACCAGACAGCGAGGTCATCGGTCTCATGTGGATTAGGGAAGGACGGGGAAGGAAGTCGGCCGTGCCATTTCAAAGGAACAAGCCCGGCATTTGCCTGGAGCGATTTAGGGAAACGACGGAAAACCTAAATCAGGATGGCCGGACGCGGGATTGAACCGTCGTCCTCCCGAATGCGAGTCCAGTGTGCTAACCACTGCGCCGTCTCGCTCGGTAATCAAGAGATGTTCATAAAATTTGTCGACCTGGAAGAAATCGATCGGCGATGTAAAACGACGCAAAATGTTCGAAATTCTGAGAAAAATAACGGTAAGAGTAGGTAAAGATAAATGTTTAAGAACCAAGACCAAACAATAAGAGTGAAAAAAACAAGAACGAAGTACACGGATTAAAAAGGGTGTAAGAGGGAGCTGTAGTCTTTCGCCACTACTGTTCAATCTATGTATCGAAGAAGCAACGACGGAAATAAAAGTAACGTTCTAGTTGGGGATTAAAATTCACGGAGGAAGGTACCAATGATAAAATTCTCTAATAAAATTGCACCTTCCTTTCCCCTCAGTTATTTACTAGAATTATCAATCTTTGTCTTCCTCTAAAGTTTTTACCTTCTCCATCTCCGTCTAGTACCATGAAAATATTCCGTGATGTCTTAAAAAATATCCTACCAACCTGTTCCTTCTTCTTGTCCTACAGATTCCTTTCCTCGTTGATTCTACGGAGAACCTCCTCATTCATTACCTTATTAGTCCAAATAATTTTTACCATACTTTTGTAGTACCACATCTCAAATGCTTCCGTTGTCCTCTGTTCCGGTTTTTCCACGGTCCATGTCTCCTAGCCATAGAATGCTGTGCTCCAAATGCATTCTCAGCAATTTCTTCCGCAAATGTCTGATACTAGTAGACTTGTTTTCGCAAGAGTGCCCTTTCTGCTATTGCTAATTTGCTTTTTACGTTCTCCTTACACTGTTAGTCATGGGCTATTTTGCTGCCTTAACTTCATCTACTTCGTGTTCACCACTGCTGCTGCTAAGTTTCTCGCTCTTCTCATTTCTGCTACTTCCCATGGCATACTTCTTTCTTCGAATCACTCTCAATCCATTTCGTGTGTTCATTAGCTTGTTGATTCTGTTCGGCAGATCCTGTGATTCTGCTTCGCTTTCACTAAGGACAGAAATGTCACCAGCGAATCTTATCACTGATTTCGTTTCACCTTGAATTTTAATTGCACTCTTGAAAATTTGTTTCATTTCTGACATTGCTACGTCGATGTTTAGATTAAACAGCCTCTTTAATCCTCGCGCTTCGTTCTTGGTCTCCACTTGACTCTTGTACATGTTGTACATCACCCGCCTTATCCCATAGCGTACCCCCATTATTCTCAGAATTTAGAACATCTTGCATTATTTGACGTTGTCTAACGCTTTTTCCAAGTCGACAAGTCCTATGAACGTGTCTTTTTTTCATTAGTATTGCTCAGGTTACCAACCGCAACGCAAGAATTGCCTCTCTGGCGCCTTTACCTTTCCTAAAGCCAAACCGATCGTCATTTAACACATCCTCAATTTTCTTTTCCATCCTCACTATATATTATTCTAGTCATCAACTTGGACCTTTGAGTTGTTTAGCCGACTGGGCCATAATTCTCTCTCTTGTCGGCTGTTGTAATCTACAGAATTGTGTTGATGATGTTTTTCCGAAAGTCTGATAGTAATTCGCTAGACTCGTACATTCTACACACAAACGTGAATAATCGTTTTGTTGCTACTTCCACCAATGATTTTAGAAATTCTGATGGAATGTTACCTACTCCTTCTGCCTTATTTGATCTTGAGTAGTGCAGAGCTCTTTCAAATGCTGATTCTACTATTGGATCCTTTGTGCTTTCTATATCGACTCTTGTTTCTTCTTCTACGATATCATCAGTCAAGTCTTGGCCTCATGAACTTCTGTGTACTCTTTCCACTTATCCGCTTTCTCCTCTTCATTTAACAGTGAAATTCCACTGCACGCTTAACGTTACCGGCCTTGGTTTTCATTTCACCGAAAGTTTTCTCATCTTTTTTACAAAAAAATGGTTCAAATGGCTCTGAGCACTATGGGATCAACTGCTGAGGTCATTAGTCCCCTAGAACTTAGAACTAGTTAAACCTAACTAACCTAAGGACATCACAAACATCCATGCCCGAGGCAGGATTCGAACCTCCGACCGTAGCGGTCTTGCGGTTCCAGACTGCAGCGCCTTTAACCGCACGGCCACTTCGGACGGCATCTTTTTTACATGCTGAGTCAGTGCTTCCGGCAATATTTTCATTTTCGAATTCTTCACATTCTTCATGCAACCATTTCGCCTTAGCATCCCTGCACTTCCTATTTATTTCATTCTTTAGTGACTTCTATTTCGTATTCTTGAATTTTCCAAACGTTGTAGTACTTCTTTCATCGACCAACTGAAGTACCTCTTCCTTTACCCATAGTTTCATATCAGTTATCTTCATCATACCTCTGATTATGTTTCCAACCACTGTGATTGCTCTCTTTAGAGATTCCTTTCGTCTTCAACTGCACTGCATAGTGTGCTATTTTTTGTCGCAATATACACACACCAAAAAAGTTTTGCATCACCTCGTGCGGCGGCGCGGTTCTTCCCGTCCCTTTACGACGGACCTGCACCTACCTGTGAACATTGTCTCAGCATATCATCAGTAGGGAAGCCGAGTGAAACGTACTGTACTTCGATGTGAACCAAGCTGCAATTAAAGTCACTAATCTACGTTTCGGGAGAAAGTTTTCACACGAAATGAAAGGTTGGAAATTTTGTCCTTAATTAATATATTCTAAAACTTAGGTGAACAAGTGTCACTGCCAAGTCCGTGCCAGTCTTAACACAGTCTCTCACAATCCCTTTCGCTCACGTTAGCGAGTTTATGGTGTTGCATTTCCCGAAAACGTAATAGCTACAAAAATACTGATTGTTTTTGCTTGAGGATGCTCGCCAAATGTTGTCTGTCGGTACCAAATGCAGTCACAGTTTTTAGCCACCGACTTGCTCAATACGCCACGCGGAATATATGTCTTTTCTCGTCACAAAATTCACCTAAAAATTCCGAAATTCCTACACACCCATCGGAATTATTATGCCGTCACTTTACAACACTTTTGACGTATGAAACACTGTTAGGTCCGGCAACTTATCATTTCCATCAAAACTACTATTACACACGTCCGAAATGTTTCATGGATAGGCTCCCACTCTTTTCTAGAATACTCAAGTATTCTCTACCAGCAGAGAAAGGCGCGCGAAGAATATTGCTTTACCATTGGTCAGTTTACTCAACAGCCAATAGCAAAACAACATTCTCCCGCGTCAATCCGCACTTTTCATCAGTAACCAATCGCAAAATAGTAAACCTAACGACTGCATTTTTTACCGAATTAATTATCTAATATGCTGAAGTTTTGCTTATGCATAAAGTTATTTACTATTGTTATTTATACCTGAAATAACTTTCCCTTTACCATAAACTTACTTTACAAATCTATTCTACAAAAATCCCTTTGTCCATATCCATACTTTTTCGAAATGTTACCACACTAAATCCTACTACATAACTCTTTACACATTTATCTTCATATTAACCATAAACCACACTCACGCATCATTCATACTGCTAAAACACATTTATTACATTTTACATACACAAAAAGACATAATAACACTTTATGAAAATACTAGAACAGTTTATGAAAAACATTCTGTTACTTTACTACACTCTAGTGGGCACAGTCGAAACTAAAATCACAGTCCCCCTATCCAATATTGCCCTCTATCGGCTGATACATAAACTACGTGAGCGTCCAGTCTCGCGTCACTATCTGTCACTATCCAGATCTGAGACACATCTCCCACTTAACTGCCTCCAAGGCAGGATCGGTATACGGCGCTACGCCTCACTCGGTGCCGAGAGTTCCGAAACCTATACAGAAAATTGGAATGGAGATCAACAGAAACATAATTTCCGCCCATTTTACTGCTCATGAAAACCACACATTGCATGTTGTACCACCACACAGCGAGACCTTCAGAGGTGGTGGTCCAGATTGCCGTACACATCGGTACCTATAATACCCAGTAGCACTTCCTCTGGCATTGATGCGTGTCTGTGTTCGTCGTGGCATACTATCCACAAGTTCATCAAGGCACTGTAGGTCCAGATTGTCCCACTCCTCAATGGCGATTCGGCGTAGATCCCTCAAGAGTGGTTGGTGGGTCCCGTCGTCCGTAAACAGCCCTTTCCAGTCTCTTCCAGGAATGTTCGATTGGGTTCATATCTGGAGAACTCTAGTCGGGCGATGTTGTTATCGTGAAGGAAATTCACAAAATGTGCACGATAGGGGTGCGAATTTTCGTCAATAAAGACGAATATCTCGCCAATATGGTGCCGATATGGTTTCACTATCGGTCGGAGGATGGCATTCACGTATCTTACAGCCGTTACGATGCCTTCCATGACCACCAGCGGCGTACGTCGGCCCCATATTGTCACCCCAGAACAACAGGGAGCTTCCACCTAGCTCAACACGCTGTGTCAAGGCGTCCAGCCTGACCGGGTTGCCTCCAAACACGTCTCCGACGATTGTGTGGTTGAAGACATAGGTGACAGTCATCGGTGAAGAGAACGTGATGCCAATCCTGAGCGGTCCATTCCACATGTTGTTCGGCCCATCTGCATCGTACTGCATGGTGTCATGGTTGCAAAGAATGGACCTCGCCATGGACGTCGGGAGTGACGTTGCGCATCATGTAGCCTATTGCGCAAAGTTTGAGTCGTAACAAGACGTCCTGTGTCTGCACGAAAATCATTATTCAACATGGTGGCGTTGCTGTCAGGGTTCCTCTGAGCCATAATCCGTAGGTAGCGGTCATCCACAGGAGTAGTAGGCCTTGGGCGACCTGAGCGAGGCATGTCATCGACAGTTCCTGTGGCTCTGTATCTCCTCCCTGTCCGAACAACTTCGCTTTGGTTCACTCAGAGACGCCTGGACACTTCCCTTGTTGAGAGCCCTTCCTGGCACAAAGTAACAATGCGGACGTAATCGAACCGAGGTACTGGCCGTCTAGGCATGGTTGAACTACAGACAATGCGAGCCGTGTACCTCCTTCCCGGTGGAATGACTGGAACTGTTCGGTTGTCGGACCCCCTCAGTCTAATAGGCGCTGCTCATGCATGGTTATTTACATCTTCGGGAGGGTTTAGTGAATCTTTGTAAGTGTGTCAAATAATTCCTAATTTCAAATGTTCCGAAAACAATAATTTTAACTATACATTCAGAACTAGTACTTATCGATTATAACATCCAAAATGAAGTGATTCCTTTTCATAAACTTTAGCTAGAAATATAACATGCTGTGTATAAAATTGTGTAAAAGTTTTCAGAAAAGCAACGGAGATAATACTGAATTGTGCAAAATTCGAAAAAATAATACTGCCATCATAACTACTGTTGAGGAAAAGTAATGCTAGAGGAGGATGTCACGTTACAAGTGCCCTCCAGCAGAGCCGAATGAGGGCTAGTCCGGAATCTTCTGGTAACGCACATATCGTAATGTCACATTTTCAGGTAAAGGGCACATTATTTAATACAGTCGTCGTGTCCATTGTCTTCTGCATCCTCATGCCGTTGATCATTGATGAATTCTCCGCCTTTTAGGGGCAGTTTCCCCACCCCAAGGGCAAGAGAATGGCCTGAATCTCTGCCCTCTCCTCCGCCCACTTTAACAAAGATGACTTCTTATGCCGGAAGTGTTCGGACGCCATTGCTGATGATTTCCATTCAAACTTCAAGAGGTGGAGCTGTTCAAACCCGGGGCCGAGGAAGTTACGATTATTAGTCAAAGACTCTACCCCTAGAATATGGGTAGGTATTGATATATTTGGTGAAACTGAAGAAGGTTCACAGGATCTGTTGATTGGAATGAACAGTCTGTTGAGTAAAGAGTATGCACTAAGCAGAAGAAAGACAAAAATTGAGAACAGAGAAATTTAACATCAAGATTTTGGATCACGAAGTAGATGACGTTAAGCAATTGTAACAACCAGGCAGCAAAATAACCCACGACAGACAGAACAAGGAGGGGATAAAGAGCAGACCACCACTGGCAGAAACGACATACTTGGCCAAGAGAAGTCTGTTAGTTTGAAACATTTGAGGAAAAAAATTCTGAGAATCAGTGTTTGGAGCTCACCATTGTATGGCACTGAGACGTGGACTGTGGGAAAACCGATACAAAAGGGAAATGAAGCATTTCAGACGTGGTGCTGCAGAAGAACGGTGAAAATTAGGTGTAAGGTAAGGAATGAGGTTGTTCACCGGAGAATCGGCGACGAAAGGAATGTATGCAAAACGCTCACAAGAAGAAGGGAAAGCGTAATAGAACATCTGTAATGACGTAAGGGAATAACTTTCATAGTACTAGAGGGAGCTGTAGAGGTAAAAAAACTGTAAAAGAAGACAGAGATAGGAATACATCCAACTAATAATTGTGGACGCAGACTGCAAGTGCTACTCAGAGATGAAGAGGTTGGCACAGGAGAGGAGATCGTGGAGTACAGCATCAAACCAGTCAGAAGACTGGAGACTCAAAAACCATTTGTACCCGAATGATGGTGATATGTTGCGAGACACAGCTGGCATCGTCCAGGGCTCGGTTTGTGCGCATGAGTACGAACTGTCGCTTCTTGTTCGGTCACCACAGTCACCAGACCCCAATACTACCTGAATTGTTTTGCAGGAAGAACAGTTTATGATTCCCTTGAAAACCATATGAGACCTCTGTTTATCCATTAAGAGATGACTGGAAGCTGTTTGGACTGCCAGTGGTTTTCCTACACCGTGTTGGGTATGGTAATGTGCTGTGTTTTTGTTGTTTCCATATTTGCGTCCGCTTCTCTGTTTGTCTTCCGTTCAGTTATATGCATCGGAGAAATGAACAAAATATTTGTGCATTCGTTTCTGTAATTTAAGAAATAATTGTAAACATTGTGAGATATGGAAGCATCATTTCTTGAAAGTAATGAAAATTACAACAAAGGAACTCATATTCTAAAATGGATCTTGTTTGAGGTGCACGATCAGAAATACCGCGCAAAAATTAGATCTGTATCAAACTGTAATTCTCTATGTAGAATCGGTTAATCTTTGCCACGTAGCCTATTGATAATTATTTTGCTTTCTGTTGTTTCAGGTAAGCCATCTTGGGGGATAATCAGCTACACTGTCATGTTAACGTGCATTGGCCGAACTGCACTGCACATTCTGCTGTAGCTCAGCAACACTGACTCGCAGTAAGCTTCTGCCCTGTGGAGAAAAATAGCGAAGGTATCGCCATGGAGTTTGCAGCATCCAGGATCAACTCCTTTCAGGTATGTAATGGACCATCATATTCAAATGAAACACATTTCGTTGGTGAATTCAACTAAAATGGCCAATGCATTCTTAAATAATAAAGTGTCGAGCACATTGCTACCTTAAAACTCTTTCTATTTGTTTCTCGGTGCAGTAATTGCAGTATTTGTTGTGCGTACGTCACCTCTTACGACTTGATTACTGGTAATAAAAGCCAATAACGGTAAACTGGATACAAGAAGCATAGAGACTTGAATTCCATTTGAATAATATACTCTGTTGCCGCTGAACATAATGTATTGCTTAAGATACCACGTCCAATACTATAAAAATTATGTGTGTTGACATTATTCGAGCGATTGGGATAACATCCATTCCAGATCAACTGGAAACTGTTTAGAATGCCAACGATATTCCTTCACCGTATTAGGCATGGTAGTGTGTTATTTTGTTGTGCTTACAAATTTTTATGCACCCCCTTAGTACTAGGTCATATTTCGATTGTTCCTCGATGTTCTAAACTGTAGCCGTAACACTTGTATACTCTCGAGTCATTTAACTGTAAGCGAACAGACTGTTCCAAGGGCAAGTTGTACACGGACCATGATTTTGTAGCGGTAGATGAGAATCAGTGCATGAAAGTAATACCATTCATGTGAAATAAAGCAAAAGACTGCGATTTGGGTTGTATGCCTGTTGAGTGATGTCCAGAGGGCTGGGTGTCACTCTCACAAGAGGTGTATCACGTTTCCAGTCTGTCTAGTGGCTGCTAAATCACGCGGTGGAATAATTGCTCGTGCGGCTGAAACGTGATACGTTAATACCGCATCGAAAAATGCACTGCATTCGTTCAGTTGAGTCGAAAAACGATTACATCCGTTTAACAGTCTCTCTTCCGAAAATACAGTGGCTATATTCTGTCAGAGTGCGTCAGTTTACATTTTATCGTGCCAGAATCAGTTTCCCCTCTTGTTGCCGTAGTTAGTGTAAAGCGAGGAGACGTATTAGCACAGGCGTGTTATTAGCCCTTTCGTTCGTTTGCCGCAGTGAAGAAGACAACAATCCAGACATAGCTCTCTGCGTTACCAACCTAATGCTCTTGATAATTAGAATATCAGAAGACCTAACAGCACTTAATTTACTATATTCCAATGTGCTTTTCACCAGAATGTGTAACGCTGATCCTGTAAATGGATGTCACTATGTTCCTCCCAAATGTATGTGTCTGAATAGTCGTATCTGTATTCGTGGCGGCAATACCAAAATCTGGTGACTGTAAACTGTTCTCATGTTCTGTCCAGATGGTACTTTCGACCAGCAACTGAATTATCTATCGAGAGTATTTGAAACAGGTCTACAGCACATACAAACGAACATTTTATTGTTAATTTTGATCTATAGTAATTGATGTGGCTTAAACTGGGAATATAAGTTTAATATGTCCTTTGTTAAGTCTTTCTAATTTCGTACCAGGACACAGTTTAAACTCCAGCATTGTCAAAACAAACTGTAGAATCAAATGGGTGTATGTGCACGTACCTAAAGGAAAAGAAGTAGTTCTTAATAATCAGCCGATTATCACATAGTTTCCTTGAACCACTCGTAACGAACACTGAGACCGTACATTAAGCCAGTACTTCATTCCTGCTCAACTGCGGCCCATTCGTGTTTACTATAATTTCGTTAGGACACAGAAATCTAATTGTTTTGCACCGGTTTAGTGATTCATTTATGGGAAACGTACCTTTCGTGACGTAACACTCGACCTCGGTTCTATGGAGCGCCAACTGAAGTTGCAGCTCAAGTTTGTGGCCTTACATAAATATAGAAGAATGTCCAAAAGAAGTTGCAGTATTCTAGCAATATTATCTCGTATTTCTAATATAATGTAATGCTGGTCTTTCGAGGTCAATCTCAGATGGTGATACTACTAGTAGCCTGTCCATTGGTTAACAGTGCTTAAAGTACATGGGGCGTGTCGAGCAAATCATTGACTTCGTATACACGCAGAAAAATATACAGTCCCATTTACTACGTTTTCGTATTATTTTTCTGGGGCATGTTGTTCCGCTAATAAATTAAAAACATTTCGAGACCAGAATCACGTAACTACCAAAGGCTACTATAACGTGTAATTATTTGAGGAATATGAAGCGAATGTCTTTAAGCCGTCTTAAAGTTGCCAAAATTTTAGCAACAGCGGCCCCTCGCTCAGTAACAACTCTGGCAATATTTACGTAAACTGAAGAGAGAGGGACGGCCAGTATGGCCGAGCGGTTCTTGTCGCTTCAGTCTGGAACCGCGTGACCGTTACGGTCGCAGGTTCGAATCCTGCCTCGGACATAGATGTGTGTGATGTCCTTAGGTTGGTTCAGTTTAAGTACTTCTAAGTTGTAGGAGACTGATGACCTCAGATGTTAAATCCCATAGTGCTCAGAGCCATTTAAACTACTTGAAGAGAGTGGATTGAAATTTTCATACAGTCTGTATCCCCTGTGGATTTTTTAAAGCGACTTAAAAATGAGTTAATCAGCCTGAAAATTATCTGTTACTGTGAAATTTTCAATATTCAATTTGCCATTTGTCTGTACCAGTTACCTTTCCTATTTGGTAGTTGCACAATTTTGTATAGTTACCTTTCCTATTTGGTCGTTGCACAATTTTGTATTTACTATCTATTGCGAATAACTTGGTCATCTCTGTGGTAGTCGGTATGGTATGCAAGAAGTGTTCTTTGTATTTCGACTGTGCCGGCCAGTCAATCCACAGTCCGCCGAGTTGGGAATTCTGCAGAATGAGTTTGAAGGCAGTACTCTTGTGATCTGCATCCTGGAGATTGTTCGTGTTCGATGTAGCTGGTTGCTGTTTTGCTGTACGGTGATGTGGTGATGTGGTGAAGTGTAACTTGGCTGTGTGCTAGCTGAGCACACTTGCAATACGATTTTGCTACTCATTCACTGCAATCCCGTGGCTCAATTATAATTATTTTCTTGATTCACGACGCGAAGTTACTATAACTTTAACGGGTCGGAAAAGTTTATCGCATGTGGACGTTCGGCCTTTCTGTTTTTGTGAGAAGATTATGTTTCTGGGCTCGGTACAGAACCTGCTTGCTATTAATTCATAGAAATGGTAGCTTGGTCAGTTTTATAACAGTTCCTTTCAATGAAACTTTGTCAATGTGAAATGCAATCTGCCCCTTATTTCCTTTCACCTCGAAGGGCTGGGTGAAAAAGTCGTTAACACCATTTCAGATAGCAATAAATCTTACCCACTTTATTATAATCACTAAGTTCCTTGATATAAAAAATTAATAATACAACGTAAAATACGTCACTGAAATTCAAAGAACAGGTTTCAACTTCGACGCCAACGGTTAATCGGAACGCTTCACATGCTGGAAAAAGGAATTCAAACACCATCTCGTTCCACAACCCAGACGCAAAAACCTTGAATCAAGTCAGTAGTGTACACACCATGAGTGATTACAGGAATCTCTCTTTAGAAACAAATATTGAATACGCTTATTTGCAGTCAGGACAAAGTTCTATCTCTCGCTTTCTCTCTCCCTCTCGTTTCCTCTCTCCTCTTGCAACGTACAAGCGTTCAGGAGTGGAGAAAACCACACACCTTAACCAATTATTAATCAGTTCAGAAGGCAGCTGAAATGTGCAAAAAGATTAGCAACTATGTCAAAATTTGGAAAACATACATGCGCTCAAACAATTACAACAAATGCTTTGAATTAAATAATGATCAAGTTCTTTAAAAAGGTGAAATAAACCCCAAACAACTTGCATGGAATTTCAAGGCAATAGACAAGGAACTGGATGACCCCATCGGCTTCGCTGCATGCTTGGAGCCAGTGATACCTCAAGTTAAAGAGCCAAGCATGGATGACAGCTCCTACCAACACGCACAGAAAGGGAGCAGAATTTATTCACCCTGTTTCCCGAGTTATCCAGATCAAATAGTCCATATAGACGTAGCACAAGCGGAGACTGGAATAGAGAATTCTTCTATAAACCACAAAATTTGAAGGGGAACGGTTGGTAACACAATTATTAAGGTAACCAGGAACACAGTCCAAGGGATGCCGAGCTGCACCCATGCAAACTGAATTGTCTGAAGCATGCTTGTCTGGCTCCTGAAAACAAAATTTGTACCAGTCAAGCCGGCCGAAGTGGCCGTGCGGTTAAAGGCGCTGCAGTCTGGAACCGCAAGACCGCTACGGTCAAAGGTACGAATCCTGCCTCGGGCATGGATGTTTGTGATGTCCTTAGGTTAGTTAGGTTTAACTAGTTCTAAGTTCTAGGGGACTAATGACCTCAGCAGTTGAGTCCCATAGTGCTCAGACCCATTTGAACCATTTTTTGTACCAGTCAACAAACGAGGAGCATCGTATACTGCATCGTCGGTTAAAGCCACGGAAAAGATGAAAGAATCTGTCTTACATCAAACTATTTTGCCCCAAGGCCACAACGTGCGGCACAACAAACATAACAGCAGGTGAAGTTCTGATACGCTATCACCTATAATACACTCTTGGAAATTGAAATAAGAACACCGTGAATTCATTGTCCCAGGAAGGGGAAAATTTATTGACACATTCCTGGGGTCAGATACATCACATGATCACACTGACAGAACCACAGGCACATAGACACAGGCAACAGAGCATGCACAATGTCGGCACTAGTACAGTGTATATCCACCTTTCGCAGCAATGCAGGCTGCTATTCTCCCATGGAGACGATCGTAGAGATGCTGGATGTAGTCCCGTGGAACGGCTTGCCATGCCATTTCCACCTGGCGCCTCAGTTGGACCAGCGTTCGTGCTGGACGTGCAGACGACGCTTCATCCAGTCCCAAACATGCTCAATGGGGGACAGATCCGGAGATCTTGCTGGCCAGGGTAGTTCACTTACACCTTCTAGAGCACGTTGGGTGGCACGGGATACATGCGGACGTGCATTGTCCTCCTGGAACAGCAAGTTCCCTTGCCGGTCTAGGAATGGTAGAACGATGGGTTCGATGACGGTTTGGATGTACCGTGCACTATTCAGTGTCCCCTCGACGATCACCAGTGGTGTACGGCCAGTGTAGGAGATCGCTCTCCACACCATGATGCCGGGTGTTGGCCGTGTGTGCCTCGGTCGTATGCAGTCCTGATTGTGGCGCTCACCTGCACGGCGCCAAACACGCATACGACCATCATTGGCACCAAGGCAGAAGAGACTCTCATCGCTGAAGACGACACGTCTCCATTCGTCCCTCCATTCACGCCTGTCGCGACACCACTGGAGGCGGGCTGCACGATGTTGGGGCGTGAGCAGAAGACGGCCTAACGGTGTGCGGGACCGTAGCCCAACTTCATGGAGACGGTTGCGAATGATCCTCGCCGATACCCCAGGAGCAACAGTGTCCCTAATTTGCTGGGAAGTGGCGGTGCGGTCTCCTACGGCACTGCGTAGGATCCTACGGTCTTGGCGTGCATCCGTGCGTCGCTGCGGTCCGGTCCCAGGTCGACGGGCATGTGCACCTTCCGCCGACCACTGGCGACAACATCGATGTACTGTGGAGACCTCACGCCCCACGTGTTGAGCAATTCGGCGGTACGTCCACCCGGCCTCCCGCATGCCCACTATACGCCCTCGCTCAAAGTCCGTCAACTGCACATACGGTTCACGTCCACGCTGTCGCGGCATGCTACCAGTGTTAAAGACTGCGATGGAGCTCCGTATGCCACGGCAAACTGGCTGACACTGTCGGCGGCGGTGCACAAATGCTGCGCAGCTAGCGCCATTCGACGGCCAACACCGCGGTTCCTGGTGTGTCCGCTGTGCCGTGCGTGTGATCATTGCTTGTGCAGCCCTCTCGCAGTGTCCGGAGCAAGTATGGTGGGTCTGACACACCGTTGTCAATGTGTTCTTTTTTCCATTTCCAGGAGTGTAGATGTACGACAGGCTGCTAGAGAACAGAGGTTGACGTCGGTGTAACAGCAGCTTTCCCCCAGTGATAGAACTCCATTGCTGCTAGCTGCTGCCCACAAAGACGCTGTTAGGGTGATAAACACCAGGCGGTTTCCGCGGCTCAACCGGTCCAACTCTCATTTGCTCAAGTCGCCACGGCCATCAGGCCACGCGTGCACAAAGGATGACTTCGGTAACGAACCACGGTCACAGAATGCTATGCCACTCGAGTGAACACGGAGTAAATTTGAGACACATCCCCGGCTCTGGTCCTCAGCGAACCTCGCTGTCTGACTGCCGAACTTCAAGAGAGATAGGCCATGACGTAGTGCACTGTCATGTCACCAGTCACAACCTTTAGCCAAAGACGAGTACTACTGAGGGCGTGACGCGACCTATCGATTCGCGACACGGCCCACAATGTATTGCAGTGTGTAAGACTATATTTTGTTTGATTTTCTTATTTGTTGGAAACCTATAGGGCATGTGTTCTATGAGTACTTCAGTTGCACGTGCTAACGCAGCCGATTTACATTCTGGGAGTCAGTCATTCGGATTTCTATTCAAATATTCTTTAAAATTCATTTATCTTCCCTCTTACTTTCCTATTTACACAGATTATAACGACTTTTATCCAGTAGTTGGAATGCATTAACTTGATGTGAATCTTGCTACTCGCTTTCAGCAACTAGTAAGACTTTTGGGATGCCTCACTGTAATTCAGTAACAATGATAATCGCTACGAACATTGCATTTCGCCTTTCTCTGCACGTTATGCCGCAAAAAATGTACTGTGGGTGTCCGGGTGATCGCTGCAGGCAATTAACTATCCTATGCAAATCACTTAGAGATTGCAACAAACCGAATTCACGTGCCCATTGTATTGCATGCAGCTATAAGCCAAGCCACATTACTTTAAACATACAGATATTGAAGAGCCAAGGAAACTGTTACATCTGCGTAATATCGTGCAGAGCACCCGCGAGTACGCAGAAGTACCGCAACGGTACGTGGCATGGACTCGACTAATGTCTGAAGTGGTGCTGGAGGGATTTTCCTGCAGGGCTGTCCATAAATCTGTGAGAATACGAGGGGGTGGACATATCTCCTGAACAACACGTTGCAAGGCATCCCATATATGCTCAATAGTGTTCATGTATGGGGAGCTTGGTGGCCAGCAGAAGTGTTTAAACTCGGAAGAGTGTTCCTGGGGCCACTCTGTAGCAATTCTGGTCGTGTGAGGTTTCGCATTGTCCTGCTGGAATTTCCCAGGTCCGTCTGAATGTGCCACTGATATGAATGGATGCAGGTAATCAGACAGGATATTTACGTACGTGTCACCTGTCAGAGTCGTATCTAGACATGTCAGGGGTCCCATATCACTCCAACTGCAAACGCCCCACTTCATTACAATAGCCTCCTCCAGCCTGAACAGTCCCTTGGTGACATACAGGTCCCATGGATTCATGAGGTCGTCTCCGTACCTGTTCACATCCATACGCTCAATACAATTTGAAACGAGATTCCTCCGATCAGGAAATATGTTTCCAGTCATAAACAGTCCAATGTTGGGGTTGACAGACCAAAGCGAGGCGTAAATCTTCGTATCGTGCAGTCATCAAGGTTACACGAGTGGGCCTCCAGCTGCAAAACCCCATATCGATTATGTTTCGTTGAATGGTTCGCACGCTGACACTTGTTGACGGCCCAGGATTGAAATCTGGAGCAATTTTCTGAAGGGTTGCACTTCTGTCACTTTGAACGATTCTCTTCAGTCGTCGTTGGTATCATTCTTGCAGGATCTTCTTCCGGCCGCAGCAATGTCAGAGATTTGATGTTTTACCGGATTCCTGATATTCATGGTACACCCGTGAAACGGTCGTACGGGAAAATTGCCACTTCACCGCTACATCGGAGATGCTGTGTCCCATCTCTCCTGCGCCGACTATAACGGCGCATTCTAACTCACTTAAATCTTCAATCCTGCTATTGTAGAAGCAGTAAGCGGTCGAAAAACTGCGTCAGACAGTTGTCTTACGTAGGCGTTGCCGACCGCAGCGCCGTACTCTGGCTGCTAACATCTCTCTGTATCTGAATACGCATGCCTATACCAATTTCTTTGGTGCTTCACTTTTTATGCTTTGTGAAATAATTTCTGCGATTGCTCAAATTCACTTACTTACAGTTCCGGTTTTTTTTTTTCTTTTTGGCATTGGTTGCACTGTAAAAAATTAATGATTCACTGCTTAGGTAACTTGCAAGAAACTGTTGTTCAGCAATTACGGTTTAATTTGGTTGGAATACGCTCTTTGAAATTATGAAAGCAGCAGGGATGTAATACAGGGAGCGAAAGACAATTTTCAACTTGTACAGAACCCAAACAACAATTATAAGAATCACAGGGCATGAAAGGGAAGCAGTGGATCATAAAGGAGTAAGCCAATCCGCTATGTTATTCAATCTGTACATTGAGCAAGCAGTAAGGAAACCAAAGAAAAATTTGGAGTAGGAATCAAAGTTCAGGAAAGGAAATAGAGACCTTGAAGTTTGCCGATGACACTGTAATTCTCACAGACAGCAAAGGGCTGGCAGACCAGTTGAACGGAAAGGACAGGCTGTTAGATGAACATCAACAAACGCAAAACAAGAATAATGGAATGTGGTGGAATTAAATCAGGTGATGCTGAGAGAACTAGATTCGGAAACGGAAAGCTTAGTAGACGAGTTTTGTTATTTGGGCAGCAGAATAACTGATTATGGCTGAAGTAGAAACGATATAAAATGTAGTTTGGCAATGGCAAGAAGAGAGTGTGAAGAATAGAAATTTGTTGACATGGAATATAGAAATGTTAGAAAGTCTCTTCTGAAAGTATTAGTACGCAGTACAGACTGGTGTGGTAGTGAAACATGGACGAATAACAGTTTAGACTAGAAGAGAATAGAAGCTTTTGAAATGTGGTGCTACAGAAGAACGCTGAAGATTAGATGGTTAGATCACGTAAATAATGAGAAGATACTTAAAGTGATCAACCGCTTGGTACCGAAGGGAAATACGGGGATAAGGGAAATCGAGAGATGAATGCAGTAAGCAGATTCCTCGAACTAAGACCGCAACAACAAAACAAAAGTTATACGCAATGGGGCATTTTTCTTGATTCAGGGCTCATCCGGAGTTCATATATAATCCCTCTAAGCCTAGCAGGAACTTACAAACCTTTCTTTTGCGCCATCGTACCTGAATAAAGTGGTCTTCCGACGTAAAGTGACAGATACGTAACGTGAAAGTTAAGATTTTGATCGTGGCGAGAGAAGAGTTGCGCACAGATGGAGGTGGACACGTCAGCTCCTCTCTGGACTCGCAGCCACCCACAGAGTCCCCTGGCGACAGAGGTGTGGCGCTGGCAGCGGGCCACGCTAATTAACAAAGTTGCCGCCACAGCCGAAACCTCAGCCGCCGCCGTTCCCTGGCGTCGAAGCCAGCCACAGGCGCCCGCCCTCTCTGATCCACGGCGCGCACCACCTCACACACGGCCGTAACAGCTACCAGGTCCCCACGTCCAGTTTCTGCGGTTAAAACTTGACGTTAAACCCATCCCCTGTGGAAAATTGGCTGACATAATTCGCCCCTCTGTGTACTATACTATGTAATTTTATTCTGCATTGCCGATTCGGAACATGCTCTCTCATCGTTAGATGTGAACACTGCCTCTCTTTAATAACTAAAAGGTTATTAAAAAACTTTAAACCTCAAATCTGGTATACACATAATAGTCAGTTTTAATTTGTAAAGGGGAATAGATCGGGACGGAGACGAGATATAGCAAAGTGTTTTAGATATAAGTTGTAGGTGGCAAAGGGGGTCATGCATTGCTAATAGTAGCCGTGACCTTGAATATGATTAGTAGGTTCAAGTGACTTTGTTTTAGTGGGAACCCTAATTCTTGATTCAAGAGTTGGAAACAGCGCCAAATTTAAGGTATAAAATGATACATTATTCAAGGTCATGGCAAGGCTCTCTCAAGGTCAAATAAGAAAATCTGTTTTTACCTCTAGTAGAGATTAACTCAGAATAGAGGAGGGATACAGCGAAATACAATGTTACATGCAGATTAGAATAGGCATAAGGGGCTACGTATTTTTACCAATAACCATGATTTTAAAGTTCGTTTGAAAGTTGAGTTTTGTTTCAAGGAAACCCCTGCTTGTTACGTCGGATTTGGAAAGAGCAAATAGAGATTTGAAATTTAATTAACGTGTTCATTGGGAAAAATAAATACGTCACAGCGCACAAATGTTATTGTGACATTTTCGAGACAGAACAAATATAAATAAAATGTAGATCATTGCTTTACAAGTTGCTGAATGAGTCCCCTCGCCTTCTATTCCTCAGGACGCCACTTCCAGTTTGCATCTAACATTGTATTTTGCTGTGTCCCTGCTCTATTCTAAGTTATTCCCTACTAGATCTAATTGCCTGTAACATTGTATTTTGCTGTGTCCCTGCTCTATTCTAAGTTATTCCCTATTAGATCTAAAAACATATTTGCTTATTTTACCTTCACTGAGCTAGCCAAAACCTAGAATAATGTATCAATTTATACGTAAAATTTGCAGCTTTTTTCAAGTCTTGAAGCAAATATATGGGTTCCCATTAAAAAAAGCACTTTAACCACCATATCACCTTCAAAATTTCGTTAGAGGTCGCTGCCATTAGAAGCAATGCGTAAACTTCTATCTAAAACATTTTGTTGTATCTCACCTCCACCATGAGCTATTCCCCGCTATGGATTAAAATGGTTTACTATGTGAACACTGTGCAGCATAATAAGCTAACAATAAGTCAAACATTTAAAAGGCACTTTATCAAATATTTGTCAAAAAATGGAGAAGGACAAATTAAGTTCAAAATCAAGAGGACAAGAACCATAACCCAGAGGCTGTAAGTTTAACAAACCCACGCTTTATCACAAATGCTAGATCACAATAATAATCAAGCAATATTCAAACATATGACAAAATTAAATTCTGATCCACCTTGAGTATTGGAAAATGGGAGCAATCAGCCCCCTAACAAACGCAACGCCAAAGCAGCCGCCCTCCGGCATGTAACATAAATTACACTTTGAGAATAGATGGTTTTCTAAAATAGAAACGCAACTTGGAACACCACAGTACAGTAGCTTTGTTTCAAAGCCCTTAAACAAAATCCAACCCAATGCTAGAGCCAGCCTTATAAGTTAAAACAAAATTCTCTTGCAATTTCCTATTAAAACAGACCTTAAAACAATTTGAAAGAATTTAACTGAAATGACAAAAGGAGGAGAGCAGCAACACTGTTTAAACCTTTACAGGAACGATCGTGAAATAGAAACCGCTTACGCTCGATCTCAAAATGTTCGAACCTTATAAAGTAGTGAGAATCTTTTCCATCAACTAGATATTAAAAAGGGAACAAACAATTCATGAAACAGTTATTAAAGCAGAAAACCCTTAAAAAATTAATCACGCTAAAGTTAAGACAGTTTGTTCATATTTTAAAAAAGAAAGGAAAAAAGCTGACACAAGACTGCGGAAGCTAACCAAGTGTGCTTTGTGAGAGGAAGAGTTCACGTCTTTAGGAAAACATTGTCATGTAAGCAGATCTGCCTTTGTCAGCAATAGATTTCAAAAAATTAAATAAAGCAAATCACTACACTCTTTCAGAACACTCACACTTTCGGAATAATACCGACCATTACTTCATTTGGGTAGCCTGTTGAATAATTTGTTTCTTAATACTGATAGTGTGTATGCAACCATTGAAAAGCTTTTTCTCGTCACGACGAGCCGATTAAAGAATAGGTTGAAGCTTAAGACATTAGTCAGGAAGAATCAATACGCAAAGAAGAGGGAGACGGAAGTGCTAAGGAACAATGAGAGACGCTTGAAGTTATCTAAGGCTATAGATGCAGCAATAAGGAATAGCTGAGTAGTTAGTACAGTTGAAGAGGAATGGAAGTCTCTAAAAAAAAGGCCATCACAGTAGTTGGAAAGAAAAACGCAGGAACAATGAAGCCAACTGTGAAGAAACCATCGGTAACAGAAGAGGGCTTCTCGACTATTTCGACTATTTCTAGCTTGCAGTGGAAATGTGATGTCCACATGTACGTAGTACGATGTCTCTTATTGCATTCGTATCAAAATAATGATAGTGAAACTTATGTACTTCGCATCTTGGACACTTTTTACTAGGAGCACAAAGGGGTCATATCTGCGGAAATTACATCTTTTCAACTTTTTGTTACAGAACATAGAGATACGTTAGTATAACAAACAGCAAGCACATAACCTTGTTTTACTTTCCTGCCTTGCTTCTATCACATGATTTTATAATATTCCTTACTTCCTTAATCGTTACCCTCACAATGAATCGTCTGTCCCTTCTTACGATCTGAAAACATTGTGGAAGAAGAAGACATAATTCCAGTGGCTAATGGCTCACCACTTATTGAACTGTGCATTGTTCTTGACAAAAGAATAAACAAAACGAAAAAGTATACAGATATAGGTAACTGGAAACTATGATGTACTAAAGAAAAGAGACGGAGCACTTAAACGGCGAAAAAGGAAACACTACTCAGTGACATTAAAATCCAGTATACCATAAGGCTGTATTTTTTTTTCGGATGGGCAACATATCCACTGCCCATATGCGCCATGTCGAAGTGGCAGGACAAGGCAGTCCCGCCTCACCCCTCCTGCAGTGCTCGCGTGAAGCGCGGCGCGAGAAACTGTGCCACAAGCACAACGCTGCGCGACCTGGCGCAGGTGTGTGTCGCGCCCCAGTTGCGTCGCGTCGCAATTTGCGCGGTCCCATTTGAACCTGTTAAGTTGCAAAAATGCACGCTTCGCAGCTCCACGCGCGTCTCAATTTGCGCCTAGCGTAACGAACTAACACTGGTTGACATTTTCTGCGACCTGTCTATGGCATTTGACTGTGTAAGTCACAATTTCCTCCTAGATTTAATAAGGGTTTACAGAACTGATGATATGGTCAAGCAACGGACAATGTAACATCCAATAATAGAAGTTTTACTTAATATATAAACCAATTTAAACGGGAGAGATTCTTCTAAGTGGAGTTCCATAAGGCTCGATCTTAGGTCCACTACTATTTCTCATATTATGTGAACTATCTTCTTTCTGATGTGCAGCAAGGAAAATTAGTCGACTTTACAAAACGTTAGAATTGCAATCAGTTGAAACATAAGCAGGAACAGAAGCAGTGGTACATAAAGTTCTGAAAAGTATTATTGAGTTATATTCTGCACACAATCGCACCCACAGTTTAAAAGGACACAACAGACAGTATTCATCTCTGTACCTCTAAAGTTATTATTATGCTAATGATAAATGTAACACATGAGAAAATAACAACTAGTGTGGAAACTTGAAAATTATTAAGTATTCTAGTAGTTGAGAGTTTAAAATGGAAGAAAAACTTTTTTTGAACTTCTACAACAACTCGGTTATGCTATATTTACACTTGTAATTGTTGTTAATGTTGGGAAGAAATAAATCAGTAAGTTGCCAAATTTTGGATTTTTCTTTTTTTTGGTAATGTTGTATGAATGATGTTCTGGAATAACTAAGCTTTAGAAAGGAAAGATATCATTGCTTAGAAATTTAGAAATGTGCTGTATGGTCATGCACGATTATCTTGTTGACATCTGTTTAAGGAGTTAGGCATTTTGACTACTGGATCACGTTATATTTATATGAAGGCGAAATTTGTTGTTAGTAGCCAGTACAGGTAAGAGAGAACAATGCTGCCCTAGGTTACAATATCAATAGAAAGAATGACACTCACTGTTCACGTTAAGATTGTCTTTAGCACAGGAAGTGTTACACATTGATGCCAGGAAGCTCAAATTTGAAAACAAACTGAAAAAGTTTCTCCATGACAAGTTCTTCCATTCCGCAGAAGAATTTCTAGTATGTAATATGTAGGAGAAGAGGGGTAGGAATGTAACATGAGTCTAAAATGACTAATTCCACAACATGGCGATTAATCGTACAAATGATATATCATCAGACACAACCTGTAACTCCACAAAATCACAGTTCTTGAGGCAAAGATCAGCATTTTTTTATTGGTTCCAAGTACTTTTTTCCCAATAAATGGGGTCTCGTTCTACAGTTTGTATTCTTCGGGGTGAGGTCTCTTTTAACCCCGAGTGTGTTTTCTGTTGCCATAGTAATCACATCTGTGATGATGGAAATCACATTCGTCCCAGGTCGCAAACAACGATTTTTCGATTTTTTTTCTGACTTTGTCGGCTGGAGTTGTGCACATTCGACTAACAGAACCTTATCCACTGCCATAGGCTTCGAATGAGTCTGGTTTCCTAGTGCTAGTAGAATTTTACAGTGGGTGTTCCTCTTACTGACCTCGAGAGGATATAAGTTCCAAACGACGGTGCAACAACTCACTTGAATATCAATGACAATGAACACTTGAACGTAACATGCCGTATTAGTTGAATATCAAGGAGAGGGTATGTGTGGGGAGGACGGGGGAGGGACTGTTCAGTCGCATAGCCTTTTCTATCGCCGTATGTCATTCTTATGGCCTTTTGTTTGTGGATGTATCGGCAGTTGTTTCGGTGTGAAACCCTAGTACCTCTGAAGACTAACATTTTCTGTAAGTTTAACTTGTTGCTGTAAGACGTAAGCATTTTATATCCACTAAAATGTAAAAATAATTTTCTGATGCTTTTTTGATTAAGTACAGGGTGTTTGAAAATGAATATACAGGTTTTAAGGCTTTGTAGCACATATTACAGTCACCATACAATTATAAATAATATACCAAACGAAAGAGAAAAACAAATAATTTTTCTTACAATTATTCATTGTGAACACCGATCACATATCGAGTCGATAGGCGACTTGTTCCTTAATCAATGTGTCACGAGTACCTGTTGCAATAACACTGTTTCTAAAGTCAGAAAGATCAGATGGTATCGGAGGCACATACACATGACCGCGTCACATCGTGTGCGAACGTGGAAGTCAGCATAAAATGCAGTGTCAACCGGTTTCTTGCGCCCAATCCACCGGTCGGATACAACGTCGTTTAATCAGTCGCGTACTGAGTTATCCCAGTGAGGCGGCACACCATCTTGCTCCCAAATAATGATGTGTTCTTCAGTTTCTTCCCATTGAGGCACGTGCCACAGCTGCAGCATATAAGAAACATCAGTTACAGTTGATTCACCAAAAAAGAAAGGCCCATAAGCTTTCTGCGGGGATATTCCTTGGGGCTAAGCGTGAAAGACTTGCACTCGTTCAACACGTTTTTCACTCACTCTTTGTCATTCCATACTCTTCCCATTGCGCACAGGTATACAAAGCTGTTCGAATTGCTCTTTCATTTGGTGTATTATTTACAATTGTGAGTTGAAGGCAATAAATGCTACAACGCCTTAAAACCGGTATGTTCATTTTGAAACACCCTCTATACGCATTACCTGAATCTAAACATTTATAAATTGTTTCATGTTTCAGGATTACGTTTCAGCAAAATACATATGACCCTTTAAAGTACAAAAATATGTTTACTTATTAGGTCGGCTCTATGATAAGTATTTGTATATCATAGTTGTTGCGTGTTACTGGGTCGGACAGGGACAAAATTTGAGCAAATATGGCTATTAGATAGATATTTAAACTTTCTCATCTGTGGATCGCCCTAAGTCGTCAGAACGACGTCCCAGAGCAGAACATCAGAATGATGGCCTGACCAGCGATTGAGCACCTGAGTCCCCTCTAAGACGACCTATTCAATAAAGTCCCCGATCGTGGGTCCCTGTTAGCGATTCCTCTGTTTTTGTTTACATCTGTCCAATGATGTGAAACTTAAGTGTTAAGTAATTCCTCACCACGGAATATGTCAAGTACAGGGCCGGGTGAGCACACCTGAAATGTGAAAATACGGTCTCTTAATTCGATCAGGAAGGAAAACGAGGAAGGGCTAGATCAATGGGAATTTGGCACAGTTCACTCGCTGATGCAACATACAAATTTATTTTGCACGGACTGAATTACATTAAACCCAAACAAGAATTTAATTAAACAACAATTAATTTGAATGATGAATAATAATCAGTGATGCAGAAAACGTCAATTATAACTCCCACCTAATCATTGTTTGCCAGGCCATAAGATAAAAAACTGATTATACAAACTTCAGACCAAATTTCAACATCCATTAAAATTACCAAAGCTTCGTAAGCAGAAGACAAAAAAAATTTAATAACTCTGAATCGGCTACATAATAGGGCACTGCCAAAAAATTCTTATTCCAAAATAAAAAGTAACCAAAGAAGGAGAACAAAAGTTTTAAAACCTCATAAAACAGTCGTGGTAGCAAGGCTTGCAGGGTTCCACAATAATATTCAAATAAATAAAATTTACATTAAGTAAGAATGAACACTGAATTCTCAATCACTAGTAAAATATATATATAACTTAAGGAAGCAATAAGGTTATAAAATGCGAGCCCATTTGAATTAACAAATAGAGTGACTCAGAACTACTCTAAAATTTTAGTTTAACTTTAAAACAGCAGCATTAAAAGCCACACCTGCGCTTCGAATAAATAGCACTGCAGAAGACGGGGAACGTGATCTTTCGCTGACCAAGGCTTGTGCACAGAATCACATAAACAAACGACTGGGTCCAGAATGAGTGTTCTTCAGAATGTTCCTGAGAAGAATCGGTAAACAGCACTGACGCCAGAGCACAAGCAGCCTTAACAAAATTCCCTACAGCGCAAACAAATTTAATACGTGCAAGTTCAAATCACGGCCAAGGTTGTAATCAATAATGATTACGCTCCCAGTAGCTCGAGCAATTTCTTACGAGGTGATACTTGAAATTTAAGTCTTCTAAGAAGTCATCGGAACATTTAAGACACCACTTAACAGTTGGCGTAAGGAAATTTCAGAATTAAATAGTTAAACCAAATCCTGCTGGAACAAATAACTAACGCAACCGCTAGCCAATGGCCTCAAATTCTACGGTTCCTGGGCCCGTACACATCCAGGCCAAGCTCAGAAGGAACAATCTGTTCTAAAATTTCCATACAAACACTTAAATAAAATAAACACACGATACACATGGCCTGAAGCAGAATAAGAGGTACATTAACCTCAATGAAGACAGTCTCAATGGAGCCAAGTTCAGAAAGACGGTTAACGTCGCGTTTAACGACAACTACAAACTCAGTACAGCATTTGTCCAGAATGTTCAAATTGAACATAACTCACACGGTTCTTGACACTAACCCTGATCACATTTGCGCAACACGAATGTCCACTTTCACATCGGGAACAGACTATCTGTAATGGTATTAATCATCGACAAATACCGTGAGCCAGAATTAACGTCAACTGACAGTTATTTGCCTCAAGAATGGAGAGAATTAATAACAGACAGGCAGAAGCACTTGAACACACACACACACAAATACTACTGGAAACTAACTTCACTATAAGCATCCTCGTAGAGGCGGACACCCATAATTTAAGGCGCCATGGACACTTGAAATTCATAGCTCAAACTTCGAATAACATTCAATATACAAAGATCATATTAAAATATTTAACAGATCTTTTTAACACATAAATTCTTGCTCATACAATTCAGCCTGCAAAATTTCATGGCGGAGCGGCCTTCAGTACCAATAAACAGAACCGGAGCTTTCAGAAATTCCGGTAAACATGCCTGACGGGTCGGCGGGTTTTCTCATAATCAACTCCTGAGGTTCCTCGGCACTGCAAGCCAAGCACAGGCCAAAATGATCCTTTCGTATCCTTCCTAGTTTAAGTCAGCACAGGTGGGTTACGGCAAAAGGCCTCCTTTCCGCTTGGTTGGTCCACTGATACTCCCCTCAACACACTGTCATGCTGCCCTTGCAGGCCCAGCAAGCCCCCCCCCCCCCCCCCCCCATACCACAACAGAGGGAGCTGTGCTCACTGGGAAAAATGTAAGAGTTTATCTTTATCGGTACAGTACGACAAGTCGCCGCAGCTCAACACCCTCTTCTCGAAGTCTGTTGCAGTAATTTCCGTTTGTCGTCAATAGGCAACAGGAAAATCAGAGTGTTGTTTATACAACTAACAATTTCGACGCGCCAGGCGAATGCAACGGGAACTCTACCATGTCCCGCTCTCAGGGCAACAGGTATGGCCACTTCAAGAACAGTGAATTCTCTCCAGATGTTAGCAGGTGGTAGACGAGGCCTTAGGACTGAAAGTCACTAACAGGGTATCGGACAGTACTGTACGCCACAACACCAAAAATTCCGATCTTCTCTGAGTGAAATGGGAGTTCTGAAAGCTTAACTCGAGTGGCTCTACCACCCTCGTAAGTCAGGGCGAGCGGACTGCCCGTATTTCGCAACGTTGTATGGCTCGGTTGCTCTTCCAGCTCCTGGGGAAACGAACTGCAAAGTTCCCACGAATTTCCTCGGCCGAAGCGACATAAGTCCAGACGGACAACCACTACACTTTTATCAAATGCCGAACTCAGAATCATGTACGGTAATCAGAGTTAAGTAAAGAGGATCATGTCACACGAATATTTCCAGTGATGACAAAAAGCAGGTAATTATTATTGATGGTAGGAGGCGCGCTAGACGAGGCACGCTAGACGGCTTGAAAGCTTTCAAAGCAAGCACTTGAGGCATCTCAGAGGTCAGTCGCCTTCCTGTAGGCGCGAAGGAGTATTTCACAGGTTTTATCAGTAAAGGCACATGTTTGAAATAATAAATATTGGCGGTCGCCACCGAGGGTTTTGCAGCATTGGGGGTCTTAGAGGGACTCATTGACGTATTATTCGCACATATATCATGTCGCACCCCTAGGTGACCACTCCACAAGAATGTGAGAAACACGAGCACTGAAAAAGTGTAAGGGTCCTTTGCTGCTTCAGATAACGTTCAGATTTTGTCGACTAGTTTCCCAATGGTCCCTAGCTGTTCCACCCTGCACATTAGAACAAAAATTACGATCACATTGTACTCAAGAGGCCGGGAGGTGTCAACAGTGCCAGTGGCTGACAAGAAAGTCTTCCTTCAGCTCATCGCACTTCGAACTGTCGTTTTCGACCAGGGAACGTATGTGAATCAACTTTCCAAGGACAGGGCGGTTGCATTGACGCATTTCATGGCACCCTCTGAGGCCTTGTCGTTTCTGTTCTGAGCGATGGTGTGTCTCCAATGTTTTCCTCGGCCGCCCGTAAGAAGACCGCATGATTTCAACTCCGGGCGACGTGGTTCTCACCTCCATCCCAGAGGCCTCAAAATAAGGGTCAAACGTAAAAGGCACTGTGACGATTTTCCTTGGTGTGACAATTCTGTGGTTATGTTGGGTAGAACAGTGCTGAAATTTGGTGTCAGTTTGACATCATTCACTCAGTTTACACGGCGCATAAACGTCTAAAGAGCTCTGGCCATTTTCTCGCATGTTTCGTCATGTTGGTGTTCGAAGTGCCGTCAGGCTCGAGGGTGACATCACAGGGCGTCACGTTTTTGTAGCAGTCGAGAAGAAGGTTTTGGGCACCTCTGAACCAAATTTCTAACATGGGTCGGAATGGAAGAGAATTACCGGGTTTCTCAAAAGTGATCAATTAATTCTGTTGTGCAGAGTATACTGAAAGAATAGTGTGCTTTCAGTAAATATGCTAGATAAGTTTGCAAATGATATAATGTTTATCACCTGCAATAAAAAGACGGCAACATAGTGAACTTGATGGTTTACTAACGTAAGTAAAATAAAGAGAATTCTTTAACAGCAGCGAAATTCTTAAATGGAACACTGAAAAAAAAAAAACTTTTAACAAGGGTGTATTACCCAGATATATTATGTTTTTCTAGCACACACGTATTTGTCTTGAGCGTAATTTAAGAAAGAAAATAAATATGGAATTCGATATTTTCAGCCATTTGTGTATAATTACAGAGAGAAATTAGTAAGACTACAGAAAAAAAAATATGGAAAATCTAAGGTGTTAATTCTATGAAAATATTAACAAAGACTTTATCACAATAGACATTAACAACAAAACGACGCAACATGTAAGGAAAACCTACAATGAATGCTATAGCAACCAACAACTATCACGTACGTATGAAATTTTAAAGGAGAATATTAATACCCACGCAGAGCCAGCTCAAACAGTTTGGAATTCTTACTGCTTTATTTTATTGGCCTGCAGAGTAAATTTTGATGAATAGTACCTAATGCGACTAAGCGTAAGCAATAACAAACATTCAGTTCATATTGACGGGAAGTATTTACACATATCTACAAGACAGATGTAATTAAGGACGGTTTCCGTGTCCATTTTTACTACTGCGTATATAAAGTCTATCAGGAAGTGTCTCCTGAGTCAGTCACGCGCTGTGGAGCCACACATTATTATTATTATCGTCATCGGCTGTTCATAAAGATAACTCAAGAGCAGTCAGCACACGTTGTTAATACCCTTCTGAAAAAACAACCATAGCTAAGAGTATTTCTTCTTAGGGACGCAAAGATACATGTATCCCTTGGTACTGCAATTTCTAAATTTCTTTCTGTCGGTCGTATAGACATGAGTGGAAGAAGCATTAATGCACTTATACTTGGTTATTTGTTAAAAGGTTCAGTTTGAGTAAGTAATCACTGAAATTGGCGGCCACAGATTTAAATGCATTGTACGCTTACCAAATTGTTATTTGGAATCTCTGTCGTGCACCTCCCTATTGTTCTTTGCCTCTTGTTTGACAATGCGAAAGAACTTAAACACACCGAACGACAACGTCACAGTGTCTACAGAAAACACACAGGAAGAACGGTGGGAAGAGGTTCACTAAGAAGGTAGTCTCCTTGCCCCAAAAGAATAGAGGAGGATAACCGATGGTTTGTTCGTCCGATTAAATTACCATATGTCAGTCTAATGTAGTGGTACCTTACCGTAAAATTTATACAGCAGCTAATGGTGTATGAGTCACATCTTTCATTATCAGCAGGCACTATCTTCCAGACGAAAGAACACTGGAGTTATGTTATACTAAACGTCCTCATACGGTCTCACATAGTACAAATGTGGCATGTGTGATGAATGCTCCACCTCCATCTGCGTTTGTCAAATGGGTCGGTTATGAATTTCTGACAAACAAATTTAAAACTACTATTTTAGCTGTGCAGTTGTGGTAAGTGTTCTGATCAGTCAGTTGTTATAATTACGACAGCATCTGAGACATAGTCAGTAACTCCTTCAACGTGGGCCTTGTAAGTAATGAAAAATGAGCATTGTGAACACTAGGCTGTTGCATTTTCTGCTTAAGCAGACGTTGCTCTAACTGGAGCGGGGATGACGTCATATCAGTATACAAGAAGGGGGAGCGTGGAAGCGCAGAGACGCAGGGAGAATGGAGAATGAGGAACACACACACATACGCACACGCACAGCACACACGCACACGGTCCAGCAAGGACAATTAGTGAAGTACCAAAATGAAACTTTCACTCTGCTGCAGAGTGTATGCTAAAACGAACCTCCCTCGAAGATTAAAACGTTGTGCCGAACACCAGTTCTAGATGTTTTCCAAATTTACTGGATGTCTCGGTGTTCTGCTTCGGAGTGCCGTTTCATCGGAAACTATAACTCCCGGTATTTTAGCGTTTCATCTTAAAACGCACCGTTTGATAAAACCACGAGGATGAACTCTTGTGCCCGACGGAGTAGTCCTTAAAGAGATATGATGGTAATACTAACGTCAGGTGATATT
The DNA here is from genome assembly GCF_023864345.2 of Schistocerca serialis cubense. Lineage (NCBI taxonomy): Eukaryota > Metazoa > Arthropoda > Insecta > Orthoptera > Acrididae > Schistocerca > Schistocerca serialis. The sequence goes on from NC_064642.1 coordinate 547,970,662, forward strand.
CCTGCTTATAGACTGCTTGGCAACAATTCTGGTGTCATTTCAATTAAATTTTTTGCAAAATTATGAAAACTGCATTGAGGGGGCAGTAAAGAAGTATGCCTTAAGGCAAAGTCTTTTTCTAAATTAACATAATTAAACTTCTGATGTCGTACTAAACTTTACGCTTTCGAACATAATCTTGATATCTATAGGACGAGGGACAGCACAGTGTCTCCTTTACAGAAGTAAGTGCATTCATTGTAATGTTTTGTCCATAGTAATTGGACTATTCTATTTTAAACTTTGTTTTATTTGTAAAATAAGCAACATTATACTCTTCTTGTTTTAATTATACGGGCTGTTCATTTTAACTCAAGACATTGAAATATCTCGAAAACTATTCATAGGATCCAAAAAATTACAATTCCAATGTCTTTTTCTCCGAAGAGGACATACAACAATACCTCACTCGGCACGCTACCCCAATTCTCACGTGGGTGGCGGGGAGCAACTTCGCAAATCTTCAATGAGAACCCACGTTTTCTATTTCAGATTACGATTCTACGGCAAAAATCTACATACGTTTTGTCTGAAACATTTTCTTCGTTTCGCCACAGATGGCTCTGTAATCGGACGAACAGAAATGGGCACACAATCTTAATTTACGACATGCTCCTCAATGACCTTGAATTTCGGACGCCACTCTCATGCCGCGTGGGTAAGACAGTTTCGCAAATTCTAATTAGAAACCCGATTCGCAACGTTGTATTCCGCCAACATATCGAACAGGGGACTACTCGACGCGCCACTGTAGCCGTCTAGCGAACTACGACGTATCGTAACAGGTAGTACACTGCTACCGGAGCTCAAGTATCGCGCAGATGTAGAATATGTACGGTTTTGAACATTACAATATTTGAGAAATGTTTACTGCCTGCGCACTTACCTATCATTTGGAAAACTGACGTGCAAGTGGACGATGAATGGTTCAAATGGCTCTGAGCACTATGGGACTTAACATCTGTGGTCATCAGTCCCCTAGAACTTAGAACTACTTAAACCTAACTAACCTAAGGACATCACACACATCCACGCCCGAGGCAGGATTCGAGCCTGCGACCGTAGCAGTCACGCGGTTCCGGACTGAGCGCCTAGAACCGCTAGACCACCGCGGCCGGCATGGACGATGAATGTAGCAACAACAGAAGAAAAATCTGAATTGATCCTGATTTACGACGAAAGTGGGAGAAACGTTGGGCCTGCTGCTGCCTTGTATGCCGAGCATTTTCCTGAGAAAGCTCGCTCTCGTTTTTGTCTTTGATGCGTTGTGAATGCCTTTATGTCTGATGACAGCGTACTGGCAGGCAAAAGGAAATGAAGTAAACGTGTTACAGGAGAAGCTAATTGAGAGCTAGTTTGTCACGATGGGGCAGGATAAGGTTACGATTGTGGACTGGGCCGTAATTAGTTACTCTCGGTTGCACGACAAATGCGTAAACTTTATTTAAAGAAATTAAAATTTTAAAATAATCTCTTAAAAAACACAGTTGACAGTATGATGGCTAAAGGCCTCATCACAGAAAATTTTTTTTACAATTTTAGGGCCGAAGGACATCAACAATAACCTCAAACTGAGAACGGCTGAAGCCCTGAATTAGAAGGCAGAAGAACCTTTCCAAATGGCACATATTAAGGTAAATACTTCGTTTTAGAACAAAACTGAAGGCCTTATTATAAAAGAAGTGAAATTATTACTTGGCTGAAGTCCACAAGCAATTTCCGATAACAAACGGCTGAAGGCCGGAATTAGAAGTCAGGAAAAAATTCCAAATAGCACACATCTCAACAAATACCTTGTTTTTAAAACAAGTTTGCTTAAAAAATAACTTATTGTAACACGGCAGAAGGTCTTATTATGAAAGAAGTTAAATTATTGCTCGGCGGAAGGCCACACCAACAATAATTATAAAATTAGAAATATCCTTAACACAAACATCATTAAAGAATGAGGAAAAGCGGCTGTCTGCGGGTGTTCCAAGGGTCGGCCTGGGAAGTTAACTCAAAGATAAGGTAAGGTGAGAGAGGCAGCCAAGAGTTGCACTCACATAATAAGATGACAACTCAAACTACGGACAGGTTAAGCTCCGACGGACCGACCGACTAACCAATCTACCTAGCATCCGACCACCAGTACAACGATGGAATATTTTGAGGCAAGGGCGAAGAGACAGACAGCACTACGTCTTCTGAAAGCACCCAAGGCCGAAAGAAACACAAGAACCAAGGTAGACTTCCCAAAGAATATGCACAGTACAATACTAGAGGCTGTCGAACTACACGCCGTGTCCGACAGCATCAACATGACGAGGAAAGGTACACTGCCGGAAAAGTATGCTAACCTCAGGGCAGGTAACTGGGGCGTTAGCGGCCACAAGGCAGAAAATCCCGCTGGTCGCACTTCACTAATGAGAGTAATATTAAATTCAGTGATGAACAACAAATAGAGAAAGACGGCTGCAATATTTCACCACCTCGAAACACTTCACTTGTTGCCACCAGGCTCAGCGGTCGTGGGAGCAACAACCCGCAGACGGAGAGACCACAGAATAGTCGAGGTTGCATTAGCAGTTAACTTTTCGCTCAACTTAAACGTCCAGGGTTCGATGTGCAACGAAGTCGTCGCTCTCGCAGCTACCCCTCCTCGATCCGGTAGTGGTAGCACGCCGCCAGCGACCCCAGATTGCCTCCGCGCTGCACGGACCTGCTCCCTGCTGCGCCCCAACCGAATTGATGTCCGTTCGCCGCTCTACACTCAACACAATGCTACTCGGAAATACTAGCGGTCGCTCCAAAGATAGTACCACAGTACTCTTATCGATAAGCGCTGCTGCTGCCACTAACGGGCAGGCAAACCAGCAACTTAGTGAAACCAGTATATTGAATAAGAAACGAGATGCCATGACTGCAATGACAAGATGCCAAGCAATAAACGGCATGAACACGAGCTGCTCACGGCTCACTAATGAAATAGCTGTACTAGTGGCAGTGTGCAAAAACCCACAGAGAAGTGCCCGGCAATAACATTGCGATTCAGATATGTCTGTAGGCAGTCCTGCCACGATATTGCGTCCTCATAGGTATCATCCATTCCACGTGTCACTGCATCAAGAACTTCATGATGCCGATTTCCATAACTGGGTACTGTTTTGTGAAAGGACACATCAACAAATGCAAACGACCCCACGTTCATTGCTGAGGTAGTGTTTCCGATGAGTCTACATTCACAAACCATGGTGACGTAACCGACATAACATGCATTACAGGAATGTAGACAATCCCAATTGTTTACGGGAAGTTGACGTCCTTGGTCGGTTAACGTATTGTGTGACATCATAGGGAACAGACTCATTGGTCCGTATTTTAACTCATTGGTCCGTATTTTACCGATGCCACGATCGAACGTTTTTGGAGCAGGAGCTCCCAGTAAAGCTGAATGATGTTGACCTGGACGTTCGATAACGTATGTGGTTTCAGCTTTGCGGTTGCCCAGCGCATTACGCAATTGAAGCACGAGAGGCTTTAGACTGTGTTTACGCCGTTCGGTGAATCGAAAGAGGTAGTCCTGTTAACTACCCTGCTAGTTGACATCGCCGGATTTCATTCTGTTGGGATATTTAAAAGATAAGGTGTACCAGCAAGTGCCAATAGGCCGTGAAGACATGGTCGACCGTATGAGAAACACCTGTGCTGACATTATCGCAGATATGCTTCTGTCCTGTACGCGGTCGTATGAAAAGCGGATCACTAAGTGTATTGAAGTTGGCGGTACTCTGTTTGAACACTTACTGTAATTGGAAAATTACATCAGCCTTCACCTCGAGCAACGGCCACAATAGCGTGTCAAGAGGTCCCCTGTTGATATGTCAAAGGAATACAACGTTGCGGATAGGATTTCCAATTAGAAGCTGTGAAACTGTCCTACCGTCGCAACATGGAAGTGCCGTCCCACGTAGCATTGGATACTCAATACCATTGAGTAACATGTCGTAAGCTACAATTGTGTCCCCATTTCTATTCCTCCGATTATAGCGCCATCTCTAGCGATACGAAGATAATGCTTCAAACAAAATGTATGTTGATTTTACCGTCGAATCGTAATCTGCAATTGAAAACGGGGGTTCCCATAGAGAATTTCAAAGTTGCATCCCAGCTGCTCACGAAGGGAGGGAAGGGAGGGGGATGATGAGTGTGGTATCATTGGATGTCGACCTCGAAGACAAACATATTGCAACTATACCTTTTTTGATCCGATGTGTAGTTTCTGAGATGTTTCATTGTCTTCAGTTAAAATGAGCGCCCTGCATAAGGCAAGTAACTCCTGGCAATTCAAAGTAGGTGGGAAACGGCTTCCTTGTTGACGCAATGATCGAGCGCCATAAACGTTCTGTCTTTAAAAGTGGAACCTACATCTTAATCGTAAGTCCTTTATGTGAATATGTACTACGTACACGGTTATTCATCACCAAGCGTGCCAGTAACCAACAAAGACCATTTTGGCATGAATTTAATTTTGATGTAAATACATGAATCCAATGAACTTAACATAATTCATTTTGAAACCAATCAGTATTGACAACAATTTCAATTGAAAATGAAAATTGCTATATCTTTCATTTAATGCCTGCTATGTTGATCGTTTTGTTTGAGATTTTATGGTACACGTGAATGAGATATTCAGCCATTCTATACGAAAGGAGCCACTTCAAACTGCAAAACGGAAGTGTTGGAGTTACCTCTGCTATAAAGAGATGAGAGCTCCCCCCCACCTTCCCCCCCTCCACCCCCCCCCCCCCCCCCCCCGCTGTGTACATTAATGCAGGCAAATGATTGTCGAACAAATGGAGTAAGAGCTAAATGAACCATCAATAAATATGCTACAATACTACCATGAACAGAAAAAGGAGCTCGCTAATCTCGTTAAGCATATTGTGTGTTGATACCACAGGCATCCGCTCCTCCTGCTGCCCTACCTGTTTCACGCTCGGTTCGCACTCAGTTCGAGAGCACTCGTGTCGAGGCAGCCGACGGAATAGTTCGGCGCGTGACGTTGCTGATATGATTAAATACATTAATTAAACCGTAGGCCCAAGTCTTGACAGGAGCCCCACGTATTATAATTTGCTTTTCTACAACTTTTCAAGTACAGGGCTTGTATTTAAGAATATTTAGAAATCTGCTGTCGGGGCACTGATGAAACTTAAGTATACGTTAATTCGTACTGCAGCCCTGGTATGCTAGTTCGACAAAACTGTACTCGATAAGGGTGCAGTCAGATTCATTCTATTATTCGTTTTATTTTCTTATGCGAGACTGTGAGCTACATTCAAATTAAATGTACTGAATCCTCATTGGGAGGCGTATGTAAAACAAGATCCTTCGTGGGTTCGAACGTCAGTTTCTTATCAGTGACGAAGGGAGGAACCTGAAAAGTAGTGCAGTGAGTGAATAAAAGCAAACAGTCACGTGTGAATAGTCAAAGTGATACAGTGACTGAATATAAATCGAAATAAAGTGTGTAAAGTGTACATAGTGTTTCTGTTAATAAAAAGCTGATTTTATTTATATTTTAGACAATGCCCAAAGGTAAAAGCGGAGGAGATCTTGCCAGTTCCGCAGAAATCGGCGTAAAAAAAAGAACAGTGTAAAAACGAAACAGACGAAGAGCGCGGAGCACGTTTAATTTCCCAAAGAACGAGAATGAGAACCCTGAGAAGCAGAGAAACCGAAGAACAACGAAATGAACGGATTGAAGAATCTAGTATTGCAACTAATATAATAAAATACTACGAAATTAAGCGAGCTATGAAAATATCACCCTACGAGAAGCACGGACGAGGACAAGTAATGGAACAGGGATGATCGTCAAACAGCTATCGAAGAACATAACCGAAGTACAAAGGACACACACTATTTATTCCCAGAATACCGCTGCTCTCCACTGAAGTGCCATTCCAACTTAAAAGACTGCAATTTCCGGTCAAATTAGCCTATAGTTTTACAAGTAACAAAGCTCTCACGGTCACCTATACGTAGGTTGCTCTCGAGTAGGAAATTCGAAAAATTTGTATATATATATACACCCCGATAACAAAATGAAAAACGATGTTTATTAAGAAGTATTGTAAGTAGTCATAATGTTTTCAATATTTTTTTTAATCTTCAAAGCATATCCTTTCGTTCCAACTATCATACATCTCATATCAACTCCCTGAGGGAAGCTGGGTCCCTCCCTATTAATGTATGGACACTTCCATGACTTAGAAGAGTCTGATTCATTCAACATTCATTTTTTTCTGTGAATTCGTATTTATTTTTCAGTGAGATAAGTGGATCTGTTTCTCAAAACATATTAATACGTTGCGCAAAAGCGTATTTAAAACAAATGCCAACTTATCACAGTAATAGGAGGAAATCACGTTAATAACAATACCTCTTTAGTAATTTTATGAACATTTGAAGAGGAGCTGTAGTTCTCGGTTATATGGCAGACGAGAGTAAGTAAGCTTTTACATGTCGTAGAAGGTTCCGCTATTTCAGATGATCAGACTCAAAATAATCTTACGAATCACGGGATGAACTGGACGACATTTAAGCTTAGAGTCACTCTTCCAACTAAGGTCGCACACACTCATGTGGCAGTACATTCCTTCTTCTCCCATAATAAAGACAGTTCGAATTTTGATATCACTCTCCAATCTTGAAGATTTCAAAATCTTCAAGAAATGAGTGCCATATGCAGGGCAATATAGCTTTACGCCCTTCACTCCCATCTCTGAGTTTAAATTCAAACAGGTTTGTTAACAAACAACTTAAAATAGCACTTAATAACCTAGATAGCACGTCAGTTACACTTAACTTTCGAAACCCAAAGAAAACATCACTTAATTAATAACACAAGGAACACATTTAAACTAAATAAAGGAATCATATTAACACTTCCCGTCAACGTCTGTGGTGCTGAATTTTAAGCAAGTTTAGTACAGCAATCACCAGGGTAAATCTTGTGTCAGTATAGCACGATACCCATATTGGGAACAAAGTGCACCAGTGCCTAACTAACTGCATCCGTAGTGACTGTAACCAGTCCGGAGTCGCGCCGCCTGCGAAGTCTGCTCTGTGTCACTTGTAAAACAACCCTCGAAACATAGTGGCAGTTCCAGGTCCACAAGCTATGGAGAGGGCACACATCTGAAACACGGTTTACAACTAATCCGCCCTCAGTGAATAAGTCAGAATGTATCGCCTTCATTGTATTAGGAGTAGTCAAAAGAAAACGAGACAGGTGGAATAAGTAGTCGCCAATACCGTTGCTACACATATCGCGCCGTGAGACAAGACGGTCAATCCTTTCATGGAAGAATGTTTGCTGTTGCCTACTGAGCCATGATTGTGCCAACACGTGCGCCTCTTCGTCCGAAGCAAATAGAAGGCCACGAATATCTTTTTTCGGCCCTCCAAAAATGCGAAAAATGCCGAAAATTGCGTGGGAACTGTATGGAGCATGTGTAAGGGCTTCCCAGCGAAGTATCTGTACCGTAGTCGAAACGTCCCTGGCAAGATTTCAGGCCACCCAAGATATCTTGAAGTGTTGTGTCCTCTGCACAGTGATGTTCAGGTTTCTTCTGACTTCCCTGTTTCGTAGATTAAAGAGTTTTACCAGGACTTGGCTTCAGTTAGTTATCATCACAGTACTTAGTCAGGTCTTCGAGAGCTCTTATGAGCTGTATCTTGGTCAGCATTCGCTGTATCGTTAACAGAAATAAATGCTTTCGTTCCAGAGCTAAGTCGTTGGACGTTTGTGTATATGTTATACAACAGCGACGACAACACACTTACTTCCTGAGGCCACTTCGCTGAATCCTCCATAGATTTTTCTTGTTTTGCTGTGTGAAAACGTATCTCCCATTTTGCAACAAACATCGGACGAACTATGTTAAGCGGTAGACCTTTGTCACTTAAAATATATTTCTAACCAACTTTTTGTAGTTGACAGTATCATAAGTTTCGTGATGTCAATGAAAGGGAATCTTCGGGCAAAATCTGGGAAATCAGCAATTTTGAAACAGACATTAAGAAAGTTTAATGTCATTTTATTTATTTTAATTTTTTAGCGGCCAATACATTTTAATTTGTTCTGCTCGCAGTTCGACTAGGCTTGCAGCTATATTGCTCTACAAAGGGCTGGAATGCCATTTCCACTTGTTTGTAGCTGAAAAGATTGCCGAGGTAGTTCTTCTCGTCAGCATATCTCAAGTGCTTTGAGTTCGCAGTTCTCCCTATAGTCTTACCATTCAGAAGTAACAGATGGGCAATTTGGTCAGCAGTCATCTGTACTGGATGACAGCCAGTCAAGGAATATTTTAGGGAATTGGTTTAAGAAATTTATTTCCAAGGCCCAGAGGAATCTTTACAAGTTTTCTTCCAGAGTAATTCACGCCTGTCTACGTGACACAAGTCGCTTGTCTTTCAAAATCGAGGCGGTTCTATCCATTTAAAGCTGCTGACAGGAGACGCCCTGAGCCCTCTGCTGAAACTGCTAACGAATTCACGCCATTGATTGTAGCGAATAGCATGCGCGGGATACCGATCACGTATGTGGACGCTGGAGTGGTCTGCGGTGCAGAACACAGTTGCTTCTCTCTCTTGTAATCCATACCTCGAGGCAGAACAGACGTCTTTTTGAAAGGCAAAGCTTCTGACTCTGCTTTTCACTACCGGCCACCAACGTAAGTTAACACGAACCGCTTCCCCTTCCGTTGTCCATTTTAATTAATTTTTCGACCTCCTAGACTGGCCTAAACCTGCTAACTTCCGACCCTAGGCGCGTTCTTTGTACTCCGTATATTGAAATATATCCTCTTTATTGTACTTAATTTTCTGCTTCGTCATTTAAGAGCAGCTCTGGATGCCCACTATCAAATTCTGACCGCTCGACCTACTGCACACTGCCGCCACGAGGCATATTTAACAACCACCTTCCCCCTTTCCTGCCATTTTATACGTTAACCAACTGCGACATAATCGCGCATACAAACAGTGATCCAATACTGTAAAATGCTATTTTATACCAGCCTCTGGTCACAAATGAATTCTTTAGACGATGACCGGTTTCAGTCTGTAATGACCATCCTCAGATCTTTTTTACACCATGTCCTAAAGTGATACGGCCATAATGGCATCGTCAAAACATATGCTGATTATATGTTTTGACGATGCCACTATGACCGTATCACTTTAGGACATGGTGTAAAAAAGATCTGAGGATGGTCATTACAGACTGAAACCGGTCAATATCTAAAGAATTAATTTGTGATCAGAGACTGGAATAAAACAGCATTATACATTAACGTTTGTGTCAGTAGCTTCTCTCCAAATCTGCAAACCACGTACTCTTTTATACATCTGTTGTGGCGTAACAAGACAGCTACGCCACACTGAAGTAGCCGAAAGGCACGCGTTATTTCAAGGAGGCTAGACAGAGGTCTGAAACAGGATACTTATTAATGTTATAAAGAAAAGTATGTAGCTACTAGAACACTTAACTTTTATATAGTCCTTTGGTATACAGCATTCTTGGTGATACAAGTGAGACTATCTTGAGGTACATGCAAGGTTACAAATGGCGCCTTGCTAGGTCGTAGCCATGGACTTAGCTGAAGGCTATTCTAACTGTCTGCTCGGCTAATGAGCAATACATGCTAACTATCTGCTCGGCTAATGAGCGATGTTTCGTCCGTGTAGTCGCTAGCAATGTCGTCCGTACAACTGGGGCGTGTGCTAGTCCGTATCTCGAGATCTGCCTTGTGGTGGCGCTCGGTCTGCGATCACACAGTGGCGACACGCGGGTCCGACATGTACTAATGGACCGCGGCCGATTTAAGCTACCACCTAGCAAGTGTGGTGTCTGGCGGTGACACCACAACATCTTTGAGAAATTCGGAAGAGCAGCGGCTGGGTCATTGTTGAGGGTCTTAAATAACTTCCAAGTCCAAACAGGAGGTAGCAAGGAAACACCTCCTAGATACCTGGATGCTGGTACCACAGCTTGGTACATGGCTTGGAGACAATGCTCTTAAGGGGGTGATAAGCAGACAACATATGATTGCTCTCCCACTATTTGGCTACACATTGCGAATGCATAGAGGACACACTGTCGGTAGTTCACGTTTCAAGGGAACAAACGACTTCTGCTGAAGCGAAGATTTCATATGGTATGTAGGCCACAATGAATTGTGACGGGTGGTTTTAATTAACGTACATCCATCACTGAGGTCCAGTGTGGGCTGCAGTTATCGTATGACATCGAAACTAGACAGATACGTTAGTGCGGATCCGATTTGCGCTATAAAGAAGTAATTGCAGCTTCGGTCACAAGATGCCAATCTGTCCGGCGCTGTACACCGTCTGTGTGACGTTATGATATCCTCACTGTCATTTGACAAGCCATATCCTGAGGGAACAGCATGGCTGTCGAGAAGAGAGAGTGTGCGCTATTAACAAAACCGTTTTATATGAACGGGAGGAATTACAGTGCTGCATCGAGAGGGTATCACCGACTGAAAGATCTGAGGAGAGGCCCGAAGTCATTAAATGGTTTCAAGAAGAATATAATGAAATTCAAAACATGGATGAGCTTTGATGGAACTCACTGGCGAGGTTGCTGTTGCAGTAATTGACCGTGCAGCACATGCCCCGGGTAGTGCTAGTGCTCGTGCTGCGTCACGAGAATTGTCCATCACATGGTCAATATGGAAAGTTTTGCCGCCTATTTCACACTGGTACCCGTACAAGATCCAGACGGTCCAGCAACTGGAACCTCATGATCCGCAGCAACGTTCTAAATCTGCCCTTTTGTTTCTGGCAAATTTTACTGAAACCTAATAGTCAAGAGAACACAGGATCCGGTTACGATTGTGGACGAGGCCGTAATCATTTACTATTTGTTGTCTTTTACAGTTACACACATTGATTTTTAAAACAGTAATACCAGACTCAACAATAAATTTAAAAATACCAAACGTTATTAATGAAGGAATAAACATCTGTGCAAATAATGGTGTTTTCAGTGCGTTACAGTTTAGCAAATCACCATAAAAACAGATACAGATAATGTTAAAAAAAAAACACTGTGATCACAGCTGAAGACCTTACACGCCAAGAATAACAATAAATTAAGAATGTTCAAGAACCCGCTCCAATTACAACTTACAGGTATTGAAATATTAAAAAGTAAGTGGCCACAAACACAGCAGAATGTACCAGACGCCAGGAATGGCAGTAAAAAAGGTTTTAAGGCTTACTGCTAAAACACAAATACAAATTAGAATTTTATGGTTCAAATGGTTCAAATGGCTCTGAGCACTATGGGATTTAACTGCTGTGGTCATCAGTCCCCTATAACTTAGAACTACTTAAACCTAACTAACCTAAGGACATCACACACATCCACGCCCGAGGCAGGATTCGAACCTCCAACCGTAGCGGACGCGCAGTTCCAGACTGTAGCGCCTAAAACCGCTTGGCCACTCCGGCCGGCGAGTTTTAAGGCAAATGGCCACAATCACGGCTGAAGGCCTTACTCACCACGAACGGCAATAATATTAAAAACATTTTGAAACCTTCTGTAAAACAGCAAAAAATAGCAAAAATTTAAGAAACTAGCAACTAATCCTGACGGTGGTCCAGGAATCGACATCTGAGATGATCTGGCAACAATCACTTACGCGAGTGGCGAGATAGGCAGCCAAGAGTTGCATTCACTTCACAAGATGGTAACTCAGACTAGTGGCAGTCTAACAAATGACTAATGATAATCTTGCTGAAGCTACCTGACGTCCGATAAACCAAATGCAACGATGGAACAATACGCCAAAGCCGGAACCGGCGGTCTGCACTAGGTCCTCAGAATACAGTGTTTAGAGCGCCCGGAACGAGAAAGGAACCATTGCCAGATTTTCGTCCGATTCCACAAACCCGAAAATCTGAACAAACAAGTCGCAGTACAGAACACCAGACAAAGTAACAGTAACTAAAACCCCACTCGATTTGCGTGCGGGGCAAAACCGAAATGTAACCAACCAGAATCAGAAACCACACGACATTGCGGAAACAATTGCAAAGAGAGCCGAAAACAAGTACCAAATGAGTGACATCAAATTCATTAGGCACACAAATGCACACTGAACTCACTGTGAAAACACTGACGATGGTTGGCAGAACGAAACAAACTTCTTCGCTGCTTTATTAATTCACAGTTGAGTAACCACACCGTCTAATCACTGAGTCAAGTGCCTTTAACACAGTAGGGTCTTCAAGTACTAAGCTGTACACAGATCTACCGAACTGCACATGAAGGCGCGATGATAATCTGTCACATCGCATACGTATTACAGGGCCCACATGGGTGACTGACTCCACTCCAATTGAAATGCACTCATCTTAAAGCATGCTGGATCCAGCTTACGACGAGGTCGTGCACCCTCGTGACCGCAGTCCTTCCGTCTGGCAGTCCATGCCTGCCGCCAGCGGTCACGGCATGTTTCCGCACTGCGCGGACCTGGCTCCTCCTGAGTCCCCAACCTAACTGGCCCACTCACACGACCCGGAAAAACGACGACGTCGCCCCGAAGAAAGGACAACAGTTACTACATATCGATAATGGCCGCTGCTGCCACTAGCGGACAGGCAACGTTTGCGAAACCGAGTGGCACCAGTCAACACGAGAAGAAGACAAACAACCGCAACCATGCCAACTAAACGATACCGTCTGGCCTGCAACAGAGTGTATAAATCTACGAACAACACCAATGCGAGCCGCAGCACGTCTCATTAACACTACAGAGTGCATTGGATACATAGCGTTAAACAGCGTGTTGCTCA